>NC_047587.1:39632083-40276666 GCF_011004845.1 Esox lucius
TCTTTGTACTATTTTCTATTTCAATATAGGGTTTAACCCTTGTGTTATGTTAACATTTTGATGGGATTGGGATGTTAAATCACAACCAAGTATACACTCTTAATATTTTAGCCTCTCAAAAATGTTTTACATCCATAACCAACTCATTACTCATAAAATATAACATTTCCTCATTTTATTTTATTATATTATTATTTAAACCACATTTACCTTATGATAAACACTAGTTTTTTTCCAAAAACTAAATGTATCTCTATTTGCTATGATGGACGAAATTTACCAATACTTTTATTGTTCTAGACAATGTTCTGCTTAATAATGTCTCGATTTTATGATAGTGACAACATCAATATTTTGGGTCAAAACATGTTACACACAAATCGAAAGTTAGTGAATCAGATGGAGAAGGGCTGGTCATCTCTGCACAATGAGCCATGACTATGTTCACAGAGGATAGGTTTCTGGGAAGGCTCTTACACCACGTGCTGTTTGTCTCTCACACGATGGGCTGGTCTTGTGTAACAGTTATCGAGGTGAACTACTCTGGAGAATATATGAAATCGCTCAGGTGACATGGTTGCACAGAATATATCTCTCCCTGTCTTTGTATCCCACAAGCTAGCCACTGATTGGCCGCTGATTCATTTTTGGGCTTGTAGTGTGCAAAATAACATATGGACAAAGTCCTTAGCAAGCCCTATAAGTAATATCACCTTGAGAAAGTTATGAACATTACTTCCTGGGTCCTCCCACACACTACACAACAAAGCCTTTCGTGTGAGAAAAGTTCAGTTCCAATAATAACAAAAAGAATAATAGCTTGTGTTTCTGAAAAGTGAGTGGTGATTTAACTTTAATTGTTTGGGATTTTAGAGATTACAAAGGGTCTCAGTGGGTGAAATATCCCTAACATGCAGGAAATTTCCTGGCTCAGAATGGGTCTTTGGGGGTGACTACACATGACAGTAAGCATGATTGGTATGACAGAAATCTGTGCATTTTCTTGTTATTTTTTACCATTTGATAAACAAAAATGTCTATCATGCTTGAAGAAATGAAATCCTATTAACAAAACTCATAAAAAAATAATTGTAATACAACATTGGAAGGGGGGGGTGGGTGAGTTTTAGGGGCAGGGGTGTGGGGTTGGAGGAGTTGGAGGTCAGTTGCAGAGCTCACATCCTGCTTCAAAGCATTTCACCCTCCTCTTTTTATTAACTAAATAAAAGGATCGGACCAGGCCATGGCAGTCTATAGGACTGGACGATATGACTTAAAATCAAAATGACGATTAATTGAACATTTTACCTCGATTACGAATGATGAACAATGTTTATTTATTTTTTGCTTTGTTTTGTAATGTGAAGTTTACAGAAATGTGCTATATGAACAGTTTTTTTTATTGTTGTCACAGTACTTATTTAGTGTGCTGAAGTAAAATAATATTTATATAGCACCTTTTTAAACACAAGTAACAAAGTGTTTAACAGGAACATCAGTACAGAAAAGAAAAGGAGAATAAAAGTCATATAAAAATATATAGACATGATCATTTATGACACCGAAACAAACACAGAAAGAATATAGAAGCCAGTCACCACCCAGATATCCCCAATGACATTATTGAATATTATAGCATTGTGCCTGTTTAGCTGATGTGCATTTATCCATTGCAAGGTGCAGCCTGTGTCCAAGACATTGCTACCGTGTCCATCCATTGACCTGTGCAGTTTTGATAACATTAGCGCCGTTGTCTGTCGTTATGGCCCCAAGGTTCTCTTCTATGTGTTCCCACACAGAAAGCATATCTCTCAGGCCCTGATGTGTGATCGACTGGAAAATATTCATTGTCAATGTAGTGCACTGTAAGGCAGGTATAGGTCCATCGTCCTACTTGACCAGAGATCAGATGTGACTGCAAAGTGCTGAACTGACTTCAGTTCAGCAGCTACCTATTTGCAACGTTTTGTATGTTGGGCAGCGCAGTTTAGTTAAAATATGGTTGCAATATGGCACAGTGTATCTTCTGTTGAGTGTTTTAACAAGGTGTTTAAACCCACTGTGCTCCACCTTACAAACAATTTTTCTGCAGTGTTTACATTTGACCTTATTTTGTTAGGTGTTAGCCAAAATGTGTCCAAACGACGGACACTGCTTTTTTGGACAAGTTGCTCAGTTTACTCTACGTTTGAGTTCTCCATATTACTTCCATGCTGCTGACCAGACGGGGCGGAGTCACGTGACTACACACGCAGCAGTATGTTTTTAAGGGCAAAGTATTAACAGGATTTAAAAAACGAAATAACTGACATGGGAAAATTAGAGGACTAGAGGATTGGTTAGAGGATCTCATTAGCCTTCGGTTTATGTTCTGCTTGTTCAGTTGTTGCTATTAAACACATTCGAAGAGGATTTGAAATGCAATTTTTTTTTCATATTCTTATCATTTAGCACTAGTGATTTTCCTTAGGTGCTCGCTAAAACCTCTTTTGGGGGCGCCAAAAATTCCTCTATGTAGGAAAATCCCTGTCATGTGACACCTTTTCACCTTATATGACCTGGTAAACAATTACTGCGACAAACACTGACCATGGCAGACTTAGTTTGTATGTGCTGTGTGTGTGTGTGTGTAAGTGTTTTGATGTGTAGTCAGGTATAGTTTCCACTCTATATCTGCACTCTGCAGGATTTTCATCAAGCATTTTAATCGATTCTCCACCAACATTACGAACACTAGCGTAGCTATGCAGGGTGCAGGGTGTGTGGTTGCACCAATGCCTCTGTCATTAGTTATTGTTTGTATTTTAATTATATTTTTAAAAATGTTATAATGTGTTTCAGTGGGAGATTCCCAATGCAACGTCAGCTGTGCTGTTAATGTCAACGCCAGAACGTTGTACAAATAGTATATACTGCAGCAGTATATAGCTTGCACCCCGGCCTTACATGATAGTAAGCCTAAAATAAAACAGTTTACGGTTATTTTATGACGGTTTCTGGTGGATTTTCCAACTACGCATCCTACAAACACATTTGCTAGCTTAACATACAGTAGTTGTATTGTAGTAAGCTTTAACTGAAACTGTATACAGTTTTATTGTGACGCTAGCAATTGCTCAATTCTTATGATTATTCCTAGGAAGTTAGTAGATACTGGTAAGCCTATTACTGGCTAATAAGCTGTTAGAACGGCCAGTGGCAAAAGCAATACAGTTCATAGACGCTATGGTGGAGGTAAACTTAATAAGAAACGTTAGTCAGTTTAACACAATCCTCAATGGAGTCTAGCAAATGCTGAAACATGTAATGCTGTGGCGTAGTGGTTAAAGACAGTGCCTCTCATGTGGAAGACATATATTCGTATCTATTGAGAGCAACAACATTTATTAATTATTTCTGGTAGATTCCACGATTCTATCGTCTTTTCACTTGATGAAAAGGTTAATTGTCGCCTTTATTAATAGTTACTGTATAAATGTCATTCACGAATGAAAGAAAAAAGTATGTTGTTTTGCCATTTAAGAAAAAAAGATGTTCTTATGCCATGAAATGAAATAGCTTTGGCAGACTCACTAGCAAGTGCTCAATTCTTATGACTATTCCAGTAAGTTAGTAGATACCGGTAAAGCTTATTACTGGCTAATATGCTGTTAAAGTGGCCAGTGGCAAACGGCATACATAGATGCTATTTGTTGTCAAGATAAACTTAGTAAGAAGAAACTTTAGTCTGTTTAACTGTATCAATGTTATTCACGAATGGCCAATTAACTATTAAAACGGCCAGACAAGAGGCTATACTAACAGCCAGCAAATGTACAACTTTGTGGTGTAGTGGTTAACGACACAGCCTTTAACGTGGGTTACCCGGGTTTGAATCTCAAGATGCCAAAACTTTCTATTGCGGGCCGGCTGAACTAGGCTTGTCTAGTTTCTTGTTTTTAGAGGCCCTTGAAACTGTTCAATTTGGTCACCTTTCATTTGATATGTTCATTAACACAATGTTGAGGATATCAAAAAGTTTAATGCAGATCTAAATAACCTAAATGGTATTTCATACATATCACTGTCTTAAAACAGGTCCATTTGACCCTAACATAACTTAAGTGTTAAATGATTTGCGCATCATTGCATTATGTTTTTCTTTACATTTTACATATCATCCCAACTTTTTGAAAATGGAGTTGTATCTCAATATCAAGAGGGCACTTAAGGAGAAAGAATTCGGATTGTACCAGAAACCATGTACCCTGAGGCCAAGGTGCTTCCCCTATTTCCCCAACACACTAAGTGAAATGGCTAGTGAATATGCTAGACCAGCCTCAACGCAAACATTAAATATTGTGTAGATCAAACATCATCCATTGTCAGACTAATAGTTTTCTTTATTAATTATATTTCTATCTGCAACATTATATTTCAGGTTCAGCCACTCTTGGTGTGCTCTGTATTAGAAAGTGACTTTTTGTTGATCTCTGGTCACCACCAGTTTGATTCCCCTGTATATATAAAGGGAAGAAAGAGGAAAAAGATTCTCTAATCTTAACCGCGACACTCCAGTGAATCTATTGAGTAACATAAAAAAAATATTCAATGGTTTTGGTTGGCTTGGTTTGGAAGTGTCCATTTTATAACCACTAATATGCCCCCTGGGAAATGGCAACACCTGGACACGAACTGGCCTTTGATAAAGGTGGCCACCGTGCTGTTCCTGAGGAATGACTTGGCTGCCTGGGAGCGGAATGAAAGAAAACAAAGTGGAGGGGGGTGGGGGGAGCCTTGGCAACACATGGAGCAAAAAGCTCTCAGTGCATAAACACCAGGCCTCAAATCAAATCACCTCCTTAGGAAACAGGTGCTGGGGGGAGGTCCCAGCACTAGACTATGTTATAGGAGCCTCGGTGGATGCTTCTCCTACTGCTTTCTGCAGCATTGGAGACACATTGCCTGCATAGAGATGAAAATGAACCCGGGCCAAGCTTCTCTTCAGTCTTTCAGACTTCATCTCTCTCGGCCTCCTCAACCATGAGCGTGTGGGTGTAAAAAGAATTAGCCGGGCAGAGAGGGAGCAGGGTGGTAAACAACAGTATTCAATTCAGGGAAAACAAATGCAGTAGTCTCTCTCTCGCTCCCAACAGAAGAATGTCTACTGTGGTAACTCTTTTTGCAGCAAATGTTTAAATGGAAGTAAAAATAAAAATACTCCAGTTAATACAATGCAATGGAGACTTCTCCATGGAGAAAGGGAGGGCCATCATATGCAGTGAAATGTATTAAAATAGTAATTAATTATGACACACAAAAGGTATCCATTTCAGATTAACATTAAAGCTAAATACAGTATATTCACATCAGATTAAATTGAATTACTCGAGTAATTTCAATAGCACCATCTAGTCCTCAGTTAATCCAGATATCTAGCTTTTATTTTCTACACTGGCAGTTTTGGTCTCCATTGCAATACAATGGAGGGATAATTGGATGCCACGTTATAAAGATGCTGCTACTGAATTCTCAACCAACCGGTTGGCAATTCTATTTTCATACTTCAACCGGAAAAACAAAACGTCTGTGTTTAGTCACAGGGGGTTTGTTTGAATAAACAAAATACTATTTTAAAAGAAACAATTGTTTTGCTATATGAAATAATTAAACAAAGACTAAGACCAAAATACAAAGACTAAACCACAAATTCAACAAAGTCTATCATGTCTTTTCCAAATCTCTCATTGATCAAGACAGTACACAAAGTACTGCAGTGCCCAAGTGCAGCCCATCTTCATGCCACTCACCAGTCTCATCAGCGAGAGAAGACACACCACATTAAAGCAATCAACTAATCACTATCAAGTCAGATCAGTGCTGTGCAGGAACACAACCCCAGATCCCTGATCATTTACACTATGTTCATAGTCAAATTACCTGACTCATATAGCATGCTATTAAGAGTCGAACCACGAAGGTCATGGGTCATTTATTGTAACAAATGGCTTAGATATAGAGGTGGCCTATAGAATTTGCAATATCAACTGACACAGTAATGGATCACAATGTCATGCTCAACATACACTCACCTAAAGGATTATTAGGAACACCTGTTAAATTTCTCATTAATGCAATTATCTAATCAATCAGTCACATGGCAGTTGCTTCAATGCATTTAGGGGTGTGGTCCTAGTCAAGACAATCTCCTGAACTCCAAACTGAATGATGGGCTACAACAGCAGATGACCCCACCGGGTACCACTCATCTCCGCTACAAATAGGAAAAAGAGGCTACAATTTGCACGAGCTCACCAAAATTGGACAGTTGAAGACTGGAAGTATGTTGCCTGGTCTGATGAGTCTCAATTTCTGTTGAGACATTCAGACGGTAGAGTCAGAATTTGGCGTAAACAGAATGAGAACATGGATCCATCATGCCTTGTTACCACTGTGCAGGCTGGTGGTGGTGTGAGGGTGTGGGGGATGTTTTCTTAGCACACTTTAGGCCCCTTAGTGCCAATTGGGCATCGTTTAAATGCCACGGCCTACATGAGCATTGTTTCTGACCATGTCCATCCCTTTATGACCACCATGTACCCATCCTCTGATGGCTACTTCCAGTAGGATAATGCACCATGTCACAAAGCTCAAATCATTTCAAATTGGTTTCTTGAACATGACAATGAGTTCACTGTACTGAAATGGCCCCCACAGTCACCAGATCTCAACCCAATAGAGCATCTTTGGGATGTGGTGGAACGGGAGCTTCATGCCCTGGATGTGCATCCCACAAATCTCCATCAACTGCAAGATGATATCCTATCAATATGGGCCAACAATTCTAAAGAATGCTTTCAGCACCTTGTTGAATCAATGCCGCATAGAATTAAGGCAGTTCTGAAGGCAAAAGGGGGTCAAACACAGTATAAGTATGGTGTTCCTAATAAACCTTTAGGTGAGTGTATATCAATGTGTCTCTTTGTTAGTATTTATTGAGTCAAACCCCATAGTCTGAAATAAAATGTTGCTGTTTGAAACCATTGGGTTTTATCAAGGGACTATGTTCCTCACAAGGTGGAAAATGAAGGGCCTATTCTTTGTTCTCATGTCAACAACACTGAGGTAATGGTTCATGATAAGTTCATCATGTGGAAGTACTTGTTTTGATGTTATATTTTATTCCTTACAATACAAACGTTGCTATACATAGCGATTCACTAGGAAGTAGGTTTTTGTGAAAATTATGGAACCATAGTAGATTCCCCACAATCCAGATGTCTGTCTCATCTGCTTGCTTTGGCATCAGTTATGTATTCTCTTTTCTTTGTCAATAAAGTATGTTATACTCTGGAAGATGTCTTGACCTTTCTTCATTATTGACTTCCCTTTAACCCTCTAATGCAAATCATGAAAACTGTGACTGTGAGTAAGACTTCTATTTAGTTAAATGCTCATGTTGTTTTGAAGTGTACAGCCAGTTTGAAATCAATACTAAATTGACTTGTGCACTGCTGTGTAATTCTATTTAGATTCTTGAATTTGAACTAAATTTTAATTGGCCACACCCCAGTGGAAGGCATAATTTTGTACACATCACCATAATGATGTTTGCTTGGATATTGTGTGGACAAGAATAGATTTTTTAAAATATGCATTAACCCATTTTTCTCCCCAATTCATGATAACCAATTAATTAATAAGGCCCTGCTTTATTGCAGGAACTCCTAATGGACTCAGGATAGTCAATGACAAGGTACACATTTCAGGTTCTTATCAAGCTGCTTGATCAACCAAAAAGTAAATACCAGAATCATAATACACATACCACTTGACATCTTTAAGATATAATCAAACTAGCATATGCAATGGTATGTGTGTTCTAAACATTAATTAATATTTATTGAGACTTTCATGTTTTGACATTAATAGGTTTCATTGTTTTTGTTTAATTTAGTGTTCGATTCAGAGGCAAACAATGAATGGGATGCAAGGTGCTATGCTGCCGGAATTGATCTGGATTAGAGTCTACTTTCTTCAATTCAATTTATAATCATATTAAGCTTCCTGTAATTAATTCAAACTTAATTCCAATTCATTGTTTGATTTGATTTTGCAAGTCAGAATTTACCTTATGACAGCCAACCGTAGCTGTTTCCACCTCTAGAGGGCCAGTCGTAATATTTGATGCTGATGCCAAAGTGCATCGCTGTTGTTTTAGGTTTACTGCAGACTTAGCAATCTCCCCTCTCCTTACCTGACTTGCACTTTCCCGGTTCCAGCTGCTCCCTGCATTCTCCAAATGATGAATCATACCTTTAATGCAACGCCTGGTGCAACACTACTGCCATAGTTGACAGTACAGCCAAGCAAATCATTATTCATCTTTATAGAGTAAGGTAAAGGTACACAGTGTGTTACTTGTCCAAACAGACTGTTTGTGTACATAATGCTTATTGTTTTTTAAACAATACAAATGTTTTTTGTACTAGACTTGACTATGCCAGTGTCATGTATTTGAAGTAAAATGAAGTGCAATGAAAAATGACATAGATTACCCTTTAAAACCATAGAAAATAATGTTCCACTCTTATGTATTTGAAGATTAATGTTTCCCTATAAAATAAATGAAATTCTAATTCAGATGTTGTATTACTCTGACCTTGATATCTATGTGAGTTGTTTTTATATTCCTTCTAGAAATGAAACAATTTATATGAGGCCCACACTCATCGCACAAACAGACACATATTAATGCACATACTGATGTTTGCCAATGCTCACCAGGTGAATTCTGTAGTATGTTGTGGCACAGACACTTTGCTAACAACAAGACACATGTTGTTTTTAAGAAAAAAGGAGGAGCAAGTTTGTTGTTTGGACATTAAAACTACCCTTCATCTTAATTTAAATGACTTAACAGTGCAGAAAGGAACATTCCCCTACAGATAATTTTACAGCAGCAGAAAGAAAGAAACACCACTAAGGTGTAACTTTTATGCCTGATAGATTAACTAACAGATTCCCAGTCAAGGGGATATAAAAAGATGACACTTCCAGCTAAGGCAACATGTTTCCTTGTGTGCAGGACACCACAGAACAGAATGGAGCCCTGTATACTGCCACTAGGGGGCCTCCTCAAGCTTCAAAACCAGCCAGGATTTAACCATCCAATACAGATAACACTCCAATGACAACAGTGCTCACCTCCCATCAACTGCACTGCAAACATATAGCTCAGTAATTGGCACTGAGAGTGCACTCAGGAAATTGTCCTCGCCGTGGAGGGAAGAGATTTGAATATACATTTCAAAGGAGACTTTGGGATTCCGTTGGCCCTCCTTGTTCAGAAACAGTGCAGCCTCTTCAATATTCCGATTCCTTTCTGCCCTCCCTGGTAATAGAAGACTATAAGGAGGGAGGGAGGGAGGGAGGGAGAAGGAGAGAGAAATGTAGGGCAGAGGGGTGAGATAAAAAAGAGGCGGGGGCAATGAGACAGAGAGTGAGGTGTGGTAATGTTCTCTGGACAATCTCCATGCGTCTGCATTGCAGCAGAAACCACACAGTGCATTTGATTCCACTTAGCTGGGTGCGTGGGCGTGCATGCACAAGTCAGGTACCAACCCCGGTGCCAGCCTTTTCCCCTGATCCCACGCTCCCCCTGCGCTGAGCCGGGAGTGCAGTTTTTTCCCACAAAGCTTCTAATGTAGAGGTGGATGCGGTCGAAACAGAGATTGGGGTTCTGGGAGGTGGGGGGGGGGGGGGTTACACTGCAGCCCAACGCTGCTGAGCGGCTCAGACACCGTAAAACAGGCCGTCAGCACAGCTCCATAACCAGTGTTTAAACATATATAGCCCAGGGGATGGGACTCATGCTATATAACCCGCCACACAAATGCAAGCTAGCTTTGCTGTGACACACATCCACGCGCAGTGAGCATCGGGCAGCAATGGAGCGGCTGCCTTTCCTCACTGACCTTGTAGCGTCACAAATGGTGGTCTCAAGACTGTACTTCACTGCTCTGATGATGGCCCCAGGCAAGGAAATGCAGTACAACAATAGCAGTGTGTGTGTGTGTGTGTGTGTGTGTGGGGGGGGGGGGGGTTGCTCTTTCTGATATGACACAGCTCTGTATTAGCATCACTTCCTCTTGTTTATGCCATAGGCGGCATGAACCAAGTAAACTTCCCTTTAAAAGCAAGGTTAAAAGCACAGTACACATGCCGGCCCCAGGTTTGCTTTTAAACAGATGTTCCAATTCCCCCCCAAATTCATTCTGACCCACAAAACGGAGGGGTGGGGAAAGGGGTCCTCATCATATTCAGACATGACAGGCTACAAGCTGCATGTTTGACTGAAGTGGATCCTGCATCTTAACCATGACAGACCCCTTTTTGCTTTCTTTTAACACAACTCAAACAATGCAAGAGTTTCTACAAGCTCCCAACAAGCTCTCCTAAAAATCTTTATTGAGTTATTAACCCTAACCCTAAATACCTAAATTGATTCTGTTGAACCCAATCAAAGATGGCTGACACCAATGAGGCTTTGGTACTTTAAAGACAAGTAAAGTAAGTCCATATTTTCTGTAATTGGACAGTGACACAAATGTTGTTGTTTTGGCGAAGTACTCCACACTTTTTATTTACAATTAAATTAAAATAGATTGAAGATGGCATTAAAGTACAGACTGTCAACCTTTCAGCTGTACTGGATGATCCATTTTGAAATCAAATAATATTTTGTATGTAATCTCACCTCATACCAAAAGTATTTTGACGATTGGCTTCACAGCTGTCTTTTATTAGGTAAGTGTGTTGTTTGCATTGTTAGTGCACAAGTACAAGAGAGCTGTCAATGTCTAATTGTGATTCTTAGGCTTTGCATTGCTTTTAGTCAATTGGTGGTAAAGCTGGCCATGGTGAAAGACGAGGCATGCCAAAGTCAATTGGTTAGTACATTAACAAGTAAAAACTTACCAGTTAGACCAAAATACCAGGAAGACCAAAGAAGACTCCTGCAGTGAATGATTAAAGAAAATACCATAAAGAAGAAGACAAACAACAACACAGCAGGATACACAGCAGGATGAGTACTAAAGTGTACAGATACATGTTGTCAGCTTAGATTCAACCAAGTGTCTTTACACTAATTGGACAGCACTTCACCTTGCAGCAGGACAAACATACTGATAAAACAACCAAGTAGCTTTTCAGGGCCAGAAACTGGGATGTTCTTGACTGGCCAAGACAAACATCCGAACTTGAATCCAACTGAGAATGCATCTCACTTGCTGAAGACAAGACTGAAGGAAAAAACGCCTTCAAACAAATAGGGGCAGCAGTCCAGGCCTGGCATTGTGTCACTCGTGACTGATGATGTCTATTGGTTGCAGACTTCACATATGGGCAAAATGACATCTAGGCGCAACTGAGCTCCTGTGCTTCAACTGGCCACAGCTTCACATTTTAGATACAACTAGCACTATTTTTACCAGCCACTCTAACCTATTACCTTGTGGCTATACCCCCCCCCCCCCCCCCCCCCCCCACCACCACCACCACATGAAAGTAGGACTCCCCCCGTCCCAAATCCCACTTTATCCTATTTGCAACCAAGTACTAAACATGACCACTTTGTTTAAGATTATGTTAATTGTTCAATTACTTCTGTTTCTCTGAAATTGGGGGAATATATAAAAAAGGGGTTTCATTACCTCACAGTTCACAGTACCTTAAAATTAAACGTGTCAGTCCTGCATGTTACCCTATTAGTCCTTATTTCATTTAAAATCAAATCAAATGTGCAGAGCCTAAACAGTAAAATCTTTAGACACTGTCCAAAAACTTTTGGACTGCATTGTGAGAATAATCTTTTTGCAGATTGAAACCTTTTTTCCCAAGTTTTCAATTTTGCAACGGTGGTTGCATTTATTTTCACGTATGGCTGTAAATATCGAGGCATTATTTTTAAGCGCTTACCCTGAAATAATGATTACACAAGATTTTTATGTAAGTCACTCTGGATAAGTCACTCTGCTAAATGACTAAAATGTAAATTTGGCACATTGCTCTCCTTACACACAATACATCATTCCAAAAGCAAGCAATTGTTTAATTGTAACACTGGAATTGATTTGATCATGTGCAACCGCCATGTCTGTTTAGTACGCTCTGTGCTCAGCTCAGGTGCCTGAGGGGGAGGAAGATGCCCATGAGTTGCGGTTTAGACCTCGTTTTAATGCGGTTTTCCTGAAGATCGTTCTGCGACACACGCTGTTGCTGCAGCGTTGTCATAGCACCAAATGACACGCTGTCAGTCACACACCCCTGCTCACTATCACAATGCTAGCATCGAGTCGTAAATCAGTCGCCATGAAACGCAAACACAGTGATGAGTTTTTCTCGCTTGGTCAACAAAAAAACTTGAGGAGCACCCACAGTGTGCTCCATGTAGGGTTTTATTTAGTAGTCACTCCAAACGAACAGATCATGACATCCAGACCAAACATCCTCAAGACGAAGGAAAACCCAGGGAGTTCTTTCAGAACCGGGCAGATGCATTTAAGAAACATTGTTTTGACAGTGGAAGAGTAAGTCTGATAGCAAGGTATTGTTGTCATTTTATAACAGGTGACATTGAGCAGAAATACGGATAACAATTAACTTTACTATCTCTGAAAGTTGTAACGTTAGATGTGAATTAATTTTTACCTGTACACAATTAATAAGCCAAAACAACATGCTCTACTAATGTGCTAATGTTAGGTTACATTAACTAGCTACCTTCGCCAAAGCAGTTTGTCAGCTAGTATGATAAATCAAGATTTTTAAAGTGCAAATAAAACAAAATAAATGAAAATAATGAGAATAATACATACATAAAAAATATATACGTAACCTCACGCTTCCAGTCTATTTTTCTAATCACCATTGCTGACAGGAGAAAGATGCAGTAAAATACGTTAGTAATCCAATAAAAATAGAAAAACGATTTTCAGTAATTATAAGATTGCAAATAAAAATTCTAAAATGTACCTTGCACAAGTTAAAAGGTTTGCTATTGGGTTTGAAGCTTTAATAAAACAAGAAAAAGTATGTTGATACAGTTGCAATAATATGGTTTATTGTGGCAGATAAGGTGAAAGCCTAAAAATGTCCCTGCTCATCTGAATACTGTCTTACCTGGGTATAATGAATGATCTCTGATCTTCTCAAGCCAAGGGTGACATACTACTTGCGGGTAGAGGTAGAAGGTGAATGATTTTAGGGCAGTCTCACAGATGGCCGTGTGCTCTCTTAGGTGCTGCAGTAGAATGGTGTGTACCTTGCCAAAGGCAGCACGGAGACACAGAAGAATCAGGATGGTGGAAGGTCCTGTGTCTGTAGCTATGAGCAGGTCATTCACAACCATCATGAAACTAGATTGGAAAGCCTTGGGAAGCCTCATGAAGCTGGTTAGAACTGAGGTGTGAGATCAGTTGAGTTGCCATAATTTTTTCCAGGACTTTAGATAAATGTGTGCCAGTTCCAGCCATAACCTAAACATAACACAAATATCTGTCTCATTTTCCCAGAACATCAGGCCCTTTTAGGGACTTTTTTGGTTTCCTTTGTGTTTTTGCACCTTGCTTTCTAGCCTCTGTAGTTAGGCAGGTGAAATCTTGTGTAAGCTGACATCCATGTCAAACCTCCTGGTATGTGTTCATGATTTGTAAGACAATTATTTGATTTATTTCCCTCTTCATTATGGTGAATATTTTTGATAATCCACTGTAAAGGTCTTCCTTGGTCTACCAGGTGGTTTCCCATTGGTGAGCTCACCAGTGTTTTTAATTGACCAAACGCATGATGGCGATCTTGACATAAATTGACACATATTTGGTCTTGACGTTTTCAGACACTTGCAGCATACTCCAAATGAAAATGCAAAGCTTAGATTAATCAAAGACAACATATGAAATGTTGAAACAGATTTAATTTTTTTATTGTTTCTTGATAAAAACATGCCCACTTTGAATTTGATGCCAGCAATACATTTAAAAAAAGCTGGAACAAGGGCAACAAAATACTGGAATAACTGTAATACAAAGAAGAACCTGGTGGAAAATCTCACAACTAATTTGGTTACTTGGCAACTGGTGAGTATCATAATTGGGTATAAAAAGATTATCCTAGAGAGAATGAGTCTTTCAGAATTTAAGATGGGGAGGGGTTCATCAATCTGTGAAAGACTGTGTTGGCAAATAGTGTAACAATTTAAGAATAACATTTCTCAACGTAAAATTGTAAAGAGTTTGGGGATCTCGTAAAGGTACATAATATCATTAAAAGATTCAGAAAATCTGGATAAATATCTGTATGCAAGGAACAAGGCCGGAAACCAATAATGAATGGCTGTGACCTTCGGGCCCACTGCATTAAAAAACGATTGTTGATATGCTGTACGCTGCTTGCTGTTACCTACCTGGCTACCTGCAAAACATTTTCGAATTGAATCTATATAAACGAATTGGTTGAATTCTACCTTAAGAGTTGAACAACGCAATATTTTTTATCTGTTGACCTTTTACCCAACTTTTCTACACCGGGACTCTATTTGGACATAATTAACAGAACTACTCATCCCTGAACACCCAAAGCTAAGTACCATTACTATGCCTTATCACTGTAATTGTTGTAGCTACAACACGGAGGAGAACTATCGTCTTCAGGTAAAGAGAGCAGAATTAGAGGCTCGGCTTCAGACGCAAATGTCAGGTAAGGATTATGTTAGTGCACAAATGGAAAAAACTGCGTCTGTGCTACCAGGAAGGAACAACAGTGTTGTTAGCCCCCCGGCGCAGCTCCTGGTCACTGGGAAGAAATGCCGTCGACCAGTGTCGCTGCTAGAGCCGACTGAGATTTTCAACAGGTTTTCCCCACTGGAGTCGGAGTCAAGGACCGAGCCGTCTTCAGAGGGGAATGATCGGTAGGCATTTTCTACCGGTGGCCTGGAAAAACTGATAACTTCGGCGACATCGGCGATTCCATTACCCGTAGTATTAGACTAAAGAATCAGCCGGCGATTGTACACTGTTTACCGGGGGGCAGAGCCACCGACGTAGCCGCAAATCTGGGATTGGTGCTAGCGAAGTCTAAATCTGGCAAGTATAGAGAGTACAGAAATATTGTTATTCACGTTGACACCAGCGACGTTAGGATGAAACAGGCAGAACATAGCATCAGCGTGTAAACTAGCTAGAAAGATGTGTCGGCATCGAGTAATTGTCACTGGCCCCCTCCCAGCTAGGGGTGGTGACGAGCTCTACAGCAAACTTGCGCAACTCAATCGCTGGCTGAAAACGGAGTTCTGCCTGTTGCAGGAGGTATAGTTTGTAGATAACTGTCTCTCTTTTTGGGACTGCTGAAGAGTGACAGACAGACAGACTCCATCCCTGCTAGTGTGGTACTCTACTTTTATCTAGGAACATTGACACGAGATAGGGTGCAGTTCAGGCCGCAGGCTGTTAGCCAGACTTCTAGCATAGTGAAGTCTGTCGATAGCACTGTGACTCGTTACAGGCTGAGAAAAGTTAAACAAGGTAGTGCTAACAATAGCAACCTTATTATGATAAAGCCTTCCTCCACCTCTGTCACAAATAAAAATGACTCGCATCTCAAAATGGGACTAAATGTTGGATCCCTTGCTCCAAAGACAGTTGCAGTAAATGAATTAATCTCTGATCATAAACTAGATGTTATTGGCTTGTGTGAAACGTGGCTAAAGCCTGATGAATTCACTGCCCTAAATGAGGCCTCTCCTCCTGGCTATACTAGTGATCATACCCCCGTGCATCCCTAAAAGGGGGGGGTGTTGCTAATATTTATGACAGTAAATATTAATTTACTCTCAAACACATCACTGGTTTTCATTCTTTTGAAGTTTTACTCATGAAGGTTAACCAGGCTGATAACTCGTTTACCGTTAAAACAAGAAATCAACTTGCTCCGCAAACAATGAGTTTCAAAAGCCATACTATAAATTCTCGGACTACAAATAGATTTCTTGATATTCTTCCAAGCTCACTCATTAACGACAGAGTAAATGAATCCGCAAACGATCAAATCGAGGATCTAAACTCAACACTGCAAAATACTTTAGATACGGTTGCACCACTAAAAACAAAAGAAATACGCAACAAGAAACTTGCTCCCTGGTGGCGCTCCACCAAGTTGGAAGTATTCAGACTAGCCTGGATAGACAGTACACTACAATACCCAAAAGCACTCACGTGTGCTCGATCAGCTTATTCCTCCAACCTGATTGAGGTGAACAAAAACAATCCAACATTTCTCTTCGATACCGTTGCAAAGTGGGTTTTCACTTTAGCTGTAATGAATACATGAACCACTTTGATTAAAAGTCCATCACCATTAGAAAACATATAAATGACTCCCTTCTCTTAGAGAGACTGGAAACCCAAATTGGGCTTAGTGGACATGTTCTAGCCTGGTTTTAATCTTATTTATCTGAAAGATATCAGTTCGCATGTGTGGATGGCATATCCTCTGACAAATGAAAGGTATGTTTTGGTGTTCCTCAAGGCTCGGTTCTGGGCCCATTATTGTTCTTAATATATATGTTATCCGGAATCACAATGCCAATTTTCACTGTAATGCAGATGACACACAGTTATATATTTCAATGAAGCATGGAGAAGCCCCAAAATTAGCTGCTTTGGAAGCATGTGTTTCAGATATTAGGAAGTGGATGACAGAGAACTTCTTGCTTTTAAACTCAATGCTCGTTTTAAGACCCAAGAAACAAAGAGCTTTGTTGGCAGATCTCATTGGGAACCTCGACGGCTACATGTTTGTATCCCAAAAAACTGTAAGAAACCTCAGCATTACCCTTGACCCTGACCTCTTCTTTGATGAACATATAAAATATGTCTCAAGAGTTGCTTTCTATCAAAAACTGATGCAGAAAAACTAATCCATGCTTTTGTTACTTCTAGATTAGATTACTGCAATGCTCTTCCTTCTGGTTACCCTGACAAATCAATAAATCAACTTAAATTAGTGCTGCACACGGCTGCTAGAATCCTAACTACTACAAAAAAAATTAACACATTACTCCAGTACTAGCCTCTTTACACTGGCTGCCTGTTAGGGTTAGGGCTGATTTTAAGGTTTTATTGTTAACCTATAAATCAATACATGGACTTGCTCCTACTACTGAAATGATCCAGCCATACATACTTACACGTAACTTACTTACACGTAAAATATTTTTAATTGTACCTAGAATTTCTAAACAAACAGCCGGAGCCAAAGCCTTTTCTCATAGAGCTCCACTACTGTGGAATGATTTACCAATTAAGATTAGAAATGCAAACTCAAATCAAACTTTCAAGTTTCTACTTAAGACTCATCTCTTTAGCATGGTCTATGATTAAGTGTAGTCTGGCCCAGGGGCGTGAAGGTGACCAGAAAGGCTTGATACTGTCCACCCTTGCTGTCTTGCCAGGTGGGCTCTCATCGCCACTGGGATGCCCTCCCTCCAATGCCATTCGGGGGCGGAGTCACTGGTTTGTTGTTGTCTCTCTGTTGCGCACTTGTGCAATTGGGCTGTACTCTGCTGGCAATACTCGGCCCTCATTCAGGGTGGTTGTGGTTGGTGGGTGTCCCTTTGGTTGATGCTTGGCAATGTAGGTGGATTGATTTCCTGCCTGTTGGGCCCTGTCCGAGGCCTCCCCCGGGTAGGGCCACAGTGTTGCCGGACCCCCCCGTCTCAGTTCCAAGGTCTTACGCTGCTATATTATTGTGCTGGGGGATATGAAGAATGCACTTTCTAACTTTTCTCAGTCTCCTCCAGTTTACATTTTTAGAAGGAGATGAGGTCCTGGTCCACACCTGCGGAGTACCTGGTTTGGGGGGCCCGTTGCTGTCCCTGTCCACCTGGTCATACTTTTGACCTAGTCTAGAATCAAATACATTTCTCTGGGCTAACTCCAGAGTCTATTTATTATTCCAATTGGACTCTTAATATCTCACCCGGCACAGCCAGAAGAGGACTGGTCACCCCTCTGAGCCTGGGTCCTCTCTAGGTTTCTTCCTAAAATTCGGCCTTCTTAGGGAGTTTTTCCTAGCCACTGAAATCCAACACTACTGTTGTTTGCTCCTTGGGGTTTAAGGCCATGTGTCTCAGTAAAGCACTTTGTGACAACTGCTGTTGTAAAAAGGGCTTTATAAATACATTTGATTGATTGATTGATTGATCCTTCCCGTGGGCTCACCACCTGCAGGAGGGACCATAAAGGGTTGGTGCGCAGAGGATCGGGCGCCAATCGAAGGCGGGGCCCTCGACAACCCGATCCCTGGACACAGAAACAAGTTCTAAGGAATTGGAACGTCACCTCGCTGACGGGGAAGGAGCCTGAGATTGTGCGTGAGGTTGAGAGGTTCCGACTAGAGATAGTCGGGATCACCTCCACGCACGGCTCAGGCTCTGGAACCACACTCCTTGAGAGAGGATGGACTCTTCACCACTCTGGAGTTGACCATGGTGAGAGACGGCGGGCTGGTGTGGGTTTGTTTATAGCTCCCCAGCTCTGCCGCCATGTGTTGGAGTTTACCCCGGTGAACGAGAGGGTTGTTTCCCTGCGCCTACGGGTCCGGGATAGGTCTCTCACTGTTGTTTGTGCCTACGGGCCTTCTTGGAGTCTCTGGGAGGGGTGCTGGAAAGTGCTCCGACTGGGGACTCCATCGTTCCACTGGGGTAGTACAACGCCCAAGTGGGCAACGACAGTGACACCTGGAGGGGTGTGATTGGGAGGAACGGCCCCCCTGATCTGAACCCGAGCGGTGTTCAGTTATTGGACTTCTGTGCTAGTCACAGTTTGTCCATAATGAACACCATGTTCAAGCATAAAGGTGTCCATCAGTGCACGTGGCACCAGGACACCCTAGGCCGTAGGTCGATGATCGACTTTGTTGTTGTTTCATCTGACCTGCGGCTGTATGTCTTGGACAATCGGGTGAAGAGAGGGGCGGAGCTGTCAACTGATCACCACCTGGTGGTGAGTTGGATCCGATGGCGGGGGAGGAAGCTGGACAGACTCGGCAAACCCAAGCATACTGTAAGGGTTTGCTGGGAACGTCTGGCCGAGTCTCCTGTCAGAGAGATCTTTATCTCCCACCTCCGGCAGAGCTTCAACTGGATCCCGAGGGAGGCTGGAGATATTGAGTCCGAGTAGACCATGTTCTCCACCACCATTGTCGAAGCGGCCGCTAGGAGCTGTGACCGTAAGATCTCCGGTGCCTGTCGAGGTGGCAATCCCCGAACCCGGTGATGGACGCCGGAAGTAAGGGATGCCGTCAAGCTTAAGAAGGAGTCCTATCAGGCCTGGTTGGCTTGTGGGACTCCTGAGGCAGCTGACGGGTACCGGCAGGCCAAGCGGACTGCAGCCCGGCTGGTTGTGGAGGCAAAAACTCGGGCCTGGGAGGAGTTCGGTGAGGCCATGGAGAAGGAATCGGCTGGCCTCGAAGAGATTCTGGCAAACCGTCTGGCGCCTCAGGAGAGGGAAACAGTGCCCTACCAACGCTGTTTACAGTAGAAGTGGGCAGCTGTTGACCTCAACTGGGGATGTCGTCGGGCGTTGGAAGGAGTACTTCAAGGATCTCCTCAATCCCACCGTCACGTCTTCCATTGAGGAAGCAGAGGATGAGGGCTCAGAGGTGGACTCGTCCATCACCCGGGCTGAAGTCACAGAGGTATTCAAGAAACTCCTCGGTGGCAAGGCACCGTGGGTGGATGAGATCCGCCCTGAGTACCTCAAGTCTCTGGATGTTGTGGGGCTGTCTTGGTTGACACTCCTGTGCAACATCGCGTGGCGGTCGGGGACAGTGCCTCTGGGATGGCAGACCGGGGTGGTGGTCCCTCTTTTTAAGAAGGGGGACCGGAAGGGTGTGTTCCAACTACAGGGGGAATCACACTTCTCAGCTTCCCCGGGAAAGTCTATGCCAGGGTACTGGAGAGGAGAATACGGCCGATAGTAGAACCTCGGATTCAGGAGGAACAGTGTGGTTTTCGTCCGGGCCGTGGAACATTGGTTCTGTTCGTAATTTTTATGGACAGGATTTCTAGGCGCAGCCAGGAGCCGGAGGGACTGGGACGGTTTGCAGCCGAGTGTGAAGCGGTGGGGATGAACATCAGCACCTCCAAATCCGAGGCCATGGTCCTCAGTCGGAAAAGTGTGGCTTGCCCACTTCAGGTTGGTGGAGAGTGCCTGCCTCAAGTGGAGGAGTTTAAATATCTAGGGGTCTTGTTCCCGAGTGAGGAAAGGATGGAACAGGAGATAGACAGACGGATCGGTGCAGCCTCTGCAGTAATGCGGTCGATGTATCGGTCTGTTGTGGTGAAGAAAGAGCTGAGCCGCAAGGCGAATCTCTCGATTTACTGGTCAATCTACGTTCCTACTCTCACCTATGGTCATGAGCTTTGGGTCATGACTGAAAGACAAGATCCCGGATACAGGCGGCCGAAATGAGCTTTCTCTGCAGGGTGGCTGGGCGATCCCTTAGGTGAAAAGCTCGGTCACAAGGGAGGAGCTCAGAGTAGAGCCGCTGCTTCTCCACATCGAGAGGGGTCAGCTGAGGTGGCTTGGGCATCTGTTCCAGATGCCTCCTGAACGCCGGTCCCATCCCACCGGGAGGAGACCCCGGGGAAGACCTAGGACACGCTGGAAGGACTATGTCTCCCGGCTGGCCTAGGAACGCCTCGGTGTCCCACTGGAAGAGCTGGAGGAAGGGTCTAGGGAGAGGGAAGTCTGGGCATCTCTGATTAGACTGCTGCCCCTGCGACCCGGCCCCGGATAAGCGGAAGAAGATGGATGGATGATTGAATGATTGATTGATTGATATTATTGTGCTGGGGGAGTAGGGTCAGTTCTCATTCTCCACTATAAATCCTTCTAGATATAAGGAATGCATTTTCAAAATATTCCCTGTTTCCCTGTCTCCGTTTTAAACATTGGAGGACTTGTCCCTGTCCTTGTCCATTTGGTCATGCTTCCAACCTGGACTAAGTTTAAATAGACTCTGGACTCATTGATTATTACAATTTGTACTCTTAATGTACGGTGGCCCTGAAGTGCAAAACGCAACAACAAATACGAAAACACTTCAACAAATCATGAAACACAACGCCAAATAGGAAAACACAACGCCAAATAGGAAAACACAACGGCAAATAGGAAAACACATCGCCAAATAGGAAAACACAACGGCAAATAGGAAAACACAACGGCAAATAGGAAAACACAACGCCAAATAGGAAAACACAACGCCAAATAGGAAAACACAACGCCAAATAGGAAAACACAACGCCAAATAGGAAAACACAACGCCAAATAGGAAAACACAACGGCAAATAGGAAAACACAACGCCAAATAGGAAAACACAACGCCAAATAGGAAAACACAACGCCAAATAGGAAAACACAACGACATTAACTTCTAACGGAAAAGGTAGGGCCTATCTAGCAGAGGACGGAACGGAACCTCCTGATTGGACAGAAGGACCGCCTGTCTTTTAACAGGAAGGAGGGGTGAAAAACACGGAAAAGCGCCTATTTTCAAAACATGAGTACTCCCGAAGATACTTTCGCTATTATAATGAATTATTTTGATGCAGGGCATACATACGACGTGGTAGTTGATATGTTGTCAACCAATCACAACATCAGGATGATTATACGCACGGGTTGTACAGAAGGAACAACTATTCACAACTGGATGAGGTGAGACGTGCCATCCTTACAGAGCTGCATGGACCAGGGCAACTATTCCGCTATCGGACTATGTGGCAAGTACAGCAAAAACACAAGCTACGTATTAAACGACACACAGTGATGAGACTGCTGAAGCAACTAAATCCACAAGGAACGGATGCGAGAACAAGCCGGAGGTTTGTGAGGCGTACATATCACTCCATGGGTCCAAACTACATTTGGCATGTAGATGGATACGATAAGCTGAAACCCTTTGGCTTGACCCTCTCAGGATGTATAATTTAGTTGTTAGATGATAAAGATACTAAAACAATGTTGACTTTTCCTTTTCAGAAAAAGCGACTGCTGTGTCCCTAGAGGATGTCCTGCTGTTTGCCACAGGGCTCGCATCACTTCCACCTGCTGGAATAACACCACTACCATGCATCGAGTTCTTACCAAAAAACACCTGTGCAAATGCCCTAAAGCTCCTTTTCCTTGAGACCTACAGTGTCTTTTAGACAAACATGGAGTTTTGCTTACAGAATTCTCCAGGCTTTGGGTGCATTTAATGCTGTGCCAAGTCTGGATTTTGCCCAGTCTTAAATCTGTAGTTTATAAAGCATAAGAGTGCATGCTCAGTTCAAAGTATTTTAATGTGTATTATTTCTGTTCATTACTTTGTTCAATGAAAAATCACAGAATTTTTTTTAAGTACAGGTCACATTACAAGTAACAGTAAAATTGTACTCAGCTAAAATGTATGTAGTTTCACATTTGAAACAGTGTATAACATGTTGTGCTTGCAAACAAGCTTGTTAACAATACCTCTTGAAAAGAACCACGTTTCTTTGGTTGTTCAGACCTACAATTGACACACAGTTAACTCGATGGTGAATCCGAAAATAAACAAATATAGTTTGGGAGTTACATTTGAGTTTAATGTATGTCTCCACTCTGATATGACACTGCATATACTGAACTCCACTTGCCAAACATGATACTCAAACAGCTAAACCACATTTGAGAATGTTTTCCTTTAATATCTGGCCTTTAAGAGTGGGCTGCAGTAGACCATATTTATAGGCCAGCTATTTCTTTCAAGGTGACATAAAGTTCTGAGGCTGACTCCCAATTATGTGGCTGCTGTAATCCATTTCGCTCAACAGTCTGTTGAAGATAATCCTGGATGTCTGGATCACTGCATGAATGAAGAGTTTGCCTTGACTCTGGAAACGTATCCAGTCCTTTGAACCAAACCTGCATAGTGACACAATAATTTACCATAAAGGGAAAACATGACTTCAAATCCAAATGTATTTCCAATAATATGTGTGGTGCAATTTATGCTTTAATACACATTACATATTTTTGTGAGAATGGATATAGTCAAGTCATTGTCAGTTGATATATGAGGTAAGAGATAGAGTTCGTCTGTAGTTCCCCCAGGACATGATGCATGTCTGGAGAGTGTAATCCTGTGCTTATTCCAGAGGTCTGTGCTCTCATCCAGGTCTTTTTGCAGAACATTATTGAAGCAGAATCTCAATAAGTCCTTAAGTTCATGGCTGCCATTAAAGTGTCCAGAGTCTCTCAGGTCTCCAAACAGGTCCATCCAAAATTGAGCCCTAGGAATACAATTGAAAGTTAGGCTACTTATTTTACACAAGAGCACAAGATTATAACTATTGAATAACTATATAAAGTAAAGTAGGCTACAACAAAACACATTAATGTTGCTGCTGCCAATATCAGCAAAATAAATCTGATAGTGTGAATGCATAGGTGGAAAGGCACTGCATGACCCCTCAATAATGCATGAGTGGATATGACTGCAGCAGAGGGCAGCACCTGTCCATTAGGCTACCTGAGATCTCAGAAACACAAGGAGAGTGAGCGCTGTCAGACAAAATGATTAACACATAACAGGAAGATATTTTTATGCAGTCTGTTGTGCTATAAAGTGATTTCAGTCCACGGGCACAACCTATTAAAGCTACATCGTCCAGTTTTATGTGGCCAGCTGCTTTTATCAGGATGATAATATGCAAATATACATAACTATATGTCCGTGGTAACAGCAAATACATTTTGGACCTTTTTGAAAGGTCTATTTGAAACTTTATTGTTACCCAATTCAATCGAATTAGCAGTTTATAGCGTGATCAGGCATGACATTAACGTGATTACCATCTACTATTTTATATTCATTTGGGAAAGATTAGAGCCCACCCAGACTGTTTTACCTGCTGCAATACTTTTTTATTTGACTGAAATCAGTTTTTGGCAGATTAACACTTTTTGCTGTAACACAATTACACTTATAAGCGGCCGCAGTCTGTATGCTCGTGTCTGAGGGTACACTGTATTGCAGCCATGGTGCCATTTTCAGTCCCATGGTCTGTAGTGTTCTCGCATCCGTTCCTTGTGGATTTAGTTGCTTCAGCAGTCTCATCACTGTGTGTCGTTTAATACGTAGCTTGTGTTTTTGCTGTACTTGCCACATAGTCCGATAGCGGAATAGTTGCCCTGGTCCATGCAGCTCTGTAAGGATGGCACGTCTCACCTCATCCAGTTGTGAATAGTTGTTCCTTCTGTACAACCCGTGCGTATAATCATCCTGATGTTGTGATTGGTTGACAACATATCAACTACCACGTCGTATGTATGCCCTGCATCAAAATAATTCATTATAATAGCGAAAGTATCTTCGGGAGTACTCATGTTTTGAAAATAGGCGCTTTTCCGTGTTTTTCACCCCTCCTTCCTGTTAAAAGACAGGCGGTCCTTCTGTCCAATCAGGAGGTTCCGTTCCGTCCTCTGCTAGATAGGCCCTACCTTTTCCGTTAGAAGTTAATGTCGTTGTGTTTTCCTATTTGGCGTTGTGTTTTCCTATTTGGCGTTGTGTTTTCCTATTTGGCGTTGTGTTTTCTTATTTGGCGTTGTGTTTTCCTATTTGGCGTTGTGTTTTCTTATTTGGCGTTGTGTTTTCCTATTTGGCGTTGTGTTTTCTTATTTGGCGTTGTGTTTTCCTATTTGGCGTTGTGTTTTCCTATTTGGCGTTGTGTTTTCTTATTTGGCGTTGTGTTTTCTTATTTGGCGTTGTGTTTTCCTATTTGGCGTTGTGTTTTCCTATTTGGCGTTGTGTTTCATGATTTGTTGAAGTGTTTTCGTATTTGTTGTTGTGTTTTGCACTTCAGGGCCACCGTATTAATGTGTTCACCCGGCACAGCCAGAAGAGGACTGGTCACCCCTCTGAGCCAGGGTTTCTTCCTAATGTTCGGGCTTCATAGGGTGTTTTGCAACACTACTGTTGTTTGCTCCTTGGGGTTTAAGGCCAGGTGTTTTGTAAAAGCACTTTGTGACAACTGCTTATGTAAAAAAGCTTTATAAATAAATTACATTGATTGATTGATTGATCAAGAACTCAAGAACATTTCCAAAAACCCCTGTCTGTGAACACAGAATGTCACTGCATCCACAAATGCAAGTTAAAACTCTACCATGCAAACAAACCAGATATAAAAAAGATCCAGAAACCCTGCTGTGTTCTCTGGGCCTAAGCTCATATAAGATGAACTGAGGTGAAGTGGAAAAAAATATTTTTGGGAGTCATGTACGACTCGTCCTCAGGTCTAAAAAGGAAAGGGACCACACACCTTGTTATCAATGCACAGTGCAAAATCCAACATCTGCGATTGTATAGGGTGCATTAATGAATATGTCATGGACGACTTGCACATCTGTGAAGGCACCATCAATGCTGAACAATACAGTCGGGCAAAAAAGTATTTAGTAATTTTAATCAAAACTTCAACTATGAGAGACAAAATTAGATTTTTTTGCTCCAGAAAATCACATTGTAGGATTTTTAATGAATTTATTGGTAAATTATGGTGGAAAATAAGTATTTGGTCAATAACAAAAGTTAATCTCAATACTTTGTTATATGCCCTTTTTTGGCAATGACAGAGGTCAAACGTTTTCTGTAAGTCTTCACAAGGTTTTCACATACTGCCAAATCATATTCTGCACATTTTACAACAACATGGCTCCGTAGTAAAAGAGTCTGGATGCTAAACTGTCTTGCCTGCAGTCCAGACCTGTCATCCATTGAAAACATTTGGCACTTTTTGAAACGAAAAATACAACAAAGGAAACCCTGAACTGTTGAGTAGCTTAAGTCTTATATCAAGCAAGAAAGAGAAAACATTTCACTTTCAAAACTACAGCAATTGGACTCAGGACTCAGTTCCTAAATGCTTACAAAGTAATGTTAAAAAAAGAGGTGATGCAACACAGTAATAAACATGTCTCTGTCCTAACTTTTTTAAAATGTGTTGTTGGCATTAAATTCAAAATGGTCATGCATTTTTCCAAAGACAATAAAAAATGTCTGATTTAACTTTTGATATGTTGTCAATGTGTTTTATTTTCAATTAAATATAAGGATTACATTATTTGCACATCATTGCATTCTGTTTTTATTTGCATTTTATGCAATATATCCTAACTTGTTGGGATACAGTGTTGTACAAAACATGCTGTAATTTCACAATAGATCATCTGATATAGAAATAGAAGGTATCAGAAGGTAGAAATAGAAGGTAGAAATAAAAGGAATCCAACCCTCAAATCGAAGGTAACAGTCTGCAATTGAAGCACATAGTCATAGTATTAGTTCAAATTCAAAGTGATGGAATACAGAGCCAAAAAACAATCACTGTCAAAATACTATTGAAGTTCCGTCTATATAGAAAAGAAGAAACTTACATGAAACAGAACAGTATGTGTTGAAACCTAAAACTTTCTTCCAAGTGCACAGTAGGTTAAAGTGAAGATATATGAGTCCCAACTACTGAGTTAACATTTTTGAGTAACTGTCATTTCCAATGACATCTTTTTTTACTCTGAAATAATAGTCCTGGACCCCATCCGTTTAGGCTTGCATAAATGAAAGAGAAAAAGTTGATGAAAAAAGTAATTCTGTGGACTTTTAAAATCAATGTATCAAGATCAATAAGCAGAGAAGAGGAGAGTTGATGGAACATATCTGGGATGTAGCCTGAGAAGGACAGAAATATAATTCAGTTCCAGGTCATCCTTTGATTTAAGCAGAAAATAATAGAAATTTTATAATATGCAGCCAAAAATAATCACCCTCTCAACCTCAGCTAAAAGAGCAATACATTATATAACATAAAAGTCAAAATAGTTTTATTTCATTTCAGCAATTCTATATATTATCTATAAACAAGTGGTTTTTTATGTTATAATTGATGATTATTTTTTTTTGTCCAATTTCATATATTTAATAGAATTTGAGTATCATCTGGATGGTTTCTTACAGCAATTTATATTCAAATATTGCAGATTTCTTCAGAACAGAATGTCTCATTCTAATATTTGACTGAAATTCATTATTCCTCAGAACCAAAATACAGTAATAAAATGAGGCTGCACAGAAATTCTGGCTTTTGCAAATGTGCTTTTGTGGGCCTGTTTAAATACAGTGAGGGGAAACAAGAAACTAGGCAAGCCTAGCTCTGCCGGCCTGCAATAGAACATGTGGTCACCTTGAGATTCAAACCCTGGTTGCCCATGTGAAAAGGTGTGTCGTTAACCACTACACCACAGAGCTGTGCATTTACTTGGTGTCAGGTATAGCCTCTTGTTTCTATCCTGAACAAATCCTTTTTTGCCACTTGCTGTTTTAATAGTTAATTGGCCATTCGTGAATGACATTGATACAGTTAAACTGATTAACGTTTCTTACTAAGTTTACCTCCCCCACAAATAGCGGCTATGTAGTGTGTTTGCCTCTGGCTGTTTTAACAGCTTATTAGCCAGTAATAGGCTTACTAGTATCTACTAAGTTCCTAAGAATAATCATAAGAATTGAGCAATTGCTAGCGAGACTGAAGAATGAACTATTCCATGCCAGAAACAGTCGCAATATAAAAATATAGTTTCAGGTTTAGCCAGCAAAGTTTTCATCAATACAGAATAATTCACAATGCGTACTTCGCTTGGCCTGCAAGAAGATACGAACTTGGGACATATATTTCACAAGTCCGCTTATCTAACCACTATGCAATTTAAGACCGTCGGTCGGTCAGTTGGTAAGAGACATTTGCGCTTCTTAGCTGGCTCCCCATAAGCAGTCCTGCAAAAAGTATTTAATCTCCTGCTGAATTTGTACGTTTGCCCACTGACAAACAAATGATCAGTCTATAATTGTAATGGTAGATTTATTTGAACAGTGAGAAAAAATCCAGAGAAAAACATGTCAAAAATTTTATAAATTGATTTGCATTTTAATGAGTGAAATAAGTATTCGACCCCTCTGCAAAACATTACTTAGTACTTGGTGGCAAAACCCTTGTTGGCAATCACAGAGGTCAGATGTTTCTTGTAGTTGGCCACCAGGTTTGTCCCACTCCTCTTGGCAGCAGTCATTAAGGTTTTGAGGCTGATGTTTGGCAACTCAAACCTTCAGCTCCCTCCACAGATTTTCTATGGGATTAATGTCTGGAGACTGGCTAGGCCACTCCAGGACCTTAATGTGCTTCTTATTGAGCCACTCCTTTGTTGCCTTGGCCGTGTGTTTTGGGTCATTGTCAGGCTGGAATACCCACCCACGATTCATTTTCAATGCCCTGGCTGAGGGAAGGAGGTTCTCACCCAAGATTTGACGGATGATGAGGAGGTGGTTCATGGGAGAGTAGAGGAAGACCCCCCGATGGAGCAAGGCTGGAGATCGCCCCAAGAAAAGTTTGGGGGGTCGCTGTGGGGCTTGGACCAATGGGGAGTGGTCAAGCCCCTCACTAAGGAGGAAGAGAAACTGGTTATAGGGCCCCTGCAGGAGATGCAGGAGGCCTTGACGGCACCCCCTCTACGTCCAGAGCAGTAGCCCGCGCCCCCTAACTGCCCTGGAGTGGCAGCCCGCGCCCCCTACCTGCCCTGGAGCGGCAGCCCGCGCCCCCTACCTGCCCTGGAGCGGCAACCCGCGCCCCCTACCTGCCAGAGGCAGCAACCCGCGCCCCCTGAGCCCGAGGAGGGGCGGCCCGAGCCGCCTGAGCCCGAGGAGGGGCGGCCTGAGCTTGCCGGGGTCTGGTCGCCACCCTCTCCTGTCCCGGTGCCCTCTCCTGTCCCAGCCGCCAGGGTGCCCTCTCCTTTCCTAGCCACCCTGGTTCGTCTTGGCTGTTCAGCCCCCTCGGCTGGTTTGTGCCGGAGGGGGTCCTGCGCTGCCCCACCCCCCCTCCCTTGGGCCGGGGTTCGTGTTTTATTTGTCAATTTCAATTTATTTTTAAGGGCAAGAAGGCAGAGGTTGGGGGAAGATCAAGCGGCTGACTGAAGAGAATGTCAAGCTGGGTCTACAATCAGGTAAAAACAAGACTATAGTTGCGCTAGCATGTTCATGTAATATTTCATTTGTCTTGAATGTCATGCAATTCTCAATCATGTCAGACCATTTAAGTACAATATCTAATTACTGTATTACAGTTTTGCTGCTAATCTACAATACTCTTTTTAAACTGCTGCTATGTAATGTTATTTGTATGTTCGCATTATCCTCTTAATATATTTAAAACTGTGTGCGAATGTTCTTAATTCTGACTGTAGTTGCAGGGTGCTATGCCACCTTTCATAAGCTTATTGCACCTATAATATTCAATAACTATTGATTGCTGCTAGGTCACACTTCTTTATTTTGTATTGTATTATGTTTATTTTGTACTTTTTCACATTCAAATACTGTAATCTTAATTAATCTGTTGCTGGACATGTTTTCTTGCACTATTTGATT
Organism: Esox lucius; assembly: GCF_011004845.1. Classification (NCBI taxonomy): domain Eukaryota; kingdom Metazoa; phylum Chordata; class Actinopteri; order Esociformes; family Esocidae; genus Esox; species Esox lucius. The sequence goes on from NC_047587.1 coordinate 39,661,628, forward strand.
TTAAAAAAAGTATTTCAATTCATTTGCACATGTTTATTTTGTATGCTTGCTGTATAATGCATGTTTTTTTGTATGCATCTTGCACTATTTGAAATAAATTGTTTAGATTTTATTCAGTTCATTGTCATTTGTGATATGACCAAAATTATTATGAAGGATTATTATAAGTAAAACCTAATATTGGGGAGTGAGGCATCCCGCTGGGTTTAGTGCATAAAAGTGGCTAGCCGCCGTCGACACATTGTAATGAAAGCGGCTCACTGGTGGCCCGACTACGCGCGCGCTATAAAAAAAAAAACGCTTTGTAGAAACGCTTGGCGGCCACAGCGGCAGAAAGCTAGTGGGCCACCGGTGGGCCACTGGCATGTTACTTGCTGGGATGCTGACCCCTGTCCACTTCCGAAAGCGCCTACAATGGGCACGTGAGTATCAGATTGGACCACGGAGCAATGGAAGAAGGTGGGCTGGTCTGATGAATTGCGTTTCCTTTTACATCATGTGGATGGCTATAGAAAACATGGCACCAGGATGAAGTATGGGAAGGAGGCTAGCCAATGAAGGCAGTGTGATGCTTTGGGCAATGTTCTGCTGGGAAACCTTGGGTCCTGTCTTTCATGTGGAATGTTACGTACCACCTACCTAAGCGTTGTTGCAAACCATGTGCACCCTTTTATGGCAACGGTATCCTGATGACATTGGCCTGTCAATGGTGTTGACTTGGCCTCCAAAATCAGTTACAGTTTTAGTGGTCAAGGATAGTAGATTGACATGGTTAGTGTTCTGGGTAGATCTACTTGTCTTTTTGGCTGAGGAAATGTGTGTGTGAAGAGTTTTTCTACCATGTCATTATACACCTTGGCATTCAATGATGGCCCATGGGTTTTCATTCCTGATTACTGCAACATCAGGGCGTATCAACATTATTAAACTATTTATTATTCAGAGCTGACAGTTGGTACAAGTAATGTGTACTGAAAACTTAAATATGTTCACAATATCCTTATACTGGCCAATTTGTATCTATTTAATCAGAGAGCACCAATTAGTAGATACACACATTTAATTTCTGTACCTACCAAACTAATAAAATTCAAATTGTTAAACTACAAATGTCTGTGAAATATACTATGAATACATCCAAACAACATAGATAGCCAGTTACTTGAAACAACTACTTGTGACAGAAGGTACTGTACAATAGTTTACGACTTAGGCCAAGTAGCTAGTTAACTGTAGCTGGAGTGGCTAATGCTAACTAGCTAACAAAGAATAACACCACTTTAGAGTAACACGGCTATGTACACTAGTGCCCCTGAAATTACTTGTTACATGTCAAAGGCATCACCAAAATGTTATTTGTACATGAATCCACCATCCTGATAGATATCAAACTAGCTACTTATTCCCATTAGCATGTAAGCTAACTGAGTCATTTACACAATCAAATGTGATAACATTAGTTACACTCATACATAAGGTTATTTTCTTTGTGCGTGTCAGTTACTGCTTAATTAATTTATGTATAAAGTAATTTCTACATTTTGGAAAGAAAACATTTGAAATGTTATCAGATCTGGGATGATGGTCTTCTACGCAGAGTATTTCCTCTGTCCAGTGTCTGTATTCTGTTGCACATCTTAATCTTATCTTTTTATTGGCCAGTCTGAGGCATTGTTTATTCTTTGCATCTCTGCCTTGAAGGCCAGCATCCTGGAGTTGCCTCTTTCCTATTGACATTGAGACTGGTGTTTTGCAGGTACTATTCAATGAAACTGCCAGTTGAGGACTTGTGCAGCATCTGTTTATCAAACTAGACACCAATGTATTTGTCCTCTTCATCAGTTGTGCACTGGGCCCTCCCACTTCTCTTTCTATTCTGGTTACAGCCAGTTTGCTCTGTTCTGTGAAGGGAGTACTACACAGCTTTGTATGAGATCTTCAGTTTCTTGGCAATTTTTCACATGGAATAGCCTTCATTTCTTAGAACAAGATCTGTCTTACAAGTTTCAAAAGAAAGTAATGTTTTAAAACATTTTGAGCCTGTAATTGAAGCCACAATTGCTGATGCTCCAGATACAGAACTAGTCTAAAGAAGGACAGTTTTATTGCTTTAATTAATTGCAAAAGGGTTTTATAATTATCAATTCGCCTCAACTTTTAGCAAACACTGCGTGCCACTGGAACAAAGGACTGATGGTTGCTGATAATGGGCCTCTGTACACCTATGTAGATATTCTATTAAAATTAGCCGTTTCCATCTACAATAGTCATTTACAACATTAACAATGTCTACACTGAATTTTGGATCAATTTGATGTTATTTTAATGAACAAAAAAGTTGCTTTTCATTCAAAAACAAGGACATTTCTAAGAGAAACCAAACTTTTGAAAGGTAATGTATGACTGTGGCCTAATTACTTTAGAAGAGAAGACAATACAAGATTTTAAGAGAACTTTAGTGAAACACACAAAAACACTGAACAATTGCGTTTCATTATATGGTATAACACAGTATTAAAATGGAGGTGAGCGCTACTGTCTTTAGGTAGTATTTTTCCTGAGCAGTTAGAAATATAAATTTAAACACAAAGGTCCAATGGTCCTTAAAAACAACTGTCATGCAAATCCATTCAGCGGTCTAGGAAATGTTGTTTAAGTGTAACTCAAAATGGAAGAAAAAATAAATGGCGAAACTGCCCATTGGTAGGACATTTGTTTACAGGTACGGCAGGTTTTTAAACTCTCTGATATTCCTTCAATGTCTGCATAGGGTGCATGGCATCATCAGGGACCCCTAACATCCAGGCCACAAACTGTCTGCCCTCCTTCCATCAGGCAGGCGGTACAGGTCTCTTTGTTCCCGCACCAGCTTGCTCAGGAACAGTTTCTTCCCAGCTATGTAACCCTGCTCAACTCTGTACTAGTGATCGACCGATGTATCTGTTTACCGATATCTTTCCCGATATTTAAGCATTTTTCCATAATCGGGAATCGGTTTTGTAATATCGGTTTCGCCGATTAACGGCGCCATCTTGTGGCCGTTTCGAGATTTCCGCCATTGCAGCCCGGGCGTCTGAGGAGATCAGTCAACAACAACTCAGTGCACAGGTAAAGTATATGTTCTACTTGGTTTGCTTTAATTAATCAACTTTATTTAACATAATAAGACATGCACAAATGAGATCTGAGACAAATTCCTGATATAGTTAATTTATGCAGCTTGTTTCTAAACAATTGAGACGAACTCATTGAGTCATGTAGTGTAATTCGTCATGTCCTGCCCCAATAAAGACGTAACTTTACATGAATTAAATAAAACAGACATGAATGAGTGCATGTTGAAAATAAAAGCGCTGAATTTAATTCTCTATCTGTTGTATTTGCTCACCATTAGTCTAGAAGAAAAAGTTTGTTCACATTGCATAGCAACTAACGGATGATCAGGAGGCTTAAGCACGGCCACTGAATTAAACTTTTGACAAGATTATCTTGTTTAAACACCCTAGATTATATTATCATTTACTACATAATTATTTCGCTAATACACATATAAATATAGCCTACCGCTTTGTGGAAATTAATTATTTATTATCTCCATGCGCGATCGCGGTTGATCAAGTTATAGTCAAACAGCACTTTGTCAGTTGGCATTTCATGATATAACGTTAGATTGAATGTGGATCATAAAATGCCAACTGACAAGTGCTGTTTAACTTTATATATAGTCTCGGGAAAAAAAAGTTCGTTCATATTGCTCAGCACTTGAATGGGTTGATGATTAGGAAGCCTCAAGCACGGCCACTGCATGACATTTTTGACAAGATTATCTCGTAAACCCCCTAAATTATATAATCATTTGATTTACTACATAACCATTATTTAGTTAATACAAATCTAAATAAATGCAGCTCTGTGGAAATTATTTATTATCTCAACACGCGATCGCGGTTGAGTAGGTTGAGAAAATGGAATCATGTATGCTGTTTTGTTTGTTACTTTCCTGACAATGTTATATATTCCAGCTAATATTATTCAATGAATTAAATTAAAATTACCCAGTGAATTATTCCTCACTCTTAAACCTATTAAATGGCATATAAACCTTCTAAAACTGTTTAAAAAAAAAATACATTTCTGCAAAGGTGATATAACTCCCCTGTCATTTATTTTCTCCATTTTAAAACATTAGACTTTTAACATTTATTTTGTCTATTGTTAACATTGTTGCTGATAATGCTTATACATCATATGTATAATTTAGATATAAATTATATAATGTAATATATTTTTTATTGTAACTTGAAGATTTAATTTAACATGAAAAACTGCTAACTTTCAGCACTTTTTTAAGATGACTGAAAGGAGGAAAAATCTAAGTGAGGTATGGACTTACTTCACTCAGCCAATGGCAGGAGTAGCAGTTTGCAAAGAATGCCAAATGAACGTAAGCATGGGGTCAAAATCTACAACAACAAAAAATACCTCCAACATGTGGAACCACTTAAAGATACATCACTCAACTATCTTTGAAGAGGCAAAGAAAAAAAGAGATGCTGAAGAGGCAAAGACATCCAGCCACATTCAAGCATCTCTTCCTATGATGTTTGAAAAGCAGACAAAGTGGAAGACTACTGATGTCCGCTCAAAAACACTGGACAGGATGATTACAGAAATGATAGCTACAGACAATCAGCCTTTCACCGTGGTTCAAAATAAAGGCTTCCAGAGAGTCATGGCAACTGCAGAACCAAGATATACTCTGAAGAGTGAGAAGTTCTATCGCACAGAGATGTTCCCCAGTATTCACAACAGTATCGTTGAGAAGGTTAAAGCACTGCTTAAGCCTGATAACGCAGGTTATAACTTGGCTTTTACTACAGACTGCTGGTCCGGTACAACTAAATCCCTAATAAGCTTGACATGCCATTTCATTGATGATCAGTGGATTCGCAGACAAGTAATTCTAAACACAAAAGCAATGATGGGATCACACACTGGAAAGTACATTAGCGAGATGTTTTTGGGCATGCTGGAAGAATGGGACATTGACAAAGATAGTGGTTCTTGTTCTCAGGGACAGTGGTGCTAACATTGTTAAAGGTATGAGAATTGCTGAACTGCCTGACATGAGCTGCAGTGCCCACATATTACAGCTAGTTGTCAATGACGGCCTCAACTCACAAAGAGCTGTCCAAAATATCCTGTCAGTGCTGAAAAGCTGTGCTACACATTTTAATCATTCAGTACTAGCTAAACAGCGTTTAGCAGTGATCCAGCAGGATCTTGGGCTACCTGCACATGCCATCATTCAGGCTGTCCCGACCCGATGGAATTCCACCCTGCACATGCTGGTCAGGATGCAAGAGCAGAGAGTTCAGCATCATGCATCATTCCATCTGTCAAAGTTCTGAAGATGTTGCTTAGCAGTCAAGGTCCCGCCTCTCATGGGATTAAAACAATGAGACAGGAGATGCTGGAGAGTCTCACCCGACGGTTTGCAAAAGTGGAGGAGGTGAAATGTGCAGTCCTTGCCTGTCTTATGGATCCAAGGTACAAGGCACATGCCTTTTCATCGGACACCACACTGTTGAATGCAAAAGTTTGGCTTGAGGAGGAGACAGAAACCTTAGAGCAAGACAACAACGCACAAGGTGAAGGAACACAGTCAGATGATTCCAGCACAGTTTCAAAAAGGCCCTGTACAGAAGAAACCGATTGATGAGATGTATGATACTCTGCTTGGTGCTACTAGTTCTGAAGTTGGTGGGTCTAGCCTTGAAAGAGAGCTTCAGCAGTACCTTTCAGAATCAGTGATTGATAGGAGGATGGGCAAGCCACTTGAATGGTGGAAACAAAATGAGAAAAGGTTCCCCATTCTTGCTCGTCTGTCAAGAAAGTTCCTTTGCCCCCCACCGTCTTCGGTGCCCAGTGAACGAGTCTTCAGTGAAGTGGGAGCCATTTATGAAAACAAACGAAGCAGGCTTACAGGGCAGAATGCTGAAAGACTCTGTTTTCTACACTACAACCTAGTTCTGCTTAACTGGGAGTATTAAGTTACACTTCATTTTTGTGCTTTATTTTATTTATTTTTTTACCTGTTTTTTTTTTTTTTTTTTTACCTCAACAAAGCTTTTATTTTAAAACAAAGACACTTAGTAGCAGTGCACTTTTATTTTTTTGGACTCAGACCCCTCTATTTATTTGTGTATAAATATAAAGGTTTTTTTGTATGCAAGGAGGGAGTTATTGTTATAAATAAAATGGTTTGTTCAGCTCATTTGTGTTGTAATAATTGTCAAAAACAGAAGTATAACAGTAAATAAATATCGGTTCTGCATATCGGTTATCGGGTACATAAACATGCAAATAATCGGTATCGGTTATAAAAAAATCAATATCGGTCGATCACTACTCTGTACCCAACACTAACCATAACCACCCGCCCACCGCTTAGTACTGCCCCTCAGGGACCTTGTTACTCTACTCTCCTTGTATTACTGGACTCTGAAAAGGACATTTTCAGTTCTATACATCCCCCTTGTAACTTTCATTATACTTCATACTTGTACATGTTGTATGACACTGCCTTGCAAAGTCTGATAAAGACATTTTCAGTTGTACATATTTACCTTGGGAACTTCATTGCTACTACTGTATTGCTGCATTTCAGTTGCACATGCACCTTCAATTTGCCTTCATTGCACATTTAAAATTGCCATTTGTATTTGCATTTGTCTTCATTGCACATCTATGCATCCCACTTGTCGCATCGCATCATCTTCCGCTTAATCCGGGGCCGGGTCGCGGGGGCAGCAGTCTAAACAGGGATGCCCAGACTTCCCTCTCCCCAGACACTTCCTCCAGCTCTTCCGGGGGGACACCGAGGCGTTCCCAGGCCAGCCGGGAGACATAGTCCCTCCAGCGTGTCCTAGGTCTTCCCCGGGGTCTCCTCCCGGTGGGACGGGACCGGAACACCTTCCCAGGAAGGCGTTCCGGAGGCATCCGAAACAGATGCCCAAGCCACCTCAGCTGACCCCTCTCGATGTGGAGGAGCAGCGGCTCTACTCTGAGCTCCTCCCGGGTGACCGAGCTTCTCACCCTATCTCTAAGGGATCGCCCAGCCACCCTGCGGAGAAAGCTCATTTCGGCCGCCTGTATCCGGGATCTTGTCCTTTCGGTCATGACCCAAAGCTCATGACCATAGGTGAGAGTAGGAACGTAGATTGACCGGTAAATCGAGAGCTTCGCCTTACGGCTCAGCTCTTTCTTCACCACGACAGACCGATACATCGACCGCATTACTGCAGAAGCTGCACCGATCCGTCTGTCAATCTCCCGTTCCATCCTTCCCTCACTCGTGAACAGGACCCCTAGATACTTAAACTCCTCCACTTGAGGCAGGCACTCTCCACCAACCTGAAGTGGGCAAGCCACCCTTTTCCGACTGATGACCATGGCCTCGGATTTGGAGGTACTGATTTTCATCCCCACCGCTTCACACTCGGCTGCAAACCGTCCAAGTGCATGCTGGAGGTCCTGGCTTGAAGGGGCCAACACGACAACATCATCCGCAAAGAGCAGAGACGAAATCGTGTGGTCCCCAAACCTGACACCCTCCGGCCCCTGGCTGCGCCTAGAAATTCTGTCCATAAAAATTACGAACAGAACCGGTGACAAAGGGCAGCCCTGCCGGAGTCCAACATGCACAGGGAACAAGTCTGACTTACTGCCGGCAATGCGGACCAAGCTCCTGCTTCGGTCGTACAGGGACCTGACAGCCCTTAGCAAAGGACCCAGGACCCCATATTCCCGAAGCACCCTCCACAGGATGCCACGAGGGACACAGTCGAATGCCTTCTCCAAATCCACAAAACACATGTGGACTGGTTGGGCAAACTCCCATGAACCCTCCATCACCCTGTAGAGGGTATAGAGCTGGTCCAGTGTTCCGCGGCCTGGACGAAAACCACACTGTTCCTCCTGAATCCGAGGTTCTACTATCGGCCGTATTCTCCTCTCCAGAACCCTGGCGTAGACTTTCCCGGGGAGGCTGAGAAGTGTGATCCCCCTATAGTTGGAACACACCCTCCGGTCCCCCTTCTTATAAAGAGGGACCACCACCCCGGTCTGCCATCCCAGAGGCACTGTCCCCGACTGCCACGCGATGTTGCACAGGCGTGTCAGCCAAGACAGCCCCACAACATCCAGAGACTTGAGGTACTCAGGGCGGATCTCATCCACCCCCGGTGCCTTGCCACCGAGGAGTTTCTTAACCACCTCGGTGACTTCAGCCCGGGTGATGGACGAGTCCACCTCTGAGCCCTCATCCTCTGCTTCCTCAATGGAAGACGTGACGGCGGGATTGAGGAGATCCTCGAAGTATTCCTTCCACCGCCCGACGACATCCTCAGTTGAGGTCAACAGCTGCCCACCTCTACTGTAAACAGCGTTGGTAGGGCACTGTTTCCCTCTCCTGAGGCGCCGGATGGTTTGCCAGAATCTCTTCGAGGCCAGCCGATAGTCCTTCTCCATGGCCTCACCGAACTCCTCCCAGGCCCGAGTTTTTGCCTCCACAACCACCCGGGCTGCAGCCCGCTTGGCCTGTCGGTACCCGTCAGCTGCGTCAGGAGTCCCACAAGCCAACCAGGCCTGATAGGACTCCTTCTTCAGCTTGACGGCATCCCTTACTTCCGGTGTCCACCACCGGGTTCGGGGATTGCCGCCTCGACAGGCACCGGAGACCTTACGGCCACAGCTCCGAGCGGCCGCTTCGACAATGGCGGTGGAGAACATGGTCCACTCGGACTCAATATCTCCAACCTCCCTCGGGATCCAGTCAAAGCTCTGCCGGAGGTGGGAGTTAAAGATCTCTCTGACAGGAGACTCGGCCAGACGTTCCCAGCAGACCCTTACAGTACGCTTGGGCCTGCCGAGTCTGTCCAGCTTTCTCCCCCGCCATCGGATCCAACTCACCACCAGGTGATGATCAGTTGACAGCTCCGCCCCTCTCTTCACCCGAGTGTCCAAGACATACGGCCGCAGGTCAGATGAGACGACAACAAAGTCGATCATCGACCTGCGGCCTAGGGTGTCCTGGTGCCACGTGCACTGATGGACACCCTTATGCTTGAACATGGTGTTCGTTATGGACAAACTGTGACTAGCACAGAAGTCCAATAACTGAACACCACTCGGGTTCAGATCAGGGGGGCCGTTCCTCCCAATCACGCCCCTCCAGGTGTCACTGTCGTTGCCCACGTGGGCGTTGAAGTCCCCCAGTAGAACAATAGAGTCCCCAGTCGGAGCACTTTCCAGCACCCCTCCCAGAGACTCCAAGAAGGTCGGGTACTCTGCACTGCCGTTCGGCCCGTAGGCACAAACAACAGTGAGAGACCTATCCCCGACCCGTAGGCGCAGGGAAACGACCCTCTCGTTCACCGGGGTAAACTCCAACACATGGCGGCAGAGCTGGGGAGCTATAAGCAAACCCACACCAGCCCGCCGCCTCTCACCATGGGCAACTCCAGAGTGGTGAAGAGTCCATCCTCTCTCAAGGAGTGTGGTTCCAGAGCCCAAGCCGTGCGTAGAGGTGATCCCGACTACCTCTAATCGGAACCTCTCAACCTCACGCACTAGCTCAGGCTCCTTCCCCGCCAGCGAGGTGACATTCCACGTCCCTAGAGCTAGTTTCCGTGTCCAGAGATCGGGTTGTCTAGGCCCCTGCCTTCGACTGCCGCCCGATCCTCTTCGCACCGGCCCCTTATGGTCCCTCCTGTGGGTGGTGAGCCCACGGGAGGGCCATCCCACTTGTAACATTCATAATAGTTTTCTGCCCTCTTCTATTTGCTGTTCTTGTTAGATGCTAACTGCATTTCGTTGTACTGTACTTGTACTGTTCAATGACAATACAGTTGAATCTAATCTAATCTAAAACCGGACAACACAGTAACATCCCTGTTCTCCTTGGCTTGGAATAGGATCCACGACATGGCAGACAACCCAACCTGCAGAAACTTATTTCAGGGAGGTGGCTTCACTGGCTGCTTAAACCCCCTACAACCCCCGTGGCCAACTGGTCACAAATACTGGCATACTAACCTAATATAAACTAAAAAGTACATACTTCGCCAAGCATGCAGTAAGCGGTTCGTGATTTCCTGGATTTCCAAGAGATTGTACCTAATTTGCAGGCGTCAGGGAGACCCATCTAAAATTTGGGAGAGGGAGAGTTGGTATGTCTGACATTGACACTTGAGATTAGCAACCGCATGCTAAGACGACCAGCAGAGCACCAGAGTGAGTACCCTCTGACTTAAATTGGCTGCCATACTAGTTTAGGAAATCTTAAAACTGTGGTAGAAGTGATCCCGACTTTAGCTAATGCATCGTTGAGCCAATGCCCACTCGGTTTCCTTAGCTGAACTAGTTGCACTCAAATGGTATCAGAACCATATTCTCAAACAATCCGTGGTTATAGCAGTCAGGTCTTTCAAAGGATTTGTGTTGGTTTTGAGATGCGTGTTAGCCAATATGGGTGCTTATGTTTTAAAATTGAAATGCCCAATCTCTGAGTTCCAGTCATTTAAAAAATGTGTACAGAAACTGAAACGATCTGCTGATCTTACACACCTTGAAAAATAGATGGTAAAAATGCTAACATTATTCAGTTTTTCTGTCAGCAGACAATCGCATATATTTTTGATCTTCAAGTGTTTCTGAATCGAACACTACACTTGTCCAGGAGACGAAGAGAGCCTGAAACAGCACTACCAAGGTTTATAAATGGGTGACTCATCTAACAGGAGTGTGTGCTTCCAGATGCTGATGCATTTGCAAGTGCGTCAAATAAACTCTATATGGAAATGAAAATCTAATGCAATTTCCAGTGTGACAGATTTTTAAGACATGGCAGGAGACATGTTTGCCTATTTTTGTTCATCAATTCTGCTTATATTCAACATCCATATAAAAAGAAGAGATGGACTGTACAGACTGCAGCATAACCTGATAAAGGGATTCCCTACTCTCTGTGAATGTGAATGTATCCCCTATGCAAATGGACTTAATCTTCTTTGTATGGAGATAACTTTGATTTGATTAAGCAAGTCATGTTTCATTAATGAAATAAGTTGTGTGTAAAGGCCATATACTATGTTTTAATTGTTTTATTAATTGTCAATCCATTAACATGTCTCAGTGTATTTTCTTGTTTACTGCCATGTCTCATTCTATATGGATGAAGGATCTTTTCAGTGTGTAGCTTCTCTTGAAATGAGGTCTGACATCTTATACAACATGTACAGCATCTGCCCTGAAATTTTCAATTCCACATCTTACATCTTGCGTTAAAGCAAGGTTTAACTTTGGGGAATCTCCCTGGCTTTCAAGGTTTACAAAACAATAAGCACAACCACCTTTTACCCTTCCCCTGTATTGACAAATGTTTTTGATGGAAATTGAAGTTTAGAAAATGTAAACTGAAGACAGGACTGAAAGAGCAAAAAACGAGTCAACATGTAGGCTTAATCCGTTTCTATTGCTTATTGGAGACCCTTATCTGTCTTTGCTGTGAAGGATTTTACAGAATCCACAAGACACTGCATTCTCATCTTTGTAGCCCAGCTGTGTTTGTACAGCATGTTATTGAAAGAGCTTCTTTATGCTTTTCTTCACGCAGCCTTGTGGTAAATGCAATGTGTTGGATTGGTTCAGGTTTAAGGGAATTCAAGGGTGACCTTTCAATAGTGTAATTGGCTTGCCCTGGTGCAGTTGAACTCTTCTAAGCCTTTGCCCACTTCATGGAAAAATATAGAAAAATGTAGGCCTAGAGAACAATAATTCTGGAATTCTGTATGAATTCTTATTCTAGCCAATAGATAAACCTGAATTAAATCATTTTGCAGTAATGCTTTAAACTATATTGCAGAATGTCTTGCTATTTTGTGGAGGTATTACTACTAGGAAAGGCTAAATGTCAGCTTATTACCATAATTGAGATTTCAACAAAAATGTATTATTAATTAATTGTAGTTTTGTATAAAGAAGTCAGCATTGAAATCCCTGCTATAGTCAGCAATAGTATAGTGTCATTTATATGGGTATTGTAATACATCCATTTGACCCAGACTGCTTTTTGGGATGTCAATGAGGATTATAGAAACAACAAGAGAGAAGTTTCTCATTACAACAGCATACTTCTCATAGTGATTCAGTTTAGGTTGCAAGAGTTGCAGTGTTCATTGATTAAAAAGTAGATTCCTGCTTCATTTGGGTAGGGCCAACACAGGTATATCAACCAAAATAAAGAAATCCTAAATGACAAATCCCATAGGGTTAGAATACCTGTATGACCCATAACAGTCTACCAAGGACAACATTGAAGGTTCATTCAGTGGGTGTGTTCATATTTACAGTATGTGTGTGGCTCTCTCTTGTGCTGACTCCCAGAGAAGGTCTTGCGGTGTGCTGTCCCAAACGCGGTCGTCTCTTTCAGGGTCACTGTCAGTCTAGATCAGGACCTGACATTTCGAGCTTGACAGCACTCGATAGAGCAGCCATGTCCGTTTTGCTTTGTTCTTGGTTCCTCCTAGCAAAGATCCTGTCAGTACTGTCACTCGGTATATCATTTCAATCCATGCAAACATGAAAGCAACCGCAAACGACTCCATCCTCTACTGATCTGAAGACCATATCCCCTCTTGGACGTTGACGCCACCATAAAAAAAATCTGAACAGCCTGAAGGAATACAAGATCCTGAGGTAGTCATAAAAAGGGCTGCACAAACCATGACCTGGCCATTTGGTTGAGCCCAGAGAAGCGTAGCCATTAACCAGTGAAACTTTATTACTATTTTAGATCTGGATGGATATTGTCATTTATTGGCATAATAACGAATCCCTACCATTCAAACTATTTAACTCCAAATTACTGGGCCGAGGTGGCCAAGAGTATTGCTGCCTTAACCACAACCGGAAATTCAGTAAAAATGTTAGATGATGCTTTTAAATATAATGGCTTAGTTAATTCTTTAATCAGATATAACAATTCAAATATAGTATATATCAAGACAAAGCCTGTGAATGGTTCATTTAAGTTATGCACAGGAAAACTGCATGAAATATCAAATTCACCATGACAAAGATAAGACATCCTGCCAATGAAAAGGGTAATCAAGCTTTCATGATACATGTGTTATTACAGCTTGTCCCCTTGTGGCTCCATAATCCCACCGCATCATATCATTAATTAGATAGCTCTAAAGGCCAAAGGATTCCCAGTAGCAGTAGAGATGAGACCTCTTATCATTCCATTTAGAGCACAATATGATTTAGACAGAATTTCGTGGTCATAAGGCTGCAGCAGGAAATGTGTGGGTGTGTATGTGCAGAGAAGTGTGCTTAGTCTCACAGCATCACTAAAGACAAGGCAGGTATTTCCGAGGCTTGCCACTCCAGAGGTACCATGCCGCTATCAGGACAGTCTAATCTGATTATAGCTCTAGCCTTGATTTTCGTTAGCCCTGTCAACAGTGCCCATTGCAAATATGTATCACACTGGGCCAAATGACAAGCAGACATCAGCCAGTTGACACCATCTGCAGGTAATGGTGGCAATCCACTCAATCCTTCAATCGTGCTGGCCCACAATCAACGTCTCCTTGCCGTCACTGTATGCAAATCGTTTGGATTGAAAACCCTGGGTGAATGCTCACTGCCAACATACTCTTGTTTGTTTCTACTAACAGCATCAAGGCCAGCCCAATTCTAAAGGCAATGGAAAGAGACAGGTAATAGAAGGCACAAGGATGTCCCAAGTTGAGTTTGTGAAAGAAAGATACTGTTTAGAGTCTTTTCATCCTACACACATGTCCACCGCAATCCCTTGGATTCAATGGCGGTCAAGGCTTTCTTGCCCATTGTTACTTTTACCTTCATAAAATCATTCAGTCACTGTGAAAGTAAGTAATTATGTGTGTGGGTGATAAAACTAAAGTAGAATGTTGCCATGAGCAACAATAAACCCAATTCAAGGGATGACATGGTGACAAAGGTAGTGTAGCCATATTTGAATAATTTTCCCCTTTTAAACTAATAGCCAAACCTCGTGACCAAACATTTCTGACTATTTGGTCCAAAATAAGTTTTTCACACAGTTGCTCTTTCGATGTCCCTGGAACTAGATTTTTCAAATGTTTCCCAAATTGTACAAGATTGAGAAATGTATCACATTTGGTGGACACCTAAATATGAAGCTTCAAAGTGGATATGTGTATTTAAAATGAAACTGCTTAAAACGGCACCCCTAGTTTTTACCCATTCAGTAATGACATCCAGTTTCTGTGTGCTTGATTGGAAAAAAAGTGATCTATGAGTTATTTGACCATATCATGGAAATCAATAAATACATGAATAATCCCAAAATAATAATAGCTGGGTTTTTAAAGGTGTTCCTTTTTTTCTTTGCTGTGAACACCCCAACACTATTGAGGAAACAAATATGCCTTTTCCTTGTGAAAATACTGCTTTTTATTTGATAGATATACTGTAGATATAGGATTAGATATTACAGTGGTCTGCAAGTCCAGGCATGCGTACCAAATGTGGCACACAGGGATATTTATCTTGGCACACCAAGTCCTTGCACAAAAAAATACAATAAAACATATAATTGTCATAATAATTGCTTAGCTTATGGTGTTTATTTTAAATTATTTTCACCAACTGCATAACATGCATTGGTTTTCACCTCAAGGTTGTAGTTCTCATGACATTTCAGTCTTGATTCAGATAAGCTGTTATGATGTTGCAGCTATTGCTTCTGCTCAACCTGCCTCTTCCTTCCTGCTTAATATAAAACTCCCAGCTAAATTTGAAACTAAACTGTGTTGACAAGTTTTCACATTCCAAGCAGCTGGCTAGCCTTCTTTAATTATTTTATTAATTTCAGCACCAAAATGGGATCAGCATAAAAAAAAACTAATTTATTGCTACTTGGACCAAATAATTTGGATTTGCTTTAATAAAGGGCAAGGCTGTCTGGCTTCTCTGTTATGAAAATGTTGTTTGGCAGAACTCAAGTGTAAAGTGTATTTTTGAAATTTGTTCCCAGATGATGCAGATGGCTCACAAAATCAGGTTTTGCCCAGGTATGATAGGAAAGGATTGCATTCAATTGTGGTGGATTATCTAAGACTCAATCACCTCAACCAAACTGTAGTGTTTAGTGTGGCTTTTGATTAGAGTATGGATGTAAATTACATTCCACATCTGGCCGTTGGAGCAAAATCTCAATGAATCCACATGACCAAAAGAATAACTTCCCCAAAACAAATTAATGCATCTTTATAAAACGATATACAGATAGGCAAATTAAAGCAACTATAATAGTGACTAAGTGATCCAGGCGGATACTTGCCTGCATCGAAATAACCGGTGCATTTAATGCATTATTGTCAGATCTACACCCACAGTGGCTTGAAATTACAAATTATTATTTGGTTTTATTTTCTGTATTTTTTTTACATTTCCAGCAATGCATTTGTGAGTTTAATGCTGTGTATATACAAATCATGGTTTACAGTCATGGATTTGCTGCTGTGTATTTACGGATAACGGTTTACATGCGTGGATTGTATGCTGGGTTTTTACAGATCCTGGCTCACAAGTTCTTTGCTGTGATTACAAGCATTTTGGCGGTATTCTCCATACATTTGGCCTTTCATTTTCAAAGTCATGCCCCACTTTGTGGTTATCCTTATTAAAAAGTTAATGCAAATTGAAACATTTAAATGCAATACCACAACAGCATTTTCACTTTTGCCTGCATTATTTTAGTCAGTACTAAAATGTAAATGCAATAATTGTATTTTGAATTGTCTTGTGCTGGTATACATATCTGCTTTGTGGTTAACAAAATTCTA
Organism: Esox lucius; assembly: GCF_011004845.1. Classification (NCBI taxonomy): domain Eukaryota; kingdom Metazoa; phylum Chordata; class Actinopteri; order Esociformes; family Esocidae; genus Esox; species Esox lucius. The sequence continues at coordinate 39,677,548 of NC_047587.1, forward strand.
ATGTTAATTCAAATGTGAAAAGTGAGAAACAGTGCTACCCTTTAATTTAAATTCTACGCTCTAACATTTTCCTAATGTAATGAACATAAGATTGCAATACAAATGCATTTTCATTTTCATGTTCTACCGCCCTGTCAGTCATTCTCTGAAGGCGGGACACTGTTTAATGTGCCACGGGGAAATAGGTAGGCTACAATAATAGTTAAATTAGTACAATGGCAACTGTAGGACTAGTGTGAGTAATGTAGGATTTAGCAGATCATATTGAAAGTAATTTGGTATCCTGTTCAGATGCTCTTGAAAATGTAACTGAATTCTCTGCCATCACTAATAATGATATTCACCCACTACTGTTGGCAAATTTAAGAGAAGCTCTTGACAGACACCACTTATTTTATTATTTAATACAAGCACTCTCAGACCATTATTTATTCTCATATATGCATCACCTGGTGCTTTGCTGAGATAAGATGACCTGCCATCATGATAACTCATATCATGTATCTCAATCAAAAGACCCTCGCCGACCACCTGCAGCTATAGCATTGACATAATGCCATCATGATCAACATAACATCATACAAATCAACAACATAATGCAAACTAAGAATCAGTACCGTGTCATCGGTGTTCCAACATCGATAAGGAACAATGTGGTCATCATATTAGGTAACGAGTCACAAAATCAAAAGGACGAATGTATTATTAATCAAAGCAATGACAAACAGGAATTGCAAGAAATAAGAATGATATGCAGAAGAAAAGAAAACAGACCAACAGACGCTTAATGTTGATTCAACCAATCCCTTTCTAAAATACTGTCAGCAAAATCCAATATGTTTTAGGGTAGAATTTAATCCAACACTGAGCTGTGAAAAGAAGAAGGGCATGTCAGACCCATTGTTATGAACCCCAGCGAGTATGCTCTAGAAGAAAACATAACACCTGCACCTCACTAACATAAGGTAAAAAGGTACACAACCAGAAAATGACGTGAACTACAGTGCAAGGTACAATCCCGTTTCCAAAAAAGTTGGGAGGCTGTGTAAAATGTAAAGAAAAACAAAATGCAATGATGTGCAAATCATCATCATAACACTAACCCAACCTATAAGCAATAAGAAAATGTACCAAGGCAACATATCAAATGTTGAAACTGAGAAATTTTATTGTTTCTTGAAAAATACATGCTCACTTTCAAAAAAGCTGGGACAGAGGCACCAAAAGACTGGACATACTAAAAAGCTAAACCTGGTGGAATATTAAACAATTAATTAGGTCACTTGCCAACAGGTCAGTAACATGATTTGGTATTAAAATATAATTCCAGAGAGAATGAGTCTGTGAAGGACACACAATTCATGAATAACGTGTCACAATGAAAAAGTGTTTGGAGATCTCAACATTTATGGAATAATTAAAACATTGATATCATTAAAAGATTCAGTGAATCCAGAGAAATCTCTGTACTCAAAGGACAAGGGTGAAAACCAACCAGTTTTGGATGGTTGTGATCTTTGGCGCCTCAGGTGGCAATGCATTTAAAACAGACACGATTCTGTAGTGGACATCACCGCATGGTCTCAGGAAAACTTCCAAAAACCACTGTCAGTGAACACAGTACGTCGCAGCGGCCAGAAATGCAAGAAGAAACCATACATAAACAACATCCAGAAACGCCAGCGCCTTCTCTCGGCAAAGTGGAAAACTGTCCTGTGGTTTGACGAATCAACGGCAGCTTGTTATCAGCGCAAATTGGAAAAACCAGCATCCGTGATGGTATGGGTTGAATTAGTGAACACGGCATGGTTGACTTGCACTTCTGTGAAGACACCATGAATGCTGAACAAATATATACAGGTTTAGGAGCAACATATGTTGCTATCCAAACAACATCTTTTTCGGGAAGGCTTTGCGTTGGCCAACTGAGGGGACCAGTTGCTGTAGTTTTCAGTGAAATGTTTTCCCATTCTTACTTGATACAGGATTGCAGCTGCTCAACAGATTGGGGTCTCCTTTGTTGCATTTTTTGTTTCATAATGTACCAAATGTTTTCAATGGGTGACAGGTCTGGACTGCAGGCAGGCCAGTTTAGCACCCAGACTCTTTTCCTATGGAGAGGTGATGCAATACACTGGTAAAACATGCCCATGTCCCAACTTTTTTTAAACGTGTTGCTGGCAACAAATTCAAAATGGGAATGTATTTTTCCAAAAACAACAACATTTCTCAGTTTCAACATTTGATATGTTTGTACTATTTTCAATTAAATATAGGGATAAACGATTTGCACATCATTGCATTCTGTTTTTATTCTTCATTTTACACAGTGTCACAACTTTTTTGGAAACTGGGTTGTAGAAAGAATGCCACGAGTGGTTTCAGCTGATATGTCTGCAAAAGGTGGCTACTTTCATGAGTCAAACATTTTGATAAGATTTGGTTAAAAAAACGTTTGTTTTCCTACAGCTCTTGAAAACATTAAGAGATCACTGCACCTTTTTCTATCCTTTCCAAAAAAGTTGAAAAGGAAAGTTTTGAGTGAGGAACAGAAGCGTTCAATTTGCAGTGGTTTCTTAATTTTAACCCTTCTGTTCCTCACTCAAAACCTTCCTTTTTGACTTTTTTGGAAAGGAAAGAAAAAGGTGCAGTTGTCTCTTAATTTTTTCCGGAGGTGCTGGTCATAAAAATAGAATATCATCAAAAAGTTGATTTATTTCAGTAATTCCATTCAAAATGTGAAACTTGTATAATGTATACATTCATTCCACACAGACAGATATATTTCAAGTGTTTATTTATTTTAATTTTGATGATTATAACTGACAACTAATGAAAACCCCAAATTCAGTATCTCAGAAAATTTGAATATTGTGAAAAGGTTCAATATTGAAGACAAATATATACAGGTTGCCACACTCTAATCAGCTAATGAACCCAAAACACCTGCAAAGGCCTTTGAATGGTCTCTCAGTTTAGTTCTGTAGGCAACACAATCATGAGGAAGACTGCTGACTTGACAGCTGTCTAAAAGACGACCATTGACACCTTGCACAAGGAGGGCAAGACACAAAAGGTCATAGCTAAATAGGCTGGCTGTTCAGAGCTCTGTGTCCAACATTAATAGAGAGGCGAAGGGAAGGAAAAGATGTGGTAGAAAAAAGTGTACAAGCAATAGGGATAACCGCACCCTGGAGAGGATTGTGAAACAAAACCCATTCAAAAATGTGGGGGAGATTCACAAAGAGTGGACTGCAGCTGGAGTCAGTGCTTCAAGAACCACCACGCACAGACGTATGCAAGACATGGGTTTCAGCTATCACATTCCTTGTGTCAAGCCACTCTTGAACAAGACACAGCGTCAGAAGCGTCTCGCCTGGGCTAAAGACAAAAAGGACTGGACTGCTGCTGAGTTATGTTCTCTGATGAAGGTAGATTTTGCATTTCCTTTGGAAATCAAGGTCCCAGAGTCTGGAGGAAGAGAGGAGAGGCACATAATCCATGTTGCTTGAAGTCCATTGTAAAGTTTCCATAGTAAGTGATGGTTTGGGGTGCCATGTCATCTGCTGGTGTTGGTCCACTGTGTTTTCTGAGGTCCAAGGTCAACGCAGCCATCTACCAGGACGTTTTAGAGCACTTCATGCTTCCTGCTGCTGACCAACTTTATGAAGATGCAGATTTCATTTTCCAACAGGACTTGGCACCTGCACACAGTGCCAAAGCTACCAGTACCTGGTTTATGGACCATGGTAGCCCAGTTCTTAATTGGCCAGCAAACTCGCCTAACCTTAACAGTATAGAAAATCTATGGGGTTTTGTGAAGAGGAAGATGCGATACGCCAGACCCCACAATGCAGAAGAGCTGAAGGCCACTATCAGAGCAACCTGGGCTCTCATAACAGCTGAGCAGTGCCACAGACTGATCGACTCCATGCCACACCGCATTGCTGCAGTAATTCAGGCAAAAGGAGCCCCAACTAAGTATTGAGTGCTGTACATGCTCATACTTTTCATGTTTATACTTTTCAGTTAGCTAACATTTTTTAAAATCATTTTTTGGTATTGGTCTTAAGTAATATTCTAATTTTCTGAGATACTGAATTTGGGGTTTTCATTAGTTGTCAGTTATAATCACCAAAATTAAAAGAAAAAAAACACTTGAAATTTATCAGTGTGTGGAATGAATGTATACATTATACAAGTTTCACTTTTTGAATGGAATTACTGAAATAAATCAACTTTTTGATGATTTTCTAATTTTATGACCAGGACCTGTATATATATATAAATACAGTGGGGAGAACAAGTATTTGATACACTGCCGATTTTGCAGGTTTTCCCACTTACAAAGCATGTAGAAGTCTGAAGTTTTTATCATAGGTACTCTTCAACTGTGAGTGACGGAATCTAAAACAAAATTCCAGAAAATCACATTGTATAATTTTTAAGCAATTAATTTGCATTTTATTTCATGACATAAGTATTTGATCACCTACCAACCAGTAAGAATTCCAGCTCTCACAGACCTGTTAGTTTTTCTTTAAGAAGCCCTCCTGTTCTCCACTCATTACCTGTATTAGCTGCATGTGTTTGAACTCGTAACCTGTATAAAAGACACCGGTCCACACACTCAATCAAACAGACTCCAACCTCTCAACAATGGCCAAGACCAGAGAGCTGTGTAAGGACATCAGGGATAAAATTGTAGACCTGCACAAGGCTGGGATGGGCTACAGGACAATAAGCAAGCAGCTTGGTGAGAAGGCAACAACTGTTGGCGCAATTATTAGAAAATGGAAGAAGTTCAACATGACGCTCAATCTCCCCCGGTCTGAGGCTCCATGCAAGATCTCACCTCGTGGGGCATCAATGATCATGAGGAAGGTGAAGGATCAGCCCAGAACTACACGGCAGGACCTGGTCAATGACCTGAAGAGAGCTGGGGCCACAGTCTCAAAGAAAACCATTAGTAACATAAATTAAAATCCTGCAGTGCACGCAAGATCCCCCTGCTCAAGCCAGCGCATGTCCAGGCCCATCTGAAGTTTGCCATTGACCATCTGGATGATCCAGAGGAGGAATGGGAGAAGGCCATGTGGTCTGATGAGACAAAAATTGAGCTTTTTGGTCTAAACTCCACTCGCAGTGTTTGGCGGAAGAAGAAGGATGAGTACAACCCCAAGAATACCATCCCAACCGTGAAGCATGGAGGTGGAAAATTCATTCTTTGGGGATAAGTTTCTGCAAAGGAGGCAGGACGACTGCACCTTCCTAGGGCTAGGTCTGAAGTTGTGCAAAGCTAGAAAAAAGCCCTTCATCAATGAGAAGCAAAGAAGAGCCAGGCTGAAGTTTGCAAAAAAGGATTGGACCGTTGAGGAATGGAGTAAGGTAATCTTCTTTGACGAGTCAAATTTTCAGCTTTGCCCAACACCTGGTCGTCTAATGGTTAAACAGAGACCTGGAGAGGCCTACAAGCCCCAGTGTCACGCACCCACTGTGAAATTTGGTGGAGGATCGGTGATGATCTGGGGATGCTTCAGCAAGGCTGTAATCGGGCAGATTTGTCTTCGTGAAGGACGCATGAATCAAGCCAAGTAAAAAGTTATCCTGGAAGAACACCTGCTTCCTTCTGCTCTGACAATGTTCCCCAACTCTGAGAACTGTTTTTTCCAGCAGGAAAATGCTCCATTCCACACTGCCAGGTCAATCAAGGTGTGGATGGAGGACCACCATATCAAAACCCTGTCATGGCCAGCCCAATCTCCAGACCTGAACTCCATTGAAAACCTCTGGAATTTGTTCAAGAGGAAGATGGATGGTTACAAGCCATCAAACTAAGCCGAGCTACTTTTTTGTGCCAGGAGTGGCATTAAGTCACCCAAAAGCAATGTGACAGATTGCTGGAGAGCATGCCAAGACGTATGAAAGCTGTGATTAAAAAACAGGGTCTTTCCCCCAAATATTGATTTCTGAAATTTTCCTAAGTTAAACATAAGTATTTTGTTGGTGAAAAATGAATAAGCATTTGTTTTCTTTGCATTATTTGAGGTCTGAAAACAATGCAACAAGAAACTTGCTCGCTGGTACACAGATAATAATAGAGCACTTAAGCAAGCCTCCAGAAAATTGGAGCGAAAGTGGCGCTCCACCAAGTTGGAAGTATTCAGACTAGCCTACACTACAATACCAAAAATCACTCACGTCTGCTCGATCAGCTTATTTCTCCAACCTGATTGAGATGAACAAAAACAATCAAAAATGTCTCTTCGATACAGTTGCAAAGTTAACAAAAAAGGAAAGCTCAACAAGTGGAGTGGGTCTTCACTTTAGTTGTAATGAATACATGAACTACTGACTCCTCCTTAAATAGTTATGGTCCTCAAAATCTCAGTTGTCCTAAAATTGTCCTGAACATCCCTGACCAGGTGTCAAAGGGGACACTTGAATTTTTTTATACCGTATCACTTGACACATTCACTAAATTTGTAATGAGTTCTAAACCCACAAACTGTCAGCTAGACCAGATTCCAACAAAATTACTTTTTCCTGTGCTAGATCAGCCAATGTTGAACATAATAAATTGCTCCCTTTCCTCCGGATGTGTACAAAACTCACTAAGAATTGCGGAAATTAAGCCTCTTAAAAAAAATCTAATCTGGATCCCGACATATTCAACAATTATAGACCAATATTGAACCTCCCGTTCCTCTCTAAAATTTCCCTACAACTGAATGCCTTCCTGAAGACAAATAACATTTATGAAATACTCCAGTCCGGTTTCAGATCCCAACATAGTACTGAGACTGCACTCGTGAAGGTAACAAATGACCTTCCAATGGCCTCAGACAAAGGTTCCGCATCCATCCTGTTGCTTCTCGATCTTAGTGTTGCTTTTGACACTATTGATCACTCCCTTCTCTTAGAGAGACTGGAAACCCATATTGGGCTACGTGGACATGTTCTAGCCTGGTTTAAATCTTATTTATCTGAAAGATATCAGTTTGTTAGTGTGGATGGCATATCCTCTGACAATTTAAAGGTATGCTTTGTTGTTCCTCAAGGCTCGGTTCTGGGCCCATTATTGTTCTGACTATATATGCTGCCTCTGGGCGATGTAATCCGAAATCACAATGTACATTTTCACTGTTATGCTGATGACACACAGTTACATATTTCAATGAAGCATAGAGAAGCCCCAAAATTTGCTACTTTGGAAGCATGCGTTTCAGATATTAGGAAGTGGATGACAGAGAACTTCTTGCTCTTAAACTCAAGAAAAACAGAAATGCTCGTTTTAGGACCCAAGAAACAAAGAGCTTTGTTAGTAGATCTCACTGTGAACCTCGACGGCTGCATGGTCATATCCCAAAAAACTGTAAGAAACCTCAGCGTTACCATTGACCCTGACCTCTCCTTTGAAGAACATATAAAATATGTCTCAAGAGTTTCTTATTTTCATCTTCGAAACATTGCAGAAATCAGAAACTTTCTATCAAAAACTGATCGTTACTTCTAGACTAGAATACTACAATGCTCTTCTTTCCGGTTACCCTGACAAATCAATAAATAAACATCAATTAGTGCTGCACACGGCTGCTAGAATCCTAACTAGAACAAAAAAATGTGAACACATTACTCCTGTACTATCGTCCTTACACTGGCTGCCTGTTAGGGTTAGGGCTGATTTTAAGGTTTTACTGTTAATCAATACATGGACTTGCTCCTACTTACCTTGCTGAAATGATCCAGCCATACATACCTACACGTAACCTACGATCACAAGATGGAGGCCTTTTAATTGTACCTAGAATTTCTAAATAAACAGCTGGAGGCAGGGCTTTTTCTCATAGAGCTCCACTACTGGGATGCCCTCCCTCCAATGCCTTTCGGGGGAAGAGTCACTGGCTTGTTGTTGTCTCTCTGTTGCGCAATTGTGCAATTGGGCTGTACTCTGCTGGAAATACTCGGCCCTCATTCAGGGTGGTTGCGGTTGGTGGGTGTCCCTTTAGTTGATGCCTGGCAATGTGGGTGGACTGATTTCCTGCCTGTTGGGCTCTGTCCGGGGCCTACCCCGGGTAGGGCCACAGTGTCACCGGACCCCCCGTCTCAGTTCCAAGGTCTTACGCTGCTATACTATTGTGCTGGGAGATTGTGTCAGTTCTCCTTCACCACTAAGTTCTCCTTCTCCACTATAAATTGTTGTTGATATGAGGAATGCATTTTCTGAATTTTCCCAGTCTCCGCATTTTAACCTTTAGGAGGACATGAGGTCCTGGTCCACACCTGTGGAGTACCTGGTTTGGGGGGCCCGTTGCTGTCCCTGTCCTTGTCCATCTGGTCATACTTCTGACCTAGTCCAAATTTAAATAGACCCTAGATTTAGCCCACATGCATGTATTAATTATTCCATTTGGACTCTTGATATCTCACCCGGCACAGCCAGAAAAGGACTGGTCTCCCCTCTGAGCCTGGGTCCTCTCTAGGTTTCTTCCTAAAATTCGGCCTTCTTAGGGAGTTTTTCCTAGCCACTGAAATTCAACACTACTGTTGTTTGCTCCTTGGGGTTTAAGGCCGGGTGTCTCTATAAAAGCACTTTGTGACAACTGCTGTTGTAAAAAGGGCTTTATAAATAGATTTGAATTGAATGAATGCATGTTTTTTTGGTAATATTGACCATTTGTTGTTTTCTACAAATAAATACTCAAAATGACAGTATTTTTATTTGGAATTTGGGAGTAATGGTGTCAGTAGTTTATACAATAAAACAAAAATTTTAATTTTACTTAAACACATACCTATAAATAGTAAAACCAGATAATAAACAGATCCGGAAAAAATTGAGACCACTGCACCTTTTTCTTTCCTTTCCAAAAAAGTTGAAAAGGAACGTTTTGAGTGAGGAAACTACTGCAAATTGAACGCTTCTGTTCCTCACTCAAAATTTTTCTTTTCAACTTTTTTGGAAAGGAAAGAAAAAGGTGCAGTGGTCTCTTAATTTTAACCCTTCTTTTCCTCACTCAAGGAACAGAAGGTCTGCAGTGTTGACGTTTGACTGCCCACATTTGAATCCGCCCACACATTTTTTGTCCATCTGAGGTTTGACAATCACACACTGAATACAAACATACACATTTGTGCAAGGCACATGTTGAATACAAACAGAGTTGATTTCTGAAGATCGTAAGAAATATTATATACCTGCCAGAGTGATACCTGCCAGAGTATGTGAGCGGAGAGCTGATGGAAATCCCACACAATTTTGTGGTTGTGTATGTCGAGTATTAGTTTTTTTTTTATATATATATATATAACAAAGCTTATTTGTATTCTAGCTTGTTTTTTAACAACATGAAAGGATGAGGATGCAGTATAAGTAATCATCATTTCAAAAAAATTCTACAGATCTGTCTATTAGTCTTTCAGACAAAAAGTACACATCCAAACAAGTAGCACTATATAATTCATTAATTATTAATTTATACGACAACGAAATAGTAAAGCATTTTCGATACACTATTGGCTGCCAAGAAAATCCGATGCTCAGCATTTTAAATGAACATTTTGCCTATAGTGTATAAAATAAAATAGTGGCCTACATTTACTTGCTTTGAATTCTAATACATTTAAATGAAAATAGCTGTATCAGCAAACGGCCAAAAAGGAACAAAAATATATTTTTTCAATACGCTACAGGAAATGCAAATCGCATGCTTTCAAATATTAAGCACTAAGCATTTAAATAGCCTTTACATTGCGTATATACACTCACCTAAAGGATTATTAGGAACACCATACTAATACTGTGTTTGACCCCCTTTCGCCTTCAGAACTGCCTTAATTCTACGTGGCATTGATTCAACAAGGTGCTGAAAGCATTATTTAGAAATGTTGGCCCATATTGATAGGATAGTATCTTGCAGTTGATGGAGATTTGTGGGATGCACATCCAGGGCACGAAGCTCCCGTTCCACCACATCCCAAAGATGCTCTATTGGGTTGAGATCTGGTGACTGTGGGGGCCGTTTCAGTACAGTAAACTCATTGTCATGTTCAAGAAACCAATTTGAAATGATTCGAGCTTTGTGACATGGTGCATTATCCTGCTGGAAGTAGCCATCAGAGGATGGGTACATGGTGGTCATAAAGGGATGGACATGGTCAGAAACAATGCTCAGGTAGGCCGTGGCATTTAAGGGGCCTAAAGTGTGTCAAGAAAACATCCCCCACAGGTTCAATGTCAATGAAGGTTCAATTAATTCCCTTTCATTGACATTGACACCTTAGTGCAGTGGTTCCCAAACCTCTCCTGGGCCCCCCAGCCATTCAATCTATTAGATATATCCTAGAGCACACCTAAATCAACTTATTAACTAATTATCAAACCCTTACCTGTTGAATCAGATGAGGTAGCTCTGGGATACATCTAATAGATGGAATGGCTGGCAGGCCCCAGGAGAGGTTTGGGAACCACTGCCTTAGTGAACCTCAGCTTGAGTGATCTTGAAGGAGACATGAATGGGTTGATTAAATGCATTTGACTCCGCCCACATTGTAATGGTTACTAAAATACTAAAAAAGGTTAGAGCAACAGGAACTGTTAACGGTTAGCTGGAGAGGAGAGTGCATAAGAGAGGACCCTGGATGATCTGGATAGATTCTGTAAAGAGAAATGGTCTCAGATTATTTGTTCTGTATTCTCCAACTTTATTAGATGTTACAGGAGAAGAGCTGTTTTATAGGCAAAGGGAGGTTGTACACAGTATGAAATGCAGGGGCGACAATTGTGGCACAAATGGGTTTGTTAGAAATAATAACTTCTTCCCAGAATAAATGTATTTCAATTAAAGGATGTTTCAGATTTGTTTTAGTGTGACATTTAGCTAGCATACTTTCCCATTTATAAACCACGGCTTATACAAGGATTTTGAAAACATTTTCAACCGCAGTGGTTAATACATGGGTGCGGCTAATACATGTTAATATTTTTCAAACCGTTTCCACAGGATAACTGTTTCACAGATGATTGCTTGACGACATAGGGGTCTCAGAATCTCATGTAGCAAATATGGTACAACAGGCGTTACAGGATTTTCTAAAACATACAGTATTATGTATGTATGTACGAGTCATAATTTTCTGGGCAAATGTGGTTTCTATATGGGTGCAGTTAATACTCTGGTTTGTATACACACAAAGCAATAAAATGAATAGTGCGGTATACACAGTGGGGATAATAAACAGGGATTATGGTAATTCACCAAAATGTGAATGTTTTATAACCCTTTTTACTCATCTTTACTAGGGGTACCAATAATTGTGGAGGGCACAGTAGATGTTATGGATCTCTTGAGCCAAAATAATTTGTTTCATCATGTTTTGGTGTCTTGTATGTTGTGTAATGTCACTGTATATCATGAGTTTATTTGCAGGTGGTTGGCGGGGGTCTTTGGAATGTGGTACACATCATGTGGTACCAGGTTGGCAGGTCTTTCCTCATTGTGACACTGGGCGGTGTGTACTGGTTTGACTGTTTTGCCTACAAAACCAGCACTGGTCGGCCAGGTTATCCTACGTCGGTTGTTCCCTTACCTAGACGGTGAAGTAAATGACAGCTTGGTCAGTGTGCACATGAATGGTGTGGTGGGGACTGACATCTATCCAGGGCGTTGCCAAATAGTTACCAAATTAATTCCCCGGGTAACAAGTTGGCTTGTCCATGTTGCTCAGTCGAGACACAATGGTGTTTATGTGGGAATGAAAGCTTGGTCTGGGAACACCTGAATGGATGTTGGAGCATCACCAAGTAGGTTTATTCCCATGTAACAAGATGGTGGGCAGTGTTAAATGGGGTAGTCTGAACACAACTATTGACCCGTCTGAACAGAACGTTTCAGTCTATTTTTGTTATTTCCTCGGTCTGTCCTTACATAATGAGTAGGACTACATTGCACCTTGGAACTTGAAATTTCTTCAATCGGAGTGAAACATGTTCTGCAGCAGTGAGCTGCACAACTAAGCAAAAGTGCATGAAAGTCACAACAGATTGATATAGTATTTTGCTCTGACAAGGCACTTTAATAGAAAGTGGCCATCCATTATGCCGGTGGGAGAAAAAGAAAACATCTAATTTAATCTTTGTCTGTTTACATTTGCATAGCTTCTATTTAAAGTTAAGTGAAGCCAATGCATTACTTGATTTGATAGGGCACATACGGGTCAGAGAAGTGGCGAAAATCTATGGTAAAGACGATAATAAAGCCTGTTTACAAAATGTAAAGCAGAAAAGCAGTCCTTTGCTTCTGACCGGGCCTCCTTGCAATGGATGAGATGGCAGGAAGAATGACAAAAGACTTGGTGACAGCAGGTACTGCATCATCAAGGTCGGGCCAATCAATCAAGACTGACTGGTTTACTGAGTGACAGAGATTAAACAGTCTGCCAGCGACTCACAGGTTTTTGTGTCAGTCTTAAAATACCCTTACTTCCATGGCTGGGGAAAGAATAGATGGCTATGTTATATGTAAATTTGCTGTGTTCTAAGTGACAGCAATCACAGGTTTAATCACACTTATTTATATAGACATTTAAAAAAATGCCACAGAGCTGACATAATACAAGCTTTGTGAGATGTTGCTTTCTGGTGAAACAGGGCCTACTTAATGTTCCTACATTTGTTTGGACCGCGGGCTGATTTTGATATTCCATTTTTTGTGGTCACACATTTAAAAGAGTAATGCAATCACTTAGAAATGTTAACACTTTTAATTGGGGGAGATTACTCAGATGAATTTGCCATAAAAACGTCTGAAACATATTGTAAACAAAACGTTGAAAGTGGATGGAGAATAACTGCCTTTGTTCATCTGCACACAGCGATGGGCTTGTGTTCAATAGTAAATAGGCTGTGTTTCAACTCTTATCATTCCACCCATGCATCCCCCCATCCATCAGATTTAGATGGAGCCATGAACTAGTAATTACAAGGAAAATGAAGGATAAAGAAAACTGACAGATCATAGCAGAATATTGCATTAAAGCAGCAAAATGTATCAGCAGTCACAGGCCTTTGAAGGCTAATGTCATGAGGGTTCATCGAACTATGACAGGTCCCTTGCACCTGCCTATGATGTGTCAAGTTTCATCCTGGAAAAATAGAGCTTATTTGAGATATTCAAATGCACTATTTAATATGTTCAGTCAAAACCCTGCATGCCTCGCTTTTAAATGGAACAAAGCCATCAATTGTGGACAAGTGGAATGAACAACTTCCCATTCGTTTCCGTTTGTCATTAATCGGTTGCAAATTAATAAACCTGTTGAATTAGCATTCTACATAGTAGTATGGTAGCTAGACGTTAATGAAAAGTGAATGGGAGCATCTGCCAAAGAAGAATGTTTCATGTTCAAGTAATTTTTTAGCGGATGAAGTGTAGAAATGAAGTTATCAGATGTGTCATGGAGAGCAATGTCTGTACTAAGCAGTTTAGCTTAACATGCTGGTCTACACACAAAATGCTCTTCTGAACATCCAATCTCCTTGGACTTTTCTTGATGATTTTTATTTATAATAAGTAGGTATTTGCTGTACCTTTGCAGTGGTAAAGGTGTATGTCTTGGCTGATTTTGTCCACCAGTAATTATTCTTTATTTGCATTGGAATATTCAAACTGGGCTGTCTCTTTCACAAAATGACATCTTTGACGCTTAAAATGGATCTACTGACTTTTGTATTTCTTCATAAATAGCATGCTTTTGGTAAACTGTCAGCAGTCCTGAGGGAATTTGACTAAATATGGTTGACAATATGAATGTGTACAATCGGTCAGTTCCTTTATGGAAAACATCCAATTTCAATCGATTGGCATCTGACATTGCCAGTACATCCCAATGGTGCGTTCGTGTTTATACAGTTTATTTTCCCAAAAACATACATCCAAAATCACCTTTACTATAATTAACTTTATCTTTGAAAGTAAAATATTAAACAGAAGGAAATGTCAATGTAATATTTGATATTTGATTTAATAAAATTGGAGAATTGGTCAGGATTGAATGAATACTTGTGTAAGGCTCTGTATTGCAAGGGGTAAAATGTGTCTCTTCCACAAAATCTGTGACAATTGGACATCCTAATTTAACCTATATTAGTCTCTACATAACCGAAAGAACCTGCAGGTTGCCCTAAATTGGTTCTACAAAGTTCTACTAAAAATCATATTCATAGTATTTGTCCAACATTACAGAAATGTCTTGATTCTTAACATAGGTCTTTCTGTCTGGGTTAGACAGAAGCATTTCACATAAAAAATTAATTGCAGGACTGAAACTGAGCCCTTCAGGACCTTTATCAGTATCATTTACCAGATTTCTCTCTCTTGCCAACTCTCTCTGTCTTGCATACAGTATTTCACAAAAGTGTAGCTGATTTATACAAATCCTATAATATTTTGTTCACCCAAAGGAAACATAGCTGGTTGGTCTCAGCATGCCATGAGGTGCCATGTTGAACTTCCAGTGACCAGTATGAGACCAGTATGAAAATGTACACTGTTATACAAGCTGTACACTCACTACTTTACATTGTAGCAAAGTGTCATTTCTTCAGTGCTGTCACATGAAAAGATATAATCAAATATTTACAGAAATGTGAGGGGTGTACTCACTTTTGTGAGATACTGTACACAGCCAATTCCTTTTTTTCTCTTGTATTAACGAAGCAAAAAGGAAACTTTGCTGCTTGAAGAAATTGCTCATAACAATTCACTATATCCACAACTACTGTACTCAATCACGTTTTTTGATTGCTCCTTTCATGCTGTTTTACCTTAGACCAACCAGCTATGTTTCCTTTGGGTGAACAAAATATTATAGGATTTGTATAAATCAGCCACACTTTTTGGCTCAGTTCTACATCAACTTCCACGTCTCAAATAAAAAGGGCACTGTGAAGTATTCTGCCTCTAAACAATAACTCCTCCTCGTCTTCCCTTACCGAGCAAAACCGGAATAGTATTAGGTGGTCCAGGCTGGTTTAGTCCAGGAAGGATAGTACTGATGCTGCGTTTCCGCTGGTGCTTTACCCCAGTACCAGGGTTACACTGGTGATTTATGATAATTTTGGCTCTAGACTTTCCCGTTTCGACTATACATTTAGTGCAAGGGACTTAAAGAGGGGCTCAGATTGGGAGGGAAGACTAAACTATCAATGCAATTTGGCTTTCCAGTTACAAAAATAGTTTATTTATAATAATAATAATAAGGAGTCATTTATAATAATAAGGAATAATTTATAATAAGGAGTCTCACTACTTCTATTGAGTCAAGTCGCATCGTACCACATTCAGTCATTCCAACTCTTTCCATTGTGAGTTTTTTCTTCCCTGTGCTGTTGCTTTATTTTATTGCGGATCTGTTTGTTCAATTGAATTAAACCCATCACAAGAGTTTTAGCCAACGTTGCCAGATTTTATTGACTGTAAACCACCCAATCATACATGGACTCCACAAAACAAATGCCTTCATGCAATTTTTTTCTATACAACCCTCTCTGTAAATCACTATTGATAAGCAGCTCAAAAGCAACTTGGAAAATATGGGCATAGATTAAAAGTATATAATGTCTACAGGTAGTATTTGTGCTTTTACATAGCATTTTTTATTTAAATTTAAAAAAAATTGTTCGGAGATCTTTAATCATTATTGGGTGAAATTAGGCAGGTTTATTTTATTCTTTATATAGATGTTTTTGATTAAAATTTTGCTTTAACAGCCTTGCCTTATGGCAACAGTTCCACAGCTAGTTTTGTAGTCAACATTAAAGACCCCAATTAACTAAGGGACAGAGACCAATCATCAGTCCCCTCTTGATTACATTGTGGGGGACAATAAGCGCAAGTCCAAAGTGAATAAAGATTACAGTTTGAAATATCTGGGTCATCACACTTGCATTGGTCTGTCCCTCAGGCATGTCAAACAACTTTGAAGTATTTTCAAGACGGATGTCACAATGAGTACAGCACATTAAACGAAGCAGCAAAGTTTCAAACTTGGGTGGTGTGTTTGCTACCTGACCTCTGAGTTTAACATCACATGGAATAACAAATACATTTCCAATCATTGAGGAGACAAACTATCTATATAAGTGCCAAATATCTTAATTGGCCCCAATAACCATTTTCACTAAGCAAACCCTAAAGGCAATGTTCTAAGTGCAACTTATCAGTCATTCATGTGGTTATTAACAATGTATAAACTTTGTCACTATTAATTTCACTTCAAAGAACTAGAAGAATACCTACTGACATGTTTTGGACTGTAATGAGATCTCTCCAACTTTAATGTCACGGTAAATTAAAAAAAATGTAGGGCATGGTCACAAAAAATTTAAAGACTCATTAACAGAATCCTGATAAGCTAGCCATGCCTTCAAATGAGCAAATTATGTATGTGGCACTATGGTGCAACTGTGTCATTTTGAACTAGCTAATGTTGTGTGAGCTTGAGATTGCCTTTATTTCTAAGTTAGCATTTTTCAAATGGCTTCTCAATGTTATTGCGTGGTGTCTTGTGTTTTTTTGTTTTAAGATCTCAGCAGAGCAATGGATTGCAACATTGGTTTTAAATGTATGCTGGTCTGTCTTTGTACTGTTCCTGTCAAATCTGTATAATGTCATGTTTGGATCCCAGAAGAAGTAGTTTTGCTTTTGGTGGTATCCTAAAAGAATCCTAAAGCTGCTTAAAAGACAATTACCAAGAGTGATGTCAAATTAACCTGAACAAACTTGGTTAAACTGGCACCCTGCGCTCTCTTGAACTATGGTTTAGGACTACATAGGGAATAGGGTGGCATTTTAGGGGCACGTATTCTAGGGTGTCACAGTTGTTCCGCATGGGGCTGTGTGCTCTCTCCCTTTTCCGGCGCTCTACCTCGCCGGTGTAATTTCTGCCGCCAGGAGATGATGGCAGCAGCGCATCCCACCGACACTCCTGCTCTTCATCAATGATCATGTTGTCTATTTTAGTTTATATTGTCTATTTTAGTTTGTTTTCAATTTTAGTTTTTGTTGTCCATTATAGGGATAATATTCCTAAAGTTTGTAATTAATCCGTTGCTGTATATCCAACTGATTACCACAAGATTTGATAGGTTAATTCAGGCAATTAATAACACTTTATATATCAGCCTGTCAAATAAAACATTATTACATAATTTCATATACAGAGTGTGGCTCACTGGCCCTCTGTGCATAACACTCCCATTGAACAAGAGAGAAATTAACTAACACTGTACAGTTTGTCTGTGACTCACAGACATTTGAGAGAAAGGACCAGCCCGTGTTCATACCACTTTTGAGTTCTCGTTTTTGTTTTAAAGTTGTTCGTTTATTTGGGTTCTGCTTAATAAAACGCCCTTGGGTTGTAACCTGCATCCCCATCTTTAGTAATCTGCTTTGAAATTCAAAACACAAAAGCATGTTCACGAGAAAACCCAAAATAAATCTTTATCTCATTACTGGATATTAACTTTGTTCTCTTTCAGTGATTTGTAACATAATTAACTGTCCCGATTTTGATCTTGTCGCATCATAGTGCCTCTTGTGGGAGTACAGCCATTATTGGTCATTGGAATTCATTAATCAAGGGGTTTGTGCTGCAAGGAGAACTGAAATGAGCATTATCAGTTGTAAACATTGGGGTTTATATTGGAAACAAATATACAGACTATGTACTGGATTGTTTATTAATCATGGTCCTTCAAAGGGACTAACTGTATTTAGATATTTCCCAGTTGTATTCAGACAACAGGCTTTACACTACTGGTGCACAGACTTAGCTCCATGTCTTGAGTGGCAGGCTTAATGCCAGGTGTTGCACAGGACATTTTGTCAGATTTTTTAATGAAAAATATATGCACACTTTGAATTTGATGCCAGCAACACATTTAAAAAAGTTGGGACAGATGCAACCAAAGACTGGAAAGGTTGTGTAATGTCACGAAATTAAACCTGGAAGAATATCACACAACTATTTAGGTCAATTGGAAACAGGTCAGTAACATGACTGGGTTTAAAAGATAATTCCAAAGAGGATGGGTCTGTCAAAAGTGAGGATGGTGATGGGTTACCCACTCTGTGAAAGACTGTGCGGGCAAATAATGCAACGATTTAAGATTAATGTTTTTCAATGTAAAATTGCAAAGAATATGTGGATCTCATCATCTACGGTACATACTATCATTAAAAGATTAAGAGAATCTGGAGAAATCTCTGTATGCAAGGGACAAGGCTGAAAACCAATATTGGATGACAGTAATCTTCGGGCCCTCAGCATTAAACACAGACACGATTCTGTAGTGGAAATCACTGCATGGGCTCAGGAACACTTCCAAATACCATTGTCTGTGAACACAGTATTCATAAATGCAAGTTAAAACGCTACCATGCAAAGAAGAAACCATATATAAACAAGATCCAGAACCGCTGCTGCCTTCTCTGGACCCAAGTTCATTTAAGATGGACTGAGGCGAAGTGGAAAACTGACCTGTGACCATCTGGCTTCTTATAAGTGCATAGTTCAAAAGCCAGCCTCCGTGATGGTATGGGGGTGCATTAGTGCACTTCGCATGAGTGACTTGCTCACCTGTGAATGCACTATAATGCTGAACAATATACAGGTGCTGGTCATAAAATTAGAATATCATAAAAAAGTTGATTTATTTCAGTAATTCCATTCAAAAAGTGAAACTTGCATAATGTATACATTCGTTCCACACAGACTGATATATTTCAAGTGTTTATTTCTTTTAATTTTGATGATTATAACTGACAACAAATGAAATGAATCAGAAAATTAGAATATTGTGAAATGTTCAATATTGAAGACACCTGGTGCCACACTCTAATCAGTTAATTAATTCAAAACACCTGCAAAGGCCTTTGAATGGTCTCTCAGTCTAGTTCTGTATGCAACACAATCATGGGGAAGACTGATGACTTGACAGCTGTCTAAAAGACGACCATAGACACCTTGCACAAGGAGGGCAAGACACAAAAGGTCATAGCTAAATAGGCTGGCTGTTCACAGAGCTCTGTGTCCAAGCACATTAATAGAGAGGCGAAGGGAAGGAAAAGATGTGGTAGAAAAAAGTGTACAAGCAATAGGGATAACCGCACCCTGGAGAGGATTGTGAAACAAAACCCATTGAAAAATGTGGGGGAGATAAACAAAGAGTGGACTGCAGCTGGAGTCAGTGCTTCAAGAACCAACACGCACAGACGTTTGCAAGACATGGGTTTCAGCTGTCGCATTCCTTGTGTCAAGCCAAGACACAGCGTCAGAAGCGTCTCGCCTGGGCTAAAGACAAAAAGGACTGGACTGCTGCTGAGTTATGTTCTCTGATGTAAGTACATTTTGCATTTCCTTTGGAAATCAAGGTTCCAGAGTCTGGAGGAAGAGAAGAGAGGCACAGAATCCACATTGCTTGAAGTCCAGTGTAAAGTTTCCACAGTCAGTGATGGTTTGGGGTGCCATGGCATCTGCTGGTGTTGGTCCACTGTGTTTTCTGAGGTCCAAGGTCAACGCAGCCGTCTACCAGGAAGTTTTAGAGCACTTCATGCTTCCTGTTCCTGACCAACTTTATGGAGATGCAGATTTCATTTTCCAACAGGACTTGGCACCTGCACACAGTGCCAAAGCTACCAGTACCTGGTTTAAGGACCATGGTATCCCTGTTCTTAATTGGCCAGCAAACTCGCCTGACCTTAACCCTATAGAAAATCTATGGGGTTTTGTGAAGAGGAAGATGCGATATGCCAGAGCCCACAATGCAGAAGAGCTGAAGGCCACTATCAGAGCAACCTGGGCTCTCATAACAGCTGAGCAGTGCCACAGACTCCATCCCACGCCGCATTGCTGCAGTAATTCAGGCAAAAGGAGCCCCAACTAAGTATTGTGTGCTGTACATTCTCATACTTTTCATGTTCATACTTTTCAGTTGGCGAACATTTCTAAAAATCCTTTTTTTTTATTGGTCTTAAGTATTATTCTAATTTTCTGAGATACTGAATTTGGGATTTTCATTAGTTGTCAGTTATAATCATCACAATTAAAAGAAATAAACATTTGAAATATACCAGTCTGTGTGTAATGAATGAATATAATATACAAGTTTCACTTTTTGAATGGAATTACTAAAATAAAACAACTTTTTGATGATATTTTAATTTTATGACCAGCACCTGTATACAGGTTTTGGAACCACATTGCTGCCACCCAGACAACGTATTTTTCAGGGAAGGCCTTGCTAATTCGGCAAGACAATGCCAAACCACATTCTGCACATATTACAACAGCATGCCTCCGTAGTAAAACGTTTGGAGCTTTATGAAATGAATAATATGACAAAGGAGCCCCCGAATTGTTGAGCAGCTGAAATCCTAAAAAAATAAAAAATGGGAATATATTTCACTTTCAAAACTAAAGCAGTTGGTCTTCTCAGTTCCCAAATGCTTATGGTATGCGGCTAATTTATTTTCAATTGAGTCACGTGAATGTGTTCGCAGGGCAGTGTGGGATACAGAGCAGCGTGAAGAAAGCTTCGGAGGCTCTAAAAAAATAGACCCACAGACTACATTATGCAAATGTCTGATTAATTCTGCTTGCCGGCAGTAGGCAACAGCTAATCAAAAAAATATAATAATAACCCGGGGTCCGGTACACTTTTCTGATGGTCCCCTTTCATTGGTTAGGAACATTACTAATTAGCAGGAAGACATTTCATTTGGTATTATAAAGCTATGTCATCATCAAATATACAAACATTAGCTACATAGCTAGCTCCTACGACACTATTACTAGTAGTACAGCTGCTATATCTCCAATAGAGCAATTTAGATTTTACAGATTGCTTATGAAATAGCTCTATGAAAAAATAGAATGATTCAAATATATTTCTTAATTTTTTTTACAGGAGGAAGTCAACTTTTTGGAACTCCCATGCTCCATTTTGTAGACCGGGGTGCAATCATAGAAGTAAAAACCCTACAGATTCATGGGAGTAATCATTTTATTCCTTGAGACTCCCATGAAGTTTGAAAAAATATTTTTAAAGAGTCAAAGTGCAAAACATCAGCCAATAATCCAATACATTGTATTTATGTTGCATGACACAACACAGCATGGTCGACCAATCTCCCCCTCTCTGCTTCTTCCTACTTCTACAGTTTCACACAATAGCTCACCTGTATACCCCAAATAATATTTTGAACCATCTCATAAAAGGGTCTACTTCTTACAGTGCTTGTGCTTGTATATTTCTTTTTTCTTACCCTCCCTGGTGGCCAGGCTGAAAGGTCATGGATGAGATGGCAAGATGAGGTGAGTGTTGGGGTCACTGTCATCGCCCGCAGACCAGAACGGCAACTCTGGTGAAGGAATGAGAGTTAAAATGGGAGGAGAGAGAAGGAAGAGGGAGTGGCTCTGATCAAGTTTATAGTCCACACTGGAGAAAGCCAACCAATTTAAGGAAAGTGTCAAAGGACAATGAAACTATTGCCGTGAAGGCTTCCATTTGACCAAAACACACTTAACAGAAAATTATTTTTAAATCATAAAATCACAAAGGAAATCACAAAGGAACAGATACATACTGTACATACATTTACAAAAACAAACAAAAGGAAGCAAACATAATGAAGAAGCGAGGGAGGGGGTTGTAAAATAGAATAAAGGGACAACTCATATGGTTGGGATTCATAAGACATAACAGGATTAGGGAGAATAATAGGGTTAAAATGACAGGGACAGAGACAGCTAGGATGATGGTGAAGGGATCACAGGATGGAGTAGCATCACAGAAGACAGTGGCTGTATCCCAGAATACGGTAGCATGATCACAGGGGCGGTTAGGTGGGCGGGTGAGTGGGTGGACAGGCAGCAAGTTCCAGGACAGAAGAGTGGGGTTGTGGGCGTAGCAGCTCATAGGCTCGTGGCACCTCAAGCGTGGTAAAGTGAGAAAGGGTGGAAAAGAAGCTTTAATGGAAACAAATATCCTTTTCATATGGGATTGGCTGTATTTTTCCTGAGAAAAAAGGAAATGTTTTATGGTCCCCTTTTATGCAGACAAATGCTTATTCTATTCTTGTTGCCAAACAAACACATTTCATATAACCATTGCTGTAGTCACGGATTTTGAGAGCTAGGGGACTTTAAGGGCAGATTACATATGATTTACAGTACATCCCTTTCCATCTGTTGCCCAAACAGTTTTTCCTTTCATTCTCTTAGTATATTTTGAAAATGTGCATGCATTGTAGATGAAGTGAACTTAAAGTTGTTTTGAGTTCCTTAGTCCAGGAACATAAACAACCTAGCTAAGTCCAATTTTTTCAGCTCTGTCCCTGTCTGTAATTAGCATTATTAGCATTGTCCAAATTCATGAATGGAAACGGTGCGTCCCACTACAGCAAAGCTGTTAAGACGACCTCAAAACACTTCAGAATAATACTAGTGGTGTTATTTACCTCAAAGAACATGACAATGCTGTATTCCTCAAAATAAAGTTTTAATTTTCAGAACAGAAATCTCATTTTTTTTAACTGGTACTTCCTGTGTTTACTGGTCAGTTTTGTTCACAATCCTATCAATCCATGCATTTTTTCGGGAAGAGGAAATGTATATGTCACAGTAAACAAATGTTAGTATTCGCAAGTTAGAAAGCAAGTTACCTATTTCTTCAATGATATTCACCTTGGATAGTCAAACTTTTTTTGTTTGGGAGAGAAAGGAAAAGACATACACTCACCTAAAGGATTATTAGAAACACCTGTTCAATTTCTCATTAATGCAATTATCTAATCAACCAATCACATTGCAGTTGCTTCAATGCATTTAGGGGTGTGGTCCTGGTCAAGACAATCTCCTGAACTCCAAACTGAATGTCAGAATGGGAAAGAAAGGTGATTTTTGAGCGTGGCATGGTTGTTGGTGCCAAACGGGCCGGTCTGAATATTTCACAATCTGCTCAGTTACTGGGATTTTCACGCACAACCATTTCTAGAGTTTACAAAGAATGGTGTGAAAAGGGAAAAACATCCAGAATGTGGCAGTCCTGTGGGCAAAAATGCCTTGTTGATGCTAGAGGTCAGAGGAGAATGGGCCGACTGATTCAAGCTGATAGAAGAGCAACTTTGACTGAAATAACCACTCGTTACAACCGAGGTATGCAGCAAAGCATTTGTGAAGCCACAACACGCACAACCTTGAGGCGGATGGGCTACAACAGCAGAAGACCCCACCGGGTACCACTCATCTCCACTACAAATAGGAAAAAGAGGCTACAATTTGCACAAGCTCACCAAAATTGGACAGTTGAAGACTGGAAGAATGTTGCCTGGTCTGATGAGTCTCGATTTGTTAAGACATTCAGATGGTAGAGTCAGAATTTGGCGTAAACATAATGAGAACATGGATCCATCATGCCTTGTTACCACTGTGCAGGCTACTGGTGGTGGTGTAATGGTGTGGAGGATGTTTTCTTGGCACACTTTAGGCCCCTTAGTGCCAATTGGGCATCATTGAAATGCCACGGCCTACCTGCGCATTGTTTCTGACCATGTCCATCCCTTTATGACCACCATGTACCCATCCTCTGATGGCTACTTCCAGCAGGATAATGCACCATGTCACAAAGCTCGATTCATTTCAAATTGGTTTCTTGAACATGACAATGAGTTCACTGTACTGAAATGGCCCCCACAGTCACCAGATCTCAACCCAATTGACCTTATTCACCGCGCCTCCATCTTGAAATCCAAAACGAGGCTAGAGGGTACACTCTAAACCGGAAGTTCATTGACGGAGCGCAGCAGCGGGCGTCTGTCATCATGGCGATACCTGTGTGGACATCAAATCTTTCATGTCTTCCCAAAATAACAGTGGACTATGTTGAAAAATGGGCCAATAAGGACTGCATGATTCCCCGGGCTGTTTTGCTGAAAGGATAGAGGGATATGTGCACGACATGGAAGGTAATGCACGGACGATCACGGCTTTTTTTCTGAAATCAACATTAGTTAACGTTACTTTTAAAGTTAGCTTGTTAGCTAGATAAAACAGGACATGACAACATTACAAGCCGATGCTGAGTATTGTTAAGATATATTAACCAAACCAAACTGACTTATTTTGAGTGTTAACAAAAAATTATTTTACCGACAGTCAAGAGGAGCGAGACAGTCAGTGTGAGAGCTAAGTCTTTTCGCTCAATGCGAAAAAACGAGGCACCTTACAACATTCAGGTATCATGACTGTGGATTAACTGCTCAGTTTGCGGAGTGGTGCCACTGCTACAACAAATACGCTTGCTAAACGTTCAAATGTTCATCTTGATCGTTCATATCAACAGTTCATCTTGATCGTTCATATCAACAGTTCATCTTTCCCTGCTAGACTAAAAATAACATGTTATGTGCAGTTGATGTGATCTTTAGCTAAAAGTGTATTGGAACCATCAGTCAAAATAGCTTGTTTCCAATGTGTCACTACAAAGCAAAGCAGGGTGCTACTGTTGGTTATTCAAATGTATAAATATTAAGTATAAGTTAATTTGTTTGAAGGGCATGGGTTGCTCAGTTCACAAAGCGATGTTACGTAGGGTTGGGGAAGGTACTATTCAGGTCTCACAGGTAACAGAGATGCTAAAAACGAATCAGTAATGTCGTCTACTGGGATGCACAAACCCAGTAAAATTGATGTTACTGTTTATACGTAGTTGTGTGCTTAACATGGTCTAGATTAGCAATGGTTATTATCATCAACAGGCACAGATCACGTCTTGTTTATATTTTGCTGTAAGACAGCCACGGCAGGACGTTAGCTGACCAGGCTAGTAAAAAGAGCAACAACTTCCTTAAAGTTACCCCGAATCAGCCCTTCGCTTGTTATAACTTAAAAAGGACCGGTTCGTGGCTAATCAAGTCATGTCTATTTAGCCAGAAGGTTTAGCTAGCTATCTATATGACAGTTAACATAAATATGGCTAACGTTAGCATCGTAAACTAATGTTAATATCTTACCTTGAAATGGCGACCGGGATCTCTTCTCATTTTATGAATCCATTCACGGCAATGTACAGGATCTTTGGGGAAACGATGGAAGGTTTGACCTGTATAGGATTTCTTTCCCTTTGAAGACATACATTTGGGAACACAACAATGTGGCGGCATTGTAGGTAACGTTATGACAGAAGTCTACAGATGGGCGGGCCAACGTTACTTCCGTACCCCTCAGCCTCGTTTTGGTTTAAAGGAAGTGCCGTAGGTGAATAAGGCGAATAGAGCATCTTTGGGATGTGGTGGAACCATAGACTGTATAAATA
Organism: Esox lucius; assembly: GCF_011004845.1. Taxonomy (NCBI): domain Eukaryota; kingdom Metazoa; phylum Chordata; class Actinopteri; order Esociformes; family Esocidae; genus Esox; species Esox lucius. The sequence goes on from NC_047587.1 coordinate 39,702,923, forward strand.
AGGGTGGAACGGGAGCTTCGTGCCCTGGATGTGCATCCCACAAATCTCCATCAACTGCAAGATGCTATCCTATCAATATGGGCCAACATTTCTAAAGAATGCTTTCAGCAACTTGATGAACCAATGCCACATAGAATTAAGGCAGTTCTGAATGCGAAAGGGGGTCAAACACAGTATTAGTATGGTGTTCCTAATTATCAATTAGGTGAGTGTATGTATCATGTCTGACTCTGAATACGACCAGGAAGAATACTATTTTTCGGGGGGTAGAGCCTTACTTTTTCGAACTAGAATTCACTAAGGATGAATTGACCAAACTACCCACATGGAAAACTCATGCAAAACATATGCACATATACAGCTCCAGAAAAAATTAAGAGACCACTGCAACTTTTTCTTTCCTTTCCCAAAACGTTGAAAAGGAACTTTTTGAGTGAGGAACAGAAGCATTCAAATTGCAGTGGTCTCTTAATTTTAACTCTTCTATTCCTCACTCAAAACCTTTTCGACTTTCTTTGGAAAGGAGAGAAAAAGATGAGGTGGTCACAAAAAAATGTATGTGCCCTGAATAAGTTCATGAAATATATACTGTAACTTGCGCTTCTCAAAATATCATAATACAATGTATGTCATATATATATATATATATATATACACACAGTCCCTGACAAAAGTCTTGTCGCTTATCTATTTTGTAGAAACACCTGCTATTAACCTGACTTTTAATTAATCAATTGGTGTTAGAAATAGCTCATATGAAAAGCTAAAACCCTCCCAAATGATGTTTAATGCACTGAAATAAATTAGTTTCACTGAAAAAAGACAGAAAGGTCAAATTTTGGCAAGAAAAAAGTTTTGTCACCTATACAGAAATTGAACAAATTTACTGCAAATACAAAAATATGTCAGCAAATTAAGTAGTGGTGCTGTGAGATCCAAATTTAATATCTTGTATGACTTCCATGAGCTTGAAGGACTGCATCCATGCGGTTTGGCAAGGATTCACACAATTTATTGATGAAGTCATCACCAATAGCAAAGAAAGCATTCTTGCATGCCTCCCAGAGTTCATCAATATTCTTTGGTTTCGTCTTCCATGCTTCCTCTTTCATCCTACCCCACATATGCTCAATGATGTTCATGTCTGGTGACTGGGCTGGCCAATCTTGGAGCATCTTGATCTTCTTCGCCTTGAGGAACTTTGATGTGGAGATGGAAGTATGCGATGGAGCACCATCCTGCTGCAGAATTTGGCCTCTTTTATGGTTGGGAATATAAGAAGTAGCTAAGATTTCTTGGTATTTTAGACTATTGATGGTGCCTTCCACACTGCAGATCTCTCACACACCCCCATACTGGATGTAACCCCAGACCATGATTTTTCCGCCACCGAACTTCACTGTTTTCTGGGTGTATATGTAAAAATATTTAAATATATGAATATGTAGTACTTCAAGCATTTCTCATCAACACATCATGGAATTAACCTTCAAGGCATTATTTTCCAGAGAATCTCCTTGTTATAGTGAATTTAACTATTTATCATTGGCAAAATGAGAAGCAAACATAACCACCAGTCTAGGCAATATTGCATTACATTAATTACTGTGAAAAGACAATTATTATCTTTTATTAAAAAAAAAGAGCTGATTTGTAATTTGTACAAATTATGTACCATAATTTCTATTAAATACATTATAAATGCAAGGAAAGAAACAACTGGTTAGAGTTGTAGTGAACACCAGGACCAGAGTTGTGTGGTTCCAATTGCAGAAGTGCAATGGTAGATTTATTCTTTCGTCGCACAAGGGAGTAGGCTAGCACACAAACGATAAAGACAGGCAGAGAGTCGGAAACCAGAATATCAGTCCTAGAAGGCAAATGCACAGGCAGGGATGAGCAGAGACGCGAAACCGAGAAGCAGGCAAGCAGGTCAGGAAGCCGGGTGATCAATCAGCGGAGGCTACAGTACAGGCTGGGAGAGACGGTAAGGATATCCAGGGGCAGGCAGGGAGGTCGGTGTTCCGGGAAGGCAGTCCGTACAGGTAACTACACAGGTAGGGTAGGCAGGGAGAGACACGACGGGGCAGACGAACAGGTCAAGACGCAGGGTTCTGTAAACGAGGAGAGAGGACGGGACAAGAGGGTAGAGAAAACAACAGGCTGGGAATCAACAAAGTAATGAGAGCGCGCGATAGAATGCTTGGCAGGTCCACTGGGAACAATACCTCACACTGGAGGGGAGGTAGAGCACGGGCTAAATAGAGGGGTTAACAGGGCACAGGTGTTCAATATTCCGGTGATTGGGATCTGGAGTGGTGGGTGCGTTCATGCGTGTTGGGAAGTGAAACGGTGGCAGGTGCGGAGCGTGGCGGGGAGGAGTTGGACCGGGAGTGACTGGAAAACCTCACAAGAGTCAGACATCTTAATTTAATAAGGACCTTAATTCATAGTATCATACAACTGCCATTTTGTCACAATATAATGATAAATGTTTAGTAAATAAACCACATTTTTTACTCACTGTCAAGCAGGATATAGCACCTTTTTCAATTTCAATATAATTAACTACTTTATAGTTTACATTTAAAAAGATTAATTATGAAAACAACATGCATTACTTTTAACACAGTATCATGAATGCCATTACTCTCTGTTAAAGTACTTCAATGGCCTAAACATAAACACATGACAGGAAACAATACAAATATGGAAATATATCAGTTAGATGTTATGCTAAATGCATATTACCAACTATAATTTTGTCATTTATGTAAATATATTTACATGTATTTAAGTCATATTAAAAAATATTTGAAAACGGCCAAAATCAAATATGTTAATATATGTATGAAATATATGGCCAAACATTAGTAACACATACATGCATACATACATAAAATACATATATTGGTATATGTTTAAAAAATATATGTTTTTCGAAATATAAGTCAAAATACAGTGGGGAGAACAAGTATTTGATACACTGCCGATTTTGCAGGTTTTTCTACTTAAAAAGCATGTAGAGGTCTGTATTTTTTATCATAGCTACACTTCAACTGTGAGAGACGGAATCTAAAACAAAATTCCAGAAAATCACATAATAATTAATAATTTATTACCATTTTATTGCATGACATAAGTATTTGATCACCTACCAACCAGTAAGAATTCCAGCTCTCACAGACCCTCTTGTTCGTCACTCATTACCTGTATTAACTGCACCTGTTTGAACTCCTTACCTATATAAAAGACACCTGTCCACACATTCAATCAAACAGACTCCAACCTCTCCTCAATTGCCAAGACCAGAGAGCTGTGTAAGGCTAATAAAATTTTAGACCTGCACAAGGCTGGGATGGACAATAGGCAAGCAGCTTGGTGAGAAGGCAACAACTGTTGGCACAATTATTAGAAAATGGAAGAAGTTCAAGATGACGGTCAATCTCCCTTAGTCTGGGGCTCCATGCAAGATCTCAATTCGTGGGGCATCAATTATCATGAGGAAGGTGAGGGATCAGCCCAGAACTACACGGCAGGACCTGGTCAATGACCTGAAGAGAGCTGGGACCACAGTCTCAAAGAAAACCATTAGTAACACACTACTCTGTCATGGAGTAAAATACTGCAGCGCACGCAAGGTCCCCCTGCTCAAGCCAGCGCATGTCCTGGCCCGTCTGAAGTTGGCCAATGACCATCTGGATGATCCAGAGGAGGAATGGGAGAAGGTCATGTGGTCTGATGAGACAAAAATAGAGCTTTTTGGTCTAACTCCACTCGCCATGTTTGGAGAAAGAAGAAGGATGAGTACAACCCCAAGAACACCATCCCAACCGTGAAGCATGGAGTTGGAAACATCATTCTTTGGGGATGCTTTTCTGCAAAGGGGACAGGACAACTGCACCGTATTGAGGGGAGGATGGATGGGGCCATGTATTGCGAGATCTTGGCCAACAACCTCCTTCCCTCAGTAAGAGCATTGAAGATGGGTCGTGGCTGGGTCTTACACCATAACAACGACCTGAAACACACAGCCAGGGCAACTAAGGAGTGGCTCCGTAAGAAGCATCTCAAGGTCCTGGAGTGGCCTAGCCAGTCTCCAGACCTGAACCCAATAGAAAATCTTTGGGGGGAGCTAAAAGTCCGTATTGCACAGCGACAGCCCCGAAACCTGAAGGATCTGGAGAAGGTCTGTATGGAGGAGTAGGCCAAAATCCCTGCTGCAATGTGTGCAAACCTGGTCAAGAACTACAAGAAACGTATGATCTCTGTGCAAACAAAGGTTTCTGTACCAAATATTAAGTTTTGCATTTCTGATATATCAAATACTTATGTCATGCAATAAAATGCAAATTAATTATTTAAAAATCATACAATGTGATTTTCTGGATTTTTGTTTTAGATTCCGTCACTCACAGTTGAAGAGTACCTATGATAAAAATTATAGACTTTTACATGCTTTGTAAGTGGGAAAACCTGCAAAATCGGCAGTGTATCAAATACTTGTTCTCCCCACTGTATAATCTGTGTGAGTAGGCTTGGACGGCAGCTGAGGAGGGGAGCAATTGTGAACCGGTTAACACCCAACCCTTGCCCAGAATATCCGGAGATTGGTGGTGTAGTTGTGCATCATGCAATCTAATGCCAACCGAAATTGATTGCTTTTGTTGCAATGAGTGGGAACTATTGATGCCAATGTTGGAGAACATGAATGACTCAGTCGCTGAAGCCGAACTTGTTCTAAGATGTGTGATAGCATCCAGATTTCTCCCCACTCATAACTCCTGGGGTACTGGAGACTTTTTACATTCTAAAAATAAACTGGAAAAGATGCTCAAGGCCCTAGGGACCCAAGGGCCAGCTCTCAAAATAGTTGGTACCTAACATTAGCAAACAAGTGTGTAAGGCAACGCTATTTATTTGATCCATTTCATACATGTGGCAAATTCTAAGTGCTTTATATTATTATACTTAAAAAGAAAAACAATTAGCATACTAAAAACCTAAATTTAGCATAAAAGTGTTTGTCCAGCTTAGCAGGACAAAAGTGAAGTTATTAGCTAACCCATTTCAAATTAATTTGCTGAGGAAGTTTTAGAATGTCTCATATCGACTAGGGCTATCACGATAACAGATTTTCTCTACACGATTATCAAAGCCTAAAGAATTCATGGTAACGATATTATCGTGGTATCTATGGAAAATTTGGAGAAAAATATATATCAGTCAAATTAATCTTTTTTGGCAAATGAATAACACTCAAAATATGAGTGTATGGTAGTGGAGAGGTGGTGGAGAGAGTTCACCATAACTGAACAAAAAAAACAAAAAACGTACAAACAGAACAATTACACTTAATGGATAGCGAAAAGGCAACCAGATGAACTGATAAACAAAAGATCCATATATAAGGCCATTTAGTTAACAATCTTTTTTAGTATGTAAAAAAATAACAGACAAGAACAATATTGGAACGGACATCAAACATAAAATACAGACTAGATTGACGGACTAGAAGACTAGATTGTTAACTATATCGCCTTATATAGTTATATAATATCCTGCTACTAGAAGAACGGCCATCACTAGTTTACAGTTATATTGCAACTTTTTCTGGTGGATTTTCGAATTATGTCTTAGGATATCTTCAGGATAGTCAAACAGTTCGCTGGCTACACTATTCACTATTACACTATTCACGTAAAAGTCAGTTGTCGTCACCTATATTGATACAGTAGTTACTGTATCAATGTCATTCATGAATGGCTAATAAGCTGTTAAAACGGCCAGGGGCAAAAGCCATACAGTTAGTAGATGCTATTTGTGGTGGTGGTAAAATGAATAAGAAACGTTACGAAGTTTAACACAATGCGTAATGACGGCTAGCTACATATAACTGGCTAATAAGCTTTTAAAACGGCCAGTCATGCAGGTCATAGATACCCTCAGCATCACTCACATCTCCCCTTCACTGTTCTCCTTATCTGACCATAAGATCCTGAATTTCTCTTTTTCTTCAAACATACAACACAGAATACTGTGAAATGACTCATCTCCCTCTGCAACATAAAGGCTGTCGACCCCCAGGCACTCTCGGATGCAATCTGTTCTGCCCTTCCCCTGGACCTTGCACGCCTGAAGACCTCACCAACCAGTTCAATATTACTCTATCTTCTGCCCTCAACTCCATGACCCCACTTTAAACAAAAAATGTCAACTTCACATCCTCTTCACCCTGGTTTACATCTGAGCTCCGTGCCATGAAGCAGGAGGGCTGCCAGCTTGAACGTCAAACCAGAACTGGCTTAACTGTTCATGCCGAAGCCTCTAAGGTTCACCTCTCCTTGTACAGAAATGGTCTTCATGCTGCCAGAACCTCTTTCATCTCCGACAACATCAAAACCTCCAACACAAACTCCCGGACTTTGTTCTCCACTATCAACAAACTCCTTCTGCAATGCAGTGAGCCCTCCACACCATCCACTGTGATCGCAAACTCTTTTCTTCAGTTCTTCAAGGACATGATTACTCACATTAATGCTTCCTTGGCTAACCCATCTCCCCCAGTTCCTTCTTCCACTGTCAACCACCTACCCTCTCCTGTTATACAAACCCTCCTAAAGCACCTTCACCCTAGTCGACTCACCATTTATCCCAAATTGTATCTTCAAAATTAACTACCTGCTCCCTGGATCCCCTTCCTGACACTCTCATTAAGGCTTGCCTTCCTGCTCTCTGTCCATTCATCACTGAAATTGTCAATCTTTCTTTCTACCATGGCATCATCCCCTGCAGCTTTAAACATGCTATTGTCACACCCATCCTAAAGAAACCTGGTCTGGACGCTACCAACTTCAATAACTTCCGCCCCATCTCCAACCTCCCTTTCCATGCGAAAACCCTGGAAAGGATCAATGATCTACAAGAACTCCACTGGCTTCCAATCTCTAAACGCATTCTTCTTCTCACGTATGAAGCCCTCCACCAGCTTGCTCCACCCTATCTCTCTTTCCTTATTGCCCAATACTATTCCTCCAGGTCACTCCGTTCTGCCACTGCTAGCCTACTTATCATCCCTTGGTCCAAGCTGCAGAGCTTTGGGGACTGGGCTTTTTCAAGGGCTGCTCTAAGACTTTGGAATGCACTTCCACAATTCATCCATGATCTTTTGCCATCTTCATCCACCACTTCAAGTCTCATCTGTTCAAACAAGCCTTTCCCTAGCCCTAAGTTGTTTGACCCAACCCCCTATTTTTGTTTTTGTTTTGTTAGCTACCATTTGTCTCATTGCTCTATCCGTAGTTGTTTGTTATGTATGTATTGTAAAGCATCTTTGGGTCCTTGAAATTGCTATATACATTTAATGTATTATTATTATTAAGATGACCAAAGACTGCATGACATGGAGGCATTTTGTCAAGACGAATGGGCAGCTATACCACCTGCAGGAATTCAGATCCTCATAGACAGCTATTACAAAAGACTGCACGTTTTCATTGATGCTAAAGGGGGCAATACACAGTATTAAGAACTAAGGGTATGCAGACTTTCGAAACAGGGGGTCTTTAAAAAAAAATCTTTGTTGCCATGTTTTGTTTTATGATTGTGCCATTCTGTTATGACCCACAGTTGAATATGAATCCCATAAGAAATAAAAAACGTGTTATGCCTGCTTATTGATGTTTTCTTTACAAATGGTACAAATATTACCAATTCTCCAAGGGTATGCAAACTTTTGAGCACAACTGTATATATTTACAGCTCTTGCAAAAATGAAGAGACCACTCCTAATATTTTTAAATCAGCATGTATGGCAGCCATTCCATTCCAATGTCTGTTAAATTCTAACAAAGGCACACCTCATTTTACTTAACTATAGCCAAGACCAAAGAGCTGTCAAAGGAAAATAAATTGTAGAAAATTTTAGACCTGCACCAGGCTGGGAAGACTGAATCTGCAATAGGTAAGCAGCTTGGTGTGAAGAAATTAACTGTGGGAGCAATTATAAGAAAATGGAAGACATACAAGACCACTGATAATCTCCCTCGATCCAGGGCTCCACACAAGATCTCACCACGTGGGGTCAAAATGATCACAAGAACGGTGAGCAAAAATCCCAGAACCACACGGGGGGACCTAGTGAATGACCTGCAGAGAGCTGGGACCAAAGTAACAAAGGCTACCATCAGTAACACACTACACCACCAGAGACTCAAATCCTGCAGTGCCAGACGTGTCCCCCTGCTTAAGCCAGTACATGTCCAGGCCCGTCTGAGGTTCTTTAGAGAGCATTTGGATGGTCCAGAAGAGGATTGGGAGAATGTCATATGGTCAGATGAAACCAAAATATAACTTTTTGGTAAAACCTCAACTCGTTGTGTTTGGAGGAGAAAGAATGCTGAGTTGCATCCAAAGAACACCATACCTACTTCGAAGCATGGGGGTGAAAATATCATGCTTTGGGGCTGTTTTTCAGCAAAGGGACCAGGACGACTGATCCGTGTAAAGGAAAGAATGAATGGGGCCATGTATCGTGAGATTTTGAGTGAAAACCTCCTTCCATCAGCAAGGGCATTGAAGATGAATCGTGGCTGGATCTTTCAGCATGACAATGATCCCAAACACACCGCCCGGGCAACGAAGGAGAGGCTTCGTAAGAAGCATTTCAAGGTCCTGGAGTGGCCTAGCCAGTCACCAGATCTCAACCCCATAGAAAATCTTTGGAGGGATTTGAAAGTCCGTGTTGCCCAGCGACAGCCCCAAAACATCACTGCTCTAGAGGAGATCTGCATGGGCCAAAATACCAGCAACAGTGTGTGAAAATCTTGTGAAGACTTACAGAAAACGTTTGACCTCTGTCATTGCCAACAAAGGGTATATAACAAAGTATTGAGATTAACTTTTGTTATTGACCAAATACTTATTTTACAACATAATTTACCAATGAATTCATTTAAAATCCTACAATGTGATTTTCTGGATTTCTTAGTTGGAAGTGTACCTAGGATGAAAATGACAGGCCTCTCTCATCTTTTTAAGTGGGAGTACTTGCACAATTGGTGGCTGACTAAATACTTTTTTGCCCCACTGTACTAAAAACTAAGCAAATACTTTAGTGTTTGATCCATCAAAGTTGACTCCCTTTGCCTTGATGACAGTTTTTCACACACTTGCTGAACACTTGTTCGCTGCTTTTCCTACTCTACGGTCAAACTCATCCCAAACCATCGTAATTTGGTTGAGGCCAGGTGATTATGGAGGACAGGTCATCTGACACAGCACCATTACTCTTCTACTTATTCAAATAGCCCTTACAATGCCTGGATGTGTGTTCTGGGTCATTGCCCTGTTGGAAAAAATGTGTCATACAGTACTAGGTGTAAACCAGATGGGCTGGCGTATCGCTGCAGAATCATGCTGTGTGCCTTGTATTCTAAATATAAGAGAAACATAGTTACCAGAAAAGCACCCCCACCCCATCACACATACTCCATGATTCACGGTGGGAACCACACATTCGGAGATCTGTTCACCTACTGTCCTTCTCACAAAGACACTGTGGTTGGAACCAAAAATCTCAAAATAAACTCATAAGATATTTTTTTTCACTTGGATATTGTTGGTTACTGTGTGTAAATAAAGCTGGATTTTCTATACCCACTGTACATAGTATTGCGATGGGAAAATGGCATGGAGAAAATGGCATCAATACAGTAAATTAGGCATCAAAGTGTAGCTTTTTTTGTAGATAGTGAAAGGCTATTCTCAAAATGCCTCTATGCGGGTGGTGAATGAGAAGCCATTATCAACTGTAACATTAATGTCTTTAAAAATTGTTCTGATATAACTATAAAACCATCCTGGCATTTTTTATTTTTTTTTGTCTGACGTGTGTTGGCAGTCATCCAGACTGGGTGCAATAAATACTTATAATGAGATATGTCTGTGACTTTACAATTTTTCATTGACAGAGCTGAATATCATTGGCATAGAATTTTAAATTACCACTCTCACGGAAAATATGATGAAAATAATAATTGTCCCAAAACCAATCCTTTAGGGACAGCGAATTTGACACTTATTATTAAAGACAGGCAGGTTTGCATTATAATTGCACAAATTGGAATTTGTCTGACAGGTACGAGCGAAGATCCTTCAATTCCTGTAATTTCCGAAGTGGAGTTGCCATAGATTGGAACTGTTGGTCCAGCACATCTCACAACTGCTTAATCTGATTGAGATCTTGGGAATTTGTTTTGGAGGCCAAGGCAACAACTTGAACTCTTTATCATATTCCTCAAACCATTCCCAAACAATGTGTGGCATGTGACAGGGCACATTATCCTGCTGAAAGATGCCACAGCCTCAGGGATTACCATTGCCATGAAGGGGTGTACCTGGTCTGCAATGATGTTTAGATAGGTGGCATGTGTCAATTTGACATCCACATAAATGCCTGGACCCAGGGTTTCCCAGTAGAACATTGCCCAGAGCATCACACTCCCTCCACCGGCTTGCTGTCTTCCCACAGTGCATTTTGGTTCCATCACATGGCGCAACCAAACAGGGCTGACCACGTGAAGTAAAAGAAAAAGGGACTCATTAGATCAGGTGACCTTCTTCCACCTTGCCATGGTCCAGTTCCGTCGCTCGCATGCCCATTATATGCGCTTTTGATGGTGGACAGGGGTCATCATGAGCACTCTGACCGTCTGCAGCAATATACCCCCATATGCAGCAGGGTGCGATGCACTGTGTCTTGTGACATATACCTCCCGTAACCATCACTAATATTTGAGTCTTCTGTCAGTTTGGACCCTTACAGGATAGCCTTTGTTGCCCTCATGCAATGATGAGCAATGGGAGCTCAACACCCTGTCACAGGTTTGTTGTTTTTTGTCGGACCACTGTCGGTAGGTACTCACCACTGCACCCCACAAGTCTTGCTATTTCAGAGATGCTCTGACCCAGTCGTCTGGCCATAACAATTTGTCCAATGTCAAAGTCACTCAGCTCTTTACTCCTGCAAATTTCCCCTGCATCCAACATGTTGACTACGAGAACTGATTGTTCACTTACCATCTAATCTACCCAGACCTTGACATGTGCCCTTGTTAGGAGATGAACAACGTTATTTGCTTCACCTGAGAGTGGTCATAATGTTTCTGGTCAACAGTATACATACATACAGGTGAAGAATAGGGCCAGAGGAAGCTGGACTTCCAATGACCATAACATTTACAATGTACAATAATGTGATCCAATCTAGGATCTGTGGAAAATATATTTTTCTGAACATATATTTCAGTACTATGATTAGTCCTTCAGTGTTGCTGTTATCCTGTTTGAATAGTTGTCACTGACAGCATTCAAGTTCGACCTTGACACGTTCGTAAAGTCAAACAAGACACTGCTCAGAAATAGGAGTGCTGTAGTTAGAGCAGCACTGAGTGTGGGCCATTCTGCCAAATCAGTGCCTTTTCCATCCCCAGGCCATTACATGCAAACATATGCATAAAAGGTATCTGTTTAATACATTATATTATCAACTACCTAGAACACTGAAAACATTTGATTTTAGCCCATCCCCACTCTCTAACACTACACTTCACCATGAAATATAATGATTAGAATCCTTCAGAAATCATGTTTGTTTTGTACTATTGTGTGACTCTATTTCCAATTTAGACAATTAAAAAAAAATTGTAATCGAAAATTCATAATATATTAGCTGAAATAAAAAAAAAGGTTTACACTCAGTCCTGTTAGCCTGACACAATCCCCCTTATAACATTCCCCAAGCCATATGAGCAACAGGAAGTAGCATAATTTGAGTCTCCTGAAGACCATAGGAAACCACAAGGTAGTTCTCACACTTTTTTCTGTATTTTATTATCATATGTATGACTGAGAATGTCAATCTCAATGTTCAGTCCTGTTACCTAAATTATTTCTCAAAGATAGCACCTTCAAGTGGTTTACCAGAACTAATGATACTTTCACTAATGCCATGTGGCCACATTTAATGTAGTTGCGAATGTTATGCTAAAAACTCCTATTACTTTCAGTCCTGTTACTCATATGAAGGGTAACAGCACTGAATAAAAGTAATAGAAGTGAGAAGTTTGAATGAAATAGCAATTTTAAATGTGTCTGGTATATTCACAACTGTTCAGAAGTTTGGAGTCACATAGAAATGTCATTTTTTTCAAAAGAAAAGCATTAAAATAACATCAAATTTATCAGAAATACAGTGCAGATATTGTAGAAAGAGGCCCATTATCCGCAACCTTCAGTCCTGTGTTCCAATGGCATGTTGTTTGCTAATCCAAGTTATTGTTTTAAAAGGCTAATTGATCATTAGAAAACACTTTATATTAACCCAGATGAAAACTGTTATTCTGATTAAAGATTCAATAAAACTGAGTATTTTTATTTGTCAGATGCACTGAATAAAATAGCGTCCTTCTGAACATTCAAACTAATTTGACTTGGCACATGACATCTACGAAGTTGGCATTAAGAAATATATAAAGCACAAAAATAGAGATAACAATAGAAACTAGCAGCAATTGTAGAAATAGGAATATGGACAGTATGAAAATAAATCTTAAATATTATAGATATAAGTGCAGTAGTGACTATAAATAGATACAATAAAATTGTACACTTTCTATGTACATTGAATGTACATAGAAAGTGACCAGAGCATATGAAGTGTTCATGTGATCAATAGAACAGAGTTGCTATTTGAGAAGCCTTATGGCCTGGGGGGAAAAAACTATTGTGAGTCTGGAAGTACGTGCCCTGATGCTCCAGTAACGTCTACCAGATGGCAGCAGTGTGAACATATCATAGCCTGAATGGCTGTAGTCTTTTATAATGTTCCATGCTTTCCTAAGGCATTGTGTATGGTAGATGCCCTGTACGAAGGGAGATGGCAGCCGATGATATGCTTCGCTGACTTGAAATCAGCAGTGGAGCAGCTGCCGTAACAGGCAGTAATGCAGCCTGAGAGGAAACTCAAAGGTGCACTTGTAAAAGTTGGTGAGTTTTGTAGACATGCCAAACTTCTTAACCTTACTCAGGAAGTATAAGCTCTTTTGGCCAGTTTTTACCACCAAGTCTGCTTGCCTGGACCAGGTGAGGTCATCTTTGATGAGTTTTGTCCAGGGTAAAAGGGATCTTGAAAAAGGAAGGCTATCACTCCATTTTGCAACACCATGCCATACCCTGTGGACAGCACTACATTGGAGCCAATTTCCTCCTACAACAGGACAATGACACAAAGCATAGCTCCAAACTATTTAGGGAAGAACAGTCCCAAAAGCACACACTCAATACACACACTCTTGCAAAAGCATGCACACACAATTGTTACAGCTTTTATCTTGCTATTTAGACTAAGGTATTTTTGCCAAATATAATGACCTCTGTTTTATCTTTGTTTATTTGTGACATCCAGTTATTCTCACACACACACAAGCACTCATTCCTGTTACTCAGTACTCATTCCTGTTACCCAATTTTCATTCCTGTTACTTCATTGTTTTTTTATAAAAAAAATGAAGATGGACAAAACATAACTGAAAAATAAGTTGTCTATCATTTTAACAAATTGTATATGACCATATATGACCATTCACATGATCATTTTGTGAAAATATTGAGGTTGGGGTCTCCCTTAAAACAAAAAATATGCCCTGGTGTTTTCGCCTGCATATGTTGTGACTTTTTGCTACAGGTATATATTTTTTGAACATGTAACCAATTATTTCTGTAAAATAGATAAACTGGGGAAACTGAGAAAAATGCAACCATCTTCCGTAAAGACAAATACAATTGCCTGAGATTGACCGTAACACATTTTGAATAGCTATACATGTGTTATTTGATATAGTGCTGATAAAAGATAAACAATGGTCTTTCATTGTAAAAAGTTAAAACATGCAAATGGCACCGATTCGGCAGAATGGCCCCTGTGTTTATACATTTACGAACGCCCCTGAACGCTGCTGACGAGTAAGTGCGAGATAACAAGTTGGTGCAGAAGCGTGAAAATGGACTGACACGACAAACAGCAGGAAAAAAGCATACATCAATTAATAACTAACAGCACTCACGTTATCGGGTTGGTCAGTACATTATCCTGAGTAAAAAAGTAGGCCTATAAGTACCCACCCAAATAGCAATGAGTCGGTGGACCAGCAGCGGTCCTCCAGAGACAGTAGAAACGTCAGAATGTCTTAATCGCAAACACGTTTGCCGGTTCACCGCCAGCGGCAGTCGCTTTTAAAAAGCGGCAGCCGCCTTCCTACCGCCTTTGTTCCGCGGCCAGCCCGCGTGCGAACCGCCGTAATACCGAAGGCGGACCTTCCTCGGTCTGTCAGAGGCAAACGCTTCGAGCGATCTGCCGCTTGTATATATATATACATACAACATTTTATATTTATAGCATGCAGTTTATCAAGAATAATGATTGATCAGACCAGACAAATTTCCATTTGGCGTTTTAATTCCACATTTCAAAGTACAGTAACTGTCACTGAAACAAGGAAAAAAATTATATATATATATATATATATATATATATATAAATAAATACACACTACAGAACATGCAGGTTTTTTACAAAGTTGCTCTTCTATCAGCTTGAATCAGTTGGCCCATTCTCCTCTGACCTCTAGCATCAACAAGGCATTTTCGCCCACAGGACTGCCGCATACTGGATGTTTTTCCCTTTTCACACCATTCTTTGTAAACCCTAGAAATGGTTGTGCATGAAAATCCCAGTAACTGAGCAGATTGTGAAATACTCAGACCGGCCCATCTGGCACCAACAACCATGCCACGCTCAAATTTGCTCAAAAATCACCTTTCTTTCCCATTCTGACATTCAGTTTGGAGTTCAGGAGATTGTCTTGACCAGGACCACACCCCTAAATGCATTGAAGCAACTGCCATGTGATTGGTTGATTAGATAATTGCATTAATGAGAAATTGAACAGGTGTTCCTAATGATCCTTTAGGTGAGTGTATATATACACACATATATAAAAATACACACTACAGAACATGCAGGTTTCCAATAGAAATTTTGTAAAAAAAAACTGCCTTACAAGCAAATTATAACACTAACTTAAACAAAATAATTGTTAATAATATAAAGAGGTCAGCTCTGGGATTAAAATAATAACCAGTAAACATTACAAGTAATGAGGACATTTGGTACCAAAGAATGTGCAGGATACCAAATAAATCAATATAAAATCACATTTTCAAGCCATTTCTAACAATAGGATAAGTGGTAATAATTTAGAGTAAAGCTCTAAAGTAGAATAGACCATTATCGTGGCTTTGCTGACCTGGGGCACAAGATTTACACTGCGCTGCAATAAGATCTGTCTCTCTTGTATCTGTGATAAACAAAACTTGACATACATATACATATATATAAAAATACAGACCATTATAACTGCAATGCTGACCTGTGGCACAACGATTTACAAGTTATATTTAACAATAGAATAACAGTTAAGCACTGTAACGGAATGAAAAAAGCTAATGTTAAAAACAGAGTTAGTACAATATTTGGTACCAGGTAATGTGCAATATCAAGTATCAGAGGTATGAAATAGGATTTCCAAGCTATTTTTAATAGAACAGTTAAGCACACTGATGGAATGAAAGTAGAATTTTGGTACTAGTTAAATCTGCAATATCAAATAACAGGTATGAAATAGGGTTTAAAAACTATAATAGAATCATTAAGCACTGATGGAATGAAATAAGCCAATACTTAAGTTAAAATACAAAAAAAAGGAATTTCAACAGTGAACAGTCTGGATTGGGTGAGTGTAGTCTGGCCCTTCTGGCTTCTTGATGTTACAGACTGCAGGATAAAGAAAGTGTTCCAGTTGTCAGTGATGCTGAGGTGTCAGTAGTCAGCCTAGGTTTAAGGGGTCTGCTGTGGGTCCATCTCAGCTGTGCAGCGCCTTTTTCTGCCTTCACGATCAGATGCTCCTTTCAGGAAACGCGTAACGCACCTACAGGGGTTCCCAGAATAAAAGAATAAAGTAGTCAGTCCTGGTCCCTCAAATACTAAACTATGACATTTATATCTAGGTCTACTACATGTACAGATGGCCCCAGTGGGAATTAAACCAACAACCACAGGTGTTGTTTGCAAGTGGTACCTGGTTGCCCAGTCTTCAACATTGTCCCAACTTGTTTCACCTGCTCTTGAAGTGAGCCGCTGTCATCCGAAGCTACAAAATGAAAGGCATATGGTAATTCTGAACCTACATTACACACAAAAAAGTTTAATGTAAGAAAGAGTGCATGTTCTCACCTGCTCGTGCATTGCCTTCCCTAAGGGCTTGGTTCTCCTCCCTCAAGAGCTTGGTTCTCCGCCCTAAAGAGCTTGATTTTCATTCTGGAGTCTCTGGAAATCTACATTAAAAAATAAAATGAATACAAAATAAATAAAGGCACTAATTTTCAATATTGTTAAAAAACTGGACATTAAGACATAGGCCTAGAATATACCTTCATAGCTGAAAACTTCATGCTGTACACGAGATGCCAGGGGAGTCCAAGGGCCAATAACAAAGCAATGACTTTCTCCTATTGATAATCATTGAAGTAAAAATATGTTTGAAGTAATTGCATACATTTAATGAATTGGACTTAAATGTAACAGTTGGTTTAGCGCAAGGTATTACATACCTCCAGCGTTTTCACCCATCTGCTGCCAGGGCAAATTTGCTGCTGGGGTGTAAAGCTTAGTACTTGACGAGTTGGGGGAACAAACATAACAGCTTTAATTTCACTGCAGAGATTGCATATTTAGTAATGAAACAATAATTGAACTGTGCAAAGCTAATTGAATGTACAACACACCTCGACACCTTTCATCAAGAAAGTAAAGTGCCCTAATGAAAAACAGATTATGGATAAAAGGATTCCTCATCTTAAATAGAAGCAATAGTTTCCAAGACAAAAAACATCACTTACATGTACTCAAACTCTTGGCTCTGTGAAGTGGAGTCTGGATTACTGGGGAGAAACCTGGTTCTGAGAAAGAGGGATGAGAAATTTGAAAATCTAACAAAGTGTATAGTTTAATTGCAGGATCACAAATTATGCATCACAGCAATATATTTTACATACCAGCTCTGAAGTTGATGGCTCAACTTTTTCCTGGTTTTCTGGAATCGATGCAATTGCTGGAGCATGGGGCAGCACTGAAACCTCGTTACCGGGAACAATCTTTTCAAATCTCAAAAGAGGTTGTCGAGACGACAGCACTGCTGGTGCATCTGGAAGACTAGACTCCACTTCATCAGAAGAGGCCTGGGGTCTGTACTTGGAATTTGACATTCTCTTTCGCTTTCCCTTCTTGTCATCGTCCGTTGTTTCAACGCTGGAAGCACACCAAATTTCTCATCACCTCTTGCCAAGATTCTAGACCAGGGAATAATGAATGAAAGAATCAGTTATGCACCATAAACAGAAAGTAATTCCATGTTGATGTTCATAGTCGGAAATAACAGCAAGTAGAGCATTGTTTGCAGCTGCAATGTCCTGTTTGCCCCTCTCAACGCCTTTCAATATTATTTTACTTTTGGCCCAGTAACTAGACATTGTGACTAACAATGCATTTACCTTTAAAGCCAAAAGAATTGTCCAACAGTATGTCATTTGGGTGAAGATAATCGGTTATGCTCTGGTCAAGGTATCTCCAAGAAAACGTGAACAAAATCAGATTGTTAACGTTAGGAATATACAGTATGCTGTGGGGGGGGGGGGGGGGGGGGCACATTATCAGCCAAATGTGGAACAGTGACATTGTTACAAATAAAATGTATTAACTGAGTGTAGTGATTCAAGTGAACACAGAATTGTCCTCAAACTTGCAAGAAATGGGAGTGATGTATTCGGCGGCAAACGTTTCATCCCCACCAGCCAGACGCACCTATTGCCGACAGCTTAGGGCCTGCGGCAAAAAAAAAGATGATTTTTTTGCTATCTGGGCAGCAAACTGTTAAATGATATGGAAAGTATAGCGCTATCTAAGCAGCCATTCTAAGAAATGTGGTATTTTGTTTCTAAACTAAAGTTAGCCCAATAAAGAAACAAATAATACTGTATTCTCAGCAGCTGTGCTAAAGTTAGCTATATTTATGTGGAATGTGGTGTGTAGTTAGCTATCTAGCATTAGCTACTTTTCTGTGAAATGGAGGGTGGTTTGACAAAGGTGGCTTTTTAACTCCACAGTCAAGATGGAAAGAATTCCTGGACACAGTTATATGTGGAAGTTGACTGACGATTTCCAAAGGTATAGAGTTGCTAGCTAGGTACATAAACAATTTACAGTTTATTTGGTGAATTACTGTATTAATCCATCCAAATATACTTTCCAATCCAAAACAAATATTATTTCTCCTTACCCTTTCTTTTGATTTGCTTGAAATACTGTGAGTTGTTCTCTTGTTGGAAGACCCATTTTTGCATGCAGTTTAGTTCTTTTTGACAGCAGAGGCTAGCAACCCTCCCATGAATGCCTTTTAGATTCTGAGTTAATCATATTGGTGAAGAATTTACAGTAACTTCAATACGGCAAAGGTGGCCTGCAAGACGTCATCTTTGGTTTAGTATTTCTCTGATTTATTATTTTGGGTCTTGTGTCTTGGGGATATTTTGGAATGGCATCCAAGTCCAGGCCAAGTTGCTGTCATGTTAAATGCTCTAAATTCGTAAATTATTTTCCACAGAGTGGACTGATGGATCACAAGTCTTTTTGAGAATATTCTATAGCGTTCACCAGACTGATGTGCACTCACTACACTGTTCCTAATGAAGTCTGAGATCTCCTTTCCTCTCTGCATTGTGTGTTTTGCATTCATCTGTATGAGCAACATCAAACTGACCAGGTTTCTTGTCTCTCTTCATCAGAGTCCCACCCAAACTCCTTCCTAAAGATCCCTCTTTTGATTTGTTAATTTGGAACCCAATTATTTACCCACCTGACTACATTCCTAATTAATTTAACCAATGAAATGAGGTTCATTTCAATGCAATGGGGTTCACTTACATTTTTGTACCAGCACTTAGTTTTTCTACAACACAAATGTTGTTTTTCCTCCAAACCAAAAAATGTAATTATAAACCTGTTATGTTACATTAAAAAAACTATTTCGGATTTAAAAAAGGATTTGGATTTAACTGATATGCTGTAAGAGTTTTGTCCCGAAATCACTCCTATGTTAAACAAAATATTGATTAGGACATACAGTGGGGAGAACAAGTATTTGATGCACTGCCGATTTCGCAGGTTTTTCTACTTAAAGCATGTAGCGGTCTGTAATTTTAATCATAGGTACACTTCAACTGTGAATGAAGGAATCTAACAAAAAAAAAATTACACTGCGAGCAGCGTTTCAGGGGGCCAAGCGTGGCACAGGAAGCATCTCACTGCATGCTCTCACTAGAGAAATGTTTTGCTATTTAAAAATGCCCAATGCCGCTAATAGCCAGGATGTCCAATCGAAGGAGAGGAAATCAAAACAAAACAAAAAGACCTTAAAAACAGAAAAGGAACCAGGCAATCCTAGTTCAGCCGATTAGGAGGGATGAATATTGTTGTCGCTGGCAGGTTTAAATCCCTGGTTTTCTGTGTGGCAGATGGTCTTTAATCATTACACTATTTAAACAGCAGAACGCAACTTTTACCTCAGCCATTACATTTTCGCTGAAATAAAGCAGACAAAATAACATTTATTAACGGAACTAAAGAGTAGTCTTGCACAAAGACTATATAGCTAATAGCTATACATCCTACTTATAATGAAAACAATGACTCCAATCACACCATGGCTGATTTGTGTCTTTGGAAAACAATAACAGTATATAAGGGTCACGTAAAACAATACTTCACACGTGTACAAACATTAAGCCAATGTTGGATGTTTTTTCCTGTCCAATTGTGATCCCCTGTAGTTTTTTTACATACTGGTCTGGTTTATATAACACGTGAAGATCTTCATACATAGATACCAAATGTCAAACTACATCAAGATTGGTCATTTGCTGCCATATGAGTAGTGTTTTAAGTGTTTTTCAAATCCATGATGGTGATTTTTGGGTCTCAGTGGCAAAAAATGTCATAGTGAGGAGATACACCTATGGACTGATTTCCAAGAACAGGTCACAAGGGATGGGTGTGGTGAACTTTCAAAAAGTCCAACAGGCTTGTGCCACCATGAGGCATATTGGCATGTCCACTGCACCAGAAGTTGTGTTTCTTGACGCTATACTATATTAATTTGGGTACCTTTACACCATTTTAACTCATAGGAATTTGCAAAAAGGACAGTTTTTTGCCAGAAGAATAATAGTGAACTGGAACAAACAGGATTTTGGCATACTACCTAATGACACATTGTCAATTGACTTTGTTTGTGGAATAGCTTAGATTACGACAAGACATTCTCAGCATCAGTGTAATAAAAGATAGTAGATAATGTCACACTCACAGAAATCTGATATAGTGAAAAGCTTAATTTTTCTAAGCTACACATTGAAAATAGAAATAACCATTTGAAAGGTTACAAATAAAATGAAGACTAGCCGAGCTAGATAATGTAGGTAATAAGACATTACTTCTGTAGATTAAAATAACAATCACACCATTACCAGAATTGAATAGTTA
The DNA here is from genome assembly GCF_011004845.1 of Esox lucius. Lineage (NCBI taxonomy): Eukaryota > Metazoa > Chordata > Actinopteri > Esociformes > Esocidae > Esox > Esox lucius. Next base: position 39,723,636 of record NC_047587.1, read on the forward strand.
TTTCAAATAATTTTATTGCAAATTTAGCAAGTTTCTAATAAAGGAATCAATTTCCATTTTAGTTTTACTCCACTTTGAAGACTAAATAAAATTAACAATGTGTTTACACACAAATCAAATGCATTCATATAAAAAGTATGTACAAGTATACATTCTAGTCATTCAGTAGACGCTCTTATCCAGATCGACTTACAATAAGTACAGGTACATTTTCCTGGAATAAATTAGGGGGGAGTGCCATGCCCTAGGACAACATTTGGCAGTCAGTTGGGAATCAAACAGAACTTAATTACATAATTTCACTATAACTATAGAACCACTTGAACACACAAGGACAGGCTCCACACCCAAAGACACACAAAACACTCTGCATGAATCCAGGTTTGCGTGGCATCTATAAGACAAATAATATTGTTAGTCAATTTGAAATACATTTTATGGAAACCGGTTCAAATAAATAATTTACAAATGTTGCTGTTTTGAAAGGACATTTTTACTTTCATTCATTAAACGTGGTATTCAACTGATCCAAGTATAGTCAGGATATTAATGATGCAAAAAACATGACTATTTAAGCATTTATTATTAAATCTACACAGGCCTCATTTCCATCAACCATTACTCCAACACCTTATCATTGAGTGATCATGCTAATGTGGTATTAGAACATCACTAAATTATATCAAACAGCTAAAAGCTAATTTTCTTTTTTGTGTTACCACAGAGTAGACTGGTATGTGTTGAGGTCAATATTAGGTCAATTTAGTGAGACACCATTTTCAAAAATGTGGCTTTCCAATAGCTTGTTTAACAGCTTCCATTTCCAGTGTACAGGCTACATTAGATCACTTTTGACAGGAAATATTGCAACAATTAAGTCTATTATATCGATAAACGTTTCCAAAATATACGACAACAATTAACCAAATAGGCTAATATTCCCATTACAAGCTTGATTTTAAACTTACCCACAAATCCAACAGGCCTACTTACGATTTGAATACACAGTGTTGTGTACTCTTGGAAAGCTCATAATCTTACGAAATACTACCACCTTGTAAAAGGGAGCAGGTGTGATCTAACGAACAATTTAAGCTGTCGATGGGATTGGACGTGACAAGGTCATTGATTATTAATTGACAGGAAGTCACATGACAGAAAACATGACCGGCTGCAAAAGTGAAGTCTTAAAAGGGAAATTAGAAAACAGATCTGCTAAAAACATATATCTGTGAACAATAATATATGATTTGTGTAACATTTAACAAGAAACTAACCTCACTGGACACTGTTTTTAAAAACAGAAACAAATGCTTTTAGTCAAACATATTACCCGGAATACACTCAAATATTTGTTTATTTTTTAACAAAAAATTTGACGAATATTAAAATAAAGGTATTCTTTACAAGGGGAAAATAAAATGAAAAAATTGGCTTATTTTGAATAATAATTTCAATAGGGTTAGAATTTACACAGACATTTATCATCCATAGCCTAAACCTTAAGATGGTTTGCACTGGAATCTAACTTGTGGCATCAGCAATTTCAACTGCCAAGACCAACTTACTGTTCAAGATTTACAAACAATTAACATTTGCTGTTCCTAAAAAAAGAGTTCCTTCAAAATAATAGTCCAATATAAACAAAAAGTTAACTGAATGCTGCCATGCTCCCGACACCCCACCCATTATGCATTGACTCACAGGCACTGCCATGGCTCCTCCCATAGCTTTAAAACTATCCCTCCAAAACTGCTGATAGAACCACCAACTCCAACTCAACATTCTAGCAGATTCACACACTATTACATCAGTTCTTCCTTCAAAATAATAGTCCAAAATAGAGAAAGAAAATAACACAAAACTTTGGGGACTGAATGCTGCCATATTGTTTGAGATATACATTTTTCATACAAAACATTTAAATATCATTGTCCAAAGAACCTTCACAAGCAAACAGCATGCCAATCCGTTCAATGATATCAGAGTAGGTGGTGTTTAGGTGATTTAAATTAATTCACTTATTGTGGACAAATCAATTGAGATATCAAAATTCCAAATAATTAAATTAAAGATACTGGTCCCAGGGTCCTTCTCAGCAAACGGCGTGCAAATCCGTTCAGTGGTCTCCAAAGAGATGTCCTTAGAGTGTGTATTTTACAATTCATACATGCTCAAAGTTGTCAGTGTTGTTGTAGCGCCCCCTTAAGGTCTATTTGGTCAATACTGGACAGGTCCATCCAGGGACCTGAGGTTTAGTGCTATGTTAAAGGGCGTAAGTCTCGGATATTCCTGACAGGATATATAGCCTGACAAAGTGCCACACCCATGTAAAAGTAATTAGCCTATTACGCGTGCATAGTTTGAGATATCAAAATTCCAAAGAATGGAATTGAAGATACTGGTCCCAGGGTCCATCTCAGTGAACGGTGTGCAAATCCGTTCAGCGGTTTCCGAGGAGATGTCGTTAACGTGTTTCTCACAAAAGTTAAAATGGAGGCCATATTGTTTGAGATATCAACTTTTCTTATATGACTTTTGAAGACAATGGTCCTGGGGTCCTTTACACTGATTGTCAACCAACTCTGTTCAGCGGTTTCGGAGGAGATGTCGTTTAAGTGTGTTTTTGTTAACAGCAAAATCGTGAGAAACATCGGTGATGGTTATAGCGCCCCCAAGAGGTATTTCTGTATGGGACTTTTTCTGTCCATTCCTGGCAGACACATTTACGAATGTTTCATTTCATAGCTGTTTGATGTTCCATTTGGGATTAATGGACTTGTAAATTAATAGACCCGCCCAGCTCATTTAATTTGCTGATTTCGGCAATACTATTTGAGATATAAACTTTTCTTATATAACTTTTAAAGATAATGGGGCCAAGCAACTTCGTTGTATGATTGTATGATTTTTAAATAATTAATTTGCATTTTATTGAATGACATAAGTATTTGATACATCAGAAAAGCACAACTTAATATTTGGTACAGAAACCTTTGTTTGCAATTACAGACCAGGTTTGCACAGACTGCAGCAGGGATTTTGGCCCACTGCTCCATACAGACCTTCTCCAGATCCTTCAGGTTTTGGGGCTGTCCCTGGGCAATACGGACTTTCAGCTCCCTCCAAAGATTTTCTATTGGGTTCAGGTCTGGAGACTGGCTAGGTCACTCCAGGACCTTGAGATGCTTCTTACAGAGCCACTCCTTAGTTGCCCTGGCTGTGTGTTTTGGGGCGTTGTCATGCTGGAAGACCCAGCCACGACCCATCTTCAATACTCTTACTGAGGGAAGGAGGTTGTTGGCCAAGATCTCGCGATACATGGCCCCATCCATGCTCCCCTCAATACGGTGCAGTTGTCCTGTCCCCTTTGCAGAAAAGCATCCCCATGGAATGATGTTTCCACCTCCATGCTTCATGGTTGGGATGGTGTTCTTGGGGTTGTCCTCATCCTTCTTCTTCCTCCAAACACGGTGAGTGGAGTTTAGACCAAAAAGCTCAATTTTTGTCGCATTAGACCCCAGGATCATCCAGATGGTCATTGGCAAACTTCAGACGGAACTGGACATGCGCTGGCTTGAGCAGGGGGACCTTGCATGCGCTGCAGGATTTTAATCCGTGACGGCGTAGTGTGTTGCTAATGGTTTTCTTTGAGACTGTGGTCCCAGCTCTCTTCAGGTCATTGACCAGGTCCTGCCGTGTAGTTCTGGGCTGATCCCTCACCTTCCTCATGATCATTGATGCCCCACGAGGTGAGATCTTGCATGGAGCCCCATCTTGAACTTCTTCCATTTTCTAATAATTGCACCAACAGTTGTTGTCTTCTCACCAAGCTTCTTGCCTTTTGTCCTGTAGCCCATCCCAGCCTTGTGCAGGTCTACAATTTTATCCCTGATGTCCTTACACAGCTCTCTGGTCTTGGCCATTGTGGAGAGGTTGGATTCTGTTTGATTGAATGTTTGGACAGGTGTCTTTTATACAGGTAACGAGTTCAAACAGGTGCAGTTAATACAGGTAATGAGTGGAGAATAGGAGGGCTTCTTAAAGAAAAACTAACAGGTCTGTGAGAGACGGAATTCCGACTGGTTGGTAGGTGATCAAATACTTACGTCATGCAATAAAATGCAAATTAATTCTAAAAAAATCATACAATGTGATTTTCTGGATTTTTGTTTTAGATTCCGTCTGTCACAGTTGAAGTGTACCTATGATAAAAATTACTTCTACATGCTTTGTAAGAGGAAAAACCTGCAAAATCAGCAGTGTATCAAATACTTGTTCTCCCCACTGTATAATCAATTCATACATTTGGGATTGATGACAACACGGCTTTTGGTTTGACAAGAACCGATTGCCCAATGCAGTGTTGCCAACTTAGCGACTTTGTCAGACCCCCTTAGCGACTTTTTTTAAAAAAAGCGACTAGCGACAATTCTAGCGACTTTTTGTGGTGTTATTGGAGACTTGTTCTTACTCTTCTCAACAAGCAGCGGGTGGCTTCTTGGGCCCCTCCCCCATCTGAAAGCACTCACAGACGGCCCAGTCCTCGCACAGTAGTTCCTCCAAGCTGCAGTCAGAGCAGGAGATGTTAACTCCTCCGCGTCCAGACTGAAAATGAATCGCGCATGCGCATGCGTGAAGCCCCCCGCTGGCTTTTCCCACCCATAATGTAAAATGTAAATGTTCTTTGTCTAAAATAAATCACTGCACAAAAATAAATCACTGTCTGCATGATTTGACTCACACAGCCTCAGTCACTTACTCACCTCACCTCGGCTCGTCCACTGTGTGTGCCTCTCTGTGATAAACCTCTAGCTGGCTAGCTCATGATTGATAAATAGATAGATAGATCGATAGATAGATAAGATAGATAGATAAGACATAGATTAGAGAGATATGATATAGATTAGACCAAGACCATGATGATATCTCCCCTTATGTGTCGCTCTAAATGTTTATTTTTTTTCTAGCCTTTTGATTTTGACTTAAATAGCGCCCCCTTTTTTAATTCTTTCTTTGTTTTTTTGCTCAGGTGATTATTTCTTGTACATGGACAACATTTGTAAATACGCATGTACACTCACCTAAAGGATTATTAGGAACACCTGTTCAATTTCTCATTAATGCAATTATCTAATCAACCAATCACATGGCAGTTGCTTCAATGCATTTAGGGGTGTGGTCCTGGTCAAGACAATCTCCTGAACTCCAAACTGAATGTCCGAATGGGAAAGAAAGGTGATTTTTGAGCAATTTTGAGTGTGGCATGGTTGTTGGTGCCAGACGGGCCGGTCTGAGTATTTCACAATCTGCTCAGTTACTGGGATTTTCACGCACAACCATTTCTAGGGTTTACAAAGAATGGTATGAAAGGGGAAAAACATCCAGTATGCGGCAGTCCTGTGGGCGAAAATGCCTTGTTGATACTAGAGGTCAGAGGAGAATGGGTCGACTGATTCAAGCGGATAGAAGAGCAACTTTGACTGAAATAACCACTCGTTACAACCGAGGTATGCAGCAAAGCATTTGTGAAGCCACAACACGCACAACCTTGAGGCGGATGGGCTACAACAGCAGAAGACCCCACCGGGTACCACTCATCTCCACTACAAATAGGAAAAGAGGCTACAATTTGCACAAGCTCACCAAAATTGGACAGTTGAAGACTGGAAGAATGTTGCCTGGTCTGATGAGTCTCGATTTCTGTTGAGACATTCAGATGGTAGAGTCAGAATTTGGCGTAAACATAATGAGAACATGGATCCATCATGCCTTGTTACCATTGTGCAGGCTGGTGGTGGTGGTGTAATGGTGTGGAGGATGTTTTCTTGGCACACTTTAGGCCCCTTAGTGCCAATTGGGCATCGTTGAAATGCCACGGCCTACATGAGCATTGTTTCTGACCATGTCCATCCCTTTATGACCACCATGTACCCATCCTCTGATGGCTACTTCCAGCGGGATAATGCACCAAGTCACAAAGCTCGAATCATTTCAAATTGGTTTCTTGAACATGACAATGAGTTCACTGTACTGAAATGGCCCCCAGAGTCACCAGATCTCAACCCAATAGAGCATCTTTGGGATGTGGTGGAACAGGAGCTTCGTGCCCTGGATGTGCATCCCACAAATCTCCATCAACTGCAAGATGCTATCCTATCAATATGGGCCAACATTTCTAATGAATCTTTATTCATAAGCACGAATAAGAATGAAAATTACCCAGATAGCACAAATATTTCTTGCCGATGTCGGCATAAGATCGGAAGATCGAAATCGGTTTAGAGCGTCCAGTGGAGGTCGGCTGTACGCGTGAACGATCGAAAGACATCTGTGGCCAGGAAATGGGTCTGTGATGGGCGGTTCTAAGGGTTTACTTTGTACAATCCTGCACAATCTTTTCTCTGGCCATTTATTTCCTGTCTACATACGGACCTTATCCGGCGACAATATATTTTTGCTACAAAACAATTTTCATTGAACGTAAGGTGAGTACACAAACTCTATCTTGAAATCAAGTTAGCTAGCTTAGTTATATGCGTAGGTAAGCAAATTGTGTTTTTATCTAATTATGTGAACTACAACAATGTGCGCAGTTTATCTAGCTAGCTAGCTAAGTACACTGGTATTTTTATATGGGCCTTCTATGCATTTTGGCCTTTCGTCCAAACGCAAGCTGCGTTTTAGATAACTGAAAACGGATCTTTTGAAAAACTCGTTTCAATGTGAAGATTTTCAGACATTCATTTTTCAGTGTTTACAGGGTGTGATGTCAGAGTGTGCCCCGTTTTCTTTTGTTTACATGAGGCGATTATGTGCAATTGCGGACGTAGCCAAAATAGTGCTGGTTTAAATCTTGCTAACAGGAATTTACATGTTCACACAAATGTACAGTTACTCTCCCACTGTGTTAAGGAACAGAGGCAAATTAGTGGTATTCCGATGCTCTTGCATGATGGCTCCCTTATGCTGACAATGCCCTGAACTTTGTTCAGATCTCCCCACAACCAGCCAAAGGATGGAAGAAATACCCAGCACGAGTACTCTTTGAATGCATGTATTTGTAATTCTACACATACATAATTATTTTCATTACCGTCATTAACTGTGCGTGGTCCTTGTCATCTGTTACAGAATAGTTTCACAAGACTGCAGAGCTGTGGGAGAAGTCATGTGTAACATCAGACCTCAACACTGACTAGGAGCAAGAATGCCAAAGAGGCGGACAACATATAAAGTGAGAAAATAATAGTTTTTAATTTTATTACTTCAGCCTGATGTTGGAAAGTATCAAATGAGTAAAATATATCCAAAAAGACAATTACTCTAGTGAAATATCTTGACTAAAATAATCTGGTAAAAAGCCTTTTCAACTAATTTGTTGTTCTTTCGTATATAAATCAATTTTTAAATCGTATATAAATCAAGACTCCGGTCATCCTCCTCCTCAACAGCCTCAGGAAGAGGAAGATCATCTTCCTTCCAACACATCTCAACCTCTCCACTCAAAATTGTTTAGTATGTAGTTTTGGAGTAGTATCTTCGTTCATAAGTACACGTAACACCTACATTGTTCCTAAATAACTACCCATTCTTACCACATACTTACATTTTTTTTCTATGTAGTTACGTGGGAACTACCCCGTAAGTAACGGCCTGTAATTTGAAGGGTTACCCAATTATCAAAGATCAAAGTTACCCTGGAGATTCAAGATGTTTGTAAGAGCAAAGATGGAGGCAGAAGGGAGGAAAATGCTTCCCCAAACCCTGCTCTGGTTTATATCCCAGAACTAAAGGCATGGGGGTTGGTTGACTGACTTAAGGTAAAACAGAACTAGTCTTGTAGAATAGACCTCCTCACTGTATCATCTAGGGACACATTCCAATCTATGCCTCCTGACACCATATTGTAAAACAGAGTGAACTACTCATGGGTTCAGCATGGGGTGCTTAAGGCATGATCTTAGGTTCTGTAGTCAAACAAGAGATGAACATTTGTAACAAACATTCTGGTAAAAGAACATGACCAGACACACAGAGTATAGGCTAGGAAAGGACAATTGAGGACATCATTATAAATAGCTGAAGAACCATTGAATATGTAAATAAACATAGAATTGACATTTGTTGGTTCCTTCAGTCCTCATAGTTGTGATCTGACTGAATTCCTCGTTGGTTGTGCAGTGTGGGGAAAAAGTGTAATTGGTCAACACAGCTGCCTATGACATGCCGTCATATTCAAGTCGCCTTTTGGAAGTAGCTGCTACCAGACTGGTTCAAATATTACAATAGAAAATCATTAAATTGTTCCAATGAGATCATATAAGCCAGGTCAGGATCAACTCCAGTCAAAGAGTCGTTACTGACTCCAAAAAGGATGTGATAATTTTTCTCTTACAGAAGCCTAGCTCTGGGGTTGACAGCGAATGACTGAGATTAGATTGATGCCAGGAAAGTCCAAGGGGAATGATGTGACAGACAGTGGGAGACTGCTGACCTTTTTTCTTTCATGAGTGGCCCAGAGACCTTGGCCTGACCCTCTGATGAATTTAGCCGATATTGAAGGTGAGGGTCAGCTGAAAGAGTCTTAAATGTGGACCCTAGGGGGTGGGGCAAACCCCTTAAACCTCGGTGGTGGAGTAGAGAGGGGTGAAGGGGCATAGGGTGGAATTACTCGCTCATTTTCGAAAAACCCACGTCCCTATAATCTTGGCACTTATTTCCCAAAGAGTGTCTAGAAATGGTTGATGGCTGTAGGAGTGGCCTTGTCTTCAAAGTGCTCTCAAACCTTGATATCTCTAGCCCCAATCAGCACTACATAGAGCTAATGTGCCTCTGTATCGGGAAATGAATGACAAAGACAAGGACTGAAATCTATACTGTAAGTATATTACTTTTTTTATTATTCTCTGTTTTTCCCCCAATACTGTAATTGTTTCTTGGGTGTTGAAGTAACCTATCACGAAACAATATAGGCTTGCAGGTGAATTTTCTATACATCTCTAGTAATCAGATGCTAAGACGAGAGGATAAGCTTTCTTAAAGGTATTTGTCTCTTCACCTTTCAATATCAAGGTAATGGTATCACCAATCACATGAACACAGAGAACCACGGGAAACACCTCCACAAAGATTCCTGAGCTCCTTAAATCAACCCTATTCCTACACAGGTATTAACATGTACTGCAACTCTCCATTCAGAAAAGCACATGCAGAAATAGATTTTTGGAAACCTCTGTTAATTAGGGTAATTTTTTTCCTTTCAAATCATCAATAATATAATCTCTGTGGTGGGTGGATTCCCACAGCCATAGTAATTCACCCAGGTAGGCAGAGTGCTGACTTTGGTTACTCCACTGCGGTGGCTCTGTCCATAAAAATGTTGTGCTTTGGAAAGATTTACGTTCACAGGTGCACAGTTTTTCAACTTTTCTCTTTCTCTTTTTCTCCCTGCTGCAATGTCATTCAGTGTGATTTATGGGTTTGTGGCAGGCGCTGTCATTACAAATGTATTTACGTTTTCCCAATACTGATCTTGGTGTTGCAAAGGTGTGCACAGATGTTTTTCCCTACACTGTAGCAATTAAACACTTGATTCAACAAATCAACATATCATCAAGGCTTTACTCAGAGTAGTGGAAACCTAGAAAGCTTCAGTTAGCTTCAAATTCCAGTTCAGGCTCCATCTGTATTCTTGCAGTGGATATTGCTTGTGTGCATTCTTCTGTATCAGCATGTACACTAAAACTTTACAGCCCCATTTTGTTATGTCCACTTACTACTTATTTTTAACTCAAAGAGCTCTGACAAGTTTTGGTTTTGAACTCAACTGTATGAGTTTTTGAAAGTGAAACCTGCATTAATTCATTGTGTTGAGAAACTGTCTTCTTTTATCAATGGCAAAGAGGAAGCATGGACATAATCAACTAATTATACAATGAAGATAAGTCCCGTATTCAAATTGTAACTAAAATATAAACAAGAAAGGACTTGTGCCACTGGCGCAGGGAGTACCTGACAACAGCCTGTGAATCAAGTCGGAGGGAGCAACACACCGTCCCCAGTTCTACTTTCTGATTTATGAGCTGAGTGGGTGAGCCTGAACTGCAGTGCACGGAGGTGAGTTTACATATCTTAAATAAAATATTTCCATTTAACTTAGGCATAGTAATGTAATAACACTGAGAACATAATATATGTCTGCTTTTTAACGGCCTTGGTGTTAGCTAGCCCCACACACACATTTTCAGGCATTCTTTTTCATCAGTCATGCTTTGGATTAAAAGTAACGTTATATGAACGTAAAGGTAGTGCCAATTGGTTTAGTTTTTAAACTTGACCGCAATATTCGTTTTTTATTTCATACGCCACCGAAACTCGACACCACCCACCGAACACGATGTAGGTAGCTAGAATTTGTTATTTTTTGCCTCCTGTCCCCATTTAAGCGGGATTCTCCAATCACCTGTTAGACAAACAGCAAATTTGCTCCATCCGCAGCAAACTCCTGCCACTCCGGCACAGACACACACACAGCTTACAATTTCTTGAATTAACTTAAAACCAACATCAATAGGAATACAAATCTACTAACAAAATAAAACCAAAAGGGAATATTTTAATAATCATAAAGGTTGTAATTTGAGCATATAGTGAGCATATCTATTTCTTTATTCTGCATACGTTTATGCATTAGAGATCCACTGATAGGAAAATGTATTGGACAATCATTTATTTCAAGTAAAATGTTTTCTATCAGGATTGTCGGTAAGAAAAGAAAAAAGACCATTACTGTCATGTTAGACAAAATGCAACAAATCCTCTGGAACTAGGGAAAGTCTAGCACTTTTGCCTCAAAATCACTTTATGCTTATTTGTTTATGTATTTTGTCATGTTTTGATAGATTAATCATTTAAGCATTTAGGAAATAAAAATATAGTTAAATGTTTTGTAACACATTCATTTCATTTTTTACAGATTTGAGCAAGTAGCCTATGTCCAGTTGAAGTTTTGTGCGTTTTAACTCCAATGGCCAAGGAAGAATAATACAACATTACAAAGAGCGTCATGAACATCATTGGAGGTGTTCAGGCCTCATCTTTATTTATGAAAACCGTTTAAACACATTTCAAACCCACACTGAACTTAAAAACCATTTGAAATTGCATGCAATAGAAGGACTTAAAATTGTGACTAAGTTATGCTGTAATTTGTGTACATTCTCAGAGCCTAGTAACATTTACAAATATTTTGCTCATCTAAAGACTAATTTGAGGAACAGGAAATCAGTTAAATGTCCATCTGCAGGTTGCCCTTTCAAGTCTAGTTTACTGTCAACATTTACTGCTCATAGAAGTCGCTATCATACGTTTTCTACCTTAAATAATTTAAGACCAGAGCTTTGTTTACACCATACACTTACAAATGAAGTAATAGAAGAAGATTCTGTTCCTGATACTGAGGTATCACATTCATATGACTCTGTACTTGAGGCTGCACCTGCCCTTGATAATGGAGAGGCAATTAAACATCAGTTGGCATCTTTATTCCTCCGCATGCAAACAATTTTGCATGTTTCAAATTCAACAGTACAGGAAGTAGTTGATGAGTTATTTGACATTGGGGAAATTGATCATCAAAACATCAAGAAAGTCATAGAGAAAGTTTTGCAGGAAAATAACTGTGTAGCTGATGCCTCTGTTGTAACATCACTGTCTGATGAAATACAATCTTTGAACCCACTCACATTTCTTTCAAGGGAGTGGCCTTTGGGCACGGAGCGTAAAAGGCAGTCATTTTATAGAGAACTTTACAGTTATTGAACCGGTTGAGTATGTATAAAAACAAATAAACATTCATTTGTTTATGTTCCTGTTTTAGATTTGCTAAGTAAGTTGTTGGAAAGACGTGAGATTCTTGAGACATTAGAGATCCAAAAAATGGGAAGGTCAGTACTGCTCATATCAAAATGGTGAATATTTTAAGAAAAACAAACTTCTCACTGCAGAAGTAGGCATAGCTCTTGGCTTGTATATAGATGATTTTGTAATCCGTTGGGGACTTCAAAAAAGAAACAGAAAGTGTGCATTATATATTGGGCCAATTTACCCATAAGACTTATCAACGTTATCATCAATTTATCTAGCTGTATTGTGCAAAACTGTACACGTAAAACAATATGGTTACCGCAAGGTTTTGGAGCCACTGATTTGAGATATTCAGCATTTAGAGACTACAGGTTTATTAATGACTTGGGTCCTATATCAAAGGTACTGTTTTGTATGTGTCTGCAGACAACTTGGGTGCACACTCACTTGCTGGATACCAAGAGTCTTTCAATGTTGAGAAATATTGCAGATTTTGTTTGGCTAACTGTGTAGATATTCAGCAGCATGAAGTGGGTCTTTTACTTTGAGAACACCAGAATTGTTTGATTAAGCCATTAATTTGCTTAAGACAACTGATGTGTTGATGGTTTGAAGAGAGACTGTTCTTTAAGAAGACTTGTCCACTTTCATCCTGCAAAGGGATTTCCACCTGATTTTCTGCACGATCTATTGGAAGGAATTATACCTGTGGAACTCTGCCTATGTCTATCAGATCTGATTGCTAAAAAGTATTTCACATTGAATGACATTAATGATAGAATAGCATAATTTCCCTTTCAGTTCTATGACAAAACTAACAGACCTCAGACAATACAAAAACATTTTTCAAAAAATTGAACTATAGGTGGCAATGGACACGAAAACTGTCCGCTTCTGAGATTTCTTCCATTATTGATTGGTCACTGTATTCCAGAGAGTGAGAAAACCTGGTCGCCGATCCTTGAATTGAAAGACATTGTGGAGCTGTTATCCAGCTCCACATTCACAACAGAAACTCTGTGTTCCCTACAAGCCAACATTTCTGACCACAGACAGTTGCTTTTAGAAGTATTTCCTAGCACTAAATTACGCCCTAAGCACCATTATCTTGAGCATTATCCTGTGCTGATCAAGAAATTTGGTTAATATTGAGTTAACAAAATATTCTAAAGAAATGGTGCTCTCAGTTGGACAGAAAAGTGGACTGCCAGATGTTGGGAGAGTGCTGGAAATCTGTGTAGTGGATGAATGCATATCATTCATGGAAATATTCACAGTAGCCTTCCTGGAGCATCTCAGGTGTTACCAGCTCGCCAAACGGGACCCTACAGTAACTGTGCTTGTTGATCCTGACAGTCTGAATGACCACATTCCCCTTGCTGCATACCTTGTTGAAGGAAAGCTGCTCATCACTCTAAGGACATTCATGTTACATTAAGGTAATGTTTGAGAAATTAAGTATCTGTCTTGCATTTAAACACTTTTAATCTTTGGACCACGCAACATTTTGCAGTTTGAAGAACCAGACTTTGGGAATGAGCTCTGCAATTTGACAGACATGAAGGAACTACTAATGGAACGAGCCACACTGAAAGTTGTTTACGTTTTCTGAACCAGTTTCAGACTCCACAATAGATACTGCAAGCATTGGTTCCCTGAGTAGTTGTTATTCAGTGGCCTGACCCCTTTGTTATTCCAGCTTTCTCCCATGATTTTGAGCTTCAGGTGAGGGCAGCAAATGATGCCTATGTCAAGGATGGAACTGTGATGGTCATCTCAAAGGGTGTGAAGAGTGAAATACTGGACAGAATAGCTGATATCATATCCAAAATCACTGCTTGTCCATGTAAAGACCACTATGAAAATTTAGCTAAAGCTCTTGTTGTAAAGCACCCTTGTCTCATGGAGCCAGGGTCAGGTAAAAGATGGTATTGCTGGGTATTCAGCTTGAGTTTCAAGATAGGCAATTACCGTCAGAGGATGATGGCAACTTGATGCCCTGATGTTCTTGTAAATAAAAGGGGGAGAGGGCAAGAGCAAGACAGTCAAGAAGTCAAAAAAGGGAGAGATCCACTACTTGCCACTGCCACCTGAGGGACAAACTGCTGTCAAATCAGAAAAGGATCATGAGACTGCTTCTCAAAGTGCAGAAGAGAGATCCAGATCTACAGGTCCTGGATGAATTGATGTTTGCAACATTCTCACAGTGAAGACCAGAGATCATTGGTGATGAACCACTCATCTCTGCAGTCAAGGATAGATGGCCTGCATTGTTTAGTGAGAGACCGGTAGTCCTTTTCCAATTGAGTACAGTATGAAAATCCTGTATTTTGTTACTTTAGCATTGATGTTGTCAGAAAGCATGTACTGTTGCAATCATTTGTGATTTCTACCCCTACAGCTTTATGCCACACTAATTTTCCCCCACTCATCCCTTTTCTCTGCTGTTCAGTTATGTCTGTTTCAGCTAAGGAGCGTTTCTTATGGACTAGATGCCATGATGCCAAGGCTTTTGGAGCTGTACAAAGCGGCTGTTGCATCGAGCAGGAGGTTGACCTTGAGCAGTGTTTTGCAGTGCCTTCAAAAGAAGGTACATACTGTATTAAAAAAAACATTCCTATCAATGTCTAGTGAAAGTCGTCAGCCCTCCAAACAAACTCAGATTGATTAGTCTTCATTCTTTGATCATGTGTGAATGCTCCAAATGAGCTCAGACCCTCCTGAAACAAACTGTACTCAGAGCTCCTCAAGAGCTGAATATGGTTTGCCTAATCTGTGCATCGTGAACATAAAGTGCTCCAGGTTTGCGACGCCCTGTATTTTAGTTTGCAGTGTATTTTAGACAGCGCCGCCGCTACGTGCATGTGCATCACATGCGTATGGCAGTCTAATGACCATTAATTACTGTCATGTGATATTCAGGGCACAGCACCTTGTGTTACAATGTTTTGCTGTCATTTTATGGTTGTGCTTGCTTCTGTCTCTCACTCACTCTTGGACAGAGGGCAGGGCTCAGCTCCACAGAAAGCAGAGGATGTGGTGTAGTTTACTTGAGTTGAAGACCACTGCTTTACTTTGTTGTATACAAAGTTATCTGTGGATATGTCAATAAAGGTGTCCATATCTTTGTATAGATTCAGGCCCATGGAAAAACCCTTGATGTGATAATGAAAGGACTGCTGATTGGACATGAAGGCTCGTTGGGTGATGCATTTCCTTTGGAAGTCTTTAATGTGGCTTTGGTAGTAGAGGAGAAGACCATCCTTCATGATGTTAGAGATGTACCAACAGGCTTTGCCATGTTGATGGGCACAATCTACTGCCTCAACCTGGAGTACCTCCCGTAATATGAAGTACTCCTTTGAGTTCCTGCAGAGGGTCATCATGAACATTAAACCGGACCAGTGTTCAGCAAGAATCTATGGGCTGAGAAATAGACTGCTTACATATCGCCTGTAAACAAATCAGAATTCCCTACTAGGAGGAAGCTGTTATGTTGGACTGTTAGAATATCCCTGCTTTTTCTGTCTTTACAATGGACAAAATGTTTTCATATTGTTGTCATTATCTCACGTTTTGCTTACTAAACACACTCCTGTTTTGATGTTAAGGCATGTTTAAGCAATTTGCAACATTTTTCTTGTTCATTTCAAGATTCTATGAACCTTTTATGTCATTATCTCATATTTTTGCATCGTAATACAACCTCTGCCCTTCCTCAGCACTACCAGCTGTCAACATTTGTCTGCCTGTCTGCTTACCACCCAACCCTCTGTCTGCCTGTCTGTGTACCACCCAAGTGGGGATTTCTTTAAGACTGCAAGGGAAGTTCGACTTCCCCTATAATGTCAAAAACAATTGTGTAAAAATTGAATTGACTAAAAATGTATTGACTCTAAAACTAGTTAGTTCAGAATCAGCTAGAGCTCGATTTTCTTCTCATACAATCCCGCAGCGTCACAGTGCATTTCCCCGTTGAAGCCGAGCGTCCATTCGCCTTATTCACCTACGGCACTTCCCTTAAACCAAAACGAGGCTGTGGGGTACGGAAGTAACGTTGGCCCGCCCATCTGTAGACTTCTGTCATAACGTTACCTACAATGCCGCCACATTGTTGTGTTCCCAAATGTACGTCTTCAAAGGGAAAGAAATCCTATACAGGTCAAACCTTCCATCGTTTCCCCAAAGATCCTGTACTTTGCCGTGAATGGATTCATAAAATAAGAAGAGATCCCGGTCGCCATTTCAAGGTAAGATATTAACATTAGTTTACGATGTTAACGTTAGCCATATTTACGTTATCTGTAGATAGCTAGCTAAACCTTCTGGCTAAATAGACATGACTTGATTAGCCACGAACCGGTCCTTTTTAAGTTATAACAAGTGAAGGGCTGATTCGGGGTAACGTTAAGGAAGTTGTTGCTCTTTTTACTAGCCTGGTCAGCTAACGTCCTGCCGTGACCGTGTCTTACAGCAAAATATAAACAAGACGTGATCTGTGCCTGTTTATGATAATAACCATTGCTAATCTAGACCATGTTAAGCACACAACTACGTATAAACAGTAACATCCATTTTACTGGGTTTGTGCATCCCAGTAGACGACATTATTGATTCATTTTTAGCATCTCTGTTACCTGTGAGACCTGAATAGTACCTTCCCCAACCCTACGTAACATCGCTATGTGAACTGAGCAACCCATGCCTGTAAACAAATTAACTTATACTTAATATTTATACATTTGAATAACCAACAGTAGCACCCTGCCTTGCTTTGTAGTGACACATTGGAAACAAGCTATTTTGACTGATGGTTCCAATACACTTTTAGCTAAAGATCACATCAACTGCACATAACATGTTATTTTTAGTCTAGCAGGGAAAGATGAACTGTTGATATGAACGATCAAGATGAACATTTGAACGTTTAGCAAGCGTATTTGTTGTAGCAGTGGCACCACTCTGCAAACTGAGCAGTTTATCCACAGTCATGATTGATCCACAGTTATGTTTATCCACCTGAATGTTGTAAGGTGCCTCGTTTTTTCGCATTGAGCGAAAAGACTTGGCTCTCACACTGACTGTCTCGCTCCTCTTGACTGTCGGTAAAATAATTTATTGTTAACACTCAAAATAAGTCAGTTTGGTGTGGTTAATATATCTTAACAATACTTAGCATCAGCTTGTAATGTTGTCATGTCCTGTTTTATCTAGCTAACAAGCTAACTTAAAAAGTAACGTTAACTAATGTTGATTTCAGAAAATAGCCGTGATCGTCCGTGCATTACCTTCCACGTCGTGCACATATCCCTCGATCCAGTTGCTGTATCCTTTCAGCAAAACAGCCCGGGGAATCATGCAGTCCTTATTGGCCCATTTTCGACATAGTCCACTGTTATTTTGGGAAGACATGAAAGATTTGATGTCCACACAGGTATCGCCATGATGACAGACGCCCGCTGCTGCGCTCCGTCAATGAACTTCCGGTTTAGAGTGTACCCCCTAGCCTCGTTTTGGATTTCAAGGTGGAGGCGCGGTGAATAAGGTCAATTGACTTCAATGGGGCTGCTTAGAACAGTTTTTTTCAGTGCTCCGAAAGTAGACGGTGATTGGATAAATGCTGCGATTATGTCCCGCCCACAGACGCTCAGCGTCTCTGTGGGTGAATGAGGAGTGGGTTGGCCCGGACTCCGGGCTTCCGTGTGATGTTTGGAGGATCTGACAATCTGTCAAACTGCATCTCCTTTTGACTGTCAGTGATCAGTCAAAAGGAGAAGTCACTGAAGCTATTTCGTGCTCAGTCCCATAGCAGATTTCTGAAGTGTATTCAAAAGACAAACTGCTGCAATATTTCTTGATATTTGTTTGGCGAAATTGGTAGCCGATTTGCATCATACATTTCACACAATTATAGGCTACACCACAATCCTTGTTTCAGTTTTACAAAGTTTAATATACTTTTTTTTAGGTAGTTAGTTAGTTCATTCATTCATATACAGTAGTAGGCTAGGCTAGCGTCGTATGCGGGTGAAACTACGCACAATGGTAGACAGTGCTAATATTGTCAACCTGATTTTAGAGAAGCCATTTGGAAGTCTTCCTTCCAAGTCTTCCTTTTATAAAGTGAATTTTATGTAAAATGCATTTTTTTGTTGTTGTAAAAAGCCTATTTAAATAAATATTTATGTATTTATAGAAATGTTTAAGATATCATAAATCCTCCAAAAACTGCACAAATGTTAAGTAAAATCATTAATAAACAGAGTAAAAGAAAATTTGTAAAAGAAAAAAATATTGTTCTGTTACAAAATTAAATGTTATTGTCTGGGGTCCAAAAGACCCCGAGTGTCACTACAAATGAAGACCATCAGAGGTTTATAATGTAGGCCGAAAATGAGCTTCCCCTCTTTGAAAGACCAGCAGCCGCCACTGTAGCTTAAGTTAAATTCTCTCAACTTGAAATGGAAAGTAGTATAAATGTGGTTAGCTTGAGTTTAAAAATGCAGAAATATGTCAGTTAAACTAGGTAAGGGAAGTTTTCTTGCATTGATGAAGAAAAATTATAATTAGTTTCAACTCAAAGTATGAAGTTGAAGCAAGTGATGAAAAGTTTAATCAACTGAAAAAACTATGTTGAAAACTTGTTGAAAACTATGTTGTGTCAACTTTATGAGCTTTAATTTGAGAGTTGAAACAAAGGCAATCTTCAAGTTGAGTGAACTTGCATTTTCAAGGCAGCAGAAATGAAATGTTTTACAGTCAATGTAACTGTAAGTGTTAATATTGAATGCTAAACTCTTCATCAAGCCAATGCCAAAACAATAAGCCAAGTCAGTACCCAATTTTAATTTGAGCCAAAATTTAAAATAAAATCAGTCAGCAGACTTTGGTGTATAATAGGTAGTACAGACATTTGGGGTGTTTGGCATGGTTTCATTGTTTCATTGAATTCTTAGTTGTAGGCCTGCAAGCTCTATTGTAGTTGTTGGGATGAATGAGCTCTCCTTCATCCCTTATGTGCCATAGAATACATCCAGGTTGAGCAAGAAATTTAATAAATGACTTAAATTGATTCACAGTGGTTCCTATTCCTTATTCACAGGTACGTGTGTGCAACAGCGAAGAGCCATAAATTGAGACCACTGAACCTTGATCTTTCCTTTCCAAGTCAAAAAGGAAGATTTATAGTGAGGAACAGAAGGGCTAAAATTAAGAGATCACTGCAAATTGGACGCTTCTGTTCCTCTCTCAAAACTTTCCTTTTCAACTTTTTTGGAAAGGAAAGGAAAAGGTGCAGTGGTCTCTTAATTTTTTCACCCTCCACATCCACAAGGTGTGATCTGGGGGCAGCTTGCTTTACCTCATCGCTATCTATGCTGGGCTGCTGTTCATGCCCATTGTGGGTGTGTTTCTCCAGCTCACGGATGGCTTTCCATTGATCATTGCCCACTCTGGCTGCCTTTTTACACAGGCTTTTTAAAGTTTTCACAACATACTCTTCGCCGTTGAATTTTGGATGTCTCTGTGAAGAAGTAATGTCCAAGTTTTTGCAACTTTTCCACAATCAGTGTCCAGAATCAGAAAAAAGTCACACTCACCATGTCTGGAAAATTAAGATTTGCAATGTTTTATTGTGGCCTCTGTCAAGAGATGTGATAGGAGCTTGATTTACCAGAAGTCACAGGAATGGTGTACAGTGAGCAAGTCTGTGTATGTACAGATCAATCAATCAATCAATCACAATCAAGCCCTTTTCACATCAGCAGTTGTCACAAATGGGAGGGGGGCTTGTAGCATGCTTCATCTCTGGATGCAGTGTCTTTGGAATGATAGCACAGTGTACTCCGCTGAAGACATTTAAAAATGGCAGTTGAAAACTTCTGCGAGTAAACGCTTCTACTACTGGACCAATAAGAAATGTTCAGCACTGCAAGCCCCACCCCAAAATTTATACAAAAATACTCTTGTCTCTTCACTCACACATTGTCAAAATGTGCACACGTCACGTGGTATGCTTTATAGTTAATGTTTGTGTTGTGGACCCGTGCGCTCACACTTGCATGTGACAGGGCAACTGGCCAATGAAACATGATCATTATTTAGCAGTTTCAAGTAGGCTCTAAATCAATGTGCCATGTTGGAATGTGCCATGTCTTTCAAAACCCTATCAGAGGGTTGCGTGACGTCTGAAGCTTCAAATGTTATCAGGCATGTGGTTTTTGTTGCTACGATGCAAGCCTTGACCCTTTTGCTTTGATCAAACTGGGTTGAAATTTCTACGCAAGACTCGAAGCGTCAGCATCGTGTATCCCATCACTAATTGAGCCTGTTCAGTAAATGTCCTTGTACCACCACCTCTGCCTTAACTTGAATGTTACAGCTTTCTTTGACTAATTCTGTTCTGAACAGCCCTACCGAGATCTCACCTGAATATACATTGGGCCAAAAAAGTATTTAGTCAGCCACCAATTGTGCAAGTTCTCCCACTCAAAAAGGTGAGAAAGGCCTACAATTTTCATCATAGGTACACTTCAACTATGAGAGACAATCCAGAAAATCACATTGTAGGATTTTTCATGAATTAATGGTAGATTATGGTGGAAAATAAGTATTTGGTCAATAACAAAAATGTATCTCAATACTTTGTTATATACCCTTTGTTGGCAATGACAGAGGTCAAACGTTTTCTGTAAGTCTTCAGAAGGTTTTCACACACTGTTGCTGGTATTTTGGCCCATTCCTCCATGCAGATCTCCTCTAGAGCAGTGATGTTTTGGGGCTGTCGCTGGGCAACACAGACTTTCAACTCCCTCCAAAGATTTTCTATGGGGTTGAGATCTGGTGACTGGCTAGGCTACTCCAGGACCTTGAGATGCTTCTTACGAAGCCTCTCCTTCGTTGCCCGGGCGGTGTGTTTGGGATCATTGTCATGCTGAAAGACCCTGCCACGTTTCATCTTCAATGCCCTTGCTGATGGAAGGAGGTTTTCACTCAAAATCTCACAATACATGGCCCCATTCATTCTTTCCTTTACACGAATCAGTCATCCTGGTCCCTTTGCAGAAAAACAGCCCAAAGCATGATGTTTCCACCCCCATGCTTCGAAGTAGGTATGGTGTTCTTTGGATGTTTGGAACTCAGCATTCTTTCTCCTCCAAACACAACGAGTTGAGTTTTTACCAAAAAGTTACATTTTGGTTTCATCTGACCATATGACATTCTCCCAGTCCTCTTCTGGACCATCCAAATGCTCTCTAAAAAACCTCAGACGGGCCTGGACATGAACTGGCTTAAGCAGGGGGACACGTCTGGCACTGCAGGATTTGAGTCCCTGGTGGTGTAGTGTGTTACTGATGGTAGCCTTTGTTACTTTGGTCCCAGCTCTCTGCACGTCATTCACTAGGTCCCCCCATGTGGTTCTGGGATTTTTGCTCACCGTTCTTGTGATCATTTTGACCCCATGGGGTGAGATCTTGTGTGGAGCCCCGGATCGAGGGAGATTATCAGTGGTCTTGTATGTCTTCCATTTTCTTATAATTGCTCCCACAGTTAATTTCTTCACACCAAGCTGCTTACCTATTGCAGATTCAGTCTTCCCAGCCTGGTGCAGGTCTACAATTTTCTACAATTTATTTTCCTTTGACAGCTCTTTGGTCTTGGCTATAGTGGAGTTTGGAGTGTGACTGTTTGAGGTTGTGGACAGGTGTCTTTTATACTGATAACAAGTTCAAACAGGTGCCATTAATACAGGTAACGAGTGGAGGACAGAGGAGCCTCTTAAAGAAGAAGTTACAGGTCTGTGAGAGCCAGAAATCTTGCTTGTTTGTAGGTGACCAAATACTTATTTTACAGAGGAATTTACCAATGAATTCATTCAAAATCCTACAATGTGATTTTCTGGATTTTTTTCTTCTCGTTTTGTCTCTCATAGTTGAAGTGTACCTATGATGAAAATGACAGGCCTCTCTCATCTTTTTAAGTGGGAGAACTTGCACAATTGGTGGCTGACTAAATACTTTTTTTGCCCCACTGTAGTTTAGTTTGGGTTGACTTTATAAAGGTGCCTGTTTCATCTTGTCCTTTATGCTCATAATTTCACAGGTTGCCCCTGTGTCTAACAAACACCTCTGATGAGCAAAACATGTACTCTAGTGTATTCTTTCCTCCAGTGCTCCTGGTTCAATATCTGTGCCCATGATTTCCACATTTGTGGTCCTGTTGTAGGACTGGAGTATCCACTGTGTTCAGCTGGCGTGGGGCTTGTCTTTTCATGCACAATTCGGCAAAGTAATTTGCAGTTCCACGTGGATGGCAAACTTTCCCAGAATTTGCGTGTGCCAGGCCCTTTCCTTTGTTTGCTGGAGTGATGATATGGTGTTTTTTTTGCTTGGCTGGGGACCGTCGCTGGGCGTTCATGCTGTTGTCTTCTTGTCCGTCTTGCCTCATTGCTCTCTTTTTGCTGTCAGTTAACTCTGCAGCCCAACAGATCTCAATAGCAGAGGTAAAAGAGGAATCATGTTCTGTGGAGGAGGCATAGCTGTACATTCGTCAGCAAACTGAAGCATAACTCTGCCCCTTATCAGCTCATCTTTTAACTGTCAACTGTCACAAGATCCTGCTTTCTCTCTTAATCTGCTTTAAAAAGCATCAATTGTCTTACCCTTCTTGTCTCCAGGTGCAAAAAAATATAGTTTTTGCCATTTTAAAGTATTTTTCCAGGACTATGAGAATAGTTTCTCCTGATCTGCAGTATTGTGTTTGTAGTCATGTCTACACTAGTGTCCCATCACCCTTCTTAGTATGGCTACCTGAACTTCAGCTGATTTTTCATATAATCAATTGGCTAGTAGATAGTCTTCAAACTCTACTCTAAAACTGTCCTAATCTATTACCTCTCTGTCCTGTCATTCTGAGGTCTTCAGGAGGCGGGGGTGTTTGTAGCAGAGGCGGAGCTAAAATGGGTGCGATGTGTGTGTGGCACTCACGGCAGCCAATCAGAGGGCCCAACATTAAGTTTATTTTAGGATTGAAAAAAGTATCGCAAGCAGAATAAAATTATATAGATTTTTTGCTAGATACAATTTTGTTGATATTGAAGTAATAAACAACTATACTTGTTTGGTTATTCCATAATGCATTTGTATGATCGACTAATATGTGACCGTGGGGCTGTAACCAGTGTTGCCAAATGTGTAGGTTTCCAGATAGGGTTGTGTAGAAGAAATAGCGTTTGTGGTGTTTTTATGTGGAGTGGGCGGGTGATTGGATAATATAATGTCAGGAAATCTGACAACCCTGGGTGTAATGTTGGATCTTGTTGGCTCATTTGCTAAGGATTTGAACTGTTGAAAATATCTAGCTTAATTCAGTAACAAAACATCAAAATGGAACGTAGACATGTCTGCCACTCTGAGGAAAGAAAAGCGATATATAATAAAGATGAAACATAATGATATGTGCCCTTGAGAAAAGTTGTTGAGCAGCAGAAGCATGTGAAGATGGATAGATCTGATGTTACAATGACGGGAGCAACATCGCAGCTACAAGTGCAGAGGGAAATACAGTTACGATCCCTGTCCAACAGCAGCTATCTGTTCATCATGGTACATGAAAATATCTTTTTTGGGAGTATTGAATATTAATATTATTTGCCTCAATCTGTTGGTTGGGAAATCAGGTAGCAGTATTAAGATTTTAGTGGCGGAGAGGTGTGGGGGGCCCTCCGTGGCTAAGGTTCGCACCCACAGGAGAGAAAGCTAAGCTCCACCCCTGGTTTCGAGCCACGCTGACACTATATGCTAGCTGCAATTGATTTGGGTATGTATTACAAGTAAAGCCTTCTAATGGAAGATCAAAACAGACTCTGTTAACAAATTATGCAATTACTTCAGGTTTAGCCACTTCTGATACCATGTTTTTTTCTGTGAACAAGGACAAGGAGTCAAGGCTTTTATTGACTTCTGGTATGCTCAACACCACAAGTCAGGATGTAGAAGATTTACAATGAAACGCATTAGGTTCAGTACCCATTCAGACCAGTAGGTGGGAACCCAGTCCCACTACTAGTAGGCTAACATAAATAAAGTCTATTTCAAACAAATCTGCCTGTTATTTGCACAATTGGTCACTTACTATTTTTCCAATTCTTTTCTCCAAATACTTTTTAACTAGGTAATTGCATTTGTACTCATAAGTAAAAACTGGGTATCAACTGGGAAAATCTGTTTCAATTCTGCATATCATGATTCTAAGAGTCACTGATGCATGTATCTGCTACTGAGAAAGAACAATTGCTTAACAAATATGTATGTAAAATCCTTTATTTCTTTGATCCAGCCTAATCAGCCTGAAAGCCGTTTAGCATTCCAGTGATGTGACGATTTAGTATTGGCTTGATCAGTGGAACTCAACAATTTTCAGGACAAAAATAAAATAAGTCAAAAGGGTTTGTAAAGGATTTGCTGAAGCCTGGATTGTGAACTGAACTAATTGCATTGCTTACAGTGTCGTAGAATAGTTTTTCATTGAATATAGATATTACATAGCCAGGATTATGTGGGGCAATCCATAATTTATGCAATTTCACAGAAATATCAGATGTCTTTAACTTTGCAGTAAGATACAAATAAATACATTTGATCTTATACTCTGGTGGCAAAAACACAAGTCCCTTTTTGATTTTTTGTAGAGAGACATCATGGAGATAAGTGTAAGTGAAATACATTGGGAACTCCTTTATACATAATGTAATAATTTTACTAATGTGTTAACCTTTGGGATTTGACACTGATAAAGAAGCCTATGTTTCCTGACTATGTCACTTGTGTAGCACCACTAGCTCAATGATACAGTGCATGATTAGAATACCAACGCCAGCTTGCGCATCCCCTTTAAAACATCTGTATCCGGCAAACGCGAACATTAAAGCAATCACTCAAGAATCCCCTAACTTTTTAGAGACTTTTAAGCTTCTGGGTAAATTCCACTGTTTGCATTAAATAATTATATGGACTAGCGAGCTTTGAAGGTAACAGCTGTTTAGCAAAGCATTGAGTTGACACATCTAGCTAATGAACAGGAACTGAAGCTGAGGCTTCCCAGGTAGGGACATTGATGCATGAGATAATTAAAGCGACTCAATTCTCAGAACAAATTCAGGGCTGACATTTATGTTGCATCATTATCCAAACAGAGGCCAAGGATTCCCAAAGGATGTGATAAATTCCACTCCACACTTCGACATGAAAGCAAATGCATGAGTAATAGTGTTTGGAACTCCCACATTAGAGTGTTCGTTCCACAGAAATATTCCTTTTTGCGTCCCTTTAATGTTTTAAGTAGACAATGTGGAGCAATACTGAAATGTAAAAGTCTGTAATATTCAAAGTGCCTTTTAATATATTACGATAAAAATTCAACGCATCAGGCTTGCCAATATGCAAATATCATGTCTTTTACAGGTCCCTCCATCGACCATATATTTGTTATAGAAATTTGAAAATTTTTAGAACCCTTTTTCCCTGGCCCAGTTTAGTCATATCCAATATACTTATCTATGGCTCATCGCAACAACTCCCAAAAGACCTGGGAGAATTAAAGATTGTGTCAAATGTTCCTTCTAGGCATCTCTGCCAAATCGTTCTGTTTTCTGCTTTTCTAAATGCACTGTAGGGCATGCTCATTCACCTGACAGTTAGAATATTCATATATATTACAAGTAATTAATTACATAATTACTTGTAATTATGTAATTTCTATGTTTGTCAATTCCATTTCAAAGTAAACAAACTTCCAATTCCAGTAACATAGAAGAGTAATGGAATGTTACTGTACTTCTGAATTGACAAGAATTTCAAATCCCCCTAACCATCGACACCATTTTCTTTATAGAGTAAACGTACTATATGTTTTGGGAAAGTTGTTGATTACTGTCAGTCAGCGCAATTTTTCCACCCAATAATGTATTCTAACAGTGCAGCATAGGTGCTTATCTCACCTGTGTGTTAATATCTTTAAAAATTTGTAACAATTTAATGTTAATAAACTAATAATATACAGTATGAAAATAGTACCACAGCCCCTGCTAACACCTTTGTAATAAGACTGAGAAGTTCATGAAATATCAGTGACAACTGTGTCAAAAGTGCTGACACATCCATTCATATTCAGGCTAATTAATTTTAATGAACTACTGAAATAGGTTATTTAAAACATGCACAAGTCTTATGGAACTAACAAATAAGCAGTGTATTTAACTTTTTGGTAAATGTTGGGGCTTGCTATATATAAGGTTGAAATAACTAGAATACTGCCAGATAAAAAAACAGACATAAATAGTAACAGGATAAGTTGACTGTTGTTGTTACATAACCAGAAGGCCTTGAAGACATCCCAAACAAAAAGATGAAATGACTCCAGTGACAAATAAATGTTTTCCTCCAAAACCTGCCGACGAGAGACACATGCATCTCAGGTGTAATTAACGTCTTTGTTTTACTTTTGACCTCTGATAATTTGTATAATTAACATGTTTCATAACTGCTTTATCATTCCATGGATTGCTTGTATTCAGTTCCCCCTAAGGGTGAATTCAGCTCATCAAAAGCTACAGTACATGCAACAAAACACATTTTCAAGTTGATGGTCTCAATACAATAAAACACCAGCAACTCATTGTGTGTGAGTCATTGTATTGAGTGTAGGGAGATGGTTTGGCTTCCCACTGGGTGATTCTTCTCAATCAAGGAAATGTTTTCCACCAGCACAATGGCTTATGATTTATTATAAGCTGGCCATTATTTTGCAGAGTTATAGTAATGTATCACTCTACTGAAACCATCCTATGATCTCCATGTTACCCCTTTTCGCCAACAGTGCACAAATGAACCACACACAAGAGCTAGGATCATGGGCCACTTGTGGCCTCCTGTGTTTGTGAGATGCAGGTAGAATCTCAACCCTTACTCACCATTCAATAGAAAGCAGCCTCCTTTCCTCTTCCTCCCTCCCCCTCATGTTTGATGGAAAGCTCCTGTCCGCCTCCTCAGGATGGCACAGGGGCTGGTTACCTACTTCTAATTCCGCTCAGGCAGTGTAAATCCACAGCTCAATATCTTAGCGTGCTTTCCATGCCGGATGTCAGCTTCTCACGTAAAAATTCCCTGGTGTGCGGTTCAAAATCACAGCTAAAATGGCATTTTTTCCCCTCCTTCTCCTGTCTAAGAAGTATCAACACTTCTCCTTCAGCAAGAAACCATCAGCAGTCCCACTGCCTGTAAAAAAAAAGATGTTTGCTGACAGTCAGGTGAAACGGGGTGCTGAGTCCTTGGGTACTGGGAGCCCGTATTCTACATTTGGACAGCTGGATACCCGGAGACTGGCATCGAGGAAGCTTTCTTGGCTTGTTTTCTTCAGCTTGCATTCATCCCTCACATCTTGACAGCACCATACTGTTTTTCTGGGCGAGACTTCTACAGTATGGAGCCCTGCCAAAACCTTCTCTACTACAACATTCGTCCTTCACCATAAAATACTAATGTGCTCACTATAGAAACTGTTCACCCTAGGGGTTAATTTTGGTCTATGGAAAGTATAAGAGAGGTATGGTAAAGGCTCTACAGAAGAAGAAAAACACAAACTCTGTTTTCCTTGTGGCTAGAGCGTTATGTCCCCCATATGAGAGCTGGAGTCATTGATGCAGCTTTGGGACTGAGGCAGCAATGAAATCAAATGAACAAAAGGTTCAGAGTGCACTATGAATGTGTAAGCTGTATTAACTACGTTAACACACCACAAGCTGTTCCTCTTGTAGACAGCTGAAGGAAACCACACCTTTTCTAAAGATCCACACTTAAAAGTTGAAATCCATGGGTCTTTTCTTCTTCATGATCACCTACACTAATACCTATTAGATAATCTGGCATCACATTTCATCATCAGTTTAGATGACAAACTCAAGCCCAGCGTTACTGTCAACCTGGCTCACAGTCCCTCCACAATAGCGCATCATAAAATAAATCCTTATGACCGAACAGCACTATTTAACTACATTGTATGAGTGAGTGAATGGGTAGTGTGTGTTTATAAGTCATGGTATAAGACAATGCAGGGGGTTTGTGAACACACTTTTTGAACGACTCAATTCAGTAGAAATTTGGGAATGAATTACTTAAAGTAGTAATCTAACTCAAAACTATAAATTATTAATTAAAGATGGTGTGTCTGTGTTGCAGAAACAATGACTAGTGGGGAGAGGAAAATGTTTACAGTAATGTTACATTATAAGTGAAAACGTATTTTAGCTGGCAATCAAATAACAAGGCCTGCTGGAGAAGTTCGAGACATTCCAATGTAGAGCTTGGTGGTTTTACCGAGCTTCCACAACTCTATATCCAGCTATGCACAACATTTTTCAAATAGCTTCATTCTGGGACATATATCACCTTTTCCCCTGTGATTAAGTAGCTGTTTGGTTGATGGAGAGCAGGATGTACTTTGTTGATGGATATCAAGGAAAATGTATAGTTTGCAGGAGTCAGCCCACCATTAATTACTATTAATGCTGCATCTCACTGGCAGAGGATTATCCCCTAGTAATAGTACCAAGTGATCAACCATTTATGTATTGTTGCGTGACTGTCTTGCCAGCATCGCGCAACCCAAGAGTGCGCCAGAAGGGGTGGTTGAGGAATAAGGTGTTCGAAGATCTTGTTTTTGGAAAGTGGGGCTCTTGGCTTTCTCATCTACTTTTTGACTTTACAAAGCGATTAAAACAACCCGCAGTGGAAGCAGAAGCAGTGTCACCTGGAGCAGCTAGTGGTTTTGGAGGAATGGGTGCGAGCTACCTTTTTCTTTTAACATCTTAAAAATAGATGCTGTCTACCTTAAGCAGTCAATATGTGCAATTTTATCCATAGAAAGGCCAAATTATGAAGCTTTCCAGGCCAGGTTGATCTTCATACATCAAATTCTCTTCCTCTGCTCCTGGTCATGAGCTGTTGAATATAAAACAGTGTTTGAAGGCTAGGGGTGTTTTAACACTGAAATTGGGAAAGCAACCTGCAGTGCAGGATCTCACCTGCTCAGTTGTGACACATCTGATTCACCTAATCTTGGTCTAAATGTAAGAACATGATTTGTTAAATGTGTGTTAGTCAGAGATCTCTAGTGTAAGGCTTTAACTTACAATATTGTAATGCAGTGTACAAGTGGATAGAGTATGAAACAATATGATAAAACATCCAACTTAGGATTTGAAGCTGAAAAGTGAAAAGAGAAAAAAAAAACACTCCACTTCAAAGCAAGCAAAAGAATATCCCCTTGTGATGCATTGACAGTTCTGGAGTACCTGATGAAAGCACATATAACACTGCATTACTCAGTGATCTAAAGCTGCCTATTTTTATTTCTCCTCATGATGCTTTGACATTTCTGGAGCATTGGATAAAAGCACATTTATAACATTGTATTAGCCATTTAACTTTATCTAATCATTTATTTTTAAGAAGTACACATTACACATCCATGTCAACATTTCCAAAATGGATTAGTCCTCAGTTTAATATAGTGTCAGATGAATAATCTGTGTTAATGAGAAAAACAAATGAAGAAGTCTTGATTAATGTAGTGGCAGTCGAAATAAGAAATCCTCTGCTGGTTATGGCTTGCTTACTGCTAGTGTCTATTTACAGCTCCTGACAGACTTTAGCCAGCTAACAGGAACTGTTAAATGGATATTTAACTTGCTAACTCTCCAGCCAGATGTTTTTCAACTACCTTGATGGTAGTACTGTTCATATTTCAAAACAAAGTTTGCATTGCTGGTGATGGGTGGAGGCCCAAGCAGGTCATCAGTCATTTTAAGAGTGGTGATTCCAGCAACCCCAGCAATAAAACTATAAAGTTTCACAAGGAGTTCAGTTTTGCAGAAACTGTTGAACCACACTAGATTTTTCTTAGAGACATCTTGTCTGCAAGCTTTGGTGTCTGTTATGTTTCCTCTTGTCCTTGTTAATAAAATATATCATACTGCACTGTGGAAGCTGACATTGCTCGGTACTGACCTTGTAACCCTTTAGACCCCAATATAATTTTAGAATTACTCTAGATTACTGAGAATTCACAATATTCTACATATATTCTCACACATTGCAAACAAGTATACTTGGTTTTAAAGAGGACAGCACATTTGTGTACCTTGAAATAATATACTCCCCACCAAAAAAATTATTAAGACTATAAACAAGCAAGAAACATAAGCATTGTTGTACTGTAGTAAATATTACCAAATAACGTACTAAAATGCGCCAAGTATTATATATTATATTTATTCATATAGATAATCAAAAATTTTAAAAAATGTTTTGGAAATGATTTAGAAACCCACACAAAGTAAACAATGACTCTTCTGTTAATAAAAGAGGTTTCAAAACATCTCCCACTTAAATGAGTGTTCTGCCTGTTATTCACTGAGGTGTTGGAAAAATATTTACTACACTTCCTGTTTGTTATTCCAGCAGGTCACCAGCATGTTATCTGCAGAACATTTCATACTCTTATTCGACATCACAACTTGGTCTCCATAATGGTCTTTTGAAAATTATTTCTATTGGGTCTTACTTTGCTACAATAGCATGTTTATGCATTGAAAATATCTCTCAACAATGGTATTGATTAAAAGAAGGTACCAGTTTAGATATAATACAAAAGGTATCATTAATAAACTTCATAACACCACTATAGGCTAAGCTACATTACACTAAGCTACAGTGCCACACAGCCTGTGCACATACTGGAAAACCAGCTCCCAAATCTATGAGAAGTTATAGGTAGTCAAGAGGGCTCTTAAGTCACTAAGAACAAATCACAAACAGTCCTAAAGGGCTGCTAGCGGCAATCCGCCTTGTAGAAACATTTATAATGATCCTGAGCTTTTAAAAAGGTATCACATTAATCGCGAGGGTATTATGATCATAGTAGAGCTAGTCAGGGATGCTGTCACTTCACCAACAGAAACAACCCAATAACATTGGAAATCAAGGCTGTGAGCTACATTTTTACACAGGGAAAATGCAGCTATGCAGCATAGATGTACTACATATATCTCAGTCATCTGTCAGCAGAGTATTACATCAAACAGTTAATGCTCTCTCCAGACCCCATATCGTCCGACAAACTATACAGTTTCCTCTAGATGTTCGCAAACTACAAAAAGAACAAAGGCGACTTCATGGCCATAGCTGGACCACCCGGTGTAGTTGGTATAGATGGGACACATAATTGCACTAATTATTGCACCATCAAAAGGTGAATGCACATTTCTTTAAGAACTGCCATAAATCTAAGAGGCTGACAATTAGCTGAACATATCTTGACTAGTCAGTATATCACTTTTTCATGTTTAATCAGTGACACTTGGCCTACATTTTTATTTATTTCAATATGGCAACATGACACATCCAATCACTGTGGGCATAGTAAGTAAGCTTGTTCGTGGAACACAACTTCATCCATAGTAACAGGGTCAACCCCGCCTTTTCTCTTCGCTTAGGATTTCTTCACAATCCTTAGCAAAAGTTGGTTTTAGCAGCATTGCGAATTGAAGAGGTGGTTTTAAGAGGAATATCTTAGCTAGGAACGTTTACTGCTGTTTGGGAGTCTTCCTGGTGGTAAGATAAAATGTTTTGTGAATACGGTCCCAGATCTGGAGAGAAAAGGCAGACCAACACATTTATAAACAACTCCTGTCCTTTGTCCCATCCCTGATCCTCTCCTTTTTAGTCATCCAATCCCCTCTTCTCTCCCTCTGCCTCCTCCTCCTGTCCTGTCTCTTATCTCTTCTCCACTAGCATCTCTTCCTCCTCACTTCACCTCTACCCCTCAAATAATTTCTAACTCATCTTCCTCTCTGTGTTCTATTGCTGAGCCCTGACTCTCCACATAACTTTCCTGACTCTCCACATAACTTCCATGACTCTACACATACCTTCCCTGACTCTCCACATAACTTCCCTGACTCTCCACATAACTTCCCTTACTCTCCACATAACTTTCCTGACTTTCACTAACTTAGAGGGACAGAGTTATAAGAGGGAGAGAAATAGAGAAAGGGATGAAAATAGAATAGATGTGGTCAGGATCATAATCTCCCTCTTTCCCTCCCACACACATACATTCCCCTTCCTACGTGTCTAGTTCTCAGACATATAAACACTCTAATCACCTCTAAGGAGTATCCATAAAAATGGGTTACATATAAAACATTAACCATACATACAGCCCATAATGCACATGATGAAGACAAACAAAACTACCAATCAATCATAAAACGTTGTTTAGTTTATAGTGTGCTTATATTTGTCAGACTGATGGATAATCAGATAGGATAGAGCAAACAACATATCATTTATGAATATGACCAGCAGGGAATATAACCATGTACACTATTGGGTAAACACGCTTTACTATTGGGTAAACACGCAAGACCCACAGTTTGATGACTTTCTATAAATAAGTATACTGCACGCCTTTGGGCAGATTCGGCACATCATCACGATCAAGTAACAACATTGTGAGCAAAGCACAACATTACCACCTCCACTCATGGCTAGACACTTTCTTCTGAAATAACTACTGTGAAACTAGGACTAGGAGTTCATACATTATGACATCCAGGGGGTTGATAACTGAATATAATGCAGAACAATTGGATATTACTGTATGTCCTCATTTTACAGAAATTCTAATACATTATACCATTTGTTTTTGTCTGTCCAAGGATAAGAATGCTATCACAATATTTAATTATGTTCTGTTCATGATAATATTCCTCTCTTACAGTGCAGGAATGGCAGTGGGAAAGAATTAAGTTCTTAAGTTAAGAAGCAGACAGTTGGGCGTTGAGAGAGCTTGTGAGTGGCAGCACCTGCAGCTCCTGGGTCAATTAATTGGCATCTGTCACTCCTGCCTGTGAGGAAGAGAGCCAAGTGAACTGCGCAGCGGGACAGCAAACTGGAGTAAAGTGTGCTGGGGGAGTGAACCAAGAAAATCGCTTGTTTTTCAAAAAACGCTCTTCAAAACCAAGAGTGGCCTCCTGTGGTCTTCTCATCAAAAACTACGTTTTACTTTGTTCCCTTCAGAGTTCCATGTAATCCTGATGGTTTCATCTTAATTCAAGTAGTGCATGCTAAGTATTGAAATACAAGTGTTGTCTAATGGACCCCCTTTGTCGTGCAGCTGCAAGTATTACAATTAATCTTTTAGGTCTCACACACTCCCTGAGGGATTTTTTTAGACTGCATTATCTTTAAGATACTGTAGCAAAGTCTCTCATGGTTTATATGAATGCTTTCAAAAAGGGCAAGTCAAACCAGATCAAGTGGATGAACAAAACAAATTCCCTTCTTTTGGGTTGGCTTTCACTTCCAGTTGATGCCCTTCTGAGCACACACCTCACTATGTCCCGTCATTCCTGCTTATTAGTGAGGACTGCAGCATGCAGAGTTGAAATAAATTGGGTTCTACAACCAATCAGGAAATTAGGAACATCCAGTGCCTTTGGAAATTCAAGCTCCTTCACTTTTTTCACTCAATTATTTTTGTGTTACAGTTCTAATTGATAATTGATTGAATTATTTATGTTGCCATCAATCTACACACAATAACCCATATAGACAAATCATAAACCCTTTCAGAAATGTGTACCAATTTAATACATGAAAAACTTGAATGCCTCAAGTGCATAAGTATTCACACCCTTTATTCAGTAGATTGTGGGAGCACCTTTGGCAACAATCCCGGCTTGGAATCTTCTTGGGTATGATGAGTGATGGAGTGCTGCAGAGATGTTTGTCCTTCTGGCAGTTTCTCCCATCTCTACAGAGACTCTAAAGCTCAATTAGAGTGGCATCAGATTCGTGTTCACATTCCTGACCAATGCCCTTCTTGCTCCAGTTACTTAGTTTGGTCTGACGGCCAACTCTAGGAAGAGTCTTGGTGGTTCCAAACATGATGCATTTCACAATGATTGAGCCCACTCTGCTCCCACTGACTTCGCAATAGCAATCTTCCTTACAGAAAGAGAGTTCCTTAGAATTCATGGCTTGGTTTTTGCTCTGACATGAACTGTGAAGTGGAGGGCTCCATTTCCAATCAAGGATTCCAATCAAGTTCTAGGGAGAGTAGTTTTAACGACATATCACTGTCTATTGTGATATGTCGTTAAAACTATCACAATCAACACTGATATAGCTTACGTAACACAGAACTTTTACATTCTAGTTTTCCACTTTATAATACAACTGAAAGTAATGAAATAGAGAGACCGTACAGTGTTTGACATTGATTGTAACTACCCACACTAGGGATGGGACAAATGAACACAAAGCTCAGAAGCACCATTTAGTTTTCTGAGCTCTACTGTTTTAATGCAGTGTACCAGAAGCTCATTTCAAAGTGACCAATGATGTTCGAAGCTTCGGACCTCATAAAATCACCTATGAGTTCAAATCCGGCCCAACAGGTGTCATTTATTGAATGGCTGTTTTGAAACTGCATACATAAAAGGTTTGTGAAATCCGGTCACTTCGAGGGTTGGCAGTAGGAGTTTGAGACACGCATGCAAATGGAAATTAGAGAAGGATTTAAAAGAAAAAGTTAGTCAAGAGATTCATAGAGCTTGTTATTTGATAGTAGTCGTAGAACTGTAATTTGAGTAATTCAAGAGAATAATTTAGTATTGGTTAACTATTATTTGAGAGTCATAAAAAAGAGTAGGTAGTAAGAGCAGTTGACAAGATAATTAAGTGTTGCTTGGCTAGGTTCTTGGA
This sequence comes from Esox lucius, assembly GCF_011004845.1. NCBI lineage: Eukaryota > Metazoa > Chordata > Actinopteri > Esociformes > Esocidae > Esox > Esox lucius. The sequence goes on from NC_047587.1 coordinate 39,758,330, forward strand.
AAAGGTAATAGGATTATGTATTAGAGAGCAATGGAGAATATGTGTGTATGACAGTGTTCATTTCATCAACATAAATAGCGATGAAAATATTTGTTAAATATCAGTTTTTCAGTGGTAGTTGACGAGATGATAACTGACTGAATAGAAACCGGAAAAAACTAAAACATTTTTCATCTTGGTTGACAAAAACAAGACTAGACTAAATTATCTTTGTGACAATAGGATTATTTAACTACTATAGTTGGAAAGGAGGATGTTGGAAAGAGAGTGTTATTTTATTTTTTCAAGATGCGCTTTCAGATGTGATCAAAATACGTCTGACAGCGTATCATCCCAATATATACACACAGGCAAAAACTGTGGTGTTGTGCCTGGAGACGTGGGTATACCCTAATTTTTTAACTATCAAAACGTTTTAGAATCTTTTGTTTTCCCCTTGTTCTTACATTTCTTACAAACAGATATTTTCTTCCATGTGAATTAAACTGTGCGAACAATAACACAATAATACAATAATGCAATAACCATAATGTGCAATACACATTTTCCACAAGCTTATTAGGCTATATTCCGGACATTTCACGTTTCCATAAAGTGCACAATGCTGCGCTTACAATTTAAAATTAATAGGCCTAATTGAAGGCAAAATCAACTTTGTAAGAGAAACATTATGATATGTTCCATTTGCCTTATTTGATATGGTCATATGTTTAGATTACTGGTTAATGCGGAAATATCTGTGATTAGACTAAAATTCGACTAAAACATAAGGCATTTTGTGGACTAAAATTCGACTAAAACATAAGGCATTTTGTGGACTAAAATTAGACTAAAACAAGGCATTTTGTAGACTAAAATGGCTCAATAATTATTCAAATTATATAAATGTGACTAAAACTGAAAGATAAAGTTGTGCTCAAATGTTTGCTTACCCTTGGAGAATTGGTAATATATGTACTCCCAGTGAGCAATCGCTGGCGTGCCGCCGGGGTTTTGCTGCTGGCGGGCCGCAGGCAGCTATAATGTCGTACAGCCAGCAGGCCACCAGCTTTTGCCACTTTTCTCCTGATCTCAATTTGCATAAGCTAATTTGCATCTCAGGTGGCTTTCCACTAGCGGCCCGACTGCATTACGCTGGTGGCTAGCCGCTGAAAAGAGGGCGGGCGCTTTAGTCTGCTGTATTTGCTTGTGTTGCTAGGGCTGTCACAAAATCAGATTTTCACTAAACGATTATAGTGGCCAAAATAATTCAGGGTAAAAATATTATTGCGTTATCTATGGAAGATTTTAAGAAAGAAAATGCTGTCAGTCAAATTCATCTACAACTTTGTATAATGTGTTTTTTTTATCTTTCTTTGGCAAATTAATTACACTCAAAGATTGTATGTAGATGGAGAGAGTCTGCAACCATAACTGTCCAACATTTTTTTTAAGAATACAAAAAGAACAATTACACTTAATGGATAATGAAAAGGCAACCAGATGAACTGATAAACAAAAGATCCACAAGGCCAAACCCAGAGTGGAGTTTCTGGAAAAATACAAAACATTTTCGCCTAGTGAATAGGCTACGAAAAGGCGTTAATTCAAAGCTAGTGTATAGGTCCAGTCTCATAGTTTAAGCAAATGCATAATTTGTCCATTAATCAGCTATGGAAAAACCGAGAGGAGTTTTTGGAAGGATACCACATCCTTTTAACCATGTGAAAAGCAAAAATCTCTCCCGGGGTTCTAGTGGGGCTAATTGATTTCAACGCCAGTGCGTAGGTCCAGTCTCCCAGTTTAAGCACCTGTATTGTTTGTCTTTAAGTGACATGAATAAGATATAGAGAAACCAAGAGGGTTTTTTGGAAAAAGACAACTTTCACCTAGTGAATACGATATCGTATGTGTATTATTGACATGATATCAATATATGTGGCATTTGTGCAGTAAAGGCTTGTTTCTGGGAACTCGACCATGCAGCTCATTTTTGTTCAAGTATCGTCGTATTGTGCTCCTTGAAACAACCACACTGTCTTTTTACAGAGCAGCCTGTATTTCTCCTGAAGTTACCTGTGGGTTTTTCTTTGTATCCTGAACAATTCTTCTGGCAGTTTTGGCTGAAATCTTTCTTGTTCTACCTGACCTTCGCTTGGTATCACGAGATCCCCAAATTTCCCACTTCTTAATAAGTGATTGAACAGTACTGACTGGCATTTGCAAGGCTTTGGATATCCTTTTATATCCTTTTCCATCTTTATAAAGTTCCATTAACTTGATACGCAGGTCTTTTGACAGTTCTTTTCTGCTCCCCATGGCTCAGTATCTAGCCTGCTCAGTGCATCCATGTGAGAGCTAATAAACTCATTGACTATTTATACAGACACTAATTGCAATTTAAAAAGCCACAGGTGTGTGAGATTCACCTTTAATTGCCATTTTCACCTGTGTGTGTCACCTTGTTTGTCAGTAACAAGGCCATTCAAGGGTGTGTAAACTTTTTATCATTATTATTTAAAAAGGAGCCAAACAACAATGTGATAATAAATGGCTTCATATGACCACTAGACAGTTTTTATGCATGATCAGTCATATTTTCTAAATCAATGCCAAATCTTCACAAGTTCTGCCAGGGTTTGCAAACTTATGAGCACATCTGTATTTTAGTATAATATCATGTGATTGATGAATTCCGTAGTTTCATTTGACCAAGCTCTTTTCAAACCGGAACGCAGCACCCCACAGTGCACAACCGTAATACCCCAGACTGCACATGATCATGGGTTCAGTTCTTCCTGTTGCAGTTAATACAATCATGTTGAATGCAAAATGTAATCTTTTCTCCCTTTACAAATCCATGTTTTATTTATTATTCATTCATTATGACCATTACTTCGAATACACAGCTCCGGGCTAAATACAATAGGTCTAAATCAAACATATAATATTACATTTTGTCCAGCAGATGTCCCTGCTGTGCAATCTGTTGGAAAGCTTCGAGCAATGAAGCATTTTTACGAAACAAGCCTCAATGGTTCAGAAAGCCTAGGTCCCATCCCTAACCCACTGCAATCAAGCAACGGCTACTTGCTGACTTGAACAAACCACATGCAGAACTGCTGTACACCATAATATTAGAACGGGTAGTAATACTAGTGGCAATTTGTTGAGTTTAGTTATGATTATGGTTACATTTGCTAATGATAATTTTGGACGGTGGTGCATGGTTGCCTGTTGTAGCATAGCACATTTTTTATATCAATATATTAGAGGGGACATTGTGAGCGTATTTGAATATTGTAGGGGATGTGTCCCCGCCAATATATATATTATAATTACGGCCTTGCTTAGGAAGACTTGAGCCCTGGACAACACCTCCGGACTACCAGGCCCGAATGACTCGTAGCTGTCAAAAGTCCTCTTGGTTGTGTTGCCACTCCACTGATATATATACACTGCTCAAGTCAATTAAACTTCAGGGATATCAATCTGTCTAGGTAGGAAGCATAAGCAATTGTGAATCAATGTCACCAATTTTGGTGCAAATGAAAGTCACAACAGGTGGACTGGAGAGGCAACAGCAAGACAACCCCCAAAAAGGGAATTGTTTAGCAGGTGGTGGCCACAGACAAATGCTCGTTCCTTATCCTTCCTAACTGATTCTTCTCTAGTTTTGTATTTTGCTAGTGTCCTTGTCACTACTGGTAGCATGAGGCAGTACCTGCAGCTCCTCCAGGACGGCACATCCATAGTCCCCCAAGACACAGCAATGGAAGAGATACCAGGAGACGGGCCATTACACAAGGAGAGCTGGACAGGACCATAGAAGGGCATCAACCAAGCAGCAGGACTGGTATCCGCTCCTTTGTCTGAGATTGAGGAGCACTGCCAGAGCCCTACAAAATGAAATCCAGCAGGCTACTGGTGTGCATGTTTCGGACCAAACTGTCAGAAACAGACACGATGAGGGTGGCATGAGGGCCCGACGTCCTATAGTGGGACCTGTGCTCGAAATTCAGCACCGTGCAGCTCGATTGGCATTTGTCAGTGAACACCAGAATTGGTGGTTCTTCTCTTCACAGATGAGAGGAGGTTCACACTGAGCCCATCTGACAGATGTCAAAGAGTCTGGAGACGCCGCGGTGAACGTTATGCTCCTTGCAACATCATCCAGCATGACCTGTTTGGCGGTGGGTCAGGGATGGTCTGTGGAGGCATATCCTTGGAGGGTTACACAGAACTCCACATGCTAGCCAACGGAACCTTGACAGATGTTAATTGCCAGGATGAAATTCGGAGACCCATCATCAGAACTTACGCTGGTGAAATGGGTACTCGGTTCCTCCTGGTCAACAAATTACACCTTGCACAGTAAAGATTTTCATTTGTAATATATTTTGTTCATGGAGACCTGAGGTGTGATTTAAGTGATCCCTTCATTTTTTTATATATTAATATTTTATGAATTATACATTTTGTCGGACGGCACTGTACAGGGAAATGTGGTTCTTTAAGTTTATGCTCCATACTCTTGTGTCAAAGTGTAATGGTCTTGCTCCAACCTCCACGCACAGGGCTTGAACCAGCCAACTTCTGAACAAAAGTATTACAGTCACTCACGAAGTGTCAGTAGGGTTGCCCCACAAAATCCATGCCCCTTGCTGACTAAGTGAAACATCTACCTCAAGTTCTCAGAAAGAGTGACTTAACTGATTTACATGCTATCTGTGCTGCCAATGGCGCCAACTGCCTAACAATTTCACACCTGTTACACACACCCCCATTTGATCTCCTCGTTCTCCACCGTGACCTGCCCAACTGAGTGATTCGGGTCAAGGCATCAATTTAACAGCCTTGCTCTGCCCACCCCATGCAGGTCTAGAACCAGCAAACCTCTGAACACTAGGGTATCTGTCATCGTTAAAACAACTGTGGCAATAACTGACTAACCATTTCTCACTGTTACACTGGCACCAATGTAACCTACAACAGGCTTCATGTGGCTATCAACCATAATTTACCATAAATATTGTGCTATGCTACTAAACCATTCAAAGAAAAGGATACATTTTCAGGAGAATTGTGGCATGTACAAGGAGTACCAAATCCTATGGCTGATTAATCTGATATAAGCATTTGGAAGAACAAAAAATATCCAGCTGGTCTGTCAAATTACATAGATGCCATTTTTACAGGGGTGTTCAACACAAAGGGGATTTGGTCGGCTTTCACCTTCAGTAAGGGATTTACTGCTGGTCAAAATACGTTCTGGCCAGTCATCATCATGTCAAAGAGGCATAGATTCTAGCTAGAGAATTTCTGACACCCCTGACTAAGCCGGGAAGATAAACAATGAATCCTGCAGCAGACAAGATCACTAGAGCTGGCAATTGTGATTGATGCAGTATATGGCACAAATACGTCCCAGCAAAGCAGACATACCCGATGACCCACAAACTGACACGAGGGTTGCGTCACAGATTATGCTGGGTATTCGGCTGGATATGACTGATGCATGGAGACAGCACTTCCATTGTTGAGGCCTAGATGGTGTGGACAGGTCTTTATGGAGAGGAGTGACATAAACTATGAATAAAATGTGGAATTAGTATAGGATTACCTTCCTGCTCACATCCTGCTCACAACTGACCGATGGGTTTATTGTACACCAATATGTTTTGTCAATGAATGATACATCTCTGACTTCACCAGTATGTTTTTTTCTTTCATTATGCTGTATAAAACAGTACACTAAGAATTTAGAAGAAAAAAAAAATCACACATACAGCAGAAAGCTGAGGCCTCTCATTTGTGTAAAATATATACAACACTATATAATTAAAACTTCTCAATCAGTACACCATGATCGCTAACTGTGTGTTCTTTAATTACCTAAACAAACACAATGCAGCATTCAGCATTCAACATTCCCCAGTGTGCAATTAATGGGACAATTTGCCTTTTTAATGGCCAATTGAAATGTTGCACTTGGTTAGACAGAGAGTTACGTAAAACAATAATTACCCATACGACCTCTGGTTCAAAACCAAGTTAATGCAACAAAGAAAAACTTTTATACAACTCCAGATCTGCAATATTATTGACAGCTTTATAATAACTAATTGACTTAAAACCATGTTTAAAACAGGTGTATTTCTATTAGATTAATACGTGGAAAAACACAGGTATTACAGTTTGCAAAAAAGAGTTGATGGAATTGATGATTCTCACTTACTTTTTTTGAACAATGTCCTAGTTGGTGTCAAAATGCTAAGATTTTGATAACTCTGTCTTGTACATATTAGCCATTCCGTGAAGAGATGCTACTGCACAAACATTTATTATTTTATACCATGATTCTGATTTTTTTCCTTATTTTTCCTTCACCAAACTATAAATCCAAATGGTTCTGTTCACGTGCAGGATTCTCAATGTATTGATTTAATTTACAGGGGTGGAGATTTAACATACACGGGGTGGACAAAATAACGAAAAACACCACAGGCATATACTCAAAACTTACCCTTTCAACTTTTTTGGAAAGGAAAGAAAAAGGTGCAGTGGTCTCTTAATTTTTTCCGGAGCTGTATATATATTCCTTCCATGTTTGTACCTCAACAATCAAAGACATGTTGTCATGACAAGTTTGTCATCAGGGGTGGCACTAGGGGGTGGCTTGTGGTTGCTGGAGCAACACCAAGAACTCAAGCAACCCCAGTCATAAAGTCCTGGCGCTGCCTCTGTCTGTCATAGTTGAAAATCAAATATGAATTGATTGAACTGTTTGATTTGCAGTCTACAACTGAGCTTAACATGGAACTGAAACATGATTACTATGTTGTATGGTGTATATTTAAGTTTATGCTCCATACTCTTGTGTCAAAGTGTAATATTTAATAATGTAAAAACCTGAAATATTCAAACATTTATGAAATGCCAAATGTTTACTAGAAATGCGTAGGCCACCGCAATGTTGGGATGACGTATTTGACTAACATCACCAGAATTGGACATGTACACTCACCTAAAGGATTATTAGGAACACCATACTAATACTGTGTTTGACCCCCTTTCGCCTTCAGAACTGCCTTAATTCTACGTGGCATTGATTCAACAAGGTGCTGAAAGCATTCTTTAGAAATGTTGGCCCATATTGATAGGATAGCATCTTGCAGTTGATGGAGATTTGTGGGATGCCCATCCAGGGCACAAAGCTCCCGTTCCACCACATGCCAAAGATGCTCTATTGGGTTGAGATCTGGTGACGGTGGGGCCCATTTCAGTACAGCGAACTCATTGTCATGTTCAAGAAACCAATTTGAAATGATTTGAGCTTTGTGACATGGTGCATTATCCTGCTGGAAGTAGCCATCAGAGGATGGGTACATGGTGGTCATAAAGGGATGGACATGGTCAGAAACAATGCTCAGGTAGGCCGTGGCATTTCAACGATGCCCAATTGGCACTAAGGGGCCTAAAGTGTGCCAAGAAAACATCCCCCACACCATTACACCACCACCAGCAGCCTGCACAATGGTAACAAGGCATGATGGATCCATGTTCTCATTCTGTTTACACCAAATTCTGACTCTACCATCTGAATGTCTCAACAGAAATCGAGACTCATCAGACCAGGCAACATTCTTCCAGTCTTCAACTGTCCAATTTTGGTGAGCTCGTGCAAATTGTAGCCTCTTTTTCCTATCTGCTGTTGTAGCCCATCCGCCTCAAGGTTGTCCTTTAGCTGAGTGTATAGATGCTGCCAAGTTATTGTGGTAAGTTAGGGGCTGATTTTAAGCGCTGTGACAACATGCATTTATTGAATTCCATGTCAAGCACTGTCCATAGTTTTCAATAAAACACAGTTTATCTTTACATAATGCTGCTTTTAAACAGGAAAGTGTGTATTATGGGCAACATTTAAACAAAAAATGTAAATGAATGGTGATTCTTGTTACTTTACATTTATACAGAAGTGTTTCTGTACTATCTACATTAATATTTGTAATATAAAATAGTTAATTAAAGTGACCAAAAAAGTGAGTAGTTTTCATTAGTACATAAAAAAAAAGGGCTGGTGCACCATGCATGAACATAGCCCAACCTTTTCAAACTTAACCTAGCACCAGCACAAAATGCCTAAACATCTTGCTTGAAAATGTAAACATATGATGAATCATTCATAATGGTATACCATTTTATTTAATTTTTTTAAATGTAGTAATATGTAATACATTTAATAAAAATAATGTTGGCATGTGTATATCATTTGTAGTTAGTGTTTCATCGTTAACAATGTCAGTAGTGGTTCACTTGTTATTAATAGGACCTGGCTGAATGCCGATCTGTGTCACATAGTGTAGACAGATGTGTCATATTAACTAACATCACTGACATTGCACCCAGCCTTAGGTACCTCCAGGAGCTAACCTCAGAGAACGCACCTCCCATGCCAGATTGTAGTACTTTCTACACATACAGCAAAGCAAAAGAGAACAATCAAGGGGAAAGCAACATCATGACTTCGTAGCATCTTCAGTGCCAGTAAGAACCAGGACTAAGGGTGATCACAAACAGAAAAACAGGAGTGTGCAATGTTGACTTATGTTTTCTATGCAAATAGTGTGTATGCATTTGTATAGGCATTTATGTTTTTGCATTGATTTGTAGTTACCATTTGTAAAGGGTCTATAAAGGGTTATTAATGAGGCTATAAAGGGTTATTCGTTATTATCATAACAAAAAATATTGCAAAAGCTGGTCGGTACTTGCCAAATAGTAAGCAAATATTTACCATCAGTTATCAACAATTTCTAAAAGCACTTGCAACTTATAAAAGTATAAAAATAACTCTAATGTATCCCATTGGTTGTGCTGTGGAACTATTACGTTCTTTGTAGTTAGGTTCTCTGATGTATTGGTGCTTTCCCAGAAACAGAAGTGATTGGTTTTCAGACCAAGGTTGGTAACCCAGAACTGGGAAAATAACTAAAAAGAACTGTATTTTAAAATGTACAACCTCTGGAAATTAGAAATAAAGGGGGTTGGAGGTAAACAATGTTTTGCTATGTGGCAAGCACAAGCTTTCGCATTATTTTGACCAGTATGCTATAACAGTTAAACAGTCAGTTTATTTTGCATTTACAATTCATAAATTACTATTAATAGCATCATTATAAACCCTTTCACAAATGTATACTTAATCTATTCTTACTACTTTTATATGGACAATATGTTTTCCATATATTTTTCCATATGTCATTGCTCTTTTGTGTACTGTAACAAATTAAAAATCTTAACTTTTGTGCTTCTTTCTTAATAAATCAACATTAGAAAATAATGTTTAAATGATTAAAATAAACAACACCACCTACAGTTGGTTAGGTGGTAACATATAGTAAATAGTAATGGTATCAGTGAATTAACACTGATAACATAACACTTAACTGTTGTAATTACTCATGTTTGGGGCCTGGCTATCTACAAAATTCAGATGCACATCTTGTATTGCACCGATGTCCTGGTTCACCACTCTTCAATGTGACCATATAGGACTTTTCAGAAGCAGCTTGTGCCTATGTCAATGATTATATTTTTGACAATGCAAAAAAAAAAAAACTCTTTGACACCAATCCCAGATGGTCTTAAGCAGGAAATGTTGGTACACCGCAACCAAAATTTGACAACCCATTGGATAAAAGCTCATTGAATAAAAGCTCTACTACTGGACAGCTACTGGATGCCCATAAGGGTAAAAACTACATTTAGATTTTTTATTTAGTATTATTCTGGTAATTGTCCATTTATTTTTCTGGGGTTATTTGTGTTGATGTGAGCCTTAACATATACAAAAGCTGCATTTTTCAATAAGGGTATGTAGATTTTTTAACCGAAGTTTGAGCTAGGTCTTGACAAGGACATTGTAGGCTAGCTCAGATTGTCCTAATAACATTATACTTCAGTCTTCTCTGTGTGATTTTAAAAACACAACCAATTCAAAAACATAGATCTGATGGAATAAAAGCATTTATTGTATACCCACAAATATTCACCATGAAGATCACCATACTCCTATAAACTTTAATAGGGGATCATGTTTTCTGCAGACAATGCCTGCTGCACAGCTGAGCTTGAACTTCTGATTTCAACGAGACTGGGCAGTTCTCTATGGCGTGTACTTACTGCATTATTTTTTGGGTTATTATAAATACACAAGTACAATTCATGACTATAACATACCAACTAAGAAAAGCTATAAAAGAAAAAAAAAAGAAAATGACTTATATTAAAACTGTTATGGTGTTAAGAGCTTAAGAATAAACATCAAAATGTATTAAGAAGTAAATTCAGAATATTTTGCAGGACCAAACACACATCTGTCAAATTGGGTGACTGCTTTCATTACTTTTTTGCAGGGATTAAAGAAATGGGTTCACCGCCTCAACATGTCTTCATCAAATGGCAAATACTTTTAAGACATAATTGGATTGTGCCCATGCACACCGCTAATGTAAAATCTGATGCTGACTGTGGTGTTGATGGCAGTTGAGTCATTTCATATTACCAGGAAGCATTCAAATACAACCTCTGCAAGACACACAAAGTGATAATTGAGTAGACATGTTCTCTCTTGGTTCAGTGAACAATTTCAGCTAATTTGGCTCTGAAATATAAAAGCATGTGTTCTTTATTCCTTTTCGTCTTTCAACCAACTTTCATCCTGCCAAAACTGTGTCAGCATGGTGTGAAATATCAGAGGGAAGCAGTGGACAGGTCAGTCAGTCTCCCACCTCTACTTCATAAAGTTCACTGACTCAATGTAATTAATGTATCGACTGAACCACAGAGGAGATGTCAGGAAAAAAATATGACAGAATAATGAGGGTAAAACCTTCTGACGAGATGTTTATAAGTTGTCAGTTTATATTTGGATCAAGAGTTATGGAGCTTAGGAAAGTCAAGCCCGCAGAAATGTGAACTGAAAACTGTCATGCTGGCCTGCTCTTCGATTTAGGCTTGCTTCCTCTACCTGACTCTAAACTACTCCAGGGAAGTGAGTGAGATGTGGAGGGAGGCTTGAGGGGATGAACCAGGTGAGGTGGGAGTTTTTATTTGTGTCAGACTGTCTTTTAATTTACTGTATGCCACTTTTCTCTTTATATAAATATATGATGTATAATTCTGTTTGTGAACCTATTAACTAGTTTCAATAAAAATTACACTACTGATCAAAAGTTTGGGGTCACTTAGAAATGCCCTTATTTTTCATGAAAATATACATGAAGGGACATTGAATATGAAATATAGCAAAATTAATAATGCAGGAAATGTTGTCATTGACAAGGTTTGAAATAATATTTTATTGAAAAAATAGTTGTGTCCTTTAAACTTGGCTTACGTCAAAAATCCTCCATGCTGCAATTACAGGCTTGCAGACCTTTGGCATTCTAGTTGTCAATTTGTTGAGGTAATCTGAAGAGATTTCACCCCTTGCTTCCTGAAGCATTTCTTATGTACATTAACGTCTAGCTGCTCCCACAACAGCTCAATAGGGTTGCGATACAGTGACTGTGTGGGACACTCCATCATAGACAGAATCATTGGGTCATTGTACTGTTATAGGAGGAAATTGGCTCCAATCAAACGCTGTCCAGACCATCCCATTGCCTCAACCATTCATGACAGATGGTGTCAAACACTCCTCCAGCGTCTTTACATTTGGTTGTCTTCTCACAAATGTTCTTCTTTTTGATCTGAACCCCTCAAACTTGATCTGAACCCTTCAGTTCATAACACTTTTTCCCAATCTTTCTCTGTCGAGTCTCTATGTTTATTTGCCCATCTTAATCTTTTCTATCTATTGGCCTGACTGAGATATGGCTTTATCTTTGCAACTCTAGAATGCCTAAAATGCCAGCAACCCGAAGTCACCTCTTCACTGTTGATGTTGAGACTGATGTTTTGCGGGTACTATTTAATACAGCTGTCAGTTGAGGACCTGTTAGGTGTCTGTTTCTCAAACTAGACACTCTAATTTATTTGTCCTTTTGCACAGTTGTGCACTGGGGCCTCCTACTCCTCTTTCTATTCTGGTTAGAACCAGTTTGCACTGATATGTGAAGGGAGAAGTACACAGTTGTATGAGATCTTCAGTTTCTTGTCAGTTTCTCACATGGAATAGCCTTAATTTCACAGAACAAGAATAGACTGAGAAGTTTCAGAAGAAAGCTCTTTGTTTCTGGGTTTTTGAGCCTGTTATTGCTGTTACCTCCAATTGCTGATGCTCCAGATACTCAACTAGTGTGAAGAAGGCCAGTTTTATTGCTTCTTTAATCAGCACAACAGTTTTCAGCTGTGTTAACATAATTGCAAATGTGTTTGATAATGACCAATTAGCCTTTTAAAATGATAAACTTGGATTAGCAAACATAGCGTTCCATTGGAACACTAGATTGATGGTTGCTAATAATGGGCCTCTACACGCCTATATGGATATTCCATAAAAAAATGTGACATTTCCAGCTACAGTAGTCATTTACAACATTAACAATGTCTACACTGTATTTCTGATTTGATGTTATTTTAATAGACACAAAATGTGCTTCTCTTTCAAAAGCAAGGACATTTCTTAGAGACCCCAATCCCCCAACCTTTGAACAGTAGTGTACATTTGAACCATCTTTTTTCAACTCTCATTGTAACAGGTACATTGACTGAGATCACATTTGTATTTACAGCAACAACCTTTCACCTTCCCGCTAGGCTACCGGCAACCCCTTATCTAAATGTTTAAGAAAAATATGATGGTGCTAAATGTTGTAATGTATAGATATACTTATGTTATTTTCATATTACCAGCTAGTATTTTATAAAAATGTAATTATTTGTTTATTTTATTTTTGTGTCCAACTGTGTTTCCATAATTGCTTTCACTTGTGTGATCCCTTCAAACCTAGACTGTTTTTAGAAAAAGGACAAGAGGTCCATTTGGAAAGGGAATAACTCAAAGGGCAAAGAAAGCATCAGCTCCACTACATGGAAGCCTTATACATTGTTATCTTTCTGCCCCAATAGATTAGCCAAACAGGGATTTATTCTGCCCACAGGAGAAAAGATGGCAAAGTACTCTGCACTATGTACATCACTCATCGTGCTAGACAGAGCTATTTATTTTGCTTAGGGTAGAATCCTAAAGTAACTTCATGGCTCTTGTTTCTTTTTCTCTTTCTGTCCTTCCCTGCACCACAGCCAGCCGTAGCCTAAAGCAACAGCATTCTGTCCATGACATTCTTGTTTTTGTGAATGTAATAACTGTTGTTAGATCGCCAACAGTTTCTTTTTTCCACTGCAAAGTAAACTGGATTATTTGTGTAGTTTATTAAATGAAGGGTCGGGTCATTCCTCGCGACACAGGATTTATTTTGATCTTGAGGGCTCACATGAATGGCGATGCTCCACTGTAAGACCATCATCGTAGTGTTTAAGGGGTATGCCCCCATCATTTTGACATTACTTATTTGATGACAAGAGTAGATTTACAAGTTGTAGTATAGATTGCATAATATGGGTCATCAGGTTTCTGACTGAGCACAAACATCTCCCAAAGACAGGCACCCACATACAGAGGCAGTTATTGTCCTTCTAACATTGAAGTGCTGTCGAGGAGTGTTGCTGTTGTAGTGAACATTCCCCCTTGGGCTGTTTTGCAGGTTTAACAATATCCAGAGTTAAACATCTGCTTGTAACAGCAGGGTAGCTAGTATTGCTCTGTATATGCCTAAGATAATTTTTTCTACTAACCAACATTTTGATATCAATATAAACCTTACCCAACACCATGCCTTGGGCATGCTATTTTAAGCTGACAGGTAATTCATAATTGTTGCTGGTGGTGAAACCATTGTTTATGAAAATGTTGAATGCATGTTGAAACATATTATACAATATAATAACAAGTTACAAAACAATAATTTGTTATTCCTTGTTCCAATTGTGAAATAGCAGATTGTTAAAAATATATAAAACCACATTGAAATACGTAACTACAATGGATTACTATGGTTAATTATGTCCTTGACACATAGTAATTAAGGAAACTTTATAGACTGCATAACTACTACACAAAACTCCACACAGTATGACAAACAGCATGCAGGGAAGCTTCCTTGTTAAGTTTTTTTCTGACGGATAGTGCATACATTTTTAGGTTGTGAAATACGATTAAATTTGCCATCCAGGTGAGGAGGATATATCGGCAGACCGCAAGTCGGAGGCATACCTTAATATGGGGGTTCCTTAATATTAAGTTACGCCCATTGACGGTTTCCATTGGTGTGGTGTTTTTGATTTAGTGCATGCGTTTATAGCTACGTTTAAAGACAGCTAGCTACCCGACAAGGTAGGCTACTTGTTAGCCAGCTCTAGTCAATTAGGGTACGTTATAACTAACTAAAGATGCATGATGCACCTGTCACTATATGCAAGTAGGCAATTTATTGTTTAGCTTCATATACACTTTGTTGTCATTATTTAGAAATGTAAAATAAATAATAATTTGTCATGGCCATCTTCTATACAGTGGTGTAATAAGAAGTATTTGGCTGTGTTCACCAGTTTTGGGAAGTAGCTAAGGGTGAGCTAAATGACCTAAACAGAGTTCATAACTAACAAATGACCTTAATTGATTATTTACACTGTTCCTATTTATTGTATTGATCACTGGTTAGTTTTGAACCCCCTTTACCTGGCTACGTAGATCTTAATTTGATACTTCTTTAAAGTGGTGAACATAGCCGAACCCAGTTGAGTAGTATTACTTTGTACTTTGTACACCTGTACTTCTATGTGATTGTTGTGATCTTTCATTTCAGTTGCCAAGATGCGTTGTTGACATGGGGGATGCTGTTGCCTGGGTAAATGCCACCACAGGCCTCTTCTGAGACCAGTTACAAGTGCTTACCCCTGAATGATGAGAACATACAGGGTGCTGTGCAGATGCTCAGAGAGGGCTCAACTCTGGAGGAAGAACAAGGAGCTCTCTCCCCATTCATGTTTTTGTTTAATAATTTTGAAGGCACTAAAACACATCCCTTTATATTATTTTTCTTGATGAGGATACCTATTAGCTGTCTAAACCGTCACCAAATCTGGTTTCCACACAACAAAAATGACAAGATCCAGAAAATATAGTTTGACGAAGTGTTCCCCTGGCCATACAACATGATAGGATGAAACCAAAGCCTACACAATCTGGGCAAAGCTAAATAATCAGTACACAAAGAAACAGTTTAGTTTTGTCAGTGTTGGAATGTGATGTTTTGAATATTTGATCGGGTGATTAAATGTTTAATTGTCTAACTGGCATATCATTTAATATTGTATTTTTAGGTTATGCCATTAACTTAATGCTTTGGACTACATTAATTGACTTTCAGTAATGTCTGTTGTGCTCTTTTGGACCTGTTCTACTTGTAATTCATGTTATTGAAACAACTTTTAGGATAAGGGTTAAATTAGACCTCAGATAATCAATTCCAAGACATATAACACTTATATTCCACCCAACAAAGTTTTAAGTCCATGACCAGGTCATTACTCTAGAATTAAAAATGTTCCAGGCACCCCCGGAAAAATTAATATTCCTGTAAACAGATGTTGACCTGACCTCTACATGATGAAAATTGAAACTTGCCACATTTCTGCAACAGGCTACCGAAAATTCAATACTTCCAGTTACCAATTTCAGCTTTCTAGAACAATGCTGTTTAACTGAACAGTGAAAGTCAAAGGAAGGAGAAATCATTACAATGATTTGTATGAAAACTGATCAGATGTACACAGCAGAACCCACAGGTCTGGGCAAAGGACCTTCAGAGCAGTTTAACTGACACTGAAGTTGTTGCTCACAGGTCCACCGAACAATGTACCTTACACAACATGTTCAGATTTGTGTAATATGTTGAATCTATGGAAAATGCATAAATGGTAATCCTGTATAAACTTGTGCAAAAGGGAGGCCTGTTTCACTTTGTATCATGTAGAGCTCAGATCAACTATATTGCAACTGCAGTAAGCAGCATTCTCAACCATCAATCTCCTAATGATGGCCCTCTACTGTATCACATATAACCAAGCAATGGCTACTCAAAGAAAAACTGACCATGGCAGGCATAGTGAGTATGACTGTCCATGTATGCATCTGTTTTTATTCTAACTGCACTCAGCAGCTTTCTAAACCACCAGTGTCTCATTCTTGACTGTAACCAAAACATTTAAAACAATTTTTGGAGGCACTTCAGTCTTCAAATTAACATATTTCAGTTGTATGTTATCAAACAGTTTTAATCTTGACACAAAATTAAATTAAATGGTATAGGAAAATATGAAATGTACAAAAATGAAATGTATTTTCGTGTATGTTTTCGACAGGTCAGTGCTTTCCACAGGGAGGGCAACGATTACCTAGATCACAGCTTAATCTTCTGTGCTGATACCCGAAATCCAACATAGCCTGAAAATGCATAATGCCTAAATACATATTTTCCCAGTGTTTTGTGCAGCACCTAAACATTGCAGTCATATTGCACATATGTGAAAATGTTTGGCTATCAGTTATTTGGGGTTTTTGGCTATAAATTTGACTCCTACCTTTACAGGACATTCAGCCCCAAGCAGTTACTGAAGAAAGCCTGTAGCATTATCAAGGACCCAACACACGTGGGTCCAGGTATGCAGTGCTCCTCCACATACCATCAATGTAGCAAGAGGTTCCAGGATCAATCTTCCACGTATATCTTATTACTGGAACTTGCATAGCAAGAGGTCCCAGCTCCAATCTTCCACATTTATGTCATTATTACTGGGGCTTGCCTAGCATGAGGCCCCAGGTTCAATGTATGACATTTCTTATAATAGTTCTGGCTAGGTTTCAGGCTAAGGTATTCACACTTTGCAAAACAAGACAGTATTGCACAGTGTTGAAGAACAATCTTGATTGTGCAGTAATAATCGGGTTACCCAAGGCCTACATCATATCCATGTGTATTAGGGCAATTGTCCCAGTGCTAAAGAAAGCAACTGGGCATAACCACTCTGTTGCTTTGCCCCAACGCAATGTGCTGCCACAACCTAGACTGCCTGTTTCCTTCATACCTGAACTACTTGGTCTGTACCAGGGTCAGGAATAACCACAAGAGTTAAAATATTGTTTCAAAGCCTTCTGGCCAGCCGCAAAACCCTTGGTTCCAGAATTTAAACCGACATGTGAGTTGACACAGAGACACAAAAATCAGGAATCTGGCCAAAGCACTTTATCTTAATGTCTGTGGGCATATCCCCACGCCTACTGCAGGTGGACCAGTTTAGCTGTCTTAACAGATTCAGAGCACTCCCACTCTCCACCTGGCCGCAGCCTGCACAGCCATAATCTGTAAATTCTGCAAAGGTTTCCTTCCCGCATCACAAAGTAAGTCATCATCACAGTCTTGCAAACTGTGGGAGGCATGGGTACTTATACAGATCATGCTCAAAAATCCTCTGCCGGAATAGCAAGGGGCAACAAAACCAACCCCTAACAACAATCAACATTTCTGTCTCTGAGTGTGTTTGAGAGCTGGAAAGCTGTAGTGCTGCCAGCGACCCTCATCTCAAAAAGGTATATCATTTTGGTAATGGCTAAGCCATTGGATTCCCAAGTGGGAAACCAGAGTTTAAATTCTACCAGTTATATGAGCATTTAAGAAAATAGTTTAAAAGCTGCTTTGCCATGCCAATTTAAACTTACTGCACCTATGAAAATATCCCAGTAATTCAGATGTAATAGTAAGCAACGCTGAAGACCATTCACTCAAGCTGTGCATCAGTCGAGAAATAACTGTGCCTGTCTGCCTTGCATCTACTGTATACAATTTACTTTCAAAAGTATGACACTCCAGCTTTTGCTTCTGAACAGTCGTAGTACATTTAATATAATATTCTGATATACACTACAACCCCGTTTCCAGAAAAGTAGGGACGCTGTGGAAAATATAAATACAGAATGCAATGATGTGCAAATCATTTACACTCTATATTCAATAGAAAATCGTACAAAAACAACATATCAAATATGGAAACTGAGACATTTTATTGTTTCTTGAAAAATCTATGCCCACTTTGAATTTGATGCCAGCAACACCTTTGAAAAAAGTTGAGACAGAGGCAAAAAAAGACTGGAAAAGTTGTGTGCTAAAAACTAAACCTGGTGGAATATCACACAACGATTAGGTCAGTTGGCAAAAGGTCAGTAACGTGATTGAGTATTAAAAGATCATTCCAGAGAGGATGTGTCTGTCAGAATTGAGAATGGGGAGGTGTTCACCACTCTGCGGGCAAATAGTGCAAATATTTAAGAGTAACATTTCTCAACATAGAATTGCAAAGAGTTTGGGGATCTCATCATCTACGGTATGTAATGTCATTAAATGATTCAGAGATACCTGGAGAAATCTCTGTATGCAAGGGACAAGGCCGAAAACAAATATAATTTGGCCGTGATCTTCAGGCACTGCATTAAAATCAGACATGATTCTGTAGTGGAAATCTGATTCTATAGTGGAAATCTGATTCTGTAGGAACACTTCCGAAAACCATTGACTGTGAACACAGTACGTCGCTGCAGCCACAAATGCAAGTTAAACTCTACCATGCAAAGAAACCATGCATATATGAATATGCCCCAGAATTGCCGCAACCTTTTCTGGGCCTGAGCTCATTTAAAGTTGACTGAGGCAAAGTGGAAAACTATTATGTGGTCTGACAAATCAAAATTAGAAATTCTTTTGGATGGCATTTGTGAAGTCACCATTAATGCTGAACAATATATGCAGGTTTTGGAGCAACACATGCTGCCATCTAGATGACGTCTCTTTCAGGGAAGGCCTTCATTATTTCATCTAGACAATGCCAAACCACATTCTGCACATATTATAACAGCATGGCTCCGTAGTAAAGGAGTCTGGTTGCTAAAATGTCTCTGTTTGACATGTTTTCATTGTACTATTTTCAATTAAATAAAGGAATAAATTATTTGCACATTGTTGGATTCTGTTTTTATTTGCATTTTATGCAGCGTCACAATTTTTGGGAAACAGCGTTGTTTAAAGTATAGGCTAAGCTGCAGTTTTGTTTACCAGAAACCTTTGATGTTGATTGTCAATCTGAGTTGGGATCAGGTAAAGGTGTCAGATAAAGATACATTTCCTGCAAATTGACTGGATCAGTGCAAAAATACCTAGAAGATAGGATGTAGACTAAGGTGACCAGACATCCCGGTTTGCTCGGGATTGTCCTGGTTTAAAGCTGGAAATATCTGTAAAACACTAAAATGTCCTGGTTTCCAACATTCACTACCAAATTGTCTTGTTTTTCAATAAAAATTATTATAATTATGGGATAATTATAATACTGTAATTATATGAGTCAGAGCCAAACAAATAACTGCATAGAACTGTGTAGCAAAGCAGCAATTCTCATCAAAGCTCAAAGCGCCACCCCACTCCACCAACCACAAGCACGCATGATGACCAACGTGCATATGCACCATGCGTGCATATGTGCATACATATGCGTGTGCATTAACGTACGGTTACAAAAGGGTCCCAGTTTTGGGGTTTGAAAATGTGGTCACCCTAATGTAGACATTGAATCTAAAAGATATCCACAGCATGAAAACCCCTAAAACGTAGTGTCCCACTTTGTAGTCTCTCTGAAACAGGAATATATAATGGTTTCAGACCTGACAATGTGTACTGTAATTAATCAAATCCGTACACCTTATATGGCAAGCATGTAAAATAATGTTTAGTATAACATGCAGTGCTGAGTAGTTACCAGAGACTTGTTAAGCTGGGCTTTGTAGTTAAACAGCAAGTTGTAGTTTCATTAAGCAAAGACAAATAGCAAAAAATAGCAAAAAACCTGTCCATTCACTTAAACATAATCCAATGCGCACAGGGACAGTGAAGTAGGAATTATGATAATGAGAGAATGACTGTGTTGAAGAGGATCAAAAACCCAATGCATCATGAGTAAATTGTGACTGAACTGAATTGCCTCTGGTGCACATGTACTGCTGAAGAAAAGGGTTTGTCATCCCATTGCTCTTCCAGCAGAGACTCTATCCTCAATCTTTCCATACTATCTCTGTGCAAAATAGATTTAGTAAAAATAATACCGAGATGTTATTTATTATTATGTCTGCGACCCATTGACATTGTGACACCAGACACTGGGTACCTTCCATGGTGACGATCTTGCCAGGCCTGTACAGAAATCATCTTCAGTTCCTTTTTGTCATGGGCCATTTTTGCCTTCAGTCTTCTCTTTAGCAAGTGAAAATCATGCTCCATTCTATTCAGGTTGGGGGACTAACTTGGCCGTCAACAACATTCCACTTTCTAGACCCGAAAAAGTCCTTGGTTGCTTTAGCACTATGTTTGGGGTCAACGTCCTGGTACAAGGTGTAATGCTGTCCTACTGCGGCAGTCTGCTGAAACATTATCAATTAAGGAAAGTGAGGCAGTTCCAGGCCTATTTTTTTTTCTATTGCTATCACTCTTTTACATGTTATTATGTCTCATCTGTCCACAAAACCTTTTCATAGAAAATCCGGTTTTTGCACATTGCACTCCAGTTTCTGTAGACAGCTGGTGAAGCGTTCTGTGAAAGCAAATGGCTGAAACAATCATGCCCATCTTCTGGAGAGTGTTCCTGATTGGTCTTTATTGATTTTTCTCCATTATAGTAATCATTCTTTTGACATCCACAGAAAAAGTCTTCCTTGGTATAGCAGGTTATTTGCCATTGCTGAGCTAACCAGTGCTTTCTTTCTTCTTCATATATCAAACATTTGATTTTGGCACACTTAATGTGTTGGCTATGTTACTCGTCATTTAATTCAGATTTTTCTGCATCCTTATGGCCAGCTTGATTTGCAGTGACACTTTTTTGGTCCTCTTGTTGTCAGACACCAGCAGCCGACCAAATGTAAATACAAAGCAAGACAAGACATTGAAAACTCTTTTTGTGCATACACGAATGATGCACATCAACACACCTGCCTAATAAAAGACAGCTATGTAGTCAATTGTCTATATTGTATAATTGTATAATTTCAAAGTGCAAGATATCATTTGATGAGACAGTTATTGCTTTCGTTATATGTGAATGGGGTGCACCAATATGGTAACGCACCCTTGGGGGACACCTCTATTACGATGGAAAAGCTATTTTCACAAACCTGTTTTCATAGCCCTGTCTGTTCAAAGGTGTGATACTCTGTTACAGCTGAAATGTACACAATTATGTGGAATTGAATTACAGCGTGCTTGAATGACCTGCAAAGTGTCAGTAAAAGCTTTCAAGCAAATAGCTGCTAACATCCACTTGATTGTAGGAAGTTGTTATGAACTTTTGTTTTGTCAGATTTTTGCTGTAAAGTGCAGTAGCAAGTCAGCAGGTCAGATCAGTTTGGTGTGGGGATGCTTCATCCTCCTTATCATCCAGAAATATTGTTCTTTTTTTGAGTGGTGTCATGGCCATGGGTGAAAATGGAAAAGATGCTCACGGACCACTGTTGTAAGTCTCTCCTTTACCTCCCCCCGCCCTGTCTCTATCCCCATCATTTTGTCGAGCCATTCCTAAGAGCCAAGATGATGGTTGACAATTTAATTGAAGAATGGCTTAGAGAAGAGAATAGGAATTAGATCTGTCAGCTCGGGTGTCTTGTTTCACTGTGTTGTGCACAAGCCCAGACTAGCTGCACATTTCTGGGCCTCAGATTGTCAGCCTATCAGATTGTTCTTTAGAGTCCCTTTTACATCCAGCTGGGGAATTGCTTCTGACAAGTTATCAGCCCCCAAATGATGCTTATAATGGTGGATTATCCATCGACACAGTCACTGATGAATCAAAGAGAGCATGTCATTTTGTTTATTGAAAGATGATATGGTCACTGCAATAGAGGATTTCTGAGGAGAAACATCAGAATGACAACTATTCAGCATTTTGTCTGTGTTGAAGCATTCATCACATCATGTTCTGTGGGTACGTTTTGGGTTTTCAGTCATGCCACACAAGACTCATTGAACAAATGCATAATGTCCTGAATATAATTAATTTTTAATTAAGGAATGTGGCTTCTGTGTTTTCCCTCTTTCAGGGAAGACCTTGCATTTTCCAACATGACAATGCCAGACCACATACTGCATCAATTACAATGTCAGGGCTGCATAGAAGAAGGATCCGGGTACTGAAATGGCCAGCCTGCAGTCCAGATCTTTCACCCATAGAAAACACCCATTGGCGAATCATAAAGAGGAAGGTGCGACAAAGAAGACCTAAGACAGTTGAGCAACTAGAAGCCTGTATTAGAGAAGATTGGGACAACATTCCTATTCATAAACCTGACCAACTTGTCTCCTCAGTCCCCAGACGTTTGCAGTCTGTTATAAAAAGAAGAGGGGATGCCACACAGTGGTAAACATGGCCTTGTCCCAACTTTTTTGAGATGTGTTGATGCCATGACATTTTAAATCAACGTATTTTTCCCTTGAAGTGATACATTTTCTCAGTTTAAGCATTTGATATGTCATCTATGTTGTATTCTGAATAAAATATTGAAATTGGAAAAGGGATTTCTAATACCAGAAACAGTTTTTTGCCTTAATACGAGCGATGGTGTCTGTTAACAGGGCCGCCATCATCTCTGACACGTCTCTGAACCATGAGTAAAATAATGGTGACCATTGGAACATTCTAGGCCTCAAGCATCACATCTTCAAAGTTAGCCTTGTGTGTGCCTTTCAACATGTGTTGGTTGCAACACCTACCACACAGTAGCATTTTACCACACAGAGTATATTTTCATCTTCTGCATCTTCTGCATCTTAACATTAATCTTACACTACACATGGCAATGCACATACTATTTAAATTACAATGTGAAACAGCTTTTCTTTTTAACATCGGATACACAACTTTATTCCATAGATTAATAAAAACAGGGTGCTCTTGTTATTATTTAAATAATGGTTCTAGCAGGGATAACGGAAAATACCACACATCCACTCTGTGTGGGGTGAACACTGTTTCTCCATATGTAAAATAATTAAGCACATTCAATTATGCAGCTTGTATGAAAATGTGTTTAATAATTTTATCACTACAGGTACAGTAGATATAAAAAGTCTACACACCCCTGTTAAAATGGCAGGTTTTTGTGATGTAAAAGAATGAGACAAAGATGATAGTTATTAGTTATTATCATGTTTTCATCTTAATTAAACATTTTCAGTGCTCCAGTACTCAATGTGGGACTAACTGGAACACACAATCCAAAAAAAGGGCATCGTAACTGGACCTTGTGTTCAAATTAAATGTGGTGAAGAGATATGAAGTAAACATATCTGGCATCCATGTGATTAGCCTCTACCAATACTCATGCCTAATCAACATTTCAGCTACTCTCACTGGAGAAATGCTTGCTCTGCTGTGTGAATATCCGTACTGTATTGTATTAGCACTAAAATTATTCCTACATACATACAGTGGATATTAGTCTACACACCCCTGTGAAAATGCCAGGTTTTTGTGATGTAAAAGAATGAGACAAAGATAAATCATGTCAGAACCTTTTCCACTTTTAATGTGACCTATAATGTGAACAATTCAATTGAAAAACAAACTGAAATCTTCAAGGGGGAAAAATGAAAAATAAAAACCTTACAATAACCTGGTTGCATAAGTGTGTACATCCACTTATAATGGGGGATGTGGCTGTGTTCAGAATTAAACAATCACATTCAAACACAATCACATTCAAACTGTTAAATAGAAGTAATTTCACACCTTGTATCATTTAAAGTGACTCTGATTAATCACAAATAAAGTTCAGCTGTTCTAGTAGGATGTTCCTGACATTTTCTTAGTTGCATCTGAGAGCAAAAGCCATGGTCCGCAGAGAGCTTCCAAAGCATCAGAGGGATCTCAATGTTGAAAGATATCAGAAGAAAACTAGTCAGGGAGGCTTCAAAGAGGCCTACAGCAACTTTAAAGGGACTGCAGGAATTTCTGGCAAGTACTGGCTGTGTGCTACATGTGACAACAATCTCCTATATTTTTCATATGAGTGAGCTATGGGGTAGGGTGGTAAGACGGAAGCCTTTTCTTACAAAAAAAACATCCAAGCCCGGCTGAAATTTGCAAAAACAAGCATCAAGTCCCTCACAAGCAAGTGGAAAAAAATGTATGGTCTGATGAAACCAAGGTTGGTTTCATCAGACCATAGCACACAACCACCCAAAGCATACATCCAAAGCATGGCTTCACCAGAAGAAGATTTTGGAATGGCCCTACCAGAGCCAAGACCTGAATCCAATTGAACATCTGTGGGATGATCTGAAGAGTGTTGTGCACAGAAGATGTCCTCGCAATCTCAGCAAATATTGCCACATCAAGATCTGCCATGCTAATAGACTCCTACCCCAAAAACACTGAGTGCTGTAATAAAATCAAAAGGTGCTTGAACAA
The DNA here is from genome assembly GCF_011004845.1 of Esox lucius. Taxonomy (NCBI): domain Eukaryota; kingdom Metazoa; phylum Chordata; class Actinopteri; order Esociformes; family Esocidae; genus Esox; species Esox lucius. The sequence continues at coordinate 39,782,879 of NC_047587.1, forward strand.
AGTATTAGTTTAAGGGTGTGCACTCTTATGCAACCAGGTTATTGTGATTTTATTTTTTTTCCCCCTCGAAGATTTCAGTTGGATTTTCAATTGCAATGTTCACGTAATGGGTCACATTAAAGGTGGAAAGAATTCTGACATGATTTATCTTTGTCTCATTCTTTTACATCACAAGAATCTGGCATTTTAACAGGGGTGTGTAGACTTTTTATATCCACTGTACCAATTATATTATGCATGTCATAATTTGAAAAAAATCCACGACATTGTAGACTGGCATGGCAGTACTTCGCTCCAACCACAGTAGTAATTAATTTTTTCAATGGTTTTAGTCACATTTATTATTTTTGACAAGTTTGTGAATTAAAGTATTGACCAAAAATTTACATTTTTAATGTTTGTGTATTGTTTGTGTAATGCAACTATTTCGATCCAACATCCATTCAAATGAACAAAGAATTTCAATTAATGAGTGTTGAAATTTGTGTTGTTATTATGTGGTCTAATTTATGGATGCCTTATGAAAAAGGGAACATTTCTAAATTTATCAGAAAAGTTTTATGAATAGCCCCAGATCTCAAACTGACATAAAAACAAAGCCCCAAATGTATGTGATCCTAAGAACGCCTCTGTTGGGGTCACTTAGAAAATGTCCTTATTTTCTAAAGAAAAGCAAGGGCACGCTGTGTTCTCTAATCCATGTTTATCACTGTTAAATGCAAATTGATAATAAAAAAATCTGATTATGTTAGCCCCACTGAAAACTGTTGTGCTGATTAAAGATGCAATAAAACCGTCCTTCTTTAGACTAATTCAGTGTTTTCAGTATCAATGTTTCTGCATTACAGACTCAAAATGGCCAGAAACAAATAACTTTCTTCTGAAACTCGTCAGCCTATACTTGTTCTGAGAAATGAAGGCTACTCCATCTGAGAAATTGCAAAGAAACTGATGATCTTACACAACAATGTGTAGTACCCCCTTCCTCTGTCCAGTGTCTATGTTCTTTTGCCCATCTTAATAATTTTTTTTTACTGGCCAGTCTGACATATGTCTGTTTCTTTGCAACTCTGCTTTGGGTCATAGAATGCTTTGGGTCATTGTCTTGTTGGAACACCCATTTTCTGTCTAGCTTTAGCTCCTTGACTGATGGCCTTACGTTCTGTTCAGGAATCTCCTGGAATACCTTAGAATTCATGGTTCCCTTGATGATGTACTCTCACCTAAAGGATTATTAGGAACACCTGTTCAATTTCTCATTAATGCAACTATCTAATCAACCAATCACATGGCAGTTGCTTCAATGCATTTAGGGGTGTGGTCCTGGTCAAGACAATCTCCTGAACTCCAAACTGAATGTCAGAATGGGAAAGAAAGGTGATTTAAGCAATTTTGAGCGTGGCATGGTTGTTGGTGCCAGATGGGCCGGTCTAAGTATTTCACAATCTGCTCAATTACTGGGATTTTGGTTATGCGTGAAAATCCCAGTAACTGAACAGATTGTGAAATACTCAGACCAGCCCGTCTGGCACCAACAACCATGCCACGCTCAAAATTGCTTAAATCACCTTTTTTTCCCATTCTGACATTCAGTTTGGAGTTCCGGACCAGGACCACACCCCTAAATGCATTGAAGCAACTGCCATGTGATTGGTTGATTAGATAATTGCATTAATGAGAAATTGAACAGGTGTTCCTAATGATCCTTTAGGTGAGTGTATCTACGATAATATTAGCCGACCCATATAAAATGTGATTTAGTTATCTATTATCCATGCATATTTCTGAGAACAATGATAGGCAAGCTTTTTTCAGGTTTCAAGGTTTATTTGTCAAATGCACTGAACAATAGGGCCAGGAAGAGTTGCACTGAACAACTCAGACAGGAATTGTTTAGAAGATTAGGCAAATATTTCTTAGCTGTAACATGACACTGCCTTCAACATAAAACATTATATGGAATTTGTCACAATAGTTGAGGAGAAAAAGGTGTGTTGGGAAGCACTCTGCCAAAGGATGATTGCATTTGATGTAGCCAACTCAACTCCGTCCATGCAGGTAGGCCATGTGATTCTGTCTGCTTTGAATCTCAGACAATCATTGGCTGCTAACAACTTTGACTTTAAGCAAGGTGTGCAGATGTATAGTCACAGTTTATTTCTTTCAATTTCGTTTTGTAAATCCATTGGTGGTAGCCCTTATAATCGCAAGTTACATTTGCGCTAGTAAAACATATTTCTGTGCGGGTGCTGACGATTGAAAACACGTTTTCTAATGCCCCATAATATGTCATCTAAAAGTAATTCAAAGTAATCAGATTACCTTCGTAATCAGAGTAATCAGAAAGTGACGTTACTCATTACAAATGTGGACAGGTAAATGGAACAGATTACATTTAAAAAGTAACCTACCCAAACCTGTATATAATGATATGTTCCCTTGAGAAACTTCTTTAGTAAAGTTGAGCAGCAGAAGCAAAAGAAAATGGATAGATCTGACGTTACAATGAGCAGCATCACAGCTTATAGTGAAAGAGAATTACAGTTATGATCCAGGTCCAAAAGCACCTAGTAGCGAAGTTTTGTAACCTCAGGTACGTTTTGTTGTAGCCTAATAACAAGCTTCTGTTCATCATGGTATGTGACACGTACGTAAATTTTTGGGAGAATAGTATTAAATATTTATATTATCTGCCTATCTTTTAGTTGGGAAATCAAGTAGCAAAACTTTTGCGATGGCAGGTGGTGGTAGGGATGCTATGGTTCGCACCCATGGGAGAGAAAGCTAAGCTCTGCCACTGCCTGAGAATCAGCATGGAAGATCAAAAAATCTACAGATGTTTGGTTTGGGTTGGTATTTACCTGATTTATAATTTATCCTGTGGCTCTTGGAGATTTTTTTTGGGGTTACTGTCATGTTAAATGCTCTCCAATTGTGTGAATTTGCATGAATTTGTAGATTTTGCTCATGCAGTGCCCAAACGAGATAGACTTCTGTTAATATCAAACCGTTTGTGACACAAACAAGTGGTATACATCATGCGAAAGGGCAGAGCCAGGGGAACAAGTTATGTATTCTCATTGTCTGCTAAGACACAGAGAGCCTTAGACATAGCCTAATCTGTCCGGAGTCATCAGCAGTGGTTGTCTTGTCACATACAGTGGGGAAAACAAGTATTTGATACACTGCCGATTTTTGCAGGTTCTCTTACATACAAAGCATGTAGAGGTCTGTAATTTTTTATCATAGGTACACTTAGGTACACAAAAATCCAGAAAATCACATTGTATGATTTTAAAATAATTAATTTGCATTTTATTGCATGACATAAGTATTTGATCACCTACCAACCAGTCAGAATTCTGTCTCTCACACACCTGTAAGTTTTTCTTTAAGAAGCCCTCCTGTTCTCCACTCATTAACTGTATTAACTACACCTGTTTGAACTTGTTACCTGTATAAAAGACACCTGTCCACACACTCAATCAAACAGACTCCAACCTCTCCACAATGGCCAAGACCAGAGAGCTGTGTAAGGACATCAGAGATAAAATTGTAGACATGCACAAGGCTGGGATGGGCTACAGGACAATAGGCAAGCAGTTTTGGTGAGAAGGCAACAACTGTTGGCGCAATTATTAGAAAATGGAAGAAGTTCATTTTGTAAGTTCAAGTTTGCGATTTCTTGGCCAACAACCTCCTTCCCTCAGTAAGAGCATTGAAGATGGGTCGTGGCTGGGTCTTCCAGCATGACAACGACCCGAAACACACAGCCAGGGCAACTAAGGAGTGGCTCCGTAAGAAGCATCTCAAGGTCCTGGAGTGGCCTAGCCAGTCTCCAGACCTGAACCCATTAGAAAATCTTTGGAGGGGAGCTGCGACAGCCCACTCCTCTGTATGGAGGAGTGGGCCAAAATTGCTGCTGCAGTGTGTGCAAACCTAGTCAAGAACTACAGGAAACGTATGATCTCTGTAATTGCAAACAAAGGTTTCTGTACCAAATATTAAATTCTGCTTTTCTGATGTACCAAATACTAATGTCATGCAATAAAATGCAAATTAATTACTGAAAAATCCTACAATGTTATTTTCTGGATTTTTGTTTTAGATTCCGTCACTCACAGTTGAAGAGTACTTATGATAAAAATTACAGACTTCTACATGCTTTGTAAGTGGGAAAACCTGCAAAATCGGCAGTGTATCAAATACTTTTTCTCCCCACTGTACTTGTTCTCCCCACTGTATGTCAGATTAAAAAGACTCGTTCTGATTAAATAAACATTTCATGGTGAACACTAAAAAATCGATAATTGCTCAAGGGGTTCACAAACTTTCAAGCTGTACTATTTATACTGTAAATACACACACACACATACTGTATACACACAGTCAAAACACTGTGCACGTGTAATGCAACCTTTGTAGAAGTTAGTAAAACATATTTACATTGAGTTTACATTCTCCCTTAATCTTTATATTATATTATATCATTGATTTACTACTGTGAAAATGAGTTAAATTATTCTATGTCCATAGGGAGCAAGTATTTGCCTGCAAATGTATTTTGAATAAGTTATTTCATATTCAGTTTCTGCTATTTAAACTGTTAAGTTGTGACTAAAGATATGTGCAATGCTGTAAAAGCTTGTTCTTTAGAAAGTTCAGCCTTTCCGTTCAGTGCACTGAAAAGCAGAGAATTAGTGAAAAGGGCAAGCTGTAATTATATAATCTAGAAGTCATAGCTTTCCATAAGTCTCAAACCCTCAGAGCAATGAAAGACATAATTGTATAGTGAGAGGGCATGTCCTCATGAAATTACCTATTAAAACGGTATTTTCATAACATAAACTGTGAATTGTATAGATTTAATTACATTATTAATAACTGCACTATTTTTGAGCCTGTATAATTTTGGACAAAAGGATGGATGGGCATGCATAATGACGTGCATTTGTTTACATCTGATTTCGAAACATGACATATGCAAAACAAAATGTTCAATTGTCAAATATGTATATTTATTTTTTAACGATAAGAGAGATTTGTAAATAAGAAATACATTCTTGATTTATTAAGTAACAGTTGACAATTAATTGCATAATTTGAGTGTTTCCTGAAGTTGATGCATTTACTAAACCCCTAGCCTCTCCATGGAAGTGACCCTGTGAGTTTTGTAAGCAACACCTGACTATGGAGGGCAAGAAAGAATGTGTATGGAATAAGGGTCGGTTTGAGATTCATATTGTATGTTTGGAGAAGCTAGGCAATTTCACTTGGATGGTCATTTGACAGGAGTGGACCTTAAACACTTTGTGGTAAATTTGAGTTTGAATTTAGGCATAACAGTATAATCTTGTGATAAAGAAACATCAATGTCTGTGACTTTTAGAAATAATTCCACAGATAATTCCACAGAAGAAAACGTAAGAACTTGAAATTAATGGAAAGTTTTTATTTGTCATGATATTTCTAAGTCAGTCAATATTTAGAGACAGACGGGGAGACTGAGGAAGGGATTCAAACATGCATCTGGGATCTTATCACTGTGCCAGACTACCTGTAAGAAGTTAATGTTTCATATAGGATCTGTCGCAATCATTGTGAAAGCTTTCGCCAGTCTATCTAAAAGCCTAGAATAACATGTTCCAATTGAAACAGTTATGTGGTTTTCATTACTGTCAGATATGAAACCACATGCTTCCTACCTATAACGCTCAGAGACAGTACAACCTTTGAGCAATAACAAGATGTTCCAGTATGCAATAACAACTAGAGATAACCAAGAGGAAAAGGACATGTGTGTTATGACTACTGAACGCTGTGCTTCTAAATAAAAAACGAGTCCACCCATGGAGAAGTGTTGAGTTGCTGAGTTGAATCCTACTGTCAGGCTCGTTCCTGGCTCAGTTGAGATCAATGGCTCTCTCCCTTCTGCAGAAGTGACTTCTAAAACGTCTTTCTGACTCTTGGTGTGGTTCTTTCTCATTAGACAAAATAGACTATATAGAAGTTTGGTGAACTGAACCCAACACTACCGCACAATGTGAAATTCCTTCATTTGAAAATGCTAATTAAATGTTCATGTATGAACCTGCATTGTTGTATGTTGTAAGAGAAAACTGAAGGTTCTACTTGTTGTAATGGACCAGTGTTTGACATTTTAATCTTTTAAATGAAAACATTAATTATCCATCCATCCATCATCTTCTGCTTATCTGGGGCCGGGTTGCGGGGGCAGCAGTCTAAGCAGAGATGCCCAGACTTCCCTCTCCCCAGACACATCCTCCAGCTCTTCCGGGGGGACACCGAGGCATTCCCAGGCCAGCCGGGAGACATAGTCCCTCCAGCGTGTCCTAGGTCTTCCCCGGGGTCTCCTCCCAGTGGGACGGGACCGGAACCATCCGAAACAGATGCCCAAGCTACCTCATGCACTGGGAACAGGTCTGACTTACTGCCGGCAATGCGGACCAAGCTCCTGCTTCGGTCGTACAGGGACCTGACAGCCCTTAGCAAAGGACCCAGGACCCCATATTCCCGAAGCACTCTCCACAGGATGCCGCGAGGGACACAGTCGAATGCCTTCTCCAAATCCACAAAACACATGTGGATTGGTTAGGCAAACTCCCATGAACCCTCCAACACCCCGTAGAGGGTATAGAGCTGGTCCAGTGTTCCATGGCCAGGACGAAAACCACACTGTTCCTCCTGAAACCGAGGTTCTACTATCTGCCGTATTCTCCTCTCCAGAACCCTGGCATAGACTTTCCCGGGGAGGCTGAGAAGTGTGATCCCCCTATAGTTGGAACACACCCTCCGGTCCCCCTTCTTAAAAAGAGGGACCACCACCCCGGTCTGCCATCCCAGAGGCACTGTCCCCGACCGCCACGCGATGTTGCACAGGCGTGTCAACCAAGACAGCCCCACAACATCCAGAGACTTCAGGTACTCAGGGCGGATCTCATCCACCCCCGATGCCTTGCCACCGAGGAGTTTCTTGACCACCTCTGTGACTTCAGCCCGGGTGATGGACGAGTCCACCTCTGAGCCCTCATCCTCTGCTTCCTCAATGGAAGACGTGACGGCGGGATTGAGGAGATCCTCGGAGTACTCCTTCCACCGCCTGACAACATCCCCAGTTGAGGTCAACAGCTGCCCACCTCTACTGTAAACAGCATTGGTAGGGCACTGTTTCCCTCCTCTGAGGCGCCGGACGGTTTGCCAGAATCTCTTCGAGGCCAGCCAATAGTCCTGATAGGACTCCTTCTTCAGCTTGACGGCATCCCTTACTTCCGGTGTCCACCACCGGGTTCGGGGATTGCCGCCTCCATAGGCACCGGAGACCTTACGGCCACAGCTCCGAGCGGCTGCTTCGACAATGGCGTTGGAGAACATGGTCCACTCGGACTCAATATCTCCAACCTCCCTCGGGATCCAGTCGAAGCTCTGCCGGAGGTGGGAGTTAAAGATCTCTCTGACAGGAGACTCGGCCAGATGTTCCCAGCAGACCCTTACAGTACGCTTGGGCCTGCCGAGTCTATCCAGCTTCCTCCCCCGCCATCGGATCCAACTCACCACCAGGTGGTGATCAGTTGACAGCTCCGCCCCTCTCTTCACCCGAGTGTCCAAGACATACGGCCGCAAGTCAGATGAAACGACAACAAAGTCGATCATCGACCTGCGGCCTAGGGTGTCCTGGTGCCACGTGCACTGATGGACACCCTTATGCTTCAACATGGTGTTCGTTGTGGACAAATTGTGACTAGCACAGAAGTCCAATAACTGATCGGGCCTAGACAACCCGATCCCTGGACACGGAACATTTATTATTTCGTTTAAAAAAAATGTTTTTACCTTGAGGGATGTCTACCTTTGTGGACTACTACAACTAAGAGCTTAAATTACATATACAGGTTAAACCAACATTTAGGTTGGATTTCTTTTGTCATTTGTTCCAGGAGCAAAATAAAATAATGTAACCATTTGTTAATCATACTGCACAGTAGATTTGTACAGTGCATTGAAGTTCCTGTCACAGCCTTGATCACATCAAATTGTTCTAAATGTCTGTAATTATTATATAGCATTCAAGGGAAAATTGACATCATTACTGGCCTGAAGTAACTGTACAATAACTTTTCAGCTCCTCATTACCTGTGTCAGTCTAATCTGGATTTGCTATTAGAGTGGAACACATTGTCAAATCAGAGTAATTTTGGAAAATAAACCATGAAAAGGTGGAATGGAAAAATGTCAGGCAATGGTCTATTTAAGATAATTACAGAAAATTGGCAAATAATTAAATCTTTCTTCAGACACATACCAAAATTTCAGTTTGATAGTTATTATCATGTTTTCATCTTAATGAAAAAATCTCAGTGCTCCAGTATTCAATGTGTGACTAACTGGAACACACAATCCAAAAAAAGGGCATCATAACTGGACCTTGTGTTCAAATTAAATGTGGTGAAGAGATATGAAGTAAACATATCTGGCATCCATGTGATTAGCCTCTACTTATACACATGCCTAATCAACATTTCAGATACTCAGACTGGAGAAATGCTTGCTCTGCTGTGTGAATATCCGTACTGTATTGTATTAGCACTAAATGTATTCCTAGATACATACAGTGGATATTAAAAGTATACACACCCCTGTGAAAATGCCCGGTTTTTGTGATGTAAAAGAATGAGACAAAGATAAATCATGTCAGAACCTTTTCCACTTTTAATGTGACCTATAATGTGAACCATTCAATTGAAAAACAAACTGAAATCTTTGAGGGGGAAAAATGAAAAATAAAAACCTTACAATAACCTGGTTGCATAAGCTGGTTGCATCCACTAATAACTGGGGATGTAGCTGGGTTCAGAATTAACCAATCACATTCAAACTCATGTTAAATAGGTGTTATTACACACCTTCCATCATATATAGTGACTCTGATTAATCACAAATAAAGTTCAACTGTTCTAGTAGGTTTTTCCTGAAATTCTCTTAGTTGCATCTCATAGCAAAAGCCATGGTACGCAGAGAGCTTCCAAAGCATCAGAGGGATCTCATTGTTGATAGATATCAGTCAGGAGAAGGGTACAAAAATAATTTCCAAAGCATTAGATATACCATGGAACACAGTGAAGGCAGTCATCATCAAGTGGAGAAAATATGGTACAACAGAGACATTACCAAAAACTTGATGTCCCTCCAAAATTGATGAAAAGACAAGAAGAAAACTTGTCAGGGAGGCTTCCAAGAGGCCTATAGTAACATTAAAGAAACTGCAGGAATTTTTGGCAAGTACTGGCTGTGTGCTACGTGTGACAACAATCTCTCGTATTCTTCATATGAATGGGCTAAGGGGTAGGGTGGCAAGACGGAAGCCTTTTCTTACAAAAAAAACCATCCAAGCCCGGCTGAAGTTTGCAAAAACAAACATCAAGTCTCCCAAAAGCATGAGGGAAAATGTGTTATGGTCTGATGAAATCAAGGTTGAACTTTTTGGCCATAATTCCAAAAGGTATGTTTGGCGCAAAAACAACACTGAACATCACCAAAAGAACACCATACCCATAGTGAAGCATGGTGGTTGCAGCATCATGCTTTGGGGCTGTTTTTCTTCAGCTGGAACCGGGGCCTTAGTCAGGGTGGAGGAAATTATGATCAGTTCCAAATACCATGCAATTTTGGCACAAAAACTTCAGGCATCCGTTAGAAAGCTGAAGATGAAGTTCAAGTTTCAGCACAACAACGACCCAAAGCACACATCCAAATACAGAAAAGCATGGCTTCACCGGAAGAAGATTAATGTTATGGAATGGCCCAGCCAGAGCCCAGAGCAGAATACAATTGAACATCTGTGGGGTGATCTAAAGAGGGCTATGCACAGGAGATATCCTTGCAATCTGACAGATTTGGAGTGCTTTTGCAAAGAACAGTGGGCAAATATTGCCACGTGAAGATGTGAGTCTATGCTAATAGACTCCTACCCAAAAAGACTGAGTGCTGTAATAAAATCTAAAGATGCTTCAACAAAGTATTAGTTTAAGGGTGTACACACTTATGCAACCAGGTTATTGTAAGGTTTTTATTTTTCATTTTTCCCCCTCGAAGATTTCAGTTTGTTTTTCAATTGAATTGTTCACATTATAGGTCACATTAAAGAATCTGGCATTTTAACAGGGGTCTGTAGACTTTTTATATCCACTGTATATATTACCAAGGCGCCAAGCGGCAGCTGATGCAAGAACATTGAATATATTGTCCTTTTTGTAGCATTTATTTTTTAGGGTTGAACTACAATTTAACTGACAATGTAGTGTGTATATACTTGGCTTGGCTACTGTAGCTAGTTGCCACTCAAAAATATGAATGATGCACCTTTGTGTTTTGTTTTAACTGCCCCACATTCAAAATTTATTTAGTAGTGAAATGATAGAGACTCACGTGGTAGGACACTGCTGCTAATTACTTCTAAGGTGTGGTGTTCAGGCATTAATGTTGCTGAAGCATTACCCTGGTGGGTACTACACATTTTAGTGGTGATCTGTTCCAGTGTAGTAACTGTGAATTTGGCAGACAGAGATGCTTTATGAAGAGCTCCAGGTCTGCCTGACCATCAGTAACATCTCCCCTCAGGCTACTCCTGTACTGAACTGCATCAACATTCAGTTGTGCAAGGACATCTCATATGAAATTCGAGCTCCCTGAATTGTTTATATCCTAATGCGATGGAGATTATGTAAGGGTTTGTTCCCATTACAAGAGAGAGAATAAAAACTGTGGATAGACGTATGGTGGTTTGCATAATCATTTCCATAGAGCAGGATTGTGGCTGCCAATCATGGGAAAATCGAGCTATATATGTGCACAACTTGATATAGTTCAGACAGAATTGTCTTCAAACTTGCAAAACTCAGGAGGGCTCTATTGGAAATGCACACTACCTTGGAAGGTGGCATCTTGAGCTGTCGATATCTGCAGGTTTACACAAAACAATCTAGCCTCTGAAATATTTTTCAGTATGCCTCAGAAAATGTAGTGTAATGTAAACAAGCCTTAAGAAAAACACAAAATAAATGTTTTTATTATTATTATTACATGGTTGGTTATATTCCTTTCTATAGTCTATATTCTATAGTCTAAGATTTTTTATTAAAAAACGCAGATAGACAACCCATCTAATTAGGCCAAGATGCAATAAGAAATGGAAGGAAAGGCAACAGAAAAAAAGCAACAGAAGAAACAGTTGATTTCCATAGTGCAGAGTACTGTACCTTATTGCTACTATAAACCAGTTACCAAAGCAATTTCCAAAAGTATAAGGCTAAGAGCTGTAGAAATATTAAAGTGTTTTTGTAGCAAAAAAAATTACTTGATATGGTGAGGGTTATGATAAAATATCTGGAGTTGACTGAAGGAGTTGTCAGGACTGATACAGGCAAGTCTGTATACTAGACCCGCACAGTCATTGCTAGCTGGCTAATCAAATTTTAATGATGCATCAACAACTGACCAATAAAGCACTGGCTTTTATTCCATCTAACACAGTTTCAGGAAGGATATATACTAGTGAGAGCAGGGCTTGACAGATGCTAAACTCAGTAGAGACTATTGATGATTTCTCCTGAGATGTGGTAGTGTGAAGAGGTTACAGACACAGGCATATTACCTGTGTGGGGGTTCCAGCACACTTAAAGAAAAGGTATGGCTGTGAACTTTAGAAAGCAATGTAATATTGAAGATTTGTAAAAACTGTATGAAACTTGAAAGATTAGAAGCTATTTCATGCAAACCATTTTGACAGTATGATATTGTTGAAATAAGTACTTTACTCTCAAAAGCATAAAACATTTCTGAACCTGAATAATTTATCTTTGGAATGGGTGGGCTTCCTTTCCCATGTGACCAGAGTGTCAGTTCCATTCCTGCGAATGTCACAGTCCAGTGGGCATTGTTAATCTGCAGAACATCTCAAATAATTGTCAAACACTGCAGATTTTTTCTTGCTCTGAAACAAACATTTACAAAGAGATCAAAAAACTCCATTACTCAATACAAACCATAGCTTCATCATTTTATTCTAGGTAATAAGGTGCCATCACCAATTTAAACTGTGACAAAGACTCCACTTAAATATTTATTGTATTATATTATTTAATCACGGTCAACAGTAACTGCTTCGGTTTTCCCTCATTACATCTCACATACCCACGGGCATAAAATAGCATTAACTTTGATGCTCGCTTACTGGCTAATATTGTATATTTATATTTTCAGCTTCAGCTAAGTCAGCTCTGGCAGGCGCACACACACACAACTCCGTCAGCATCTCAAGAGAATGTATAATTATATAAACAGCTTTCAGAGGCAGGGATTAGGACCCACTGAAAGTGATGCAGTCTAAAATTGGCATATCACATGCTGAAAAGTGTGCTCTTCTTTACCCCAAATGGAGGAAGGACAAAGGACAATTTTGGCAAATGTAATACAGTACAATATAGATTCTAAATACACTGCTCATAAAAATTAAGGGAACGCTGAAATCACACATTGGGTCTTGATGAACAAAATATAATAAAGATCAAAATCTTTACGGTACTTGTACAATTAGTTGAGAACAAAATGATGTAACAACAGTCAATGGAAGCCAAAATCACCAACCGATTGAGGGCTGGAATCAAACTCGCACCAAAAATGTAAGTAAACTTGTAAATAAAATTGAAATCACAGGCTGTTCCAACATGCGTGAATTTCATCGCGGCAACTCATAATGTGACTCAGTGGTGTGTATGGCCCCCACGTGCCTGTATGCACTCCGCTGTCTGGGCATGCTCCTGATGAGATGGCAGGTGGTGTCCTGGGAGATCTCCAGGGCATCAGTGAGCTCCTGGACAGCCTATGGCGCTACTTGGTGGCGTCGGATGCACCGATACATAATGTCCCAGAGGTTCTCAATTGGATTCAGGTCTGGGGAACGTGAGGGCCAGTCAATGCCTTTGTCATCCAGGAACTGCCTACATACACTGGCCACATGAGGCCAGGCATTATCCTGCACCAGGCGGAACCTAGGACCCACTGCACCAGCGTAAGTTCTGATGATGTCTGAGGAGTTAATCCTGGTACTGAACAGCAGTCAGGGTACCTTGGGCTAGCATGTGGAGGTCTGTATGACCCTCCAAGAATACGCCTCCCCAGACCATCACTGACCCACAGCCAAACTGGTCATGCTGGATGATGTTGCAGGCACTATAACGTTCACCACTGCATCTCCAGACTCTTTCACATCTGTCACGTGTGCTCAGTGTGAACCTAGTCTCATCTGTGAAGAGAACGGAGCGCCAGTGGCGGAACTGCCAATTTTGGTGTTCTCTGGCGAATGCCAATCGAGCTGCACAGTGTTGGGCTGTGAGCACAGGTCCCACTAGAGGATGTTGGGCCCTCATGGAGACAGTTTGGTCAGAAACATGCACACTAGTAGTCCACTGAATGTCATTTTGTCAGGCTCTGGCAATGCTCTTCAAGTTCCTCCTTGCACAAAGGATCAGATACTGGTCCTGCTGCTGGGTTGATGCCCTTTTACGGCCCTTTCTAGCTCTCCTCATGTAACGCTCAGTCTCCTGGCTTCTCCACCATGCTGTTGACATTGTACTGGGAGACACAGCAAACCTTGCAATGTTATGTATGGATGTGCCATTCTGGAGGAGCAGGCCTACCTGTGCATATTCACAATCACTTATGCTTCCTAACTGGACAGATTGATATCCCTAAAGTTTAAGAGACTTGGTGTTGTACTGTGATGATTACATGTTCCCTTAATTCTTTTGAAGTTATGCTGACAGTGTCAAATCTGAGATTGCCCAGATACCCATCAATCTGTGTCCTGAAAATAACCTTTAGGATTCATGCATTGTTTAATTATGTGGGAATGAATGTGGACATGGGGGGGGGGGTACTAATACAAGATAGTCAGACTTGTAGTACATCTTCTAACACCCAAACCCAGGAAACACAATAGCATTTGCCATTCCTGCATCAAATATGTCCTGGCAACGTAGAACCTATTATCAAGTCTTAGCCAAATTTCAAAGCCATTGAATTGATCAATGGAGGACACTCTTGAAGTTAAAATTCAATGGATGAGTGAGGTGATTCAAGCAGCACGTTAATCTAGCAATTATTTACCAGATCAGAGAGAATTTATTACTCAGCTCCATTTCCAAACCAGTCTGGTTAATGAATCCTAGGTCTAGGGTTAGACTATACAAAGCTTTGGCCTCTGGTGCGGCTATGGATGTAGGCATGAGGTACCTTACTTCACACCGATGAGCATACTGTACACATCATTTTAATTTAAGGTCCCTTGGTAAACCATTCATAAGCAGTTTGTGAATCATTTACTTACTTAATCTCTAAATTCAAAAACACCTATGGTTAAGAATGTTGGCTGAAGTGTTGTATATCTGGGGAGGTTATTTATTGGTGAATTTCTTTTTTGTCCAACTAGAAAGTGTTTTTTGAGCAATGGATATTTTTGAAGTTACTATACCCTTACTAGTTCCAAGCTGAGACAGTTTACTAACACTCTGTAACTTTACACTACGAGACAAAGATGATCAAGATTCAAGAGCTCCCTCTTTGACATAAATTGACATCAATTGACACAATCCACACACAACTACTGTAGACAATTGTAAAGAGACATGTTGGCGCTTCTTCCCTCTGAAGACGATAAGAGTAATACCACTGGCCCTCAGATCCTAAAAAGAAGTTATACAGCTGCTCCACTGAGACCATCTTAACAGGTTGAATCTCTTCTTGGTATGGAAGCGCAGAGGGTGGTGTAGATGACACACAAATTTAAGTTAGCTTTTCACTGTTAGTCCACACTTGTTGTTAACAAATAATATTTCAAGTAAAATTACATTTAAATGATTTTTGTGTAGGTTGTTCATAATCTAATTTAAGGAATTATTGTCTTTACATCGTGCATAGGGAATATTATTTTCTAATTGAAAGCACTCAAGTAATGTAATACATAATAATTACAATATTTCTGTTACTACCATGCCCTTCTTGATAAGACTGAGGCGTTTCATGTTATAGCTAGGCTTGTGTATTACGTGTTTTGCTCTACAACTTAATATTTTCATAAAAACATCTCGAAATTCAACAATCGATTACAAGATGGGTGAGTTTTGTGGTTGAAACACTCTACAAATCGATCTTCAAAATGTGTTCTCTCCTGCCAAGCTGAAAGTAATTTTTTACTCACACACACAGTCAGTTGTGATTTATATCCATTGGGAATAATACAGCAATAAACTTCTTTTTACACATTCGTACAAAAAGCCTAACCACCATGCCTTCTAATTAAATTGCTTCTGATAGCATACCTCCAGTAGAATCATTATAAAATAGCCTACAAATATATGCTACATAACTACAAACTACATAACACTACATGCCAACTACAACCCTGTGTCCAGAAAGTTGGGATGCTGCATAAAATGTGAATAAAAACAGAATGCAATGATGTGCAAATAATTTATGCCTGTATTTAATTGAAAATAGTACAAAGACAACATATCAAATGTTGAAACTGAGTAATGTTATTATTTTTGGAAATAACATGCCCATTATGAATTTGTTGCCAGCAACATGTTGGGACAGGGTACTTGTTTACTACTGTGTTGCAAAACTTTAACTTTTAACAATACTCTGTAAGCATTAGGGAACTGAGCAGACCAATTGCTGTAGTTTTGAAAGTGAAATGTTTTCCCATTCTTGCTTGATATAAGATTTCAGCTGCTTAACAGTTCGGGGTCTCCTTTGTTGTATCTTTAACTTCATAATGCGGCAAATGTTTACGGTGGGTGGCAGGTCTGGAAACAGAAGCATGTCTGTTTTTAATGTAGTGCCGCCTGAGAGCCAGAAGATCACTGCCATCCAATATTGTTTTTCAGCCTTGTCCCTTGCATACAGAGAGAACTCCAGGGTTCTCTAAACCTTTTAATGATATTATGCTCCGTAGATGATGAGATCCCCAATTTCTTTGCAATTTTAAATTCTTAAATTGTTGCACTATTTGCACAGTCTTTTACAAAGCAGCGAAACCCTCCGCATCTTTAAGTCTGAAAGACTCATCCTCTCTGGGATGCTCTTTTTATACACAATCATGTCACTGATCTGTTGCCAAATAAGCTAATAAGTTGTGAGATGTTTCACCAGGTTTTCTTTTGTTAGCATTACACAACTTTTCCAGTCTTTTGTTGCCCCTGTTCTAGTAAATGTCATATAACAGATATTACCATATATCCCATTCATTCATTAAATGCTTGCATAAATACTGAGTGATAACGTTATTGTGAGTAAGCTAAACTCTCTAAGTATGAGCAGTTTGGTTTGCTTGAATTCTAATTCTGCTTACATGCTAGTTAATGTTACTGACGTTTGTCAGTGTTGTTTACCATTATGAGAAAGACAGGTTTGTAGTTGCTGCGGTTACTAATTGATCGTTATTATTATAACAGTGGACAAAACCTTGCCTGATATGAAATGAGCAATGAAGAGACAAGCATTCCAGATGATTTCATCAGTCCAGTCTCTGTTTATTGGCTTGCAACCAAAACATCTACATTCAGCTTCAAACAGCGTCTTCAACGACGGTATTCTATAAAAATGAAGGGCATCTTTTTGTGCATTGCAATTCTTACACCCAACGGCACAACAAGACGTTTTTTTCCTTTAGTCTGAGGATCTTGCCTGTTTCCCTACACTTGTTTCCACAGTTTCCTACCACTACCAAACTTAACGATGAGCAAATCTTTACATTTGACACTACAGACAAACTTTTTTGGAAAAGGGGTTGTACATAATGTCTTATCCTACCCTGATAAAATATGATTATCCATGAAGACATATAGATACAACCAAATCCCTGGTTCGGGGAGGCAGTGTATAACCCTGTTTACAAAAAAGTTGGAAATGGTACAAAAACAACATATCAAATATTGAAACTGAGAAATGTTTCGGTTTGTATAAAAAGGGTTGTAATTCTTACATGCTTCGTGGTTTATGGATGTCACATTACATTTGACATTTTGTAATTTTACTTCTTATTGTTTTTTTTTTTTTAAATCAGTGTGTTAGAGTACAGAGGCAAAACAGCAAAATATGTCATTGTCCAATAGTTACAGTTGTTTACATACCCTTGAATGTTTGGCCTTGTTACAGACACAAAAGGTGACACACACAGGTGTTGCATTATACATGTATTCATTTCAAGCAATCTTGTTACACTAATACATATTTTAATCACATACTATAGATTTGATCAGATGACTGAGAGACTACGTAAACAATAACAGTAATTTGAATTAGTGCTGATGTTTCCACAGTTTAAATACAATAGAAGTTGGCTTTTATGTTTCCAAAGACCACATGATCTGAATTGGTCTTAGTTTGGCAACAGATTAGAGATATGCAATTATATTCGGCAAAAAATATATTAAGCAACAAATGTGTACACTGCAAATCAATCATAAAACTGCTAAATATACATACATTTCAAACAACAATTCCATATCTTGATTATATTAAGACAATCACTTAATGTCTCTGATTTCATTTGTGTGAATACATTTTGCCCAATGTTTGGGGTTCTAAACAAATCACATACCCATAGCTGATTACCTGAACTAAACAGTCTGAATACGTAATGAAGAATAGTTCTTCCATCTATGAATCAATCAATCAATCAAATCTATTTATAAAGCCCTTTTTACAACAGCAGTTGTCACAAAGTGCTTTTACAGAAACAAGGAGGAAACAACAGTAGTGTTGAATTTCAGTGGCTAGGAAAAACTCCCTAAGAAGGCCGAATTTTAGGAAGAAACCTAGAGAGGACCCAGGCTCAGAGGGGAGACGAGTCCTCTTCTGGCTGTGCCGGAAGATAACCAAGAAACCTTCATCTCCTGGGGAAATTTTAGACCATTACACATACTGTATAACTGATTTCTTACATGGTAGATAATGAAGAACAAATAGTTTGTTATACTGCTGAAGAATCTTCAGTGCTCCACGTCCTCTAGTGTACTTTAATTACCCTTACTGAGAGGTTAGAAAATACAATGAACTTCAAAAGTATTTGGGCACTGATATTTTGTTTGAGCTCTATAATCCAGGACTTTGGATGTGAAATGACAAAATGACTATGTTGTGCAGACTGTCAGCTTTCATGAGGGTATTTTTCAGCTGTTTCTTATTCGGCAGGTGTGTTTGTTTGCGTCTTTAGAGCACTGGCAAAAGAGCGCTTTCAATGCCCAGTTATGATTATTGGCTTTCAATTTGCATGTGGTATCTGTTGCTGGTGTCTAACAGCACAACACCAACGAAATGTTGATGCAAGACAAGCTTCCCATCATGAGGCAGACTAGCCGGAATAAAATTATCAGAGACATAGCCAAACATTTGGTGTGGTACATTAACAATTTGAAAGAAGAAGCAATTGCAAAAAAACACAGACTAAGGAAGATCTCTATAGTGGATGACCAAAGAATGTTCACCATAATGAAAACAAATGGTCAGACTGATCAGCAACACTCTCAAAGATGTGAATATCCAGGTGCAAAAACACTAGTAATCCTCAAAACAATATGACCTAGACAGCACCTAAAAGATCATACAGCTTTCTGAAGAGGTAATGGTGGACAAATGATACAAAAATTAACATATACAGTGGATTCATTTCTCAAAATGTACACACTCTTATTGAAAATACAGCTTCTGATGTAAAAGCGGAACTAAAAATATAATGTCAGACCATTTTTCACCTTAAATAAGAATTTGTAACCAAAAAGGTTTAAGTGGAAAACAAGTGGATAGTTTCTCAGTAATATAACAAATACACACTGTATTGGCTGCATAAGTTTTCACACCCCACCACTAATACTTTGTGCAAGTGCTTTTTGCCTGGATTACTGTCAATTTGGATAGGTGTCTATCAACCAAGTACACCTGGGGCCTCACTTATCGATATTGCGCTAAAACGATCCTATATCTGTACTTGTACTATTTACACAAATGGAATATACAACAGTTATACTCATCGATATTGTGATTTATGAAATAGCCAGACCTGCCAACCCTGAGACATTATTATGAGTATTCAGCGCAGACACGCCGTATCAGTCTTCAGGAAGTGGGCATTCCACCATCTCAATAAGCCATAAAAAAAAAATTCATATGCATACACTGAGTAAGTACCAAATGTATTGAATCATTACACTGTGACTGTACTCAACTAGGGCTTTTTCCCCATTGATTGTCAACCAACAAAAAAAATGGCTGTCCCATGCCCGAGGGCTTTATTAAATCCTAAAACTGACTGCACATACTGTACAGCAGCAATTGTAACCATAGAATTGCATTCTACAATTTTTGGTTTGTTTGCATTCTGAAGAGGGGGAGGGGGGGGGTGTACATCAATCCTGGCATTGTATTTTGTTCAATAATTAAACAGATTCATAGATTTAATGGTAAGAAATCATCCGATTTTTTTTATTTCATACATTCGGTTTCCATTAATGACTGCTGAAAAAATATAGCATCTACTTTACAATATCAAGGACTATCTTTATATTCAATTATTCCACATTTTAAAATTAATTTCAAATGCAGATATGTGCATTTTTTACCTAATGCTCCTTGGTGGCTGATGTCAAAATTGTGAATACACACTGTCCAAAAAGAGTGATTCTGGAGTGTTAACTGCTAGAGACACAGCCATGCCTCCAGGCATCTTCCCTACCATTCCTGACATGTGCAGACTCGTCTTTTCTGGAAGGTAAGCCAACAGCCTAATCCGATGTCATTGGCGCCTCTCTCTACCCCCAGGCTCGCTGCTCTGCACAAACAATGTGAAAAATTGCTACACTTTAGCTAGGTGTTGTCTTCTGAATCACCACACTTGTTTAAGCCAGCTTGAAAGTAGTGAACACATTGGTAATTGAAATTACAACTATATCTGTGTATTTTCAATTGTTCACTCTAACATTACAGTAGTTGACTAAAAGCTGTAAAATTAGCTGCGCTTGCTAGCTAACCTTTCTGTTTTGCAACTTTAACATTGGTCAACTACACTACCTTCATCATAATGATGACTTATGAAATTGCATACATCCTTCCCAAAATGCGTATAGGTTGGCAGGTCTGATCACCACTTGGTCTTAGTGTCAGTTCTCAAGAACAACCTTGGTTACTTGCATTTCAACATGCCCCTTAGTATTATCAACCCTTGTCAACCCTATGCCTATGGATGACAAAATGTGCCATATCATTAAATAAATGAATACACATGTGAATTTGCATGGTGTATGTGCATTGCATTAGCTGTGTGTGTTGTTTGTTCCAGCATGTTTGTTCCACCCTGCGGGACCTACAATAGTCCTCATTTTAACACCTGGTGTCTATGTTTTTCATTGGATACAAAATGTATCCAAGTGCTGTGACAAATGTGGCCTTCTGTGATGTTTTCCGAAGACAACGGGAAATCCCTTGTGCGCATGCTGGCCATTAAGTTATAGAAGAACTGAGCTGGTTCTACAGAAACACACTCCTCTGGCCGTCCCTTTCCTCACTAAAGCGCACTCAACAAATGCATATGTATTATGAAATTATGAATTAATTCATGTTCAACAGCAATGGATGTAATTTAAAGTAACCCAAAAACTCTGCCCAATTTCATAATTATATTTGACAACACAGTATCTCACTACTTGATTGACAGCTCACATCTGAATTGTATTGTTAGTCGGATATTGAGTTTCTAATCAGTAACTAGTAAAAATTCTAACTTTGCTTAAGAGAACAATTAGGACAAGTGTCTTTCTCATTGGGGAATATGCTGTTCTTAAAATGAGTGCAATCACCAAAAAGTGGAATTCCTTCCTCAACAGCTCCCCCGTGTAACCTAGGTACAAATTCCATCATTGTGTTTCTGCCAAACCAGTAAGTCAGGCCTTTCACCAGCCACTTTGCCAACACATTCTGCAGAATATATCACACATATCACCTGAAACCTGAGTGGAAAGCCATGAAGATACTATTCATGGGTTATTATTGGGATTTTTTTATGTCAATAAAGGTATGGGGGGGCCGTCTATTCCTCTGATTGTTATTAGGAACTAATACATAGATAAAGTAAATACGAACAAAAATAAACAAATACACTCTTCTTCATTCCAAGCTATTGAGCTATGGAAAATATATGAAACTGATGGATACATTTCTACTGAAAAGTGTCCTTTTCACTGGTGCACTAGATTGATATTTATTATTTTTATTTTACCTCTCTAAAATGTATTTTTTTTTCTTTCAAAAACAATGTCCAAGCAACTGGACTTCTTGCAAAAAGTTCTCAATCTGTCTCTAAAAACAGGATCTCTGTAATTATTAGGGGCCACCAGTGATGGATAAATGTGTCTCAATATACATAAAAATAGAAAATCTGTTCATCACAACTCAAAAATAAAAATAGGATTTGTAAATGTGAAACAATATTTTGTAAATAGAAACATCTGTAAATACGTAAACATAATTGTTAATATAAAAATAATTTGTGAAGATGTAAAAACATATTTCACAAATAAAACACATATTGTCACGATGCAGGTGTAGTGGAGTTGGTAGAAAAAACTTTGAGCCAAACGCAGGGAGGTGATAATGAAACTGTATTCTTGAATAATCAAACTCAAAGGCACGATATAACACGGCGCTCAAACGACCGTGCCTCTCTCCACAATTGAAAGACATAGAACAATACCACACAAAGACACCCAGAAACACAGGAACTAATATAGGCAACATAATGAGGGAATGGACACCAGGTGTGTGCAATAACAAGACATGACAGTGCCGTGGGAGGAGGAGCGGCGTGGCTAGAAGGCCGGCGATGACGTGCGCCGAACACCACGTCGGGAGGGGTGGCGCGCATCCTCGTTACACAAATCTGTAAAACATTTACAACTGTTGTTTAACATTTACAAATCTTAATTTTATTTACGGATGTGAGTTTTATATTTACGCATTTTTGAGACACATTTTCCTTCACAAGTTCTCATGTGGAGCTCGCTTGGTGGGACTTATGGAATATCCGGACTGAAGCCTGGTAGATTGGAGTCTATGAACCTTATTCACCGCGCCTCCATCTTGAAATCCAAAACGAGGCTGGGGGTACACTCTAACCGGAAGTTCATTGACAGAGCGCAGCAGCGGGCATCTATCATCATGGCGATACCTTTGTGGACATCAAATCTTTCATGTCTTCCCAACATAAGTGGACTATGTCGAAAAATGGGCCAATAAGGACTGCATGATTCCCC
Source organism: Esox lucius (assembly GCF_011004845.1). NCBI lineage: Eukaryota > Metazoa > Chordata > Actinopteri > Esociformes > Esocidae > Esox > Esox lucius. The sequence goes on from NC_047587.1 coordinate 39,805,258, forward strand.
GGGCTGTTTTGCTTAAAGGATACAGCAACTGGATCGAGGGATATGTGCACGACGTGGAAGGTAATGCACGGACGATCACAGCTTTTTTTCTGAAATCAGCATTAGTTAACGTTACTGTTGAAGTTAGCTAGATAAAACAACAGGACGTGACAACATTACAAGCTGATGCAAAGCATTGTTAAGATATATTAACCACACCAGCCTGACTGTTATTTTGAGTGTTAACAATAAATTATTTTGCTGACAGTCAAGAGGAGCGAGACAGTCAGTGTGAGAGCTAAGTCTTTTCGCTCAATGCGAAAAAACGAGGCACCTTACAACATTCAGGTATCATGACTGTGGATAAACTGCTCGGTTTACGGAGTGGTGCCACTGCTAGAACAAATACGCTTGCTGTTTATCCACTGTTTATATGTAGTTGTGTGCTTAACATGGTCTAGATTAGCAATGGTTATTATCATAAAAAGGCACAGATCACGTCTTGTTTATATTTTGCTGTAAGACACGCTACCCACGGCAGGACGTTAGCTGACCAGGCTAGTAAAAAGAGCAACTACTTGCTTAACGTTACCCCCGAATCAGCCCTTCGCTTGTTATAACTTAAAAAGGACCGGTTCGTGGCTAATCAAGTCATGTCTATTTAGCCAGAAGGTTTAGCTAGCTATCTCTATGACATAAGTATGGCTAACGTTAGCATCGTAAACTAATGTTAATATCTTACCTTGAAATGGCGACCGGGATCTCTTCTTATATTATGAATCCATTCACGGCAAAGTACAGGATCTTTTGGGAAACGATGGAATGTTTGACTTGTATAGGATTTATTTCTCTTTGAAGACGTACATTTTGGAACACAACAATGCGGCGGCATTGTAGGTAACGTTATGACAGATGGGCAGGCCAACGTTACTTCCGTACCCCACAGCCTCGTTTTGATTTAAAGGAAGTGACGTGGGTGAATAAGGCGAATAGGTAGCTAAGACATGTTTTTCCTGAAATGTGAGTATAACGTTTATTTGTATAACAATATTTGACTGCACCACCAATGGGTAATACAACGCTGAGCGTGTTTTCGACTTCAGGCTAACTAACTTAAGCACAGTTAGTTATGTCAGCCTACATATGGTTGGGTAGCTAGCCAGCTGGTAGGCTACTTCAGCTTAACTCAAGTAATGAAGGTATCTAACCCCACAACGCAACTGACTCGATAACGCTATGTTGTTGACTTGTACAGCTGCATTCGGTTCATTCAGTATGAGTCTTACATATCGTGCCAACGTTAGTGGTTATAAAAGGAAAACTGTATGCATGTGTTAGTCCTTAGAATATGTGTAAGTAGAGTGATAGTAGACCAACATCATGGTCCACCTACATCTTTAGTTTGTTAGAAGTGTATGTACTTTTTATTTGGCAAGTATTGGTGGCCACTTGTCAACCTTTCATCACACATCCAATGAGAGACAGAATTATATCTACTGCAGAACACTCAGTGCACATCTGGCTCTCACAGGTTAATTGAGAAGGGTTCTCATGATGCTTAAACCAAACTGGAATATTGGATCTTTTTATCAAGAGTAACCCTTAATATAATCTGTTTGTATTTCTCTTTGTTCCCTTCTACTGTAGCTTGTCAATGTCCCCTCACAATGTCCTTCAATGTCCCTCACACCAAACCTCAAGGAAATAGGTGAACACTTCAGTTCCTTTGTAGTATTTTTAGAATGACATTCCCTAATATTCCAAGTGTTAAAGTTACTAAATGCATGAACTATAATGTAGTGATCTCTGTTGACTTCTGAAGTACCTGAATCTCAGTGTTCTTACCATTGATTTGATACCGTAACTTAATTGCAAAAAAAAGATCCATCAATCATGTGACATTACCCTGCTTCTCTGTCCTGCTTTTTTCAGCAACGTGTTTTAACGACCATCCTCTTTGCCACCACTACCAAATGATGGCCCGTCATTGAACTTCTTCTAAATTGATATGTCTCTAAGTCATCAGAAACTAAGGATTATTTCTCAGAGAGGAGACCATTAACATAAAATATACTGTATAGTTATTAATATTGCTTTTGTTATTATATTTTTTTTTTTGTTTGACATCATGTTAGTATGATTGTACCAAATACTCTTTATTTATTAAATCCCCATGAATGCAAATTAGTAATTACATACTGCAGTATCATTGTTACAATAAATATAATGGTATCTGTTTTATTGTCATAAGATTCACTGTTGTCTTAAGTAATAATGTTTCCCTAAGAAAAGTATCCAAAAATATAAACTTCGCTTTGAGAATGCCTGATGTCATCCTCCATTCACTACTGTCAATGAGCAATCACTACTGTCAAAGAACAAAATGGTATGACCCCTGTTCAAAAGTCTGCATACCCATAGTTCTTATTACTGTGCCCCCTTTAGCATTAATGATAGCGTGCAGTCTTTTGTAATAGTTGTCTATAAGGCCCTGAATTCTTGCAGGTGGTATAGCTGCCCATTTGTCTTGGCAAAATGCCTCCAGGTCATGCAAAGTCTTTGTTCGTCTTGCATGAACCGCACGTTTGAGATCTCCCCGGAGTTGCTCGATGACACTAAGGTCAGGAGACTGTGATGGCCACTCCAAGACCTTCACCTTTTTCGACAGTAATTGCAATTTAAAAAGCCACAGGTGTGGGAAATTAAGCTTTAATTGCCATTTTAACCTTTGTGTGTCACCTTTTGTGTCTGTAACAAGGCCAAACATTCAAGGGTATGTCAACTTTTGATGAGTGATTTCTGTTATCATTATGATTTAAAAAGGAGCCAAACAACTATGTGATAATAAATGGCTTCATATGATCATTATCCTTAAATAAAAGAGAATTTTTTTGCATGATCAGTCATATTTTCAAAATCAATGCCAAAATTGCACAATTTCGGACAGGGTATGCAAACTTCTGAGCACAATTGTATAACCACAAGTTACTAGCCACTAGTTGATGTGCGAGACTCATACTGAATGAACCAAATGCAGCTGTGCAAGTCCACAACGTATCGTTATCTAGTCAGTCATGCTATGGGGTTAGATTAGGGTTGCCACCTTCAGTGTGGAAAAATAAGAGACACCTTGCCAGCGGCCCCAAACCCGGGGGACACAAATGAAGCAGGGTCTGGGGGTTCTCCTCAATGACAGTGTCAGATGCTTCATTCCCTGCATTCTGGTGAATTTTCTATGCACCAATTTGTTCTTTTATGCATCATTTTCAAAGTACTCTGCTACTGTGAACATGAATGTAATGGAAATAGAGTAAAGAACAGTTACCTCATTTATATTAAGGATTAAAACATAGACATGGGCAAGATGTTTGGTCTTTCAAAATAAACTATTTGTTATATTTGAAAGAAGCAAGAACCCCCTCTCCAGGAAGTATGGGTTAGCCTAGTCTGTTGCCACTCCCATGCTCTGGAATAGTCTCCCATCCCACATGAAGTCCCGTTCCACCATTGCTATTTTAAATCAAATTTAAAGACTCACCTTTTTCTCTTGCTTTTAGTTCAGTCTGAGGTTATCCCTTGGTTTTTGTCAAGTCCACTCTTCACTTATTTTTAACGTCCTCTTACTGTTTTAAATGGTTGTTGGTTTTATTCAATTTCTATTAACTTCGTATTGTATTACTTTGATTTTACATAATTGTAGTTGTCTTAAGTGTTTTCCATTTTAGTCTTGCCCTCTTTGTATTATATGTACTATTGTATTATATTATGTATTGTTGCCTTTTATGTATTATTCCTTTAATCATGTATACAGACCCGGTGACACAGGGTCTTCCAGCAAGAATTCTTTGCCCCTCAAAAATAGTTTGGGCTAGATGCTTCGATCTGAATACTGTCCTTCACTAATTAATGTTGGGAATGTAGGCTAGCTCTCTTGCCTTCATCTGCAAATGCGATCGAAGATGTGCTTTAAGTGATGTGATCACTAAGCTACAAAATGTGTAACTACTGCAGTTATTAAAGCTTTCAAATTTGATTGACAACTGTGTATTTCGCTAGTATATAGCCTCAGCAAGCCATGCATGCAAAGATTATTAGCTTTCCGTTCGTCGTGCTTTAACTACTATTCTATGTTGATAAGTAGGACAAATGTACGACTGAACGTCGTCTGTCATTCTGATTAAATACTTCTCAGCTATAATGAAACTCTTTTGGTTTTATTATTTTTCGTATCAATTCAAGCTTAAAGTAGGGTGTGCACGAAACAAATCAACTCCCGTATTGATTATGTAAGGGACAATGCATTGTATATTTCAATATGGGACGATACCGTATTATACGGCACAGGTGGCAACCCTAGGTTAGATACCTTCATTACTTTAGTTAAGCTACAGTAGCTAGCTGGCTAGCTAGGCAACCAGATGTAGGCTGACATAACTAACTGTGCATAAGTTAGTTGCCTAAAGTCGAAAACACGCTCGGCGTTGTATCTCCCATTGGTGATGTGGTCAAATATTCTTATATTCTTAAATAAATGTTATACTTGCATTTCAGGAAAAACATGAGCTAGCTACCTATAGATTCCAATCTAACAGGCTCCAGTCCGAATATTCCATAAATCCCACCAATCGAGCCCTCTGAAACCACACACACAACACTTGTAAATGTTAAACAACAGTTGTAAATATTATTTATATTTTGAAACATGTTTACATATTTACAGATAACGTTTTTATTAAAAAATTTTTTTTTCATATTTACAAATCCTGTTTTTATTTGTGAGTTGTGATGAATACACGCACGGATTTTCTATATATCCCAGCAAACACGCTACGTAACCACGACCAACCGTGAGGTAATGTTGGTCATGTCATGACATTACCTTCTTACAACGTTGTGGCAACATTGTCCAAAGGTAATTGCATGACCACATCTTCCTCACCCGCTCACGACGTCGCAGAAACGTAATTAAATGACGTACCGACAATGTAAAAACGTACGTACCAGTTTGATAAAGGTCTTACGTAAATACAATTGTAAAAGTTAAACTCCTATTTTCGTTGTTAAAGCGTACTTTGCTTACGATGTCATTGCTTGCCACCACATCGGAAACCAAATTCCAAATATTTCAGAGTTCAGCAGAAGAAACAATAATACTCCAATACACGCAATTGTCGAATTAAAATGCCATGTAGCCCAATCTTTCACAATACCAGATGGAAGGCATACACAAATTAACTGCACGCACGGAAGAGCCGCAGCTCGAGGTCTCGCCATGTGTTCGCTGTAGTATATGTACTCCTAAATAACCGTGAGAAGTTACCTCAGCAATTACATTATCGCGGTGGTTGTATATTTCTGATGTGTTAAACTATATTTGTTTTTTTACTCCAGTTTAAGATAATTCTGGTTTAGTCGTGTCTGTGAGTTTTCACTAGTACTCTTCTACTCTGGTTAGCCCAATAGCTATAATAGTTTTTCGAATCGATTTTTTTTTTCTAATTAGAAATGTAATCATTTATGTTAACCTTTCAAACTAAGGTGCTTTCGGTTTTTAAAATCTAGCAATTTTCCAATTTATACATTTTCTTATTTAGTCGTGTAGGCTACACAGTATACCGTAACGTACTTGGCTAACTAGCTACTGCAGCTAGTTAAAACTACTGTATGAATACTTAAACATTTGCTTAGCTCGTTAAACCGACAATTTCTGGAGCACCGAGTCATCATTTCTGGACAAGGAATCTCAGGTGAGCTTATTTAACTTCTTTACAAAGCAGATAGCTATATTTTCTATCTGATAAATTAGTTAAAATCACTTTGGTAGCTACCATTAGTTGGTTGTTTTCCCCCCAGCCAGGCTGAGCTCAGTGCAAGAAGTGTTCCACTTGTTGGGACAGAAATTAATACTCAAGTTGAGTTTGACTATTCAAGGTGTGACTAAGCACGTGGTAATCATAATGTTTTCAAAGTATTTCTATTTTGTACAATTGGTGACGTCGGGTGTAACTTCCCGATTAACCCGTACTACAAAATGTGAATAGGTTTTACCCTTGTTATGCTGACATGACAATTTACGCTGCATCTCTAAACTGCTCCGAGCAGGTTATCTTCATGGTTAACTCGATGTAACCGTAAGCACCGCCCTTCAGCCCACAAAAAGACCGGCACATTTGGAAGACCCAATCGACGTTGCCGAACGGATTGTGAGAGGCTCACTCCCCCAGATACCAAAGAGCACAGGCGGACCAGCGGCGGCAGAGTTCGCGGCCCGCCGGCGGTTAAAGCTGGCGGTGCGCTAGCGTTTTGCTCATCGTTTAACGAGCAGTCCACCGGCGGGTGAGCAGCGTTTTAGACAGTGGTCCGCTGGTAGTCCGACGGACTCCCGCTGTTGTTCCAGTCGGTCCACCAGCTGCATATAGGCAATATCTTAGACCTTCAGGCCTAGGCTTATTCTAATTTTCATAAATAAAATAATAACTTAATTTTGAAACTAATTTTGAAAATTGGTAAAAAATTACCTTCAAATATAATACAAAGCACATTTGAGTAAATTTTTTAATTAAAAATGTAATAAAGTTCTAAGAAAAAAGTCAAACAATTTTTCAAAGTGAAATATTTTTTTTTTTATTGTTTATTGTAACTTTTCAATTTTCTGCTCTGGGCTCCCCCTGCCTCTGGCGCTGTCTTCTTCCCCCCTCTCGGTCTGATGCCCCCTTTAGGAATCGGCTCACTTCTTTCTGGAGAGCCTCTTCGGTTGTCTCCCCTGTTGCAGGGTTCTTCCTTACCGCTCCTAAGTGAGAAGATTATAGACGTTAGCCCTTGGACCGTAGTGTCAAGCGGCTTAGAGTACAATTTAATGCTGAGAATTTGTTCAATTTAGTCCTACTTTAAAGTTTAGTCCTACTTTTAAAGTTGTTTATCAAATGTATCACTCCTACATTTCCAGATACATGCGTCCTCTCAAGCTATCTAGTCTGAGGCTGCAAGTAGCAGGGGGCTGCTGTCCCCCAATTCATATGATTGATTTCACAGAGAGAGATCAGTTTGGACTTTAACTTACTGTGGATGACTCTCTTCAGGTGGAGGCTGTTGAAGGACACCTTCTGTCCCGACCCTGTCCAGTTCATCCCCATGGCGAGGTTGTTAGTGAAAAGGCTCTGAAATATTCTTTTTACGGAGTCCTTTAGGTTCCTGCCTCCTCTTGAGGCTAAGTAAGCAACCTGTAGAATAAAAAGTTGTCAGTTCTGTAATTTGTACAGGAAAGTGCAACTTTTTGTTGGCAGCATGCCAGGTTAACTAAATAATGTTAAACTAAGAATCGGATGTTTTTGTTACAATTGAAAGTAGTCTGATTAGTTTGCTGAAACTAAATCACACTTAACCAATTGCTATCTCCATGATTTTATGATAAGCCAATGACAAAGCTATTGCCTGTCTCCCCATCTTGTCTTCAAGCTCTTCAAAGGGCCTCTTCAAAGAGAGGGATATGCAGATTTCACACACTGCATTAGGTATAAGGGTATCTAAAATAAAACAGATTTTTTTAAATTACCAATTTCTCTGTTAATTCCAGATTTTGTCCAAGCTCTCTCTCAATGTCCTCCAGCATGCTTCTATCCTCCAGAGGAAGGATGACGTCTGGTGGGATGGACATGTCCACGTTGGTTCCAGCTGTCAGGCTCTGTAATATGGCTGTGTTTAAAGAAACCTGCTGTTTCACATCCCTCAGTTCTTCGGCCAACTCCCTCAGATGCTGCAGTATTAATCTGTAGAAGTCTAAAAATCCAACAAAGATAAACACTTTATGCTGTGATACATGACCTCTGATGATAATGTTTGACATTTTCAGTGAAGCTGCATCTTAATACAATTCATATCAACTTTGGACACCAATGATTCTGTTAATGATGTAATGATGAATCTGTATTTACTTTCAGGATGCTGAAAAGCAGGCCCCAATGATGAGCATCCATAGCCTGCTTAAAATTATAACAAACATCATATTTCCATAAGAATACAGTGATTTTTGGTGCGAAGACAAGTAAAGAGGATTGCAAAAATTACGTTACAGTCTTGATCCAGGCATTTTAGTGCATTAATAGTCTGGCAGTACGACTGAATTTGTACCATTTGGCCTATTTGGTCCTTTATAAAAATTATTATTATACTGAAGAGAGCAACTTTACTAGCATTTAGCACTGTCTGTGGAGAACCTATATCCTCCTTGTCATTGTATATTTTTATAGAGAGACATGCATTAGATTTCTTATTTATATATCTTTGATGCTGAATGCTGGATACACAAAACAACACAGTTACCTCCAGATTGGTGACCTGAAGTGGTCATGGGGGTTGGAGGGGCATGGAACTGGACTGAATCTGTTTCAATGAAAGAAAAAGGGTTTACTATGTGTTGGAGGAGGAAACCATTGCCATTTTGACTTGAATTTGCACTGTACTTGGCCTGAGATGTCGGGTCTGTGGAGAACCTATATCCTCCTTGTCATTGTGTATTATTATAGAGAGACATGCATTAGATTTCTTATTTATATATCTTTGATGCTGAATGCTGGATACACAAGACAACACAGTTACCTCCAGAATGGTGACCTGAAGTGGTCATGGGGGTTGGAGGGGCATGGAACTGGACTGAATCTGTTTTAATGAAAGAAAAAGGGTTTACTATGTGTTGGAGGAGGAAACCATTGCCATTTTGACTTGAATTTGCACTGTACTTGCCCTGAGATGTCGGGTCTGTGGAGAACCTATATCCTCCTTGTCATTGTGTATTATTATAGAGAGACATGCATTAGATTTCTTATTTATATATCTTTGATTCTGAATGCTGGATACACAAGACAACACAGTTACCTCCAGATTGGTGACCTGAAGTGGTCATGGGGGTTGGAGGGGCATGGAACTGGACTGAATCTGTTTTAATGAAAGAAAAAGGTTTAGATTTTCTTTCCATTTGTAGTGACAGATGACCAGGCATTCTTGTGGGTGTGAGTTCAGATTGTGTTTTTTTAAGCAGGGTAATTTTGAGTTGTTATCTGGCAGTTGATATCTGGCAGTTACCTTCAGATTGGTCAGTGGCTTTTTTAAAGTTCAAGCCCAGGGGTTGGGCAGAAGGAAGTTGTTTTGATTCTGTTAAATAATTACAGTAAATGGCTGATTACACACTTTGTTACATATAGAAATAGTAGAACAGTCATATACAATTTTTTTTTTCAACTTGCTCTTTTTTGGGGGGCCATCAAATCTTGGTGGTTTCGGTGCACAGGGAAACCGCCCAACCTCTTCTTCCTCATCATCGCAATCCAAGTGATATTTCAAATTCTTCCTATGAATAATATTGGAATTAAATTATTATAGGACAAACAATTGATCACAAGAAAGCGACAGGGTATCATTCTTCAATATTTCTTTTCTCATGGAAAAGAAAAAAGATATTGTACATGCTTCTGCATTTTTAATGATTTTATCCTACACACATATATATGTGTGTAGGATAAAACGAATAGTTTGAATAAAACGAATAATTTGAATATAATAAATATGAAGGGCATATGTAATCAGTAAAAGTACTTTGATAAAAGGGTAAAAGGAGCAGCATCAGGAAGATATTTGTATTCAATGAATGCCTACTTTCTCTGTCGCTTCTTATCCCCATCCTCCGGCTCAGTGTCCAGGCTTTCACCTTTTTTTGCCCGAATGTAAAAGGCATGGGCTTTTGTATAGTTATCTAAAACCAATAAATAACATGTACATTGTAAGAATATTATGTTTTTATAATGTGATTGTATGAAGAAGAATAGCTGTATTCACCTTTTCTTTTCTTTATGATGATGGGATGGTTAGTCCAGGTACACAGGTCAGGTGTCTCCTGATTTATTGATGCCTTTCTAATTCTATCTGTGTTTGGGTAGGGAGGCCAGTAGCAGGTTTTGCCTGTGCACCAGGTCTGGGGGACAACAGCTGTGAAGTTGTTTTCCTCTGGGAACTCAACAACAAAATACATATTTAACCTGCAAAAAAAAGTAACTATTTATTCCCTATAGAATTAAGTAAAGATTTTCAAAATTGTTATATTTTATTATCATGTTATTTATTACCAACACGTACTATTAAGTAGCTAGCTAGTGACAAAAATTGTCACAGTGGCATGTCCAATACAAATCGGGAGAGTGTAGTTGCCGTTGACTTTTATTTAGGGCTGGAAAATGGTGGAGATGGTTTGCAGATCAAGGCTGGTGGCTGGATGCAAAAGGTTGTTGGGGACAACTTGGGAGATTGTAGGCTGCTGGCAGTGCAGGAGGGACTTGGTTAGTGGCGCTTTGATGGTTCGGGTTGCTAGATGGGGCCTGCCTGCCCTGGTGTAGTGTGGATGACCATACTAAATCATTCTCCAGCCAACCAGAAAAAAAAGGCAGGGATAAAGGACGGCACCGAGAAATACAGAAGTCTACAGATGAAGCAGCGGCATGGCAGAATAGCCATCTTTGTATGGAAGGAGAACATATTTCCGTTGGACATTGATGACTGGGGTATACTGTACATCATCCCTCAAACCGGACAGGTGGAAAATGTCCATGTTTGATGATAACAAGGGGTAGGAGTAAATATCTGCCTTGTTCCTAAATGTTTTGTAAGCTATAAAAGAGTGTCCGTGGTCATCCATTAGGATGTTCAGCACACGGACCACCTCCATGTTCTTCAGTTGCACGTTATCATTTCCATTTAAAAGTTGCACTGAGAAATGGCGGAAGTTAATTTTCTTGTACTGTTTTACTCTGGATGCTGTTGCTGGAACAGGGCCATTACTGTGTGCCATTTCACATGAAAACTTCTCGTCCTGGGTGGCCTGTATTGCTCTGCGTTCATTCTCAGAAAGGCGGCGCATCACCTGCTCAAGAGGCTGGTTAGGTTTGCGGACCATCTTCTTCAGTTGTCCTAGAAAGTTCTCAAATGGGAAGCATGAGATGTTATCCAGAACACCATATGTTTGAGCATCATCACAAAGGTGGAGTAGGCCATGCATGTTATATGTAATGTACTCTCTGCCGTACAATTTCCTGAAGTGGTCCACAAATAAAACTAGCAGGCTATGAGCGTAGTCTATATGATGTCTACAGAGAGATACACTCAGGAGGATGGTCATAGCAGCAGATAGGAGCATGAAGTTTTGATATATCTCCATAGGGATGCGACCTTTCAAACAAACTGGCCCTGTGTAGAGTAAGAATGACCTAAATTCTGTTGCCTTCCACCTTTCATACTCGGAAAGGGGTCTGGGTTTCCGGTTGAACTCCGATGGCATTTGAGGTGCATACTTTGTTAGCTCTGAAGATATTTCCCTCACTGTTGCTGGTCCTAATCTGGTTCTGAGAGGTCCTTTCACCCAGAAATACACTAACTTCTTAGTGACACCCAAACACACAAGGTGCATGTAGTCTAAGGGAAACTGTGTCACTAGGCCTATCGAAAGCAAGGATAATGGGGTTTCCCCACAGTAATGCTGGTCTTCTTCTCCATCGATAAACACATCTTGGTCACATCTCGGAGCTGCTGTACCTTGAGGAAACGTTATCCGCCCCATATAATGCACCCCCCTTGCCTGGCACTTATGGCAACAGTGGAAGCCACTGTGTCCTTTTGCATTTCTTACAAATGCACGGGCTGGGGCATCGCACAAAATCGCAGAAATTGCCACAGACAGGTGTTTGTCTTGATAATGAATGCCTTCGGCTACAAGCTGAAGAGCTTCCTCAACGAAATCATGGAGAAAATCAAGATTCTCTGGTTTCTTCTTGCCAAAAAATATCCCAATTACAAATGGTGACTTATTCGATTGGTACTCATTTTCATAGTTTTCTATGAGACCTAAAATAGGCCAAAACTGTGCATTGGAACTTTTATGTAATGGAAGACCATCAATGTTAATTTGCAGCGTCACCTTCTCCGGCACACCCAGGTTTTCAGAGTTGGCAAGTTGATTTAAGAGCCCATGTTTCATTCCTGAGTGGAAATAAATTCCCTTAGAGACGTGTTTTGTAGTCAGATTGGTTTTTGTTCCAAGCAACGTTCTTGGATCTTTTGGTAGTTCAGGGAGTATTCTGGAGAGAATATTTAGGAGTTCAGCCAATGTTGAGTGTGGGACTCGTTTTTTAACTGCCCAGTTAGAGAGAAGCACTTTAAAATCTTCCTTTTCTACACTGTCCTTCGAGCTGTCCCGTGGTTCTTCCCCACTGCTTTTTTCAAATTCCACCTCAGTATCATCTGCCACTTTATCAAAATCTGATTCATCTTGAGGGGAAGTCTCTGCCAGTTCAGCAAAATTTAACAAGGGATGAAAACCTTCTTCCCTCTCTTCCTCCCTCTCCACGGGTCCTGACACTATTTTGTTTAAATCCTGATCCACCCCTTGCTGAATTCTCCGACGTTTACTCCAGTAACTAGACATCTCATTACAAAATAAAAAAACTTTTTATTATAAAACGTTTTATTATTACCTGGTGATTTTATTCCAGCCACATCAAGATAGGTCCAATATGGGAGAAGATCGACCAGTCCAACGGACAGGAATGTCCCATATGGGAAAAGACAGAAAAAGTACCATTACCATTAGTACAATTACCAGGTATAGGCAGAAGTGGGACATTTCAAAAAGGCTTCACCATATTGGTGAATTGCATAAGGATTTATAACTTATTAATTTATTGTGAATTGTACTATTAAACGAAAACGGACTCCAGATCTGGAACTTGGCGACTCTTATTCTGTACCTATTGGGACATGTATCTACATCATTTGACAGATAAGGTTTTCTGTCGGAATAAGTATAAAACATAAGAGTTTGACCAAAAAAGTGTTCAAAAAGAAAGTGTTGATGCAGTGTGCACATTATGAGAATAGAAGGTGAGTATGAGGGACAGTTAAAGAGAGTATGGTACTCAGAAGATTAGTGTGAACATATTAGTTTTAGCGTATTGTTAATTTACTAGTTGGTCGGATATAGGTCTGTCGTGTCTCTGAGCCAGACTCCAGTACAGTAGGTGGCGTTAATGCACAATTGAACAAAATTTGGATGCTATTTCTGAAAGAATCCAGTAAATATTTGTACCTTAGAATACTTACGTGTTGTAAATGGGAGTAAAAACTGGAAAAACTGAATTTGGCAAAAAAAGCTAGCTGTGGTAGATAGCAATTCGACCCTCAACACTAAAATATACAATCTACATAAACCATTAACACATTTGATATATACAGCTATTTACAAAATTATTAGTTGATTTCAATTATTTTACTTAAATATCTCTATATACTAGTTACTCTCGTTCTGAAGATGCTTCGACGTTTTCCAATGGTAAAAAGCTCACTTAACAAACGGTTTTTATCCGTTGGAGATTGTGCTCGAGCAAACTCGATAAACTATATTGTGCTCGAGACACTATGCTGATCTCTCAAATGAACCATTAATTCAACCCCTGATTACACTGTTTATTTGGGAAGTTGCAATAAGGATTTATTTTATTAATGGCTAGATTGTTTATTCATGACATGGCTAGATTGTTTCAGGCTACTGGAAATACAGTTATTGTTGTTGGCGTTGTGGTAACTGTTATTCACCTTGTGTCAAACAGATGACTACATCTAGCTTTGGTACTTACCTCCCAGAGATCTGCTGTCCTGCTGGTCTCATCTTCGCTGAGGACCACTTTGAGGTAAGAACTCCTCATCCGTTGTTGTAAAGATCAGATATATTTTCTCCACTTTATCTTGATCTCCTGTTGTGCCTCTTGTGAGCCAATCAAAAGACTTGCTGATTTGACATCAAAATTAAGGTTACAATTGCAGAGAAGGCATATTGATCTACACAATATCATACATCTTGTGCGTTTACATTTTACACACTTCTGTGGGTGCTGCTAACTTTTCAAAGTGTTGATGGGGAGGGGTTCACCACTCTGTGAAAGACTGCACAGACAAATAGGGTGACAATTGTTATCAGTGGACAGTACACAAGTCAGCATCCCTGATGGTTTGGGGGTGCATTAGTGCACATGGCATGGGTGACTGGGTCTTCTGTGAAGGCACCATAAATGCTGAACAATACATACAGGTTTTGGAGTAGTGATATGCACAGACTGTTTACTTGCATGCATTTTCCAGACTTATTGAATAGCCTACAGGTTGTGATCATGGATGCATAATAAGCGGTTATGGTAGGATGAGGGACCCATTCCAGAGTTTAGACATCCAATCCCTAGCATGCACTAGGTTGACCTACTCTTGTTCCTATGTGGGTCACATTTTCGAAAATATTGTTTCTAACAATCTTATTTTTTGTCTGTAGATCGTTCTCAGTTAATTTCTCCCCGTTTCTCCCTGTCTCTAGGTGCTCCTACCAGGGCCAGGTGGATGTTTGTGTGGTGGACTCTCCTCATACTCAGAAATGGGTGTGGGACTTTGCCCACAGCTGCTATGTCTGAAAGGTCCCTTCCCCCGTGAAAGTATCTGCTTAGAAAAGCATTGGACAAGAGGAAAGGACAGGAGAGGAATCTCCTGATGTTGTTAGATTTGCGGACCATCTTCATTTGTCACAGAAAGTACTTGAATGGTCGAGCATGAGGTGTTATCCAGAACACCATATGTTCGAGGATCATCACAGAGGTGGAGTAGGCCATGCATGTTATATGTAATGTACTCTGCCGTACAGTTTCCTAAAGTTGTGTAATACAAATAAACCTAGCAGGCTGTCAGGATAGTGGATGTTCAGAGAGAAACTCTCCAGAAGATGGTCATGGCTGCACATAGGAGCATGACGTTTTGATATCTTCACAGCAACCTGAACGTCGTCTTGATGACCACATCTTGGTCATATCTCGGAGCTGCTGTACCTTAAAGGAACGTTATCCACACCAAATAATGCACCTCCCTCGATGAAACATGCTGGAAGCCACTGTGACCTTTTGTTTTTCTTATAAATGCATGGACTGGGTCCTCACACACAATAGCAGAATACCGGGGGTGGGCCGATCGGCATTCAGACAAATGGGGCTGGTTGCTCAGTCGATCAGCCTCAAATTCCATATTTTGCCCATAAGCCGTTTAAGAGCTTTCAGCTCGCGGTCCGCAGCTGGACCGATAGCTGTATCATAAGAGTTGTTTTGCCGCCCGTGTCCCGCTGGAGGACCGCTCGTAACAAAACGACTGGAGGCGTGCCGCCCTTCAATAGCCAGCAGACCGATAACAGTGTGCTATCTGGGCCGCAGGGCGTGGGTGTTTAAAGACCATGTAACTCCTTTAGTTTACCCCTATAGTGTTTTCTAATAAATATGTTGATTCTCATCTGAGGGAATTCGGTATCTTTGCCGGCTTCTAGGTCCAAACGTCTCCAATGCCACCCTTCGAAGTAATGCGCTCTTGTTGAGCATTGCCGTGTTTTGCGATATTTTCCCAGTGGACATTTCATGTATTCCATATATTTAGACATTAAATAAACATTTTATAAATATGTTTAAGCGGCCAATTTAAAACATTTTGACATATTTACCAAATGTATTCAAAAGTACATTTATTTTCCGTATGGGGTTAACACCGAGTCAACTAGCAAACATCTAAATCAATCGTCGTAGTAACGTTTAACACCAATTTAGGCAATCAGTTTGTCAACACTGACTTGCAGACTTACAAAAAGGGTGCATAAAAGGCTCAACATTTCTGCGAAAGAGCCCTTGCGCACTTGACGATTTGACAGTGAGACAGCCCTAAGCCCTCCCAAACTTAGTGAGAACGCGCTAAAAAGCCCTTGAGTCTGTGAGTATGGACATTGGTCAAATCACAGGTCGCGGGTTGCGTTTTTCTGGGCTTGTTTTAAAAAATAGTCACTTGTTAGGAAAATCTGACAAGCGACTTAGTTTTTTACATTTATGGTCGCTACTTTCCCTAAAATATATTGATTGACACGGTCTGCTCACAGCCTCACAATAATATTAGTGCTGTAGTGTAATTCGCTCTTCTAAAAATCTCCACCCCCTCCTCCCTCCCATTGGCGAAAAATCAAGTTAGAATTCCAAACGAAGTTTCAACGTTTATTTGTCAAATGCACCGAACAACACAGCGTCATCCTGAACAATTACATTATTGTGACATGGCACCCGACAACTAAGTAGTAAGAGTTAAAAAATAATATAGAATCAAAAATATAGCCAGACAAAAAATAAAGCAACACTATACATAAAACTGTACACTAGCAGCAGTTTAAAATAGTGTACTGTAAACTAGGAGCAATTAATTATAGAACATTATAGATATGGCACGTATGGCAGTAATATATATAACAATGTAAACTAGCAGCAATTTTGTAGAACTGTTGAATATTATAGATACATATGTGTGTAATAAGCTTATGAATGGTGGCATAGCACACTACAACTATGTAGCGAGAATTAAGAAGAAAATATATACACAGCAAAAATATAGCAAGAAGAGAAAGCAATAATATACATAACACTGTACACTAGCAAAAGTTTAGAAAGAGTACCTCAAACTAGCAGCAATATTGGTAGTGGTATTGAAATTGTAGATTTCAAGTATGGCAATAATATACATAACAATGTAAACTAGGATTCATTTTTTAAAGAGTAGGATGGGGAGTATGAATTGTATGGTAGTATTGAATATTATACACTTAGTACAGCAGTGTTGATTCATCAATGATGACATAGCACTAGATACATTTCCACAAACGATGCCGCCAACAAAATGGTTTATTGCAAAAAGTACAACAAAGTCTGTGTACATCAAGTGGTCGGTGATGACTCTAAAGCTCTGTGCAGATACTGCAAAGCAGAATCTATTATTACAGTTTATAACAGAAAACAAGCATAAAATAGCCTACTCATATACACTCACCTAAAGGATTATTAGGAACACCATACTAATACTGTGTTTGACACCCTTTCGCCTTCAGAACTGCCTTAATTCTACGTGGCATTGATTCAACAAAGAGCTGAAAGCATTCTTTAGAAATGTTGGCCCATATTTATAGGATAGCATCTTGCAGTTGATGGAGATTTGTGGGATGCACATCCAGGGCTCCCGTTCCACCACACCCCAAAGATGCTCTATTGGGTTGAGATCTGGTGACTGTGGGGGCCATTTCAGTACAGTGAACTCATTGTCATGTTCAAGAAACCAATTTGAAATGATTTCGAGCTTTGTGACATGGTGCATTATCCTGCTGGAAGTAGCCATCAGAGGATGGGTACATGGTGGTCATAAAGGGATGGACATGGTCAGAAACAATGCTCAGGTAGGCCGTGGCATTTAAACGATGCCCAGTTGGCACTAAGGGGCTAAAGTGTGCCAAGAAAACATCCCCCACAGCATAACACCACCACCACCAGCCTGCACAGTGGTAACAAGGCATGATGGATCCATGTTCTCATTCTGTTTACGCCAAATTCTGACTCTACCATTTGAATGTCTCAACAGAAATCGAGACTCATCAGACCAGGCAACATTCTTCCAGTCTTCAACTGTCCAATTTTGGTGAGCTTGTACAAATTGTAGCCTCTTTTTCCTATTTGTAGTGGAGATGAGTGGTACCCGGTGGGATCTTCTGCTGTTGCAGCCCATCCGTCTCTAGGTTGTGCGTGTTGTGGCTTCACAAATGCTTTGCTGCATACCTCGGTTGTAACGAGTGGTTATTTCAGTCAAAGTTGCTCTTCTATCAGCTTGAATCAGTCGGCCCATTCTCCTCTGACCTTTAGCATCAACAAGGCATTTTCGCCCACAGGACTGCCGCATACTGGATGTTTTTCCCCTTTCACACCATTCTTTGTGAACCCTAGAAATGGTTGTGCGTGAAAATCCCAGTAACTGAGCAGATTGTGAAATACTCAGACCAGCCCGTCTGGCACCAACAACCATGCCACGCTCAAAATTGATTAAATCACCTTTCTTTCCCATTGTGACATTCAGTTTGGAGTTCAGGAGATTTTCTTGACCAGGACCACACCCTTAAATGCATTGAAGCAACTGCCATGTGATTGGTTGATTAGATAATTGCATTAATGAGATATTGAACAGGTGTTCCCAATAATCCTTTAGGTGAGTGTATAGTCTACTATTACATGTCCTAATGTTCTTTATGCTCCCCCTTAGTGCTCATGTCATCTCCTTTTCCATGTGTTCTACTTTCAGGTGATCAGAGATTAGTGGATAGTCCCTGCCCTCCCTATATGCGTTGTTGACATTTGAATATTTTTTTGTAAAGAATTATTTGCTTGTATACAATATTGGGGTTGTTTTGGACTTGTTTTTGGAGCTGCGGTTGCTGTTTGTCTAGCGAAAGTTGGCAAAACAGCCTTTCACTCTGCTAACTTGTGTCATTTCATTATACCTGCCAAATTTTAGCAAATAAATTATTGCAGCTTTCTTTGGACGTAAATCTAGCAAATAAATTGAAAGAATGAAGGTTGACAAACATTTTTCTCTTTCTTTGCGTATTTTTAACAAAGTTGTCCAAGCAAATATGGACAGGGTGGGCATTTTGATCAACCGATGTCAAGTTGTTAATTAAATCGCGGTAGGTAGCGTAACATTGATCATTTGTTAGTGATGTGGGCTACGGTAACATTATTTGCATACCTCAAAGGACGTAGCATTTGTAGCTTATCATAAAATATAAAATCATATTGTGTCGTATTTGTCCGTTAGCCCATGGTTTAGGAATACAAGTGTGAATCCTTAGCCTAGGTTTAAACCATAGCCCAGGTTTAACAAACTCTTGTGTGAACACAGGCTAAGCTAGCCCAGGTCCAGTCTTAGCCTGGGGCTAAAATAGCCCAGGGCTTAGAACAAAGCAGTGTGTAAAGGCCTATACATTCCTACAGATTGTTTAATGGTTGACACTGGCCTGTTAGTAGCTTCCCTAATGAGCTGTCTCCTTGCCTTGTCATCAGTTTTGAAAGGAGGGTCGGGGCTTTACACTGAAAGTATTAGATCATTATTACAATCTTTTTCACTCAGAAATAAAACTGGTAATTGCATTATAGGCTAAAATCATATAGCCCACCTCCCTAATTGCTGTTAACTACATCATAAATACCAACTCATAGTAACAACTTAGACATTCTAATGGTGACCTTTGGTGCTGGAACAAATACCCTTTTTACATGATTTAGAATATATATTTTATTAAATTTGAACACAGTCACAATCCCAAATTTAAAATATGTGCACACTGATGCAATCAGTGGCATTGCCAGTTTTTGCTTTAAGAGAAATTATACATTTGTTTTTCACTAAAATAAGGTTCTGACTATACTTCAGCCTTAACATGAACAAAAGATGCATTTTCAATAAGGGTGTGTAGGCATTTGATATTCACCGTACCAGAGGGATGTGTGGACAGAAAAAGCTGAACTGAAATTGGGTGGGGATTGTTTTCAGACATTTCTTGACTGTCAATATCCCAAATCTGAATCCAATCAAGCATTCATTTCACATGCTGAAACCATGACCAAAGGCAACATACCCCAAAACTAGTATAAACTGAAAATGTCTGCAGACATGCCTGGCGGAATATCACCAGATTATGATACTGTAAGATTTTATCAGTTACATATAGTGGGAAAAAAATAGCGTACTCAGTCAAATCAAGGGAGAAATACATTGTTATTTATTGGAATTGCAGCATAGTTGTCTTCAGCATAGTTGTCAGTCATCTTCTCATTAGATGGTTGTTCTCACCGATAAACACGATAGGGGTGTTTACCAAGAAAAATGCATTCATTCTGTGACCCATATCACTCTACCCCGAAGTCAAATGGTCAATCATACAGTCACAACTGTGACTTCCTGAGAATGTGACTTCCTGAAAGAATCAAAACACAGATGTTCTCTTGTTCCTTAACTTATCTACATCTACATTACATTCATACAATAATAGTACAATCAGAATACTGCAATACTCATAATCTAGTGTCATCTATGGATTGCAAACTTCAGGCAATTATGTAAAGGAAATGAGACCAAGTACTAAGCATTACTAATTCTTTATTGTGCATGTTAATCTGCCCAAATACACACTAAACAAGGGAAAACCTGCATAAACATGTAATTGGTTCCTCTGATATTGATGGAAATAGCCCTCAAAAAGAATCTGATAGGCTGTACTTTAAACCGTGTAGAAAATGTATAATTCTAAATCCCAATACCTTGAGTTTACTCAATAGATCCAAGCCAAAATGAGAGCCCATCATGTATTTTAGTAGGTAGAATAAAAAGTGTTATCAATTCAAATTCAAAATTGGGAATGAAAACATGATCTTACTGCACCTATGAATCCTCAGGGGACACTGAGCCTGCCTGGGCTATTTAGAGATAAAATTATCACATTGTAGGCAAACAGTTACACTGCATAATATTATTACAATGTACTTAATTGTGTCTGTTTCATGTGATGTTTTGATTCTACGATAGGTGTGATCTGGGGAAACTGCCCCAGGCAATGGCCCATGATGCAAATTCAGGCTTAGGAATGTGCATATGCTGCAGTGAGGTAAGGGATATAAAAGTGTAGCTGAAATTCAGAAACCGTTTTTATATACCCAAAATGTTATCTGTGGGGAGGACGGTGACGTGCTTTTTTGTGTCAGGGCAGAGTTGAGCGTGATGTGGGACAGCATAACATCTGTGACATCTACAAGGATCCTGACTTGACGTTATATCTGGATGACTTAATTATCTGCCATGTCTCCCTTCATGACTCAGCCTGTTTGTCTGAGAAAGAAGAAAGAGCTCCCCATACACCCTTTTTCAAATGTTACTCATCTGAAACACAGCGATGTGGTGCAAGCTCCATCCCACTTGGATGTTTCAGTTACTAACACATTTCATGTGCATATTTAATCAGTCCTATTTGCCAGGTGGCCTAGACAAGACAAGGGCCTAGACTTGCTTATAGTTATGTCATAACTGAGACTAGTTCATATCCAGAGGTAACTGCTGGCACATTATTTCATTCTTAGAAATTAGACACATTGTAATTATTAAATAGCGCATTACATTTTCCAATAACTAGTAAACTAATAACAGTAATGAGTTTGAGTCAGTTCACAATTATAGCGCATGTCCAATTGCATTAATAAAAAATACATAGCTAAATTATATTCAGAGCCCATAAGGAAATCAGTCAAAGTTAATTTTGTTCTCAATTCACAGTAATTATGAATGTGGAGATAAAAGGAGGTCAGGCTTAACACATTCCATTTCCATATAATTGACAAAACATAAGACCATCTTCAAACACTTCTTAGGATTTAACACACTTGATGAAGAGTAGTTTTGAAATGCTCAGTGTCCTTTGTTTTTCAGATTTTCCCCCATAGTCACTAGGCTTTAGTTGCATCATAGCTAATATCATGACCAATTCCAGTTTTAATAAATCACTGCCTTCAGTGTCAAGAGACAAGTGTGGCGTGTTACATTCCAAAGACTTGGCATATGTCCATTCATTTGAACAGCAGCAACGAAAATAGGTACACCTCTTCCTGTTAAACTTCAGGAAGGGACAAGGCAAGGTAGGTTGACATCAGCTCTTTGGTGCAGCACAACAAATGTCCAAACGTCAGTGGTAGCACATTCTGCTTTGTTCTGCGCCGCTAACATCAGCGTTTTCCAGAATCCCCTTCAGTCACTGGCACCAATTTTTGCAAATGGACAATTCTGCAAGGATTGAGGATAAGGGTCAACCAACAGACTGGAGTGGTGAGTACTGTATATCTTGCAAAGACAGATTAGAATGCATTCAGTATTTAGTTCTGCCCCTCTCCCATGCACGATATGCTGAGAGGCTTCAGTTTTTGAGGATGAGCCTGGAGAGGCCTTTGTTGATCTGCCAGGGTATCAGGAAAGGAGCAGTGAAGACAGGAAGTAATAAAATATACTGGGTCATATCTCTGGAGGGCCCTCTGGAATGACTCGATAGATCAGAACTCACACAAATGCATATCATTAGCTACTATGCTGCTGTTTATCAGATCAAAGAAGATAAACTGGAATAATCTAACATTTTAACAATCTGCATTTTTAATCAGCTGAAATTCTAAATTATGAAAAAGAATATTTATATCCAGTCCCATCTGAGTTGGTCATAACATTTTGCATCTCACAAGCAACTTTCCCATAAGAATGTATAACATTAATGTTTTAACACCAGGAAAACAGCTATTCTTCCAGGGTCAGACATTACAAATAAGTATTAAGTCTTAGTACAGTATTTTTTTAATAACAAGTAACAGGACCTAAAGGTAACATACTCTATAGGCCTAGTCAGGTAATAGTATCTTGTCTGATTATTGCCTTCAGATGTACTTTCAATATCTACTTGAATGTGGATGTCCTTTTCACTTGGGAAATATCTGAGTTGGTAAGTTCTATTAAGTCATAGCTCTGTAGATAAGTTGATTTGAGATTTATCCTAGGTCTGCGAGGTATCAGATCCCTGAACTTGTCTGTCTGGTTTGGTGATTATGTCTATTGCCAGTAAAGACAAATTGGAATGACATATAATAGGCTTATTATATCTCAAATTGTTATTATATCTCAAATTGGAATGAGATATAATAGGCTTATTGAACAAGACTGCCTTTCTAAGAACAATCAATAGACTATGGAGTAGATTAAACAGAAAGCCATGGGAGGTTATACTGTGTGTATATGTACACAAAATGCCAAAAGTATGTGGACATCAGACCATCACACCAATAAGAGCTGGTTGGATATCCCCTTCTAAATCCATGGGCATTTGTGCCAATTCAGGTCAGGCACTGATTTTGGACAAGAAGACCTGGCTCGCAATCACTGTTACAATTCATCCCAAAGGTGTTCAATGGGGTTAACATCAGGGCTCTGTGCAGGCCACTCGAGTTCCTACACACCAACCTTGTCGAACCATATCTTTAATCAACCCGCTTTGTGCACAGGGGCACAGTCATGCTGGAACAGGAAAGGGCTTTCCCCAAAGTGTTGCCACAAACTTGGAAGCATCCAGTTGTCTCAAATGCCTCTGTAACCTGTAGCATTAAGATGACCCTTCACTGGAACTAAGGGGTCTAGCCCAAACCCTGAAACACAGCCCCAGACCATTATTCCTCTTCCACCAAAGTTTACAAACATGTTTCCACGGCTCTAGAGTGCAGTGGCTGCATGCTTTACACCCCTCCAGAAGACACTATGAAATAAATAATGATGCATTACTCCATCACTCTTGGTCAAATAGCCCTTAAACAGCATGGAGTTGTGCAATGGGTCATTATCTTGTTGAAAAGCAACCCACTAAGCACAAACCAGATAGGATAGCAGATCACTGTGGAATGCTGTGGTACCCATGCTGGTGAAGTGTGTCTTGAATTCTAAATAAATCTGTGTTACCAGCAAAGTACCCCCACACCATCACACCTCCATGATTCACTGTGAGAACCACACATGTGGAGATTATTCGTTCACCCACTCTGTGTCTCACAAAGACACAGTGACTGGAACTCATCATACAAAGGAAAGATTACCATGTCCATTTCTTATGTTTCTTGGACGATACAAATCTCTTTTCCTAATTGGTGTCCTTCAGTAATACTTTCTTTGTAGCAATTAGACCATAGAGGCCTGACTCATACAGTCTCCTCTTAGCAGAATACATAGAGATGTGTCTGTTACTTGAATTCTGTCAAGCATTTATTTGGCCTGCAATCTGAGGTACAGTTACTTGATGATTTTTGAGTCTGGTAACTCTAATGAACTGATTCTCTGCAGCAGAGGTAACTCTGGGTATTTCTTTCCCGGGGCGGTCCTAATGAGGGCAAGTTTCATGAAGCTTGTTGAGACAGTGTGTGCAAAGAAGTCATCAAGGAAAAGGGTGGCTACTTTGTACAATCTACAATATGAAATGTATTTTGACCTGTTAAACGCTTTTTTGGTTGTATGAAAAAAATAAGAAATATAATGTACGTGACTCATTTAAGTTTCAAGGTACAAGTGGGGCATAATTTTAATCAGGAGAATGTCCTCTTTTTAATAAAATATGGCTTGCGCCATTCAATGACTTCAAACGCTAGACTAGAAATAGTTAGAAAAGGCGATTTTTATTTTTATATATACTTCAACATAACGCAGGTTTAAGCGCAATTAATACCATACAGGACCAGATGTTTACTTCCTATGCCAGTTGTTATTTTTCAGTTTCAGTAGTAAAATAAAAGAGGAGACCTGTTTTGGTGCTTTTTTTGAGGCTATGGAATTTTAAGCTTCATTCAGGTTAGAAGGGGCTGAATGAAGGTTTGTTTCAATTCACTTGCTATGACGCGCTAGCGTTCCAGCTCAGCCAGCGTTCTTTTGCCGTTATTGAGGCTAGGGTGAATTTTTATGCATTCTATTGTCCTGCCTAATACTACACTAAAAAGGAACACGTTGCTAACTAGCTTAGCCGTTAGCCGGCCGGCACACCACAGTAAACTACTTACCCTCGTAGTTGTGCAGATAACTCGATATGTAGAGTTTGAATCCCTTGTTCCGCTTGCTTGTTGGAGCAGGGGACCAGGCATCAACAATTCGATGGACATCACTAATGCTTATTTTAGGCAGGTCTTGGAGACATCTAGTAAAAACTTAAATTTTGGGCGACGCAGGTGATCGCCTTAAGTAAACCGGAAAATGATATGCCGACATCTGGCTAAAGCAGAAGTTTGTCCATACGCTTGTGCACAGAGCCTATAGTAGGACCTTCATTTATTTACCTCTGCCCGTGTCCTCCCTACTACAAAACACTGTTACAGTTTTTGTTCTATGCTTTAATTTCAGAGTATATTAAGACAATAAACTGTGAGTTTCAGTAAAAACAGGAAAAATTGAGGTATTCTGAAACTTTCGACTGATAGTGTATATTATTGCTGTCAAGCCATTAAAAAAAAAAAATGCGATTAATCGAATATACTTCTGTAGTTAATCACGATTAATTGCAATATGTTGCAGAATGTGTTCAAATTTGGCACTAAAACAATTTTCTGTTTAAAAACCATTATGTTAAAAACGTACTGTGTTTTATTGTAAACTATGGACAGTGCTTGATTTGAAATTACATGCAAGTGTCATTTTCCAAGTTGGTCCGTTAGAACAGGGTGTCATGGCCCCTAAATGTCTGTTTCAAATTACAACAATGACTGGCAGAATCTATTTGTAGCCCATGTAAGTCTAAAAAGAGTTGCTGGTCTCTGATCCAATAGCTGTACCATCTTCTCCCATTGTGTTCCTGATCAAGACACCAAGTACAGCTGTGTTAGGATTCTCTATAAAACACATATCAGCCCTTTAATCTGGAAAGTTGCAGGAATGTATTCTTACACTGAATCACACCTATGCTTTTTGTGGTATTATCCTTTGATTTTTAGGCTAAAATACGGTTAGAATAGGGTTATATATGTCTGAATAGGCAAAGGCATAAGGTGGGCAAGTTTGCCAGATATGTTTATCCACAAACACTAATCAGTAGAGATCTGTAATGTATTAATGCCCGGCATGGAAGTTATTAATTCTATTATAAGATGTTTTATTGGAAATGTGACTGCCATTAATGCTTAGCTTACAGTAGGCTAGCACTACATAAAATAAGCATAACATACCATGCTAAAAGCAAGGTTAACAGTTAGAATTGTGCACACACAATATCTCGGAACCAGATGAGATAAAGGTCAAAGGGGAGGCATGGCAGTTCTCAAAGACATTTCAGTTTCCAAAAACAGCTCAATGTTCTAACGTGTGGCGAGTAAACATGATTCACATTATAAATGTTTAGGCTACTCTCCATTGTTGCATTGGAAAAAAGTTAATGTCAAGGTAGACAATGGTACCAATAGCAATAGCACCTGAAAAAGAGGGGAGAATGTTAATTACTTAAAACATTCTAGCTTTTTTCCATTTTAATAATATTCTTCTCAATATTATCAGAATATGGTAGTAATGTGTTCAGTGTTATGTCAACTCTTTTTTTTTTTTTTCACTTGTTCAGCGGAAACACCAAGAGCTATTCACAAGGTTACCTGGAAGCATATAAATAATGTTTTATCTACAGCCCTGTGTTATCGCAGCCACTCACAACGGATTTAGAAGTGTTGTCTTTTTGCAGGCAGATCTGGAAATCCCTGCTGAAGATGTTTCCCCTTCCCTGGGCCATGATGGCCAATCTGCATCGCCCAAGAAGTTTCCCAGCCACTCGTTAGCTTGCAGTAGCAGACGGTCAAGGCTCAAACCTAGACTGTGGTTAAAAGGCTAACATAAAGTCCAAAGCTCTCCTCAAGGACTTCAGTTATTGAGGGATAAATCCTATGTTCAGCCAGTGAAGTTGGACCATTCATGTAGTTATACCCTCTAAATAATGACACAACATTTCAAGCTCTCATTGAAATACAAATTTTTCACAGTGGTAGGATGTATCCACTTTTGAGTTGTTGAGCTTAAGGCAGGCTAATCTATGTTATACCATGATAGCCTGGCAATGCCAACTTCCTAACTGATGGCAGATCATTGTATGTCATTATGTATGCTCTTTTCAAAAAATTATTTACTTTTAAATTTTGTGAGAAATAGCACTTGGCTGACTGACGAAATAAGCTATTATAGCCCTCTGCTACAAAATAATAGCTTGATGTGCCAAAACAACAAAAAAGTTATGGAAGAACATTGATTTTATGC
The DNA here is from genome assembly GCF_011004845.1 of Esox lucius. NCBI lineage: Eukaryota > Metazoa > Chordata > Actinopteri > Esociformes > Esocidae > Esox > Esox lucius. The sequence continues at coordinate 39,831,991 of NC_047587.1, forward strand.
TCATTGGATCTCTATATCACTGTTCTAATTAATAAGTGGCCAATAACATTCTATAAGAATCAACTAACTTGGACTAAAACCTTTCAGAAAAGTTTGGAAGTATGATTATACAACAATAAAAGCCAAGCACGTGCGAGGAATTTACAACTGTAGCAGAGTTGCTTAATATTGGTTATACATTGCAATTAACATGAAGAATATTAACAATATCAATCAAATTGTGAAAATGGCTTCTGAGTAAATTGTACACTCCAGGCATGCAAAATGTCTATTTTAAATGTCTTATAAACAAGTTAATTTGACATTTTTAAAGGCTGGTTCTGTGCAGTATAAAGTATAAAATACGTCTTTAAGCTAATATCATACCACATCATTTAATGTGGAAAAATAGTATCAGTAAGATATTTGACTACAAAAGTGCTTTATATTACCAAGTTCAACAACAAATGTTCCTGCCACTCACTACTACATACATTGTTTAAAGTAGTTAGTGGCCATCAGTCAACATATCCCTACTCAGGATCCTACAGCAGTTTCTTGCCAGAGGGAGTAATTGGTAGATCTACGAACTACAAGAAAGGCATACCTGTTTTATGCTTTCAAACTGAGAAAGAGGCTAAAACTAAAATATTTTTTTAACTGTCACCAATATGAAGGAGTATTACAGTAGGTAAGTGTTTTGTCACACTTATACACCTCTTCCTAATATGAACAATAGCTTACTATTGGCATTTACAAGTTATATGTTTTAGTACAAATTATTTTGCAATTCAATGTGATAGTATTATTTTGTTTTTTAACACTGCTTCCCTAAGATTATGCATCGTCATTATCTTTGATCTGAGAAAGTTACTGAAAAACAACCATTCTCAATTCACTCATACAGTGAGGAATGCTGAGTGCACAATTGGCTGTCAAAGACACGAATGGGGTGTTTGTTTAGACAGCTGCTATGATTGGAGTCTAATAGCTGGTGTTCTCTTGGTTTTCCAAGAGAAGTGTTCAGACTCTCTCACACACACAAATACTTCTCCTGCATTTGCTTTTACTCACTAATCTCTCTTTGATAATGAATAAAAAAATGTAGTTTAAAGTAGTTACATTAGTAATAATAAAAAATAATATTTGATTTTTTTTTATAACGAGCCAACAACAATTTGAAGGCACCCTCCCTCCTCTAAACACCCCATTCTTCACTGATCTCAGGGTTGAACTTGAATCCAGTCCTAATACAATGATAAAATGATCCATAGTGTCAACTGTATCTCAATTCGGTTTCTTCATTTTTTCAGTGGTCACTATGGCACTGTTAAACTAACCATCTGATCAGTTTTGTGTTGAATCAGGGAATGACAGAAAAAATTTGATGTATTATAATGAGACAACATGATGTTAGGTCTTCCATGCCAAATCTAAATTGAGTGATTTAGACATAAGTCACGTGGATTGGATTTTCAGATAAGGCTCTATAGACAAGCATCTTGATTTTACATACTTTGGTGATCTAATTACACCTGATTTAGTTCAGATATTGATTAAATTCAGTTAAAGGGCAGATTTTGCTGTGCATGCCCTTTAAATTACATCTCAAGCTTTTCTTTGCAAATAGTTTGACTAGCCAACAGAATTTTTAGAATGATAGAAAATGTTTTCCAAACATCAGACGATGGTCAAATAATGCTATCACCGTTGCATTCCGAAAATGGTCCATATCTGTTAATTGATGAAGGAACTGTCCAGAGACGACCTCTGAGAATTGAAGGTTCCTCCGGGCACCCAACTGTTGGCCACATTCCATAAGGTAGAGGAGGACAAAAAGCAGCTGTCCACATTCTGGACAAGCTGGCGGACCACCAGCAACAGTCAGCACTGAAAAGTGCGTCCACATTGGGCTCCTCTGCAAGACAGTGGGCTGAACACCAAGCAGTCGCAACTCAGGTGTGGTGCGAAGTGACTCTGTGTTGTTTTCAGACCGTATCGTTCCCCCCTCAGTAGGCTGTTTAGAGGACAGTTCTGTATCTGCCAGAGAGTGTTCTGTTTCATCAGAATCTCTCCTTAAAATTATTGATGCAATCGATGGTGCGCACCCCTCTACTGAGCCGTTCTGTGCTACTGTGATTCGCGTTTCAGTTCCCAGTGTATCTTGTGCCCCCTTCAAGAGCTGCCTCCCTTGGGCGCACTGAAAAGTCAGCGGCGACTTGGGTGAGAAAACTGTGACAATTTTCCCAATCATGAGTGTCAACTGTGATGAACAGGTACAATTACGGATATGACTATGATGAGATTGGGACACCCCTAGTAGCCACTGGTAGAGTTTTGCAATGCTAGCTTACATACAGGCTAACGTAGGCTTGTTGAAAACAGTCTTGTACATTGTAGTGAAGTGCACAACAGAATCAGAAGGAGTTTTATTGCCAAGTAAGTTTCACAACAAACAAGGAATTTGTTCTGGCTGTTGGTGCAACATGAATTCCTTCAATATCAGTTAAAGACATTTTAGATACGTACTTAAAAATTCATATTTTAGTTAATAGGCTTACTGAGTTGTCACACTCCATGTAAACATTTTCTGGCATGACTTCTGGCATCGCAGTAAGAATTCTGATGCTACTTTACTGTCATAACTCAAAAGATTGTATGGAATAATTCAGACAATTTGCCAAAGTATAGTTATATTAAACCACTGAAAATGCTCGATTATATGACTTATTGTAGAGTCAACTGGCACTAATCTCCGCCTGTAGACAATTTAAAACCATCTCTAAATCTTGCCACCAACCACCTCTCTAATTGCAGCTGAATGTGACCTAGCACACTTCAAATTGTTTATTGAGCCAATCATCTATTCTCCTTTTCCTCATCTAAGGGCACTCAAGGTGGGCACACTTGATTGATATCTCACCACTGGTTGGAGTTTCAGTACAAAAACAGCAGGAAAAAAAACACCCTCCATCCACCAAGCCAGCTTGGACTGTGTAGGACACTGTATATTTATTCAGGTTATCATTGATGAAAATCACAGAAAGTAGGGTTTTAATAACATAGGAGAACCTCCACTATATACAGTAATGCACAGTAAAGGGGTGACTGAGAAGATTATTGAAATTATATTTTGGGTTTAGTCAGTCTTATCTGTACATGAAATATTAACCCTGGGACTGTAAGTTAAGTGTTTCATAAATATTACATAGTGTGGTGGAAAGAGTAATTGGCTCTGCCGTCCATAATGGCTGTCACCTTAGCTGAGGAAGAGAGGGGTGCGGGGACGGAACAAAATGTCTGTCTGACATCTCTTAAGTAATTCAAGTAATGGCCCCCAATGGAATTATTTCAGTAGCCAGTGACATTTTTCTCCCCTGTAAAGTAACTTAAAGATCACTGAGCACATACTGTCATTCGGAATCAGGCTAATATAAAACCATGTACTAAAAGCTTATCTATTTAAATCTGTTAGTGAAGATTTCTCTTTTACCAAGACAAAATTCACCTGATGTGGCAAATTAAAAACTGATTGAACAGTATGATCATTACATCGGTGTAACTTGTGCTGGGGACAATAAAAGGCTGTTCTGGCTGACCAACTGACTGACTCTTGTAAAATAGTGTAGTGGTTAGTGGACCGGCCCTGCAAACGATAGGTCCCTTGTTCAAATCATGTCAACGTCAAAACAAATTATGCATTAGGATTTGCTCAGGATAGAAAGTAACTTTACTGGCTACAACCTTCAGTAGCTACGTTATAGTAAGCCTAAAATAAAACTGTTTACGATAATTATTGTGACTATTTCTAGTGGCTTTTTGAAATATGCATCCGTGCTTGCATTTTGGATTTGGATAGACAAAAACTTTGCTGGCTACCACCATCAGCAGCTACGTTATAGTACGCCTAAACTAAAACTGTATACAGTTATACAATATGGCGACTTTCTGGTGGATTTTCGAAGTACACATCCGTGCATGCTTTTTGGGGTAATATCGGCTTTATCAAAACCCCTTGGGCAGTAAAAGCGTAGGGGATTCCACAATTCTCTCGTCTTTTCACTTCACAGTTATTGTCACCTAAATTGATATTTATTGTATCAATGTCATTCACGAATGAAAGAAAAACAAATGTTTTTGTGTCATGGAATGAAATAGCTTTGGCAGTGTGAACTTCAGTCTCGCTAGCAATTGCTAAATTTTTATGATTATTCCAAGTAGTAAGTTAATAGATACTCATAAGCCTACTACTGGCTATTAAAATGATAATATGCCCAGTGGCAAAAGCTATACAGTTCATACAGTAAGTGCTATTTGTGGTGGAGGTAAACTTAATAAGAACTGATAGTCAGTTCAAAACAATGTTTAATGGTGTCTAGCGAAATATTCAAACTTGGTGTGATGTTAATGCGTGACAAAATCTAATGTTGAGATGCTATATCAACACCCAACAAACGTATAGCTTCGTGGTATAGTGGTTAAACACACATTTATCACTCTTAATTGTGGGCTGGCTGAACTAGGCTGGACAGGTTCCTTTTCTGGTTTCACACAATGACACAGATCTCAATAAACTCTGTTTTCAATGTAATGTTGCAATATTGTTCTTGTCAGACATAGCAATCAAGTCCAGAGGAGCAGATAAAATCAGACTGTAAAAGCGATGATACCCCTCTCAGTTTCTCAATTGGCTAACTGGCATACATAATCCTAATGGTACTTTGCACTGGTGTTAAAATTATTATTACATTCTAAAATACATCAGGATGCATGATGGGCATTACATTTTATTAATTTAGCCTTTATCCAGAGTGACTTATTAGTGATTGCATTCTGTTACGTATGGAGGACCAAACGGGTAAAAATGAAATCATTATACATATATAATTAAATAAACATTATTTAATGAAACCATTGCTTTTTTCATAATATTGTGGTCTTTCATATTTTCATGGTGTATTTCAACATTTGATGACATATTTCAACATTTATTGCCATATTTCATGATCACAAGAGATATATCAGTCAACACAAGTGGGTGGCCTTTAGCTGCTGATAGGCTAATCCAGCGACACTAGCTGGATTTTGCGGCATTAGTTGTTTGATATATCTGCTATCAATCAAATGTATAAACAATGTTGTCTACTTGGCAACACCTATTAAAAACAGTTGAAAACGTTTATTTCTTTATTTCAGTGGGTGAGCAATACAGCTCCGGAAAAAATTAAGAGACCACGGCTCTTTCTTTCCTTTCCAAAAAAGTCAAAAAGGAAGGTTAAAATTAAGAGACCACTGCAAATTGAACAATTCTGTTCCTCACTCAAAACCTTCCTTTTCAACAAGAAAAAGGTGCAGTGGTCACTTTAATTTTTTCCAGGAGCTGTATATTAGAATTTTGACATGCCTATAGCCAATGTGAATGCATAGATAAACTAAAGCACTGGATGTGATATTTTTGTTATAATTCTCTGCTAGACTCACTGCCGAAACAGGTACACACTACGTTGCTGAATACATACTATATGCTATCTGGAGCCATCTGTTTAACAAGTAACAACCTTGCGAAATTGAACCAAAGCGTATGTGTTGCTGGAATAGCCTATCAGTGGCTATAGACATCCCACTTGAATTGATTGACATATTTCTTGTTATCATGAAACATGCTTTGAAATATAGCGTTAAATGTTGAAATATGCCATTAAATAATTAATTCCCCCAATACATTTTGAAATGGGTCACGATATTATGAAAAAGGCCAGGATTTTATGAAATAGAGATTGTGATGAAAAAAAAAACATTGGGATTTTATATTAAAACATATCATGCCATTATTTCAAAAAGAGGCATTCTAAAAATATTTCCTATTAATGTGCCACTTAAAATAATGTATTTATTTATTTAATGATTTATATATTTAAATATTACATTTTTTTCACCTTTGGTCCTCCATAGTTAAGAAACCCGTTGGCTTAACATTTTATGGATCAGGGCATCAGTGAGCTCCTGGACAATCTGTGGGACTACTGGTACTGCTGCTGGGTTAATGCCCTTCTATGGCCCTGTCTAGCACTCATGTAACGGCCTTTCTCCTGGTATCTCCTCCATACTCTTGAGACTGTACTGGAAGACACAGCAAACCTTCTTGTGACGCCATGTATGGATGTGCCATTCTGGTGGTGGACTGCCAGTGGAGGTGGTGGCTGCAGGTACCTCCTCATGTTACCAGTAGTGACAAGAACATTAGCAAAATGTAAAACTAGAGAACAATCAGTCAGCAATTGTCTGTGGCCACCACCTGCAAAACCCTTCCCCTTTTTGGGTTTGTCTTGCTGTTGCCTCTCCAGTGCACCTGTTGTCACTTTAATTTGCACCAAAACAGGTGACATGGATTCGCAATAGCTTATGCTTCCTAATTGGACAGATAGATATCCCTGAAGTTTAATTGACTTTGTGTTATATTGTGTTGATTACGTTTTCCTTATTTTAAGCTGTGTATTTAAACATCCCCTCCAAGAACTGCCACCTTAACGTGGTGGAGGGGTTTGAGTACCCGAGTGACCATAGGAGCTATGTTGTCTGGGGCTATATGCCCCTGGTAGGGTCTCCCAAGGCAAACAGGTCTTAGGCGACGGGTCAGACTAAGAGCGGTTCAAACCCCCCTTAATGATGAACAACATTATGAGTACCGTGACGTCGCCCGGTATGGCGCAGCCGGGGCCCCACCCTGGAGCCAGGCCCGGGGTTGGGGCTCGTATGCGAGCGCCTGGTGGCCGGGCCTTCCCCCATGGGGCCCGGCCGGGCTCAGCCCGAACGGGCGACGTGGGGCCGCCCTCCCGTGGGCTCACCACCCACAGGAGGGACCATAAGGGGCCGGTGCGAAGAGGATCGGGCGGCAGTCGAAGGCAGGGGCCTAGGCAACCCGATCTCTGGACACAGAAACTAGCTCTAGGGACGTGGAATGTCACCTCGCTGGCGGGGAATGAGCCTGAGTTAGTGCGTGAGGTTGAGAGGTTCCAATTAGAGGTAGTCGGGATCACCTCTACGCACGGCTTGGGCTCTGGAACCACACTCCTTGAGAGAGGATGGACTCTTCACCACTCTGGAGTTGCCCATGGTGAGAGGCGGCGGGCTGGTGTGGGTTTGCTTATAGCTCCCCAGCTCTGCCGCCATGTGTTGGAGTTTACCCCGGTGAACGAGAGGGTCGTTTCCCTGCGCCTACGGGTCGGGGATAGGTCTCTCACTGTTGTTTGTGCCTACGGGCCGAACGGCAGTGCAGAGTACCCGACCTTCTTGGAGTCTCTGGGAGGGGTGCTGGAAAGTGCTCCGACTGGGGACTCTATTGTTCTACTGGGGGACTTCAACGCCCACGTGGGCAACGACAGTGACACCTGGAGGGGTGTGATTGGGAGGAACGGCCCCCCTGATCTGAACCCGAGTGGTGTTCAGTTATTGGACTTCTGTGCTAGTCACAGTTTGTCCATAACGAACACCATGTTCAAGCATAAGGGTGTTCATCAGTGCACGTGGCACCAGGACACCCTAGGCCGCAGGTCGATGATCGACTTTGTTGTCGTCTCATCTGACCTGCGGTTGTATGTCTTGGACACTCGGGTGAAGAGAGGGGCGGAGCTGTCAACTGATCACCACCTGGTGGTGAGTTGGATCCGATGGCAGGGGAGGAAGCTGGACAGACTCGGCAGGCCCAAGCGTACTGTAAGGGTCTGCTGGGAACGTCTGGCCGAGTCTCCTGTGAGAGAGATCTTTAACTCCCACCTCCGGCAGAGCTTCGACTGGATCCCGAGGGAGGCTGGAGATATTGAGTCCGAGTGGACCATGTTCTCCACCGCCATTGTCGAAGCGGCCGCTCTGAGCTGTGGCCGTAAGGTCTCCGGTGCCTGTCGAGGCGGCAATCCCCGAACCCGGTGGTGGACACCGGAAGTAAGGGATGCCGTCAAGCTGAAGAAGGAATCCTATCAGGCCTGGTAGGCTTGTGGGACTCCTGACGCAGCTGACGGGTACCGACAGGCCAAGCGGGCTGCAGCCCGGGTGGTTGTGGAGGCAAAAACTCGGGCCTGGGAGGAGTTCGGTGAGGCCATGGAGAAGGACTATCGCCTGGCCTCGAAGAGATTCTGGCAAACCATCCGGCGCCTCAGAAGAGGGAAACAGTGCCCTACCAACGCTGTTTACAGTAGAGGTGGGCAGCTGTTGACCTCAACTGAGGATGTCGTCGGGCGGTGGAAGGAGTACTTCGAGGATCTCCTCAATCCCGCTGTCACTTCTTCCTTTGAGGAAGCAGAGGATGAGGGCTCAGAGGTGGTCAAGAAACTCCTCGGTGGCAAGGCACCGGGGGTGGATGAGATCCGCCCTGAGTACCTCAAGTCTCTGGATGTTGTGGGGCTGTCTTGGTTGACACGCCTGTGCAACATCGCGTGGCGGTCGGGGACAGTGCCTCTGGGATGGCAGACCGGGGTGGTGGTCCCTCTTTTTAAGAAGGGGGACCGGAGGGTGTGTTCCAACTATAGGGGGATCACACTTCTCAGCCTCCCCGGGAAAGTCTATGCCAGGGTTCTGGAGAGGAGAATACGGCCGATAGTAGAACCTCGGATTCAGGAGGAACAGTGTGGTTTTCGTCCGGGCCGTGGAACACTGGACCAGCTCTATACCCTCTACGGGGTGTTGGAGGGTTCATGGGAGTTTGCCCAACCAATCCACATGTGTTTTGTGGATTTGGAGAAGGCATTTGACTGTGTCCCTCGCGGCATCTTGTGGAGGGTGCTTGGGGAATATGGGGTCCTGGGTCCTTTGCTAAGGGCTGTCAGGTCCCTGTACAACCGAAGCAGGAGCTTGGTCCGCATTGCCGGCAGTAAGTCAAACTTGTTCCCAGTGCATGTTGGACTCCGGCAGGGCTGCCCTTTGTCACCGGTTCTGTTCGTAATTTTTATGGACAGAATTTCTAGGCGCAGCCAGGGGCCGGAGGGTGTCAGGTTTGGGGACCACACAATTTCGTCTCTGCTCTTTGCAGATGATGTTGTCGTGTTGGCCCCTTCTAACCAGGACCTTCAGCATGCGCTGGGACGGTTTGCAGCTGAGTGTGAAGCGGTGGGGATGAAAATCAGTACCTCCAAATCCGAGGCCATGGTCCTCAGTCGGAAAAGGGTGGCTTGCCCACTTCAGGTTGGTGGAGAGTGCCTGCCTCAAATGGAGGAGTTTAAGTATCTAGGGGTCTTGTTCACGAGTGAGGGAAGGATGGAACGGGAGATTGACAGACGGATCGGTGCAGCTTCTGCAGTAATGCAGTCGATGTATCGGTCAGTCGTGGTGAAGAAAGAGCTGAGCCGCAAGGCGAAGCTCTCGATTTACCAGTCAATCTACGTTCCTACTCTCACCTATGGTCATGAGCTTTGGGTCATGACCGAAAGGACAAGATCCCGGATACAGGCGGCCGAAATGAGCTTTCTCCGCAGGGTGGCCGGGCGATCCCTTAGAGATAGGGTGAGAAGCTCGGTCACCCGGGAGGAGCTCAGAGTAGAGCCGCTGCTCCTCCACATCGAGAGGGGTCAGCTGAGGGGGCTTGGGCATCTTTTTCGGATGCCTCCGGAACGCCTTCCTGGGAAGGTGTTCCGGTCCCGTCCCACCGGGAGGAGACCCCGGGGAAGACCTAGGACACGCTGGAGGGACTATGTCTCCCGGCTGGCCTGGGAACGCCTCGGTGTCCCCCCGGAAGAGCTAGAGGAAGTGTCTGGGGAGAGGGAGGTCTGGGCATCCCTGCTTAGACTGCTGCCCCCGCGACCCGGCCCCGGATGAAGCGGAAGAAGATGGTATGGTATGGTATGGTATTTAAACATTTTCCAATGGGTAGTATATGCCCATGGGCAACTTGTCTAAGAGTCCCCTTTCTCCAGGAACAAACAAACAGCAAAGGTAGCCAAGGAAAGTGTGATATGATTGGGCTTTGGAAACATGAGCAGGTGGCACAATCAGGAGGAGAGTCCACTCATCTGTTATTGTGGCCTGCCTAAGGCACACCTGTGCAAAAATCATGCTGTCTAATCAGCATCTTGATATGCCACACCTCTGAGGTGGATGGATTATCTTGGCAAAAGAGAAGTGCTCACTAACACAGATTTAGACAGATTTGTGAACAATATTTGACAGAAATAGGCTTTTTGTGTATAGAAAAGTCTTAGATCTTTGAGTTCAGCTCATGATAAATGGGGGCAAAAGTGTTTTTGCTCCCATTTTCTTCAGTGTAGATCCAGTTCCTGACATTCACTAAAAGTAGTCCAAAAAGCTCTGCAGTAGCGAATGACCCATCACCAGTCAGGATACCGTTATTCCAAAATATTGCTAAAGTGGTCTTTCAAATATCAGAAAAAGTTTTAAATGTGAACAAGTTTATTATTTTCTATGTACAGTGGGGAGAACAAGTATTTGATACACTGCCGATTTTGCAGGTTTTCCCACTTACAAAGCATGTATAAGTCTGTAATTTTGATCATAGGTAGTCTTCAACTGTGAGTGACAGAAACTAAAACAAAAATCCAGAAAATAACGTATGATTTTAAAGTAATTAATTTGCATTTTATTGCATGACATAAGTATTTGATACATGTACATTGGTACAGAAACCTTTGTTTGCAATTGCAGAGATCATACATTTCCTGTAGTTCTTGACCTGATTTGCACACACTGCAGCAGGGAATTTGGCCCACTCCTCCATACAGTCCTTCTCCAGATCCTTCAGGTTTCGGGTCTGTTGCTGGGCAATACGGACTTTCAGCTCCCTCCAAATATTTTCTTATTGGTTTCTGGTCTGGAGACTGGCTAGGCCACTCCAGGACCTTGAGATGCTTCTTACGGAGCCACTCCTTAGTTGCCCTGGCTGTGTGTTTCGGGTCGTTGTCATGCTGGAAGACCCAGCCATGACCCATCTTCAATGCTCTTACTGATTGAAGGAGGTTGTTGGCCAAGATCTCGCGATACATTGCCCCATCCATCCTCCCCTCAATACGGTTCAGTCGTCCTGTCCCCTTTGCAGAAAAGCAACCCAAAAGAATAATGTGTCCACCTCCATGCTTCACAGTTGGGATGGTGTTCTTGGGGTTGTACTCATCCTTCTTCTTCCTCCAAACACGGCGAGTGGAGTTTTGACCAAAAAGCTCTATTTTGTCTCATCAGACCACATGACCTTCTCCCATTCCTCCTCTGGATCATCCAGATGGTCATTGGCAAACTTCAGACGGGCCTGGACATGCGCTGGCTTGAGCAGGGGGACCTTGTGTGCGCTGCAGGATTTTAATCCATGACGGCGTAGTGTATTACTAATGGTTTTCTTTGAGACTGTGGTCCCAGCCTTCTTCAGGTCATTGACCAGGTCCTGCCGTGTAGTTCTGGGCTAAACTCTCACCTTCCTCATGATCATTGATGCCCCACGAGGTGAGCTCTTGCATGGAGCCCCAGACCGAGGGAGATTGACCGTCATCTTGAACATCTTCCATTTTCTAATAATTGCGCCAACAGTTGTTGCCTTCTCACCAAGCTGCTTGCCTATTGTCCTGTAGCCCATCCCAGCCTTGTGCAGGTCTACAATTTCATCCCTGATGTCCAATGTGATTTTCTGGATTTTTGTTTTAGATTCCATCTCTCACAGTTGAAGTGTACATATGATAAAAATTACAGACCTCTACATGCTTTGTAAGTAGGAAACACTGCCAATTTTGCAGGTTATCAAATACTTGTTCTCCCCACTGTAGATAATTTACAGTATGCGCTCGCATACAGTATGAATGATGGGTATTTTATAATGTATTTTCTAAGCATATATGTGACCCATTGCAATGAAATGCTTTATATACTGTAGGAAACAGACTAGCACAACACCTGTCAATTGACACAGGTAGAATCTACCAAAGGTTTATGTCCAAAAAGGAACAGCTTATTATAGTGGCTTATTATAGTGGAACAGGAGAGATGATGAATGACTACAAAAATTTCAAGGCCATTTCAACTATGAAACTGATGAATAAGGTATATCAATTCTTTCTATAAGGGTCTTTTTTTTAGATGATATATTATAATCTTCATTAAACTTGAGCACGTATAACATCTCAACTCATACAACTAAATGCCGGAACTGTAATACCAGGAAAATGTGTTGTTGGCGTTGTAACACTAATTTGCATTTCTTAGTCAAGATAGCATCTGACCAATTCCATTCCAGCTCTTGTTGATCTTCTTACTGGTGATATGCAGTTATGGCATGAGTGTCAAACTGTTTATATTCTCTGAATGAGTCACCTTTAAGTGAACCCTTAGAGTCCCCAAGGCGCCATTGAAAAGGCATTAAGTGTGTTATGCAAAGAAAAGAAACACTGAGTGGATTTAAAGTGAATTCAGAATGTTATTGTACATGTATACATTGCCAACAACGAAGAAGATCGACAGCCATAAGTGTTTGCTTAAAAAGAAGAGACTTCCATTGTGTTCTGAGACTGAAATTGTCGGTAAGCTTAGAATGCCAAGCCATAGGGAATAATGTGGTTGTTGTAACAAATGGGTCATTCTTAAAGATGCGTTGTGGAATATTTGGCGTTTTTTCTTTCAAATGTCCCATTTTGGGCTGGATATGTAATGCGTTGTTTATATGTGCAAAATCTATAATTCAAGTAATGTTGAATCATACCTCCACTAGCCATGAATTCTGAGTTTGACAACAAGTGGTTTTGATGACAAGTGCTCATATCAGATACATGACATAATACCATTATTTCCACCGCTATCATTTTACTGTGCCGCACTCCAACGGAAAAATCATTGTCGGCACCACAAGGATATTATTGAGACCAAAAGTGAATAGATAATCTGATGTTTTACCACAACGTTCTAAAGGTTATACAATCACCTAAAGGATTATTAGGAACACCTGTTCAATTTCTCATTAATGCAATTATCTAATCAATCAGTCACATGGCAGTTGCTTCAATGCATTTAGGGGTGTGGTCCTGGTCAAGACAATCTCCTGAACTCCAAACTGAATGTCAAAATGGGAAAGAAAGGTGATTTAAGCAATTTTGAGCGTGGCATGGTTGCCAGACGGGCCGGTCTGAGTATTTCACAATCTGCTCAGTTACTGGAATTTTCACGCACAACCATTTCTAGGGTTTACAAAGAATGGTGTGAAAAGGGAAAAACATCCAGTATGCGGCAGTCCTGTGGGCGAAAATGCCTTGTTGATGCTAGAGGTCAGAGGAGAATGGGCCGACTGATTCAAGCTGATAGAAGAGCAACTTTGACTGAAATAACCACTCGTTACAACCGAGGTATGCAGCAAAGCATTTGTGAAGCCACAACACGCACAACCTTGAGGCGGATGGGCTACAACAGCAGAAGACCCCACTGAGTACCACTCATCTCCACTACAAATAGGAAAAAGAGGCTACAATTTGCACGAGCTCACCAAAATTGGACAGTTGAAGACTGGAAGAATGTTGCCTGGTCTGATGAGTCTCGATTTCTGTTGAGACATTCAGATGGTAGAGTCAGAATTTGGCGTAAACAAAATGAGAACATGGATCCATCATGCCTTGTTACCACTGTGCAGGCTGGTGGTGTTGGTGTAGTGGTGTGGGGGATGTTTTCTTGGCACACTTTAGGCCCCTTAGTGCCAATTGGGCATCGTTTAAATGCCACGGCCTACCTGAGCATTGTTTCTGACCATGTCCATCCCTTTATGACCACCATGTACCCATCCTCTGATGGCTACTTCCAGCAGGTTAGTGCACCATGTCACAAAGCTCAAATCATTTCAAATTGGTTTCTTGAACATGACAATGAGTTCACTGTACTGAAATGGCCCCCACAGTCACCAGATCTCAACCCAATAGAGCATCTTTGGGATGTGGTGGAACGGGAGCTTCGTGCCCTGGATGTGCATTCCACAAATCTCCATCAACTGCAAGATGCTATCATATCAATATGGGCCAACATTTCTAAAGAATGCTTTCAGCACCTTGTTGAATCAATGCCACGTAGAATTATGGCAGTTCTGAAGGCAAAAGGGGATCCAACACAGTATTAGTATGGTGTTCCTAATAATCCTTTAGGTGAGTGTATAGGTATGTTTAATCTACATTTTGAAAAGTAAAGCTACCTGCTTGAATGCAACCATAGACTTCAGCTGGTCCAGAGACATGGCATATGAGAGATTAACATGATATATTTTTTTGCCCAAGACAGAATTTTTTATTTTCATCTAGATCATTTTTATCAGTTTAAAGAATGCATAAGTGGAATCATTTTATTCATTTTCATCTTAGCTTCATATGCAAGGGGCAAGGACCTAAAATCTTGTTAGTTCAGTAGGAACTCCCTGGGACCCAAATAATAATTTAATGGTTGATCATGAAAGAAATGTTCTGACATTTTGTGCTGATTGATGCTGTCCGCTATTTCTCAATTTACTTGTATGTATTTTTAATTTGATGCCAGCAACACATTTCTGAAAAGTTGGGACAGGGACATGTTTACCATTGTATTGCATCAACTCTTCTTTTACCAATACTTTGTAAACATTTGGGAACTGAGGAGACCAATTGCTGTAGTTTTGAACGTGAAATGTATTCCCATTCTTGCTTGATATAGGATTGCTGCTGAGCAGTTTGGGGTGTCCTTTGTCGTATTTTTAGTTTCATAATGTGCCAAATGTTTTCAATAGGGGACAGGTCTGGATTGCACGCAGGCCAGTTTAACACCCAGGCTCTTGTACTACAAAGCCATTCTGTTGTAATACGTGCAGAATGTGGTTTGGCATTCTCTTGCTGAAATAAGCAAGGACTTCCCTGAAAAAGACGTCTGGATGGCAGAATATGTTGCTCCACAACCTTTATATATTGTTCAGCATTAATGGTACCTTCACAGATGTGCAAGTCATCTATGTCACTAATGCACCCTCATTGTTGACAGTGAAATACATTTTCAAATACATTTCGGAATAATAACTGAAATGTATTTTAAATATAGTTAAATGTATTTATACATTTTTAAATATATTTCAGAATAAAAGGTGAAATACATTTTGATACCTGAAATGTAGTTTGAATTAAGTTAAATGTATTCAACATATATTCCGCATACATTCTACATACATTTTGCATTGCAAAATTATATTTAAAATACATTTATTTTCCGCATGGGCAAACAGTTGACAGGAGTAGAAAGGAAAAGAGTTGAAGGGAATAGGAGAAAGAAGGGGGAGACTTATCGACTTCTGGGAAAGCTCTGAAATGGCCAGCCAGATGATGGCATCACAGTGGGATGTGGGTCAAGAGCCAGAGGGACCTCCTGAATCACTGTTGGGTATTCAGGGAGAAATATGGGGATGAATAGGCCATAAGAAACAGCGACAAAATGGCATAGCCAAATCACAAAGACAATTGGTTACATATAAGGACATTATGAACTGAAATCTACTATAATGAGGTGACCCAATTGTTAGTAAGACGCTCAGAAACTATATGAAATAGCCTAACAGAGACTAATATGCTAATGCTAATACTGTATGTCTTGGGTAATCTATCTTGTACTCACCAAGTTGCTTGACTCACAGTCCATGATTTCTTCATAAAATCTAGTCCAAATTGGTCTCCTATGTTGCCTTTCCACTTAGGAGCAGCCATTTAAAATGCAGAGTATAGTTTTGTGAGCAGCAACAGCTGTGCGTCTTGCGCAATAATCAAGTTTGGTTGAAGATTTGTGGGGGTAGTGCGCACTGTTGGTGTGTCCTGTGTTTGCGTCTGAAGGTGATCGTTCAACAATTGCCGTAAGTGTGGCTTGTGTGCTCTCAAACTAGCAAGTTTCAAATCAATTGGTCGTAATTTGAGGAAGATACATGCTACAAAACACAAAAGCCTGTGCGTAAACGGTGCCAGACTGCATGTCTTTGTTGATGTCGTGCGAAGCATAGAGGCCATGTAGAAGGATAAACTATGTCTGGTTAAATGCTAGAGATTCTCTTCTTTTCAGAAATACCAATTATGCTGTGTTAAAACCTAGTAAGGGTTTTGAATATCATGATATCAACTCGCCGAGTTGATTGAGTTGGATTTCGCTGTGAAGAACATGAATCGTTGTCAATTTAAAAACTGATTTTATCGGGGGTTTTCAAGATGGCGGCTTGAAGGGAGGTTGTGTGTAGTTGAGCGGTAGTGCTCCTTGATAAGTTTCCCTTCATTATAACTCGAATATTGTCATTTTAGCACGCTCATGTCTTGTACCTGCCATTATGAGTGTAAATAACTACTTTTTGAGGCAGACAGAGAACATGCCACGTAAGAAAACGCCTATTGTTAACAGCTCTGATGAGGCCGACGAGCGAGCCGACGTTGCTAATGCGAGCTCGTCCGGGTCCCCGCTCTCTGACGCGGTTGCGGAGATTACAGCTAATATCTCTAAGCTTATTGATGAAAAAATGGATCCGATATCACAGCTGTTACAACTGCATCGTTCTGAACTAGACGAGCATAGTAAGCGGATCAATGAAGCGGAGACGAGGATTTCTGTAATGGAGGACGAGGTAACTCCGATCAAGGCCAAACTGCAGTCCCTTGAGAAACTCGTACATGACATGGGCGAACGGGCTGACGACCTTGAAAACAGAGGAAGGAGGAAGAATATCCGCATTGTTGGATTACCTGAGGGCGTGGAGGGTGACAACCCAACACGGTTTTTTGAATCATGGCTCCCTAAGACTCTCTGTATTGCCTCGAAAGCGGGTCGTATAAAGCTAGAAAGAGCTCATCGATCACTCGCTCCTAAACCTTCTTCTACGCAGAGACCTCACCAAGAGACATCTTGGTGAGGTTCCACAACTTCCAAGACAAACAGCGAGTGTTAAATGCCGCGCGGGAGCTGGGGATCAAAGGCTCCCCTTTGAAATTTGGAGACAACACGATTATGTTTTTTCAAGATTTTTCTGCATCTGTCCTTCGCAAACGCAGGATGTTTGACGAAGTTAAGAAACGGCTAAAATCCTTCGGTGTGGAATACAGGCAGATTTACCCTGCTCTACTCAAAGTGAACATCCGTGGCTCGGTGAAGGTGTTTCAAGAACCGGCTGCAGTGGAGGCGTTCCTAGATTCGCTGGAAGCGGAGCCTGTCGGTGATACCTGACTGCCTGGTGTGCGCTGTGTACGCTCTTCAAGTGATCATACGCTGGTGCGGGTTTGGACATTGAGCATTTGATTATGGCATTGAAACGTGTGCTTATTGAAGTGCTTATCAAGTTCTACGGTCATTAATGGTGCAAGGCACTACCGCTCGACGTTCTGGTGGTGGACAATCTTTCGTTTCCTTTTGTCGTTCGGAGACCTCTTTCACTGGGACTCACGTTATGCAACGGGAGGTAAAGTGTGTAATTTCGTTAATGTTCAATATTACCTGTTCAAGTTTTCTTTGTATTTTTATTTATTTATTTTTTTTTTTTATTTTTTTTGGCTGCCACTTACACCATTCAAATTGTACATTTGGTCTACATTATGTATGATATACAATTGGAGTGATGAAGCTTAAAGTGTGTACGTGGAATGTTAATGGTATCCATACGCCTATTAAGAGAAGGAAAGTTTTAACCTTTTTAAAAAAGGAGGGGGTACAATTCGCTTTATTTCAGGAAACCCATTTAAATGATCAGGAACATGTTAAGCTATCACAGAGGGGGTTTGGCCAGGTCTTTTTTTCATCTTTCACTTCTAGGAGCAGAGGCGTAGTTATTTTAGTTAAGAAAGGTATGCCATTCCAATTAGTGGATGTTGTCAAGGACGCAAGAGGGCGCTATTTAATTGTAAAGGGAGTATTATATGGGGAAGAAATAGCTTTTTTGAACATATATTGGCCCCCTGGCCATCCAAGTGATTTTCTGACTACAGCGTTTGCCAAATTAGCAGAGTGGGGAGTTAAAACACTGTTTATTGGGGGAGATTTTAATTGTCCTTTATGTCCCATTATAGATAAATTCCCAACAGGTAAATCATTATCAACCCAGGCTAAAACTGTTAGGTCTCTCTGTGAAGATTTTGATTATGTAGATATCTGGAGAGCCTGCCACCCTGCAAAACAGGAGTATACCTTCTTTTCTAAAGTCCATGGCAGTTATTCTAGGATAGATTATTTATTTTCTCCAAAAAACATGCTACAGCATATAATGTCTTGCCATATAGGTAATATAGCTATATCCGACCATGCAGCAGTTTTTGCTGAATACTCCTTTGGGAACCAAAATATTACATCTAATATCTGGAGATTTCAACCATTCATTTTATCTGATAATAATTTTATATCATATTTTACAGAGGAGTTTAACTCTTTCATGACCATTAACTCTGCCTCAACTGAAGATTCATCTTTGCTATGGGAAACAGCCAAAGCTTTTTCTAGAGGTCTTATAATAGCATATACACTAAGTAAAAGACGCAGACAAGTCCAACAAAAGAGATCCTAGAATCAAAGCTTAAGGATGCTGAGAGATTGTATGTTAAAAAACCAACCCCTGGTAAAATGAAGGAAATTTCAGCACTTAGATCTGCTTTAGATTCTCTTTTGACAAAGCAAGCAGAAATGAAGATTCGCTTCGCCAAACAGAAACTATACGAGCATGGGGATAAGGTGGGGAAATATTTAGCATTCTTAGCAAGGAAAAAATCTGACTCTCAATCTATTCTGTCCATTGTGGATAGTAGCGGTAAACGTTTTTTTGACAGTTTATCTATTAATAATACATTTAAAGAATGGTTCGAGAATTTATATAGGTCAGAATTAGAAGGGGATTCAACACAATCCACAGAGCATTTCTTCTCCACCCTCAATCTACCCAGTCTATCAGAAAATCAGGCCGCTTCCCTAAATACTCCTATATCTAAAAAGGAAGTTCTAGATGCCATAAAAAGTTTGCAACCTGGGAAAGCACCTGGCCCAGATGGGCTTAGTACTGAATTTTATAAAGAATTTAGAGATTTATTAGTTGACCCTTTACTGAACATGCTCAATGAATCGTTTGTGAAAGGCCATTTGCCACGATCCATGAGAGAGGCGAATATATCTTTAATTTTGAAAAAAGGTAAACAAGCGGAAGACTGTTCGTCATACCGACCTATTTCATTACTTAATGTTGATCTAAAGATTCTTTCTAAAATATTTGCAAACCGTTTAGAACGCCTTCTCCCCACTCTAATAAAGGATGACCAAACAGGCTTTATTGTTGGACGCAACTCTGTTAATAACATGCGCCGCCTGTTGAATGTGATACAGTTTGCTAAGCAGCAGTCAGTAGATGGTCTTGTGATTTCGCTAGATGCGGAGAAGGCTTTCGATCGCATTGAATGGCCCTACTTATTTCATACGTTGCGTAAATTCGGTCTCGGTGAGCACTTCATTAGGTGGATCAAATTATTATATAATGAACCTCTTAGTGCGGTGCTGACTAATGGATGCCGCTCCTCTGTATTCAGGGTTGGAAGGGGAACGAGACAAGGCTGCCCCTTATCCCCTCTCTTATTTGCGTTAATAATTGAACCGTTGGCAGAAGCAATAAGAACAAATAATGAAATTCGTGGTTTAACAATTGCAAATAATCAACATAAGATTGCCCTATATGCCGATGATATTTTGATATTCATGGTGAATCCCGATACCTCTACTCCAGCTCTTTTAGATACAATTGACAAATTCGGCTTTTTTTCAGGATATAAAATTAACTATGACAAGTCAATGGCAATGCCTATAGGCAGCTTAAAACTAATACCCCAAACATTATCATCCTTCCCGTTTAGATGGGCCCCCGAAGGTTTTATATATTTGGGCATTAATGTTACCCCCTCCTTTGAACAGATGTATAAAGTAAACTTTCCTCCACTTTTTGAACGTATTCGGTTAGATTTAGAAAGGTGGAATGCCCTTCCTGTTTCTTGGTTGGGACGGATCTCCCTCCTGAAGATGAATATTCTTCCAAGATTACTTTACCCCATCCAAATGATTCCAATAAACTTTACCCATAAGATTGTTAAGAATTTGAATGGTTGGTTTAGTTCTTTTATATGGGCTAAAAAAAAAGCACGTATAAAACTTTCAACTTTAATGCTTCCATCTTCGGTAGGGGGTCTTGACCTTCCAGATATACGGAGATATCAGCTAAGTGTTCACTTGCGCTATATCTCTGACTGGATACATAGAGGGTCTAGTACAGTGTGGTTTGATATTGAAAGCTCACTTAGTAAACTTCCCTTAGTAAATTTGCTTTTTCTTAAAAAGTTGAAGTCCTTGAAAGTTGCTTGTAGTAACCCCATCACAATTAATGCTGTCAAGGCATGGAAAGTTATCAAGCGTCTGGAGGGTCGATCCTTAATTACCTCAACTTTAACTCCTATTTGTGATAACTATGACTTCTTGCCAGGGACTGTAGACCAACGTTTTCAAGTTTGGGCACATAAAGGTCTCAATACTTTACAGGATCTATTTGAGGGGGACACTTTAATGTCATTTGACCAATTAACCACCAAGTACAGTATCCCACGACAGGATTTTTTTCGTTATTTACAGTTGAGAGACTTTGTGAAAAAGGAAACTACTTTGCTCACAAATCAAGGCATTTCGGCTGTGGAGAGACAACTTTTTTCACAAATGAACAGTTCTACAAGTTCCTTTTATAAGGTTCTCAAGGACTGTGGATCTTCAAATACGGATTTATTGAGGAGGACATGGGAAAGGACACTTGATGTACAAATCACAGACGACCAATGGGAGGAGGCATGGAAGAATGCAGGGACTTTAAGCATATGTAACAGGGTAAAAGCAATGCAGTTGAAAATCTTGCACAGAGCTCATATTTCTCCTTCGCGGAGGCACAAGTTTAAAGAAGACTGCTCGCCAATGTGCCCGAAATGTAAAACAGAAGAAGGAGATCTTATTCACTGTTTCTGGTCTTGTAGGGAGATTCAGAAGTTTTGGGTCATGGTTGAACAAGAACTTAATGCTATATTATCTATTAATATTGGCTACAGTCCAAAACACATGCTGCTTGGAATATACGACGACATGGTTTTAGACGAAAATAAAAAGTCACTCTGTAAGTTCCTAACATTCTGTGCAAGGAAATGTATTCTTTTGAACTGGATAGTTGATAAAGCCCCTCCGAAGTCAATGTGGCACAGGGTTATAATAGAATATGTGTCATTAGATTATTTAACCTGTATGTCTTATAATAAAGTTATCCTATTTTATAGAAGGTGGGACCCATTCCTGACATATATGGGATTGGATATATCCTCTATTCTCATTAGAGGGTTTGTTTGATGAGACTTAAGTTTGTAGCACATTGGTGCAAGGAAAGAAGAGAGGGGAGGAAAGGGAAAAAGGAGGAAGGGAAAGAAGAAAAAAAAAAGAAAGAAAGTGTAAGATATATTGTCTGTAGGATTATACAACTGATGTACAGTGGTAAGCCAAATATATTTTTTATTTTTATTTTTATTTATTTTTCTCTTTTCTCTGTTCTGTTTGGTGTACATTTTGGTCTGTTTAAAATGTTTGAAAATTAATAAATATATTTAAAAAAAAACAAAAAAAAACAAACTGATTTTATCAAACAAAACGATGCTTGGCTATATCTCTGGGACCATCAAGATAAGAAATCAGAAGAAGACGGCTCATTCGAATTACAAAATGTAACATCAGATCTGAAACCAGCGACCCTGGTGCCTGTGGATGTTGACTATACTCATACACTTTTATAGCAGTTAGTTGCTGTAATAGCTACGTTAAATTGTATACTGCAGTTAGATTAACGCAATTCTAAGCTTGTGTGTGTTTATACCTGTCATTACGGTATTGGTGTTAATAGATACTAGTGGTAAGCACTTTATTGTACAAGCCTGATCTGGTACAGCGGATTGAGTTCGGTCCCCAATTATGATTACTATTAATATTATTGTCTTGTTTCTTTAATAAACTATTTTGTATTTTATAAGAACTCTCTCTGCCTCTTTGTTGAGGGGAACCTGGTTTTAGGCTACTGTGTATTACAGTTTGGCACTGTGAGCAGGGTCAAGCAGCAAATCAGGCTTAAGGTTAAGTTATATTGGGAAAAGAAAGAAACAGTGGCGTAGGTTGAAGACTGCGGCTGGTTGGGATAACAGCATTGTGACGGACAGCCATATCTGTCATGTCGGCCCAGGAATTAGAAAATGAACTGAAGGCTTTGAAGGAAAGGTTGGTGGCGGAGCGATTGGAGATGACCCATCTAAAAGACACAAATGACATTCTCCTAGCTCGTTTGCAGGATGTTAATCAACCTTCCCTGCGAGGCTCTCCTTAAACATTGCCCCCGTCTCCAGCAGTGTCAACTACTGTACCTATCCAAGTTGTGCTTTCTGTTGAAGTGTTGTATCTGCCAAAAGAGAAAAAAAATCTGTTTTCAGGTTATTCTGGCACAATATCTTTTTATGATTGGGTTGATGATGTTCAGAACTCTGTGAACTTTAGCAAGTATAAGGCTGGGGAACAAGCTGCATATCCCTATGACCAACTTGAAGGGGAGGCGCGATAAGAGAGAAAACATTTGCCTGTAAGAGTAGAGAAGGGACCCTGAGCAAATCTAAAAGGCTCTAAGTGAAGCATACGGTCATCCCCGCTCTTTAACTCAGACACAGAAGCAGTTTTTTGACAGAAAGCAGAGAGGTGGGGAGAGTTTAAGGGAGTACTCCCATGCTTTATTATCTCTGGCGGAAGAAATCAACCGTTGCACTGGGGGCACGAAATTGTGTGGGGAACAGGTTGCATGCAGTCAGTTTACAGAGAATGCAAAAAAATCCTGCATTACGCAGAGAACTAAAGAAACTTCTTAGACGGAACCCTAATATCAGGTTAACAGTTTTGAGACAGGAGGCCATTGTGTTTGATGAGGATGATACTGACAAGGGCAAAACAACATCCACATGTGACACTACTGCAGTGGTGGCAAAGAGTGCTAGTGTAGGTTTGAAATCTGATCCTCTGTTGTGTGAGCTCAGGGAGGCAATGAGAAAACAGGAAGCAAAACTGGAGATCTTGACTCAGAAGTTGGAACAGATGCAGGAAGGGAGACGTGGGCATGGCCACATACAGGAACCCAGGTATGACCCTTCGGGTAAGCCTATATGTTTTAGGTGTCAGCAAGAAGGCCATATTGCTAGATTTTGTAAGGACCAATCCTTACGATCAAATCGGAACACGGATATAACATTGTCAGGTCACGTTCGGCGGCAGCCATTCAAGAGCAGCAGGGAAACTTTCTCCTGTTGGGGAAGTTTCTGAAGCCTGATGCATTACTGATTAAAGGACTTGAGTCCCATTGTTTAGATAGGTAAAGGAATGTGGGGGAGCTGGTATTTGCATAGGGGGCATCTATTGTCTCTGTGTCCCTTACTCTGAGTGTCGATAAATGGAATTACCATCACACTCCCCCTGTAGTAAGGAGACAAACTATGGGTGGGGGCCAACTGGACTCAAGGGAGCTTGTTAGTACACAGGAGGAGGTAATGAGTTTTAATAGGGCCTACACCTGTCCTCAGTGTCTGCATGGGGGTGTTGAGATTCCATGTCTGTTTGATACTGGTTCAACAGTCACCATGATTACAGAGAGCTTCTTTATGGAGTACTTTGAAAGCAGGGGTGAGGCAGTCTCACCCATAAAGCAGTCAATGGAATGTCAATGCCCTATTTGGGTTACCTACAGCTGGATGTAGGGATTATGGGTAAAGTAATTCCTCAATGTGGTATTTTGGTTGTAAAAGATTCCTCTGACCCTGTTATGAAAATGGAAAGGAAAAATATCCCGGGCCTAGTTGGCATGAACATAATCAAATATTGCAGTGAAGTGCTGTTGTCAGCTTGGGTTGGGGGCAATATAACCATTTATAGAGCTGATGGAAAGGTATGCAAAGGTTTTAGCACCCTCAGCAGTTAAGGTGCCTGCAGGGTCCCTGTATTTTGTCCCAGCCACCGGATTCCAGTTTAGCAAAGCTTCTGGGTATGTGGTCTAGTCCAGCTCCTGGGGTTAGATGGAGGGGTGCTACCAGGTAATTTATTGGTATCCACAGCATACGTCCAGATGCAGAGAGGACAGCTGGGGGTGCCAGTGGTTAATGTGGGAACCTCTGATACATATTTACAACATTGCACACGAAATGCTCACATCTATGCAGCTAAGGTTGTTTCAGTGGGGGTAAGGACAGTGACTTTTCAGGAAGTGGGTCTGCAAGAAGTGCAGGTCTGGCTGCGTTCAAGTAAAGCAAAACATTTAACAGTCAAGTAAGCTCATAGCTTCTTTAGTTTGAGTGCCCTTTTTTAGCTGAGCAACAGTTAAATCAGGTAAGGGATTTACTTGTTGAGTATACAGATGTCTTTACGTTGGGTGTCGACTTAGGATGCACTGATGTTGTACAGCACAAGAACCCATTGACGGATAAGGTACCGGTGCATCAGAGATTCTGGAGAATACCATCCAGTCAGTATGAGGAAGTTCATATTAAACAGAAGTTGGAGCAGGAATTTGTCAGGAAGAGTAGCAGCCCATATTCTTCACCCCTGGTCATGGTAAAGAAGAAAAATGGTAGCTTGAGAATGTGTGTGGACTACCGTCAGTTAAAATGGAAGACCAGGAAAGATGCTTACCCCCTCCCAAGAATAGAAGAGTCTCTTCATGCCCTGTGTGGGGCTAAGTGGTTCTCAACCTTGGACTTGGCCAGCAACTACAATTAGGTAGTTGTAGCAGAGAAGGATCGGCATAAGACTGCTTTTTGTGCACCGTTTGGCCTTTATGAGTTTAACCATATACCCTTTGGCCTGTGTAATGCTTCCGGGACGTTTCAACGTTTCAATGGAAAGGATTTTGGTTGACCAACACTTCCAGTCACGTTTACTATACCTTGATGATGTGGTCGTCTTCTCATCTTCATTTGAGCAACATCTGAGCCGGTTGAAACTAGTCCTGGCTCGATTTCTGGAAAATTTACTAAGAGTGAAGTGGAGCAAGTGCTCCCTTTTCCAGAGTGAAGTAACATATTTGGAGCATGTCATCTCATCAGAAGGTGTAGCCATCAATCCAGAGAATATCCGGGTAATAGCAGAGTGGCGCCCCCCAATAAATTATTCAGAGCTTAAATCATTCTTTGGATTTGCAGGTTATTATAGGTGCTTTGTAAAGAACTTTTAGTTAGCACTTAGCAGCTCCCTTGCATGTACTGTCATCCCTTAGCTCCAAAAAGGGACCAGGGCCAAAACTTAATGAGGCAGGTTTTTTGAAGTTATAGAACCCTAGTTGTGAAGCAGCATTTTTGAGTCTTAAGCATAAGGTAATTTCAGCCCCAGTACTGGCCTATGCAGATTTTTTTAAACCCTTTGTTCTAGAGATTGATGCTAGTCATCAGGGCCTAGGGGCTGTATTGTCTCAGGATGGAGAAAAGGGAAGGAGGCCAATTGCCTATGTAAGTCGTGGTTTGCATTCCTCTGAAAGGAACATGGAAAATTCCAGTGCGATGAAGTTGATGATGTTGGCACTGAAGTGGGCTGTGAAGGACAAGTTCTGAAAGTACCTGCCGGGCCACAAGTTTATGGTCTTTTCGGATAACAACCCACACAGCCATCTGAGGACAGCAAAGCTTGGAGCAGTTGAGCAGAGGTGGGCATCTGAGCTAGCCCGGTTTGACTTTGATATTCATTATTGACCAGTGAGGCAAAATGGGAATGTGGATGCCCTTTCTAGGCAGTACATGCAGGCCAGAGAATCTGAGAAAACACACAGTGGATGGATGGGACCATGTATCGCGAGATCTTGGCCAACAACCTCCCTCCCTCAGTAAGAGCATTGAAGATGGGTCATGTCTGGGTCTTCCAGCATGACAATGACCCAAAACACACAGCCAGGGCAACTAAGGAGTGGCTCCGTAAGAAGCATCTCAAGGTCCTGGAGTGGCCTAGCCAGTTTCCAGGCCTGAACCCAATAGAAAAGGAACAGCTGGAGGACCAATTTGCAACTTATTATGTCAATTGGCAACATGATTGGGTAAAAAAGAGCCTCTCAGAGTGGCAGTGTCTCTCAGAAGTCAAGATGGGCAGAGGATCACAGATAGCGGAGCAATATCAGAAAGGAGTTTCTCAGAGACAAATGGCAAAGAGTTTGAAGTTATCATCATCTACAGTACATAATATCATCCAAAGATTCAGAGAATCTGGAACAATCTCTGTGCGTAAGGGTCAAGGCCGGAAAACCATACTGGATGCACATGATCTTCGGGTCCTCAGACGGCACTGCTTCACATACAGGAATGATACTGTAATGGAAATCACAACATGGGCTAAGGAATACTTCCAGAAAACATTGTCGGTGAACACAATCCACTGCCGTTGCCGGCTAAAATTCTATAGGTCAAAAAAGAAGCCGTATCTAAACAGGATCCAGAAGCGCAGGCGTTTTCTCTGGGTCAAGGATAATTTAAAATGGACTGTGGCAAAGTGGAAAAGTGTTCTGTGGTCAGACAAATCAAAATTTAAAGTTCATTTTGGAAAACTGGGACGCCATGTCATCCGGACCAAAGAGGACAAGGACAACCCAAGTTTGTATCAGCGCTCAGTTCAGAAGCCTGCATCTCTGATGGTATGGGGTTGCATGTGGCATGGGCAGCCTACACATCTGGAAAGGCACCATCAATGCTGACAGTTATATTCAAGTTCTAGAACAACATATGCTCCCATCCAGACGTCATCTCTTTCAGGGAAGACCTTGCATTTTCCAACATGACAATGCCAGACCACATACTGCATCAATTCCAATGTCATGGCTGCATAGAAGAAGGATCCGGGTACTGAAATGGCCAGCCTGCAGTCCAGATCTTTCACCCATAGAAAACATTTGGCGCATCATAAGAGGAAGGTGCGACAAAGAAGACCTAAGACAGTTGAGCAACTATAACCCTATATTAGAGAAGAATGGGACAACATTCCTATTCATAAACTTGAGCAACTCCTCAGTCCCCAGACGTATGCAGTCTGTTATAAAAAGAAGAGGGGATGCCACACAGTGGTAAACATGGCCTTGTCCCAACTTTTTTGAGATGTGTTGATGCCATGATAAATTTTCTCATTTTAAACATTTGATATGTCATCTATGTTGTATTCTGAATAAAATATTGAAACTTGAAACTTCCACATCATTGCATTCTGTTTTTATTCACAATTGTACAGTGTCCCAACTTTTTTGGAATCGGGTTTGTAAATGCAAACATGGTTTCTGTACCAAATATTAAGTTCTGCTTTTTAGATGTATCAAATACTTATGTCATGCAATAAAATGCATCCATCCATCCATCTTCTTCCACTTATCCAGGGCTGGGTCGCGGGGGCAGCCGTCTAAGCAGAGATGCCCAGACTTCCCTCTCTCTAGACACTTCCTGTAGTTGTTCCGGGGGGACACAGAGGCGTTCCCAGGCCAGCCGGGAGACATAGTCCCTCCAGCGTGTCCTAGGCCTTCCCCGGAGTCTCCTCCCGGTGGGACGGGCCCGGAACACCTTCCCGGGAAGGCGTCCAGGAGGCATCCGGAACAGATGCCCAAGCCACCTCAGCTGACCCCTCTCGATGTGGAGGAGCAGCGGCTCTACTCTGAGCTCCTCCCGGGTGACTGAGCTTCTCACTCTATCTCTAAGGGATTGCCCAGCCACCCTGCGGAGAAAGCTCATTTCGGCCGCCTGTATCTGGGATCTTGTCCTTTCGGTCATGACCCAAAGCTCATGACCATTGGTGAGAGTAGGGACGTAGATTGACTGGTAAATCGAGAGCTTCGCCTTGCGGCTCAGCTCTTTCTTCACCACGACAGACCGATACATCGACCGCATTACTGCAGAAGCTGCACCGATCCGTCTGTCAATCTCCCATTCCATCCTTCCCTCACTCGTGAACAAGACCCCTAGATACTTTAACTCCTCCACTTGAGGCAGGAACTCTCCACCAACCTGAAGTGGGCAAGTCACCCTTTTCCGACTGAGGACCATGGCCTCGGATTTGGAGAGACTGATTTTCATCCCAACCGCTTCACACTCAGCTGCAAACCGTCCCAGTGCATGCTGAAGGTCCTGGTTTAAAGTGGCCAAAATGACAACATCATCCGCAAAGAGCAGAGATGAAATTGTGTGGTCCCCAAACCTGACACCCTCCGGCCCCTGGCTGCTCCTAGAAATTCTGTCCATAAAAATTACAAACAGAACCGGCGACAAAGGGCAGCCCTTCCGGAGTCCAACATGCACTGGGAATAAGCAGTAAGGTGCTAAAATGCAAATGAATTAATTAAAAATTATTTTCTGGATTTTTGTTTTAGATTCCGTCACTTACAGTTGAAGAGTACCTATCATAATAATGACATGCTTTTACATGCTTTGTAAGTGGGAAAACCTGCAAAAATCAGCAGTGTATCAAATACCTGTTCTCCCCACTGTAAGTAGGACACACATTTACATCACAAGTTGAGGAAAAATTGTCTGGTCCCCAAGAAATGCCCTGATGTCCCAAATGTTTCCCCACCACTTTTGGACTTGTGGTGCCACCTCTGTCGCTAACAACTTTGTCTTTATCCATTTTGATAATTGTTGATTGGTTATTACATTGGTTCTCCTATTTTCTAATGCAATATTTAGATGCAATACAGTGGGTATAGAAAATAATCACCCCCCTTTAAAATAATCACATTTTGTTGCTTTGCAGCCTGAAATGAAAACGGACGTGCTGTATTTACAACTTATTACATCTAAGTGAAAGATACCAACTTGTCAAGAAACAATAATTGGATTTGGAAAAAGAATCACCCCCCTCCTAATAATGACTTGTAAACCCAATCAGGTGTAGTTAATCACCTTCTCAATAGCACACAAAGCCAATTGACTTTCAACTGTGATCAGCTGTGGTCATTTTGATTACCTCAGCATGAAACAAGCTTTTCCTGAAGCATTTCAGTCCTTGGTAGCGCAACTGAAGAAAACAATCAACTATGGTTGGCAAGGCATTGTCAAAAGATCTCCGGGATAAAGTTGTGGACAGGCACAAGTCAGGAGATGGATACAAAAAAATGTCAAAGGCTTTATCAGTGCCTAGAAGCACAGTGAAGTCTATCATTAAGAAGTAGAAGGTATTTGGTACAACACAGACCCTCCCTGGGTCAGGACATCGCTCCAAACTGGATGAAAGAGCCAGGAGGAAACTGGTCAGAGAGGCTACCAGTTGCAGGAATTCATGACAAAGAGTGGTCATTGTGTGCATGTGACAACAATATCACAAATTCTTCACAAATGTGGCTTTGGGAGGGTTGCAAGAAAAAAGCCACTCCTCAAGAAAGGCTACATGCAGTCACGACTTAACTTTGCCAAAACGCACCTTGAAAATTCTAAGGCCACGTGGAAAAAGGTGTTATGGTCAGATGAGACTAAAATGTAATTATTTGGCCTCTACGCCAAACGATATGTCTGGCGAAAATCCAATACAGCTCACCATCCAAATTATACCATTCCTACAGTAAAGCATGGAGGTGGTAATATCATGTTATGGGGTTGTTTCTCTGCAGCAGGGACTGGAGCACTTGTCAGGATAGAAGTTAAAATGGATAGGAAAATCTGCTGTTCTCTGCCAGAAAGTTGTCAATGGGAAGAAGACTTACCTTCCAACATGACAATGGCCCAAAGCACACAGCAAAACTCACCACACAGTGGTTGAATGAGAAAAAGGTGAATGTCCTTGCATGGCCTAGTCAGAGCCCGGACTTAAACCCCATTGAAAATCTGTGGAATGACTTGAAGAAAGCAGTCCACAAACGGTCACCATCAAATTTAACTGAACTTGAGCAGTTCTGCAAAGAAGAGTGGTCAAATATTGCAACGTCTAGATGTGCAAAGTTAGTAGAGACATATCCCAACAGACTAAAGGCTTTGAGTGAAAAGCGACCACTGCAAATTGAACGCTTCTGTTCCTCACTCAAAACGTTTCTTTAAAAAAAATTTAAAGGAAAGAAAAAGGTGCAGTGGTCTTTTAATTTTTTCAGGAGCTGTATACTGAATACTTCAACCCTTCAACCCTTCTCTATTTACACCGTGGCATCCAACAAAACCATTGCTGACAGAGTACATTCCTAAGAGCAGTGTTCTTGTCATATGTTCTCTATTTTGTCTTACCGAGGAGTGAGCCTCTCACAATCCTTGTGCCAATGTGGATTGGGACTTCCAAATGTGTCTGCATTTTTGTGGGCGGAGGGGCGGTTCTTAACATCGAGTTAACCATGATGCAGCATAAAATGCCATGACAGCATACCGCAGGTAAAACATATTCACCTTTCGTAGTATGGGTTAATTGGAAAGTTACACCCAACGTCACTAAGTTACTCCTGAAGTTACCTCAATAAGCCAGTTGCGTCGCTTCGTAAGTACACCTGGTGTACAGCTTAATCATCATGTCTTAAACTTGAAATTCACAAATGAACCTGTGAAAGTTAATACTTTAGTGCTGCACATCATTTAATATCAATAACAGGCGATGGTCCAACATACTAGAGTCTAGTGACAGTTCTCTCACAAATTTTGTTTGCACATCAACTGGCATTATAGCTCAATGTATAGAGCTAGGGACAGATATGTAACAGCTTTGGAAATCCTGGTTTGAGTCCTGATCTTTCCTTTTTTTCCTTATTTTTTTTGGTAACACTGGCAACACTGCATTTGCCATTTGCAGTTCCTACGTTTGGAGTCTTTCCGTTTGAAATATCATATCTTAAATCAAGCATTGGAGCCACCCTATTTCATGAATGTTTACAACCAGGGTTAATGTCGTACAACCCTGTTCTTGGAGATCTACTGTCCTCTAGGATTTCTCTCTCTGAGGTGACGTGGAAATTTGTCCTGTGGGAAATTTTTATTACGTCAGAACTCGAATCAGGATTTCCAGGCCCGGAGAGCTAAAGAAGAAAAGGACCATCCGGCTTCTTATCAGCACACAGTTCAAAAGCCAGCATCCGTGATGGTATGGGGGTGCATTAGTGCACATGGAATGGGTGACTTGCACATCTGTGAAGGCACCATTAATGTTGAACATCTACAGGTTTTGGAGCAACATAGAGTTGTGCCCAAAAGTTTGCGATGTTTACCTTTGGAGAATTGGTAATATATGTACCATTTGCAAATTGAATGCAAGAATACAAATTGTCTGCCAGTATTTTCAGATAACATGCTGCATTCATCTTGACATGAGTTTTCACAAGATTCCCCATGCCTTTAGAGCTCAAACACCGTCAAAACATCATTGAGCCACCACCATGCTACATAGTGGGGATTGTATTTTGTTCACTATAGGCCTTGTTGACCCCTCTCCAAACATAGCGCTTATGTCTGTGACAACAGAGTACTATTTTGGATTTGTCACTCCTAATGAGTGTGCCAGAAGCTGTGAGGTGTGTCAAGGTGTTGTCAGGCATATTGTAACTGGGCTTTTTTGTGGCATTGGCACAGTTAAGGCTTCTTTCTGCCAGCTCGACCATGCAGCGTCGTATTGTGCTCCTCGAAACAACCACACTGTCTTTTTCCAGAGCAGCCTGTATTTCTTTTGAGGTTACCTGTGGGTTTTTCTTTGTTTCCCAAACAATTCTTCTGGTAGTTTTGGCTGAAATCTTTCTTGTTCTACCTGACCATGACCTGGTATCAAGAGAAATTTTCCACTACTAAATAAATGATTGAAAAGCATCTTTATAACCTTGTTAGGGAGGTATTTTGACAGTTCTTTTCTGCTCCCCATAGCTCAGTGTCAAGCCTGCTCAGTGCATCCACATGGGAGCTAACAAACTCATTCACTATTAATACACAGACAATAATTGCAATATATATAAAAAAAAATCACCTGTGTGTGTCACCTTGTTTGACTGTAACAAGGCCAAACATTCAAGAGTATGTAAACTTTTGATCACGGCCATTTGGGTGATTCCTGTAATCTTTATGATTTAAAAAGGAACCAAACAACTATGTGATAACAAATGGCTTCATATTATCACTATCCTTAAATAAAAGATCAGTCAGTTGCATGATCAGTCATATTTTCAAAATGAATGCCAACATTTTCACATTTCTGTCTGGGTATGCAAACTTATGAGCACAAATGTATGCAGCAATCCATTTTTCAGCAAGACAATGCCATACCACATCATGCACGTTTTACAACAGCATGGCTCTGTAATAAAATAGTCCACGGTTGTCCTTGATCGATAGTCATCGGATCTAAGTGACTTTGAAAATGGGTTCATTATTGAGGCAGCGACGGCAGGAGCTTCAGTCACAACAACTGGGTGCTGTTTTAATAGGAACAGTAACATCTATATTTTGATCTGTGGGACAGACATCGGTTAACAGTTCTTTCGGGGTCGAATATCGATGACTGTGACGCTTGTGATATGTAAGGAAAAGAGCAACTTTTTCCCAGATGACTGAAAATGTCAATGAATGTATAAACACGTAGTGTAGCGAGTAGGCTACTATTCTGTAAGAATGTATTTACTAATAATAATGGGCCCACAACTGTTTCACATGACCAAAGCGGCAAAAACGTACGTTTCTTCTATTGATATGTGCTTTGCTCAATAAAATGTGAATTTACTGCTTATTTTGGCTAGTTGAAGAAACTGACATTTGAGATCTGGGCCTAGTAATCTACTGTAAAGTGGTAGCATATATGTTTTATATATGCCTAGTTACTGTCATTATAATGGCAAAGCCTTAATTATTGAAAAGTAAATTTCTAAATGTGAATAAAAAAACTCCTTCCCCTTGTCAGTTTTGACTTTTTGTGGTGTTCTTCAAATGCTCGCTTTACCTCGATAGCGCTTTTATTTCTCAGCACACAAATCCATGTATATTTGCTTAATACATCTAGTATGTTAACATACATTTCATGTTATCGTTTTGCACACTATAAGCACTCATGTCAACCAAATCTAGCTGAAATTGAATTTATATAATGAACAATAACTCTATTTCTTTGAAAATGTATAGCTACAGGCCTGTGTAGCGTATATGTATTCTGGGCGAGTAGCCAGTCATTTGCCTCACCATTTTTGAGGATCTCCCCGGTTTTTTCCAAGTACGCTCTTTTCCATCCCTCTCTACCCACATAAGCACCAGGGTTTCCTTGGTTGTAGTAAATACTTTTCATAACCTGTTCAGACATTGTAGAGCACAGGTGTCGAACCGGTTCCACAAAGGGCCGAGTGTCTGCAGGTTTTTGGTTTTTCCTATAAATTGGTTCCTAGTTCATACCTACACAACCAGGTGAGGGTAGAAACTAACCAATCAGTGACCTAATTAACCAATCAAGTACAAGGAGAGAGCAAAAACCTGCAGACACTCGGCCCTCCGTGGAACCGGTTTGACACCTCTGTTGTAGAGCATTCGTGCAATAATGAGAAGTAATACAGGTTTTATTTGAGCTTTTGAAATTACACATCATTCAAGAAATCCAGAAAACTTACACAAACATTCAGATCTCTGTTGATTAGAAAATCTGTAAACAATTTAGAAATACATTCTACATCCATAATTACTCAACAACATCATTACTCAACAATTTACCACACAAACATCTTACATACGTAAACAAACATAACATGTGCCCAATTTAAAGTCTTTGTTATCAGCATTTGAAAATGTTAGAAGTTTATACATGAAGTTGTTTAGAGCCTTTGATTCAACACTGACAACAATTGCAGCCAATCATCAGATGTGTTCCTAACCATTTCCATATGCTTCCATGTGCATCAACTGTTTAATCGCTAAACCCACATAGGATTTGTTTAGATACAGCAGCCACTTGAACATCGGTCAGCGGTGCATGAAAACTCAAAACGTACAAAGCCTTGACCATGTTTCAGTCGCAGTGTTTTAAATTGTCTCCATGATGTCATCATAATGGGTCTCAAAAAAATAATCAGGCGGATCGAGACAAGAATGTCTTCTCTGGCTCGGGTGGTCCACTTCACATCCGATGCATGCTTTGTGGAGAATAGCTGCAACAACGTTTTCCAGAATCATACCCAATGTTTCTTTGATGATCTTTAAAGCTTTTGGTGCAAGGCATTTGTCCATTTTGTGATAACTCTTGTCAGCATTTGAAAGGTATGACAGATTAAGAGGTCCTAGCTGTCAAGCCAATTGTAGTTTCTTGTTGTGTATGCCTGTGGAATCGAGCTGTTGGGGTCTGGGTACTGTAGAAGTCTACAGCTTTGTCAGCCATGGCGTCACACAGCCAGGCTTCAGCCTTGTGGAGTTCAAGCTTCGGTTGGTTGTATTCTTGAGACATGTTTCGTAAATTCTTGCGACTGCTTGATAGTCACAGCCGGTCTGTCTGTTTTTATGCTTTGTTGAGGACTGTGTTAGCTTAAGGCGGGGCTTCAGGGTCTTACGTCAGTCGAACAGTCCGCAGTCGCAGTCACAATCTAACCTACTGACATTTTACAGAAATAGTTCCAATCTAATAGTCATACTGTTTCATTCCTTTGACAACTTTAAACAGTACATCTACCGTATTATGTGTCCCCTGTTTTGGCCCCAAATAAAACACTTTCGGAAAGGTGTTCCATGAACTGGCATTAAAAACCGGCCTTAAACTCTTGACCTTCGGGTAATTCATAAAATGTATCCACCGATCCGACCATCGTCCAACTTTATCATTAGGAATTGTTCAGAATAGACAAAACTTCACTGGTTCCTAAGTTAGGATTTGCTCAGGTTAGACAAAAGCTTTGCTGGCTACAACCTTCACTAAGTACGTTATAGTAAGCCTAAAATAAAACTGTTTCAGGTTATATTGTGACTACTTAACACAATGCTTCACAGTGTCTAGCTAAAAATTTAAACTTGGTGTGATATTAATGCGTCATAAAATGATCTGATGTCAAGAAGCTACACTGACACTCTGCACATGCAAACAAAGCACAAAATAAAACTGTTTATGGTTATGTTGTGACTATTACTGGTGGATTTTCGAAGTACGAATCAGTGCAAACTTTTAAGGGTAATCCTATATCACAACCCTTTGCGCAGTGAAAGACCAGGAAGCCCTGTAGTCTTGTGGGAATCTTCCCAATCCTTCAATATTTTGACCTGGGT
The DNA here is from genome assembly GCF_011004845.1 of Esox lucius. Taxonomy (NCBI): domain Eukaryota; kingdom Metazoa; phylum Chordata; class Actinopteri; order Esociformes; family Esocidae; genus Esox; species Esox lucius. The sequence continues at coordinate 39,867,165 of NC_047587.1, forward strand.
TTCCCCTCTCTGACGTTCCAATTTTGGTCTCCCAGAAATATTTATCCACTCTTTACTTTTCAGACATCACAGAACAATATATAGCCACTCAGTAATACCACAAATCTCATATACAGCTCTGGAAAAAATGGAGAGACCACTGCATCTTTTTCTTTCCTTTCCAAAAAAGTTGAAAAGGAAAGTTTTGATTGAGGAACAGAAGCGTTCAATTTGCAGTGGTCTCTTAATTTTAACCGTTCTGTTCCTTGATGAATGTTAATGGTTTAGAGATATTTCAGTAAGCTGTGACTGCAGGGATAAAAAGGTTTGCTTATATTGCCTAGCTAGCTTGCTTCTCGAGATAACACCACTCTGTCTTATGAGATGGTCCCAGAACAGATTGGAATGTGTACCTAATTGATAAGGGGTCTACTCCTCAGGACTACTTTATAATTTGGTCAGCTGTCCAAGGATTTCAGGGAAAAGGCTCTAGACCTCTAGACCAAGCAGCTTGGTGAGAAGGTGACAACAGTTGGTGCAATTATTCGTAAATGGAAGGAACACAAAAGAACTGTCAATCTCCCTCGGTCTGGGGCTCCATGCAAGATCTCACCTCGTGAAGTTGCAATGATCATGAGAACAGTGAGGAATCAGCCCAGACATTCAAGGGAGGATCTTGTCAATGATCTCAATGCAGCTGGGACCATAGTCAGCAAGAAAACAATTGGTAACACACTATGTCGTGAAGGACTGAAATCCTACACCACCCGTAAGGTCCCCCTGCTCAAGAAAGCACATGTACATGCCCGTCTGAAGTTTGCCAATGATCATCTGAATGATTCAGAGGAGACCTGGGTGAAAGTGCTTTAGTCAGATGAGACCAAAATCTGGGATGCCCTCCCTCCAGTGCCTTTCGGGAGAAGTGTCACTGGCTTGTTGTTGACTCTCTGTTGCGCACCTGTGCAATTGGGCTGTACGCTGCTAGCAATACTCGGCCCTCATTCAGGGGGGTTGCGGTTGGTGGGTGTCCCTTTGGTTGATGCCTGGTAATGTGGGTGGATTGATTTCCTGCCTGTTGGGCCCTGTCTGGGGCTTCCCCCGGGTAGGGCCACAGTGTCACCGGACCCCCCCGTCTCAGTTCCAAGGTGTTACGTTGCTATATTATTGTGCTGGGGGATATGAGGAATGCACTACTAACTTTTCTCAGTCTCCTCCAGTTTTAAATTTTAGGAGGAGATGAGGTCCTGGTCCACACCTGCGGATTACCTGGTTTGGGGGGCTCGTTGCTGTCCCTGTACTTGTCCACCTGGTCATATTTCTGACCTAGTCTAAAATCAAATTATTCCAATTGGACTCTTAAGAACTCACCCGGCACAGCCAGAAGAGGACTGGTCACCCATCTGTGCCTGGGTCCTCTCTAGGTTTCTTCCTAAAATTCGACCTTAGGGAGTTTTTCCTAGCCACTGAAATTCAACACTATTGTTGTTTGCTCCTTGGGGTTTAGGGCCGGGTGTCTCTGTAAGGCACTTTGTGACAACTGCTGTTGTAAAAAGGGCTTTATAAATAAATTTGATAGATTTATCCCCACCGTCAAACATGGAGGTGGAAACATTTTGCTTTGGGGGTGTTTTTCTGCTAAGGGGACAGGACAACTTCACCGCATCAAAGGGACGATGGACAGGGCCATGTACCATCAAATCTTGGGTGAGAACCTCCTTCCCTAAGTCAGGGCATTGAAAATGGGTCGTGGATGGGTATTCCAGCAGGACAGTGACCCAAAACACATGGCCAAGGCAACAAAGCTCAAGAAGAAGCACATTTAGGCCCTGGAGTGGCCTAGCCAGTCTCCAGACCGTAATCCCATAGAAATCTGTGGAGGGAGCTGAAGGTTTGAGTTGCCAAACGTCAGCCTCGAAACCTTAATGACTTGGAGAATATCTGCAAAGAGAAGTGGGACAAAATCCCTCCTGAGATGTGTGCAAACCTGGTGGCCAACTACAAGAAACGTCTGACCTCTGTGATTGCCAACAAGGGTCTTTGCCACCAAGTACTAAGTCATGTTTTGCAGAGGGGTCGAATACTTATTTCACTCATTAAAATGTAAATCCATTTTTTAAAAAATTGACATGGATTTTTTGTTCTTATTCTGTCTCTGTTCAAATAAACGTACCATTAAAATTATAGACTGATGATTTCTTTGTCAGTGGGCAAACGTACAAAATCAGCAGGGGATCAAATAATGTTTATCCTCACTATACTCTTTTCAGGTGCTGTTATTGTTCTTTACCAAAAGACAGCTTGGCATTTTCATCCATTCCATAATCCTATAGATGGGTTACTATTGAAGGCTCCCTGCTGTAGCCAGTTAGATGAATGTTCATGTAGTTAAAGTGAAAACATATGCAGTTTTGTATGCTGTAATTGTTTACATATTTTAATAAATAATTAAGTTTTATAATTGGATTTTTTAAAATAAATAATTTGATCCCATGCTGATTTTGTACTCAGTTCTTACAAATACATAAATGCATATTTGATGTGTCTAAAACAGCTACTCTTTATGTATGCATTCATCACAGGTTAACCCTTGTGCGCCCCTCAAATTTATTACCCATTGGACACCTTTGTGAACAAAAATGTACACGTACAATGAACTGATATAAAATATTTATACATTAATATTTTGTTCCGCTTTTTTTTTCATAAATCTCTTAAATAACTTGAAACCTGCTCAAAACAACCAAACATTCAATAATTTTCAGGATTTTAACCCTTTAAATGCCAGCTTGATTGTTTGAATTACCTCATTATTTATTACAAAAAATCATTAAAATAAATCCATATACTAAATAGTAGGGCCATGGTGGTGATTAGAGTCTTGGATATGTCAAAGATTAGCAACATAATGTATTTGATTGCATTTGTATATTTTATGTAGTGCCAGATACTCCCTCTGGACACCTTCGTGGACAAAAATGTCCTATTGACTTCCATTAAAAACACATTTTTATCTCACTGCCATTAGAGTATAAAACCATGCATTCTGTAGTGTAAGCATTTCATTTTGAAGAAAAGTAGTGATATTTGAAATTTTGACTGTATTCCATCACACACACACACGTGCACACACACTCATGCGCACACACACGTGCGCACACACAGGCATGCACACACACACACACACACGCCCACACACACAGGCGTGCACACACATACACGTGCACACACAAAAACTCTTCTACCAGATTCAACCAGATTCAACCATTTTCCCATTGTAGGCCAATGGATGAAAATCTTAAAAAAAAAAAAATTTGACCCATGTGACTACCAAGGTGCCCCAAGAGTTTTGGTGTGCACACTTGTGTGTATGTTTGTGTGTGTGCGCACGTATGTGTGTGTTTGCTTGTGTGTGTGTGTGTATGTGTGTGTGTGTGTGTGTGTGGTGGAATACAGTAAAAAGTTCAAATATCACTACAAACAAAAAAAAACATTTCAAAAGTATAGAATTTGACACAGGCTTTGTTTATTAGGTCAATATACAGGTTAACTGTTTCAAACACGTAATTTGTTAATTTCAGATTATACTCTTGACATTAGGTCCACACAGATATGGAACACATCTACATCACATGAGAAGTCCTTGAACACACACGCTTCAAGGCAGACTTGAACCATCTCCAGATCTACATGGTGAAAACAATCTCTGCCACAGTTTGCTATATAAAAAGATGTCCAGGTGATCGTGAGTTGTGGACTTGACGACTCTGTGGTTGTTCTAAGTCAATACCACCTCATTAAGTTCTTCCTAGGAGGCAATATAGTATAGTGGGTTGTCACAATAATATTAATAGGCCTACCTGCAAAATGTAATTTGCTGCAATGCAACCAATGTTGCAATTATATTTTCACAGCTATCAAAATGTGATGGAAGGACCCAAAAACAAAAAGTCATGCCATTTATTACACAGGACAAATCTTAAATTATGCCTACTTATTTGAAACAGAGCTACTCTGAATATCTCAACCCAGATTATTGATTTTGCCAACCAGAAACAATAATGTATTTAGTATAAATTCTCTGGGCAATCCTTTATCTCTTTATCTTTATAATGTGTCAATTATCTGTTTTATTTGAAGAAAGCAAAACTGCCATCTTCTCTGAGTTTGTAGCCTTCTCTGAGAAGTAGCCATGTTCTCTGAGCATGTCTAACAGGTCTATCCCAAGCTGGACACACTCACTCCACAAGATCCTCCACCATCGTTCAATTGGCTGGTTTCCAGTGCTTGCATTGGATCAAAGGTTACATGGTCTGTTTCAGCTTAATTTTCAGAAAAATTTAAAACAATGCTGCATTTCAGCCATTTGGCCATTTTCTGTTCATAAAAGTCTGAGTCTGGCCGGGCACCCACCAGCATTGATCACGCCATCCATAAAGTAACCAGCGATGATCTTTGGGTCATTGTTTTTTTGTAAGCTTCAAGCAATATCATCTTTCTGATTGCAGTTCCAAATGGCTTAAGTTTGTCATAGGCATCAATGTGCCAGACGTAGTTTGGACCACAGCTGTGGTAAACACCATTGCAGTCTGTTTCTTGACCTCAGTTCAACACATTCACCATCCAATATCTGTAGCAATATTCAAACTGTTTCTCTGTCAGTCACAATTCCATGTAACCAACATTTTTGGTGCATCCATCTGTAACCATGACAGATGGACGTTGCTGTTCAATGAAGGTTGCCACCTCAGCCACATCAGTTTTATTCTTTCTATGCCAGAGCTGCTTCTTGCTTGAAATCTTTTCAAAGGTGTGTTTGCTTAGTACAATCCCATGTGAATCTGCACGCACATGAAGTATTTAATCTGTTGTAAAGCCATGATTAAAGTAGTCTTCAATGTACTAAATTCATTTATATGTCAAATTGAATAGAACTCATGCTAAAGAGCTGCTACTTTGACTGTTGTGTGAAAGTATCTTATAATTATGACTTGTTATCTCATAATTTTGAAATGTTATCTCATTATTGTCTTTTTAACTCGTAATTTAGACATGCCATGTCATAATTGACCTTTTATCTCATAATTCAGATTTTTGATCTCAGAATTCTGACTTAATCTCATAATTTTGAAAGAGAATGACAAATCACTGCAATTGCTGGTTAATTGATTTCATTATGGTTATATTTGTTTGTTATATGACATGTCAAATGGTGTTATCTATAGTATATAGTATAAATGGTGTTATCTATAGTACATCTATAGTTATCTATAGTATTCTATAGTATTTAGAGTTTCTAAAGACAATATATAATCCTGTTTCAGCTTTGCATTCTTGACTATAGGCTACCACAGCCAACCACTAAACAAACCCAATGCATAGGTATTTTAGAAAATGCATTATTTATGGATGACCAAACATAAGTTGCCTACTAATAAATAGTGACCTTTATCTGGTAACGCCGGAGACTAAACCACACTCATCTATTTTAAGATGCACCTCCGTACTTGTCTTCCTGCCTTAAAGCACCAAAGATATTTTAGGAATCTCATAATACAAACAAATTAGTTCCTGGTTTGACCAAATGCAATTCTCTTGTTGAGTTGGTTTACTAGGGTTCCAACCAAGTTGTTAAACATTCATTGAGACAAGTATTTGACTTGTCCTGTAATGTTTGTGTTTTCACCAATCACCGCTGGATGTACGTAATTTGTAGGTATGGCCTAGTCTTTAGACTCAAATGCCAATTGATTTCAGTCTTGCATGTTGAAAACTGGGGCTATCAGAATCTGTCTGAAATCTGTCGCTAGCAATCTAATGTACAATGTCAAACTACTCTTTGTAAACATGGTTACGTTGCTCTCGTTGCAACAAATGATGCTGTCCTTAAAATTTTTTTTTATGTGGAACCGCTTTCTGACTGATCATTAATTGCAAGATTCTGTAATTGTTTTTTGACTGAAAAAAAATCCTACCTAGTGCAGCTATAACTGGTAAGTAAATACTCAACTAATGTAAAATATCAACAGGTTACACCTGCATATTAGCCAATGATAGCAACAGAAAACATTGTTTCTCTGCTTGTTTACCTGTTAGAACTAACAAAATATGCAGCTAATAATAGATCTGTTACCAATTGTGACAGGAAGAAGTTAGGAGGGGTGGAGGATTTTACGATATAAAAAACAGAAGAATGAGAAGGAAAGACAGCATTAGGGTGGCAGGAAACAAATAAGGACTGAGGCAATAGTCATTATGACTTTATTTTAATCCCTTATGATCTTGTGGGACAACTGGAAACATGAAGCTGCCCTCAGCCAGCCAGGTGTAGGAGAGACAGAGCAGAACCCGAAAGGCACAACAACCATCAAAGTGACTAGGGATAGAGTGAGGAAGACAAAATTGAGCTCAAAATTGAGTCATTCAGTAAAAAGAATTAATCTTTCAAGTAATTTTGTTTATTAAAGTCAGTAATGCCTGCATCCAATTATCAGTAACAAACATGTCTCTATAATCTTGCTGGCTTGATCAGTTTTTATTTTCTAACATAATACTAACAGCTGTTGGATGGAGAACTGAGCTGGAGGACAGCATATTTATTGATGTTGGGTAGAACTCCGCTGCCAGCCGTTCAAAGTAACAAAATAATTGCTCAATTGAACGATTAAACTGAATGAGTCAGCCATTCACAAGTCTTATTTATAGTACTTGGTGCATGTGTGTTTATCATGACAATCAATAATCAGCTAACTATATTCATTATTGTAACCTGTGTCCAATTATCAGTTATAAAAATGTATTTATAATGCTCCTGGCTTGATCAGAGCACTGAGCTAGAGGACCGCATATGAAGTCAATGATCATGTTAAAAACATGCTGCCAACCGTTTAAGTGAACTATACAATTGAACAAGTCAATACAAGAGAGGACTTGTGAGTCTCGAGTCACTAAAGCTAAATACAAAATTATGAATTGCACACAAACGGCACCTCGCTATCACCCTGGTGGAGGAAGAAGCCTCTGTTGTCTCAAAGCTTTAGCCCAGGGCTGCTCAATCCTGTTCCTGGAGAGCTACCATCCTGTAAGTTCTCTCGAATCTCAATTATGCACACCTGATTCTAATAATGAGCTGGATAAAAAGCTAAGTCAGGTTAGTCACAACTGTTGTTGGAGAGAGAACCTACCGGATGTTAGATCTCCGGGTCCAGGATGGACCAACCCTGCTTTAGCCCATCCCTGCACCCCCCGCAAACCCTGAGCCCATACAAACCCTTCAACTGCTGAGATCATCCCTGTTCACCCTGATAAAAAAAGGAGGAGCCAACAGTCTCATCCCACCAACCCCATGTATGCATTTGAGTTCCTGGCTCACAGCAGCATTTGAATCCGATGTTTCAGCTAGTTGCCAGTCACCTGCACCAGCTACACTGCCTGAAGATGAAAGAGAGCCTTTTTGGTAGGAACATTCTGCCCACACTTAAGAGGCTAACCTCACATCAAAGAGCAGCAGCAAAGATTAAGATCCAGCAAATTCTTTTTGAGGCAGAGTTCAATTGTGAGTTCTCAAAGTACTTTGTGGAATAACATTAATACTAAAATGTTTGTATTCTACAGTTATTTTAATTCTGTGAGTGTGTATGTGTGAAACGTTGTCCTTTTTCACTTACAGAAATGATAAATTTTCTCTCTCGTTTCAGTCATCCCAAGGGTTCCATTCTCATATTTAAATATTTTTAAAGACTGAGTTCATATAAAGGTTACACATACATGTACACCATGAAATATACATTTACACAACTCATCACAGTCTCCAAATACTCTTGCACTTTATTATAAGCAACAATGTGAGTGAGAAACAGACACGCAATATACCATATATTCAGAGTTAGTGAGTTTGCATTTTAAACCTTTCCGTTTTCTCTCTCGTTCGCATTCAGAAACATCACAGCCTGCTGACATTTGAGGTTGAGTGCGAGTGATAGATAGGCACATACACACATCAAACATACAAAATATATCTACATAATATATGTGAGAAGTTTTTGCACATTACATTATACAATGTAATTTGCAAAACAGACACTTTTTATTTGCTTTTTTTAGGTTTCTGACTTGCAACTGTTATCATACTGTAACTTTCTTCTGCCTTTTCTCAAGAATACCAGTTTTGGGTGTTGGAACCAGCTGTAATTAATTATTGTGGCATAATCCAATGTTTGAAGTGTTATTAATTAAAAATACCAATATAGGAATATGCAGTGTAGAAGCCTATTTAATATCTCCTGCAGGTGGAAGAGGTATGTGGGTATCATGTTTAATAAACCAGACCGCAGACATGAATAGAAAATTGCTCTTTTACTGAAAGTGGGTGGCTTTTAATACTGTGGATCACTGCACCACATTCTGTCACTGAACAGCTCCAGCGGCAGAGAAGTACTGGGTCAGCTTCTCCCTTGCTTGCAGTGCCCCTCTCCCAGCATTATTTGCACCTACACGAGCCATATATCTCATCCTGCAGTTTGCAGTGTCCAGTTCTGTCTGTGCTCCTGAGCCCGGGGATGTCTTCTAGATGTAGTTGTGGAGGACACACGTGGCCTTGACACTACCATCCACATTCTCTGGCTTCAACGCAAGCACCCGTTTGTACATCCTCCACCAACAAATGGTACGACTTCAACAGTGAAGAGGCGATTCTGGGATGCTGGCTTTCTAGGCAGACTTGCAAAGAAAAAGCCATATCTCAGACTGGCCAGTAAAAAGTAAAGAACACAGACACTGGACAGGGGAAGATTGGGGGAAAAAGGCCAGCATACCGGAGACGCCTCTTCACTGTTGACGTTGAGACTGGTATTCTGTAGGTACTATTTAATGAAGCTGCCAGTTGAGGACCTGTGAGGTGTCTGTTTCTCAAACTAGACACTAATGTATTTGTCCTCATGCTCAGTTGTGCCTTCCCAGTCTTCTTTCTATTCTGGTTAGAGAGAGTTTGCACTGTTCTGTGAAGGGAGTACTACATAACGTTGTACGAGATTTTCAGTTTCTTGGCGATTTCTCACATGGAATTGCCTTCATTTCTCAGAACAATAACAGGCCGACAAGTTTCAGAAGAAAATTATTTGATTTTAAAGGGATAATTCTACCTGGGATCCCTCGTCCCGCTGCACCATGCAGCGGGATGAGGCAAATGGTAAGTCCATGGGAGGGCAAATGGTAGCAAATGTTAAGTCCATGGGAGGGCAGTTTATGCTCACCTGGGGCAGTGGCCCATTTTGGAAATGAAGGAGGACAGGAAAGGATTTTGCCTCTCCCTAGGCAGCCTTTTTTAAGACTCACAGTTCTGGCACCTGTTGCAGCCCAACCGGGTTCATAACCTCGTCGGCAAACTAGTTCATCAAGTGGTGGCTGTGGCTTGCTCCTGACGTTTTCCGGTTTCCACTGTGGCTTTCCTGACTCCTGTTCAGACGGCACCGGCACAGGACTGGAAATGCTCCGACCACTGGGTGCCCAAGCGGATGAAGAGGAGGTGGGATTGAATAGAGAAGGGGGAGTGAGACCCTAGTCATCTGTTTGGTGAAGGGAGAGTGAGACCCTAGTCATCTGTTTGGTGAAGGGAGAGTGAGACACTAGTCATCTGTTTGGTGAAGGGAGAGTGAGACACTAGTCATCTGTTTGGTGAAGGGAGAGTGAGACACTAGTCATCTGTTTGGTGAAGGGAGAGTGAGACACTAGTCATCTGTTTGGTGAAGGGGGAGTGAGACACTAGTCATCTGTTTGGTGAAGGGGGAGTGAGACACTAGTCATCTGTTTGGTGAAGGGGGTGAGGGAGACACTAGTCATCTGTTTGGTGAAGGGGGTGAGGGAGACACTAGTCATCTGTTTGGTGAAGTGGTTGAGGGAGACACTAGTCATCTGTTTGGTGAAGGTGGAGTGAGACACTAGTCATCTGTTTGGTGAAGGGAGAGTGAGACACTAGTCATCTGTTTGGTGAAGGTGGAGTGAGACACAAGTCATCTGTTTGGTGAAGTGGGTGAGGAAGACACTAGTCATCTGTTTGGTGAAGGGGGAGTGAGACACTAGTCATCTGTTTGGTAAAGGGGGAGTGAGACACTAGTCATCTGTTTGGTGAAGGGGGTGAGGGAGACACTAGTCATCTGTTTGGTGAAGGGGGAGTGAGACCCTAGTCATCTGTTTGGTGAAGGGGGTGAGGGAGACACTAGTCATCTGTTTGGTGAAGGGGGTGAGGGAGACACTATGCATGAACAGGTTCATAACCAAATGGCTCTTGCGTACGCTCAAAACGAAATTTCTGCTGAGATGTATTCTAACAATTTTGTATAAGCGTGGCTCTAAAGGACGCGACATTCACGTCACAGAACGTTTCTCTCCATTTCCTTTCAGATTATGGAATATGAGTTCAAAAGAGTGGCGTTTGACTATACTACTATCTTCTTGCAACTTTTCCAAGTTTTGGGCTGGAGTGCCATCTTGCTCCACTCCACAAAGAGTGGCAGTGAGGTAGGGAGGACTCAGGCTTCTGTTAGCAGAGGTTAGGGCTGTACTTTACATGGAAAGGTCCTCCTTTCCACAATGAGTCAGACTGTTGGCATACCTGGATGTCCCATTGGTGATGGCAAACTTGGTTGAGTTGGCCTTGAAGTTGGTCACTGTTGGTGCACAGTTTGTGCCTGTGGTTTGTAATGAATTGGAAAAAGAGTGCCTGGTGGCCCAGCCAACAGATAGTCTACAAGTATTCAGTCAGATACTGTCTACATGTTGGTGCACAAAGGGATGCTTTCTTCAGCAGAACTGCCTTTTTGCACAGAGACAGTGCAGTCTGTTACTTGCATACCAACAGGCAGCACTTGCAGTCATATTTTTCTAGGATAAACATAACACATCTGGCACAAAAATGTATAATATTAGCCACTAGAACATCTTACCATATCCTGGGAGAGCTGACAACCAGTCAAAATCATTGTGTCAAAATATTCTAGAAGTTACGTTACCCGTTGGTGGGTGCTGCTATGTTTGTTTCTCAACCAAAGATAAAGAAAGGTGATAGGATGAGTAACTCTGAGACCAGACGGTCATTTACATTTGCCCCCCAACATATCACTGTAAATATGACTGTCATTTTAGTAATATTTATAATACACAATGAAAGCGCTTCAATCAATCAATCAAATGTATTTATAAAGCCCTTTTTACAACAGCAGTTGTCACAAAGTGCTTTTACAAAAACATCCGGCCTTAAACACCAAAGAGTAAACAACAGTCGTGTTGAATTTCAGTGGCTAGGAAAAACTCCCTAAGAAGGGCGAAATTTAGGAAGAAACCTAGAGAGGACCCTGGAGGGGTGACCAGTCCTCTTCTGGCTGTGACGGGTGAAATATTAAGAGTCCAATTGGAATAATTAATAAATGCATGTGGGTTAAATCCAGAGTCTATTTAAAGTTAGACCAGGTCAAAAGCATTACCAGATGGACAAGGACAGGGACAACACGGGGGAGGAGGTGTCAGCACAGTGGCAGCTGAAATCGTCAGGTATCGTCTTGATCTGCAACACAACCAGGAGGACTTTGGACAGGGACAGCAAGGGGCCCCTCAAACCAGGTACTCCGCAGGTTTGGACCAGGACCTCATGTCCTCCTAAAGTTTAAAACAGGAGGAGCCTGGGAAAATTCAGAAAATGCATTCGATTTATAGTGGAGAAGGAGAACTTAGTGGGGAAGGAGAACAGACCCAATCCCCCAGCACAATAGTATAGCAGCGTAGGATCTTGGGACTGAGACATGATTATAGACACTTAAAACGCATTTTAAGTTTCAAAAATTGTGACCCCCCCTGCCCTATGCCTCACAATGGTTTGGTCCAGTCCTCAGCAGTGGCACATCATGCAGGAACTACATAACTACAGCGCGTGTGTGAGTATCTGAAGGAGTCTGTTGTTTGTGGCTGACTTTCAGTAACTAGTTCAAACAAAGGATATGTTAAACATTTCTTTACTTCAATACAATAAGACACATTTATAACCGTCACCAGTCTTCATTTTCGCTGCATTGAATTATAGGTCACACTTTGTTAGCTAACAGTTAATTGACGTTTACTAGCTTGATACTGTAACCTCAACCAATGTTTGCAGCTGTTTGGACTTGGGTCAGTTAGAGAAGCTTGCAATGCAATGTATGTAGTGTTCCTTAGCTGGCAAGGTGACTGTGTTCGTGTCAACCGTTTGAAAGGCACTAAATGCACGTAGCTAACGTGAGGCTAATCCAGTCAGTTTGTTTTATGTTGGTAGGGTTTACACATACAATAGCTGAATTTGAAGAGCTACAGTAGTGAGCAAATCGATGGCATAAACTAAAACAGTATTACAGCACTACTTTTGGTGTCACCCTCAGGAATTGCTTTTGAGAAAAAAGCTCAGCGTAGTCTTCAAAAATCACATTTTCACTGATCGTATTTGTCATAATTAGTCAAACTTTTGAGAGCTTCTGAATAATTACGTAAATAAATGATTTACACACCACCTATTGCTTGATAGTTAACGTGTTTTATTGATACAACAAGTGAAGCATGTCAGTATCTTTTGCGCCGCAATCTTTAGAAAAAGGACAGCATTTTTTACTAATATAATTGAAATAAAAAATTTGATGTGTAAAGTAAGCAGGGTGTGGTTTTGAGGAAGCTGTGGATGATATGTATTGTGACGTCATAATCACATTATGGATCTCTGAGTGAGTACTGAAATCACGCACAAAAACAAACGCTGTGGGCCGATGATATTTGAAACTTAAACGTGAAAAGGTTAAGGATTCTCATCCAGATTTTGACCATGGATTGGTGGTAGATACCTCACAGTGAGGTTGCAATGTTACAGCACAAAATAATCTTGGGCCATGTTGGGCCATCCTCTATGGGCCTGGGCCCATGGTTAGCACGCCAGGGTTTATCAGCTGTTGTCATCAGCACGATTCAGGATGCACAGGCTGTGTCTACCTGAAAGATTGCATAGTGAAATGCCATGTTTTTACACAATGGTGCGAAAATTGTTCCTTCCAGTATGTTGAAATATGATTTTTTATTTGCTAAAACACTTAAATGAGCAGTGGTTCGGGCCAGGGTCTCCCAATGGGATTTGTCTTCAGTACTCAATGCGCTATGTGAGGTGCCATTCAAGCCTATTTGGATGGAATCTAATTGAAAATGTTGCCACTTAAAAGCTCTTTTGCTCATGCTGACTTCAGTTAAGTGAGTGACCTGTGTGCTCTGTTGACGTGCAAAGACAATCAATGGTGGTTTGAGCAGGGCTATGTTGCATCCCAATTCCCTGCTTCTGTCGAAGATTATCAAGAACTCTTTTAGATCACAGGTGAAAGAGTTGTGGGTGCATAGCTCAGCCTTAAACCAATAGGAGCAGATGGGGCATACATAGAACTGGAATTACAGAACTGCACTAACTTTCGAAATGTACTGTAAGCTGGTCTATACTTTAAAGGCCCATCATTTACCATTGTCTTTGCTGAGATCAAATATATATGATGCCCACAGGGTTGAATCCCTAGGGAACATGTCACATATTGAAACGTAGTTAAGGATCATATGACTGTAGTAAGCCATAAATTGACCTTGTATACGTAACAAATAAGTTGTTCGTAATGGCATATAAAACACACAAATGGTCAATTTATGCATTCAATTAGATTTTCCCATTCATATATTTGTTCTTCATGGTAATTAATTGTGCAGTTTGCCACTAATCTTTAACACATACAATAAAGGTCTAAGTATGAATTACAGTGGAGTGCACCTGTTGTACCCCAAAGGAATTTTGCACATTTTGCAGTATCACATTCAGAATCTGATTAAAGTAAATTTAATTGGAATTTTGTCACTGATCGACAAGTATTACATAATGCCAATGTTGTATGAAACAAATATATTTCATATAAAACAATTAATTAATAATTCCTTAAGGGATCATCCCTTTTGAAATTAACTGTTTTGCAGTCACTTGGCTTTAGAAGTCACAGGTAGCTAAATATAATTCATCATTGCGAAAGTATTGTCACATTGTCACTGGAAGGCCCAGAATATGGCAAAGAGCATATTCAAACCAACCAAACCAGGAAGCCAAAATCAAGGTTCTGAATATGTGCCAGTCAGTGTTTGGACTATCAATAAATACCCTAAGCTTTAAACTAAGGCACTATTAAATCAATTACCAAAAAAATGGCGAAGCGTATTTCAATAGAAACTTGAAAAATTGGGGCGTTCAAAATGTGCACCGGTAGTGTATATTGGCATATACATGACATAGTACACGATATTGATGGACCAATTTTGTCTTGACAATATCCCTTTTAGAACCAGTGTCCAAAAATCCTGGAATGCAACTTTAATTGTGATGTGAATTACATAAAATTGCAGCAAGATTCCATACACAGAATTTAACCTAAATATTTAAACTTGTGGGGATGTACATGCATCATTGACCTCAGTGAGAAAGTAGGCCAGGGTAGAAAATGAGCCTGGTACGGGGGACTCAGTATTTATATATCAGCATTTATTTGTAATGTGCTGTGGCTTTTTGGCATTTTAAACACTGGTATGGCAGAAGCAGGCTTGAGAAGCCAGGACAGCCAAAATGATACTACGCTGTTACTGTAATGATGCATCTGTTAGGCTTTCACAAGTACTACAGAATAACAGATTGGAAATTGGGTGCACAGATTTAAGTCATGAATGCATTCAAATTCCTGGTTTTGCTGCTAATATTTTTCACAATAATACACAAACATAGGCTCTTAAAGGGATCTCATTTCATTCTAGCAACTCCTTTTGGTATGTCAGGCATCTCCAAGCTGAATCATAGTTGTTGACCAGGGAATATGCTCTCTGTGACAAGGGCCATGCTAGTAATGTAAAATGAAATTATTTAGCAAATATAACAATATGCATATATTTTGACTTGCAGGTTTATGTTGTGCTTGTACGACATCTTGCCTTTCACAACACATTTAACTCCTCTCAAACACCTTTCTGCTGGATAAAAAAGGAAAAAAATATTAACAATTAATCCAGTTATTTTTTTTGGAAAACAATACCGTTTTTTACTGCATAAATATTCAGCATGTGACTGTACAGCCAAATCTGCCATAATGTGTGTGTTGAGAGGGGAATGAATCCCCCAAACACCATATCTAATGATTTCTTATGTGGTGGCACAGATACTGTGCACAGGCCTTCCATCTCCTATTCCATGACCTTTGTAAAGCAATGATTTGTGACCTCACATGCATAGGTTGAATATCTGCTAGGAATGTCACTTGATTGGTGTGACAACCAAGTTTGAATTCAAATACACTGCTCAAAAATATTTAGCGAACACATAGTCATCACAGTATACAGCTCTGGAAAAAATTAAGAGACCACTCTTGAATCAGCATTTCTACATGTATGGCAGCCATCCAATCCAGTGTCTGTTAAATTCCACACAGGCACACCTGTGTCCAAGTAGTACCTCAAAGGTAATTTGAATAAAAAAATAACTATTCTGCATGACAAAAGAGTTGAAAAGAAAAGCTTTGAGTGAGGAAAAGAAGGGTTACATTTTGGCTTAACTGGCTGAGGGATACAGTGAGCTTCAGGTTGCTTCCATCCTGAAAACTTCAAAGACTGTGGTTCATAAGAACAAGGTCAAGCAACAGACATTGGGGACAACAAAGCAACAGACTGGCAGAGGGAGAAAACGACTGTCCACTGACCGTCAACTCATTGAAATGTCACTCAACAAACGTAGGACAACATCAAGTGACCTACAAAAAGAATGGCAAACAGCAACTAGGGTGAAGTGCACAGTGAGGACGGTTCGAAACAGGCTCCTAGGGGCAGGGCTGAAGTCTGCAAAGGACCGTAAGGATTGGACCATAGAGGAATGGAGTATGGTAATCTCCTCTGACAAGTCAAATTTTCAGCTTTGACTAACACCTGGTCATCTAATGGTTAGACAGAAACCTGGAGAGGCCAACAAGCCACAGTGTCTCACACGAACTGTGAAATTTGGTGGAGGATCTGTGATGATCTGGGGATGCTTCAGTAAGGCTGGAATCGGGCAGATTTGTCTTTGCGAAGGCCGCATGAATCAAGCCAAGTAAAAGGTTATCCTGGATGAACATCTGCTTCCTTCTGCTCTGACAATGTTCCCCAACTCTGAGAATTGGTTTTTCCAGCAGGATAATGCTCCATGCCACACAGCCAGGTCAATCAAGGTGTGGATGGAGGACCACAAGACCCTGTCATGGCCAGCCCAATCTCCAGACCTGAACCCCATTGAAAACCTCTGGAATTTGATCCAGAGGACGATGGATGGTCACAAGCCATCAAACAAAGCCGAGCTACATTAATTTGTGTGCCAGGAGTGGCATAAAGTAACCCCACAGCACTGTGACGGACTGTTGGAGAGCATGCCAAGAAGCATGAAAGCTGTTATAATAAATCTGGGTTATTACACCAAATATTGATTTCTGAACTCTTCCTAAGTTAAAACATTAGTATTTTGTTGTTGAAAAATGAATAGGAATTTGTTTTCTTTGCATTATTTGAGGTCTGTAAACAATGCATCTTTTTTGGGTTATTTTGTCCAGTTGTTATTTTCTACAAATAAATACTCTAAATGACAATATTTTTATTTGGAATTTGGGAGTAATGTTGTCAGTAGTTTATAGAATAAAACTGTTCATTTTACTCAAACACATACCTATGAATAGTAAAACCAGAGAAACTGATCATTTTGCTGTGGTCTCTTAATTTTTTGCAGTAGTCTCCTCCTGCACCTGCACCTTCCTCTGGTTCGCTGCACTTCCAGCGGTCACTGTCACAGGCCTTCTAGCTGCCACCGCCCCCGATCCCATTCATTATCCATTCCTGGTCTGGTTTTTGATTTGTCCTCATCTACTGTACACACCTGGTTCCCATCAGTCATTATATGTGTGTATATAGTTTCCTCTGACTCCACTCTCATTATTCGTCATTAGTGATGGGCAACTGAAGCTTTCAACAAAATGGTTTGAAAATTCGTTTGATTTCTCAAGGCTTTGAAACTCACTGCACAGTGGTGTCAGCTGTTGGTCAGGAATAAATATCCAATGTTTAATGATCATACAAACATATTTTCCACATTATCTAACATGACTTTGTAGCATGGATTACAATGAGTTGAAATTAAGCCTAAATTGGAGAATTTAGTTAAATCTCCTGATCAATAATATTCTGAAAACATTTGCATCCTTGGTATTACTGGGTTGTGATCGGAAATCAAGGCTTTCTGAAGTATTTAAGGCTTTCATCAAATTGTCCATCAAAAGGCTTTTAAACTCACTGCACAATAGACTCTGTGAACCAGCGTAGTGATGAACTTCCGCTTTTGTCTAGAAGTCGGTATTGCAGTTTCCGGTTTACTTACTAATACTCATCCGCATTAGTAAACACCTAAACTCACAACAAGATGAGTGATGCTGTTGTACAGAGAAAAAAAATATATATAATGTACGTGACTCATTTAAGTTTCAAGGTACAAGTGGGGCATCATTTTAATCAGAAGAATGTCCTCTTTTTAATAAAATATGGCTTGCACCATTCAATGACTTCAAACGCTAGACTAAAAATAGTTAGAAAAGGCTATTTTTATATACTTCCACGTAACGCAGGTTTAAGCACAATTAATACCATATAGGACCAGATGTTTACTTCCTATGCCAGTTGTTATTTTTCAGTTTCGTTGTGAAATAAGGTTACAGTAGTAAAATAAAAGAGGAGACCTGTTTTGGTGCTTTTTTGAGGCTATGGAATTTTAAGCTTAATTCAGGTTAGAAGAGGCTGAACGAAGGTTCCTTTCAATTCACTTGCTATGGGGACGCGCTAGCGTTCCAGCTCAGCTAGTGTTCTTTTGCCGTTTTTGAGGCTAGGGTGAATTTTTATGCGTTATATTGTTCTGCCTAATACTACACTAAAAAGGAACACGTCGCTAACTAGCTTAGCCGATAGCCGGCCGGCACACCACAGTTAACCACTTACCCTCGTAGTTGTGCAGATATCTCGATATGTAGAGTTTGAATCCCTTGTTCCGCTTGCTTGTTGGAGCAGGGGACCATGCATCAACAATTTGATGGAAATCACTAATGCTTATTTTAGGCAGGTCTTGGAGACATCTACTAAAAACTGAAATTTTGGGCGACGCGGGTGATCGCCTTGAGTAAACCGGAAAATGATATGCCGACATCTGGCTAAAGCGGAAGTTTGTCCATACTCTTGTGCACAGAGCCTATAGTGCCTGCTGATCAGGAATAAATGTCACATGTTCAATGTTAGCATAGATGTCTTTTCCACAATATGATACTTGACTTTGTGGCTCAGTGGTTGGGAGTGTTCTTTTTTAAATGCTCGGTTTGTATCTGACATTGTTCTTGCCTTTCCAGCTTGCATTTTTAGCTATGAATCTGTTCTAATGTTTTGTATTATTAAGGCAAGAGTGTCATAAGCTACATAAAATTTAATTATTAATTCAAAGAACAATTAACAGTATAGTTTGCACTCAAAGTTAAACACAATCTGGAAGTAGAAAATGCCAGCGACCCTACCAACTGCACCATTGCTGGACTTTTAACTTTAACAACTTAAAAAAAAAAAATTATAAACAAGATGACCAGTAGAGGTTGCTTTTCAAAAGTCACTGCACCGAACAACTGTAGAAGCCTGTAATTTGGTTCAATCTCCTGATCAACAATAATTTTAAAACGCGAACCTGAATAATACATCTCTATGGGAGAATAACTTTCATAAAATATGGTGGTTTGATGTGATATTAAACGAATATTGACAAGCAAATATGTGCAGTGGAAAATTTACAAATTTACAGAAAATGTTATTAATTATTGTAAAAAGTATTAAGTATAATGTATGTACAAGTGTGATAAATAGTTTCAGCAATTCTCAATGCCATTCTGAATTTGCAATCATAGGCAAAGTGAAGGAGTAGAGTAGCATGTGCAACTGAAATGCAGTGATAGCAGAATTGAGGTTCCCGAGGTCGACATATATATGTATGCAACAATTGAAAATGCAAGTACAGTGGCAGTTCTAAATGTGCAATGAGGGCAAGTTTGAGGTGCAAGTCGGCATTTGCAAATTAAATAAAGTAATAGCAGCAATGCCATGTGGCTATAGACAACTGAAAAACTTCCCTAACAGACTAAGGCAGTGACAGACTCTAGCAGTACAAAGGGAGGGTTAAGTTAGTGATGGAAAGTCCCAGAGTTCAGCAGGGTTACAGTGGTTGGAAATAAACTGTTCCTGAGCCATCTGGTGTGGCATGAATGTGAATGGTCCCTGGTGATGCTGCGCGTCCTGCACAGACAACGCTTGCACTGGAGGTCTACAATGTTTTTTTATCACCTGTTGCAGTGCCTTCCGGTCGGTTACAGAGCAACCACCAAATCACACTGTGGTGCAGTTAGTCAGAACTCACCTCAGTGCCATCAACCAGGGCGTGACTGCAGCCTTTAGATTTCCTGTAATCCACAATGAGTTCCTTGGTTTTCTTTGCATTGAGGGCCAGACCATGCTGCCAGGCACATGACCACCTCCCTGTAGGCTGACTCGTCATTGTTACTAATCAGGCCTACCACCATGGTGTCGTCTGTGAACATGATGATGATGTTAGATCTGTGTATAGGAATGCAGTGGTGTGTGAAGAGGGAGTTCAGGAGGGGCTCGGTAGGTGATGTTCCTACAGAAATTACAAGACAATTCTAACAATAGTCTATGGTATTGGGCTTACCCAATGAAGTAGACCGTTTGTTATTGATAATGAAAGATATGTAGCAGAAACGTTTTGACATTCACCAGCTTGTGAATTTCATTAGTTCTTGATAATTAGGCTGTAGAATAATTTAGTTTCATTTGTTTTAAAGCCTGGAGCAGACTGGACTGAAATTTAGGAATCAGCCTCCGAGTCTCGTATTCGTGCGTCCCGTCAATACCCTTGTACTACTCTGACACTGCCCCTTGTACTACTCTGACACTGCCTTGCAAAACCTGATAATGGAAGTTTTCAGTGGTTACAGATACGTGTCTACACAGGAACCTCACCGCTGCTATCCCTGCATTTCAGTTGTACAAGCACTTTGGACATTCAATTTGCCTCTTTGCACACTTAGAATTGTCATTGTGCTTGCATTTTTACAGTTGTTCAACAAGTCTACCTCAAGGACCTAAGTGCTGCTTTTTTCTGCACATGCTATACTACGACAGTACACCTTCATTTGCCTCGTTTGCACATCCTGCATGCCATTTAGAAATTACCATTTGGACCCGAACAATTGTTATCCCACTTGTAACATACACTATACCCAATACTTGTAAACGTTCCACCCTCCTCTATTTGCCTTAATTGCACATTTATTATCTACGCATTCCACTTGTAATATACATACTTAATACTTATACACATTCAACTTGTAATATACAGTGGGGAGACAAAGTATTTGATACACTGCCGATGTTTTCCCACTTGTATGTAGAAGTCCAGAAAATCACACTGATTTTTAATTAATTCATTTGCATTTTATTGCATGACATAAGTATTTGATACATCAGAAAAGCAGAACTTAATATTTGGTACATAAAACCGTTGTTTGCAATTACAGCGATCATACGTTTCCTGTAGTTCTTGACCAGGTTTGCAAACACTGCAGCAGGGATTTTGGCCCACTCCTCCATACACACCTTCTCCAGATCCTTCAGGTTTTGGATGGTCATCCAGATGGTCATTGGCAAACATCAGACGGGCCTGGACATGCACTGGCTTGAGCAGGGGGACCTTGACTGAGCTGCAGGATTTTAATCCATGACGGCGTAGTGTTTTACTAATGGTTTTCTTTGAGACTATGATCCCAGCTCTCTTCAGGTCATTGACCAGGTCCTGCCGTGTAGTTCTGGGCTGATCCCTCACCTTCCTCTTGATCATCGATGCCCCACTAGGCGAGATCTTGCATGGAGCCCCAGACTGAGGGAGATTGACCGTCATCTTGAACTTCTTCCATTTTCTAATAATTAAACAGTTGTTGCCTTCTCACGAAGCTGCTTGCCTATTGTCCTGTAGCCCATCCGAGCCTTATGCAGGTCTAAAATGTTATCCCGAATGTCCTTACACAGCTCTCTGGTCTTGGCCATTGTGGAGACGTTGGAATCGGTTTGATTGAGAGTATGGACAGGTGTCTTTTTTACAGGTAACAAGTTCAAACAGGTGCAGTCAATACAGGTGATGAGTGGAGAACAGGAGGGCTTCTTAAAGAAAAACAGGTCTGTGAGAGCTGGAATTCTTACTGGTTGGTAGGTGATCAAATACTTATGTCATGCAATAAAAGGCAAATTAATTATTTAAAAAAAATCATACAATGTGATTTTCTGGAATTTTGTTTTAAAATCCATCTCTCAGAGTTGAAGTGTACCTATGATAAAAATTACAGACCTCTACATGCTTTGTAAGTAGGAAAACCTGCAGAATCGGCAGTGTATCAAATACCATATCAAATACTTGTTCTCCCCACTGTACATACTAAATACTTGTACATTTTCTGCCCTCTATTTGCACTTCTGGTTAGATGCTTACTGCATTTTGTTGTACTGTACTTGTACTGACAATAAAGATTGATCTAATATAATCTTATCCACTGTTAAGGTTTGCTGGATGAGTAGGTTGAGCACATTAGATGCTCTGTGTAAGTGCATTTGTTTCCTGCCTCACAAGGATATTTTATTTCCACAAGCATATTTGTTTAATGTATTTCCATGCTCATTTTCTCAATCTGACATGTTACAGTATATTATAGTAAAGTGTGTGAACACAGCCAAAATAGATGTCTAATTGAAAAGACACGGACATTCTAGTAGCCGTTCGCTAACAACTCTAATATCTCGCATGTCAGGAAGACAAAGTCCATAAAAAGTGAAGTTTTGAACATAGTTGACTGGTAATTGCATTTGTTCTTCCATTAAATAATGCAACATCAAATGCATTATATTTGATTTTGTATAAGGCTGTGGTGTAACAGTGGCAGCAGTAGAGGAACCAGGCGCAGGCAAATATACGCGATGTAGTCGTGTTTAATAGAAAAACAAACACCAAGCACATAAACCAAACTTGAGGAAAATAAAGGCACTGAATAGTAAACGAAACACTCACCGTTTACAAGCAGACAGCAACAACAATGATCGACAAATGTGGGGAGCAGAGGGGATACATTTAAACACATACTAACGAGATGATTGGGACCTGGTGTGAATAGTTGAAGACATGTGACACCAAGACAAGTCCGGGATGTGTTTGTGGAGTGATGGGAACTGGTGGTGTACGGGACGGTGGCACTGATCCTCACCGCACCGTGACAGTACCCCCCCCTCAAAGGCCAGGGCTTCCGACCGCAAGACAGGAAACAACCCAGGGAGGGGAGGACGGGACGACTGCACCAGGACAGGTGGTGGCTCCGTACCCAGAGCCGCCGGCACAGGCCGGGGAGGCGGAACCAGCGGAGGAGCAGGAGCCGGCGGAGGTTCAGGAGCCGGCGGGGGGTCAGGAGCCGGCGGGGGGTCAGGAGACAGGAGAGCCTGCGGAGGGTCAGGAGACGGGAGAGTGTGTAGGCAGTTCCTGGATGACAAAGGCATCGATGCCATTGACTGGCCCTCACGTTTCCCAGACCTGAATCTAATTGAGAACCTCTGGGACGTTATGTTTCGGTGCATCCAACACCGCCAAGTAGCACCACAGACTGTGCAGGAGCTCACTGATGCCCTGACCCCAGTCTGGGAGGAGATCCCCCAGGACACCATCCGCTGTCTCATCAGTAGGATGCCCAGATGTCGTCGGGTGTGCATACAGGCACATGGGGGCCATACACACCACCATTATGAGTTGCCATGATGAAATTCGCTCAAGTTGGAACAGCCTGTGATTTCAATTGTTTACTTCGATTTTCTGAGTTTGAATCCAGCCTTCAGTCGGTTGGTGATTTTGGTATCCACTGACACTTGTTACATCATTTTGTTCTCAATGAATTACACAGTATACAGTAGATTTTGATCTTCAATATATTTTGTTCATTGAGACCCGATGATTTAAGTGTTCCCTTTATTTTATTGAGCAGTGTTTATATCAGATGGATGATTATATGACGGGAGTGCACTTTAAATATTGATGTCAATATTCTCACTGGCCCTCATTTATCAAAAGTGCGTACACCAAATTTCCAGCGTACACCTGGCGTACAACCAAAACCACAGTGACTTTGAGATTTATCAATATGGACGTTGGCGTACGGCACTCTCAAATCCTACGCCACGTGGTATACGCACGTTTTAAGTTAGTGCGGAAATGCGCAGAAAAAAAATCCTAACGCACTGACAAACTAAAAGATATGATATATTATGACCCACTGTAAAAAAAACAACAACATAATTACAAATTTCAGTGTTTATTTTTGTGCAACATGGACTTCAGTGTTTAATTTGTGTGACTTTACCAAAGCATTTGATTTATATGTATTCCTTCAGATGCGAGCCTGTGCGCTTTACATGACGTTTCAGGGTTAGGCCCGGCAGTTGCGCACGGACTGGGTTCAGTAATAAAAGGCTTTTAATGACCAAAATATAATTCAGACTGACAAAATAATAAAAATGACATTCTTTTTCTTTTAAATAATAATAATAATTAACGCTCTTTTCTGGAGTGTAAACGTCTGCTTCACTCAGCCAAGATCCCGTTTGGCATCGGCAATCCGGCAGTGCTTTCATTTACAACGCCAGGTGGGATAAAGCATCGCTTTGAAGATCCCTAGTAGGCCTTGTTATGCATTAAAAACATTTGATTGTCTCCATCCAGTTAAGGGTATACTACATTGTTACATTGACAGATGTTTTGTTGAAGAAGATGTTCACACTGCTGTTGTTTTGCTTTTTGATAATTGGCGCCCAGAAACTCTTAGTTCATTGAGTTAGTTATCCAGCGGTGGATTTATCAGGAAGGTTTGACAGTTCTTTGCATCCTCACCTTCCTTTTTCCTCTTTGGTGTTTTTGATGGGGGTTTCTTTTTTTTTTTTTTTTCTCCAAGAACTGCCACCTTAACGTGGTGGAGGGGTTTGAGTACCCGAGTGACCCTAGGAGCTATGTTGTCTAGGGCTATATGCCCCTGGTAGGGTCTCCCAAGGCAAACAGGTCTTAGGCGACGGGTCAGACTAAGAGCGGTTCAAAAACCCCTTAATGATGATTAAAATTATGTGTACCGTGACGTCGCCCGGTATGGCGCAGCCGGGGCCCCACCCTGGAGCCAGGCCCGGGGTTGGGGCTCGTATGCGAGCGCCTGGTGGCCGGGCCTTCCCCCATGGGGCCCGGCCGGGCTCAGCCCGAACGGGCGACGTGGGGCCGCCCTCCCGTGGGCTCACCACCCACAGGAGGGACCATAAGGGGCCGGTGCGAAGAGGATCGGGCGGCAGTCGAAGGCAGGGGCCTAGACAACCCGATCTCTGGACACGGAAACTAGCTCTAGGGACGTGGAATGTCACCTCGCTGGCGGGGAAGGAGCCTGAGTTAGTGCGTGAGGTTGAGAGGTTCCGATTAGAGGTAGTCGGGATCACCTCTACGCACGGCTTGGGCTCTGGAACCACACTCCTTGAGAGAGGATGGACTCTTCACCACTCTGGAGTTGCCCATGGTGAGAGGCGGCGGGCTGGTGTGGGTTTGCTTATAGCTCCCCAGCTCTGCCGCCATGTGTTGGAGTTTACCCCGGTGAACGAGAGGGTCGTTTCCCTGCGCCTACGGGTCGGGGATAGGTCTCTCACTGTTGTTTGTGCCTACGGGCCGAACGGCAGTGCAGAGTACCCGACCTTCTTGGAGTCTCTGGGAGGGGTGCTGGAAAGTGCTCCGACTGGGGACTCTATTGTTCTACTGGGGGACTTCAACGCCCACGTGGGCAACGACAGTGACACCTGGAGGGGCGTGATTGGGAGGAACGGCCCCCCTGATCTGAACCCGAGTGGTGTTCAGTTATTGGACTTCTGTGCTAGTCACAGTTTGTCCATAACGAACACCATGTTCAAGCATAAGGGTGTCCATCAGTGCACGTGGCACCAGGACACCCTAGGCCGCAGGTCGATGATCGACTTTGTTGTCGTCTCATCTGACCTGCGGTCGTATGTCTTGGACACTCGGGTGAAGAGAGGGGCGGAGCTGTCAACTGATCACCACCTGGTGGTGAGTTGGATCCGATGGCGGGGGAAGAAGCTGGACAGACTCGGCAGGCCCAAGCGTACTGTAAGGGTCTGCTGGGAACGTCTGGCCGAGTCTCCTGTCAGAGAGATCTTCAACTCCCACCTCCGGCAGAGCTTCGACTGGATCCCGAGGGAGGCTGGAGATATTGAGTCCGAGTGGACCATGTTCTCCACCGCCATTGTCGAAGCGGCCGCTCGGAGCTGTGGCCGTAAGGTCTCCGGTGCCTGTCGAGGCGGCAATCCCCGAACCCGGTGGTGGACACCGGAAGTAAGGGATGCCGTCAAGCTGAAGAAGGAATCCTATCAGGCCTGGTAGGCTTGTGGGACTCCTGACGCAGCTGACGGGTACCGACAGGCCAAGCGGGCTGCAGCCCGGGTGGTTGTGGAGGCAAAAACTCGGGTCTGGGAGGAGTTCGGTGAGGCCATGGAGAAGGACTATCGGCTGGCCTCGAAGAGATTCTGGCAAACCATCCGGCGCCTCAGGAGAGGGAAACAGTGCCCTACCAACGCTGTTTACAGTAGAGGTGGGCAGCTGTTGACCTCAACTGAGGATGTCGTCGGGCGGTGGAAGGAGTACTTCGAGGATCTCCTCAATCCCGCTGTCACTTCTTCCATTGAGGAAGCAGAGGATGAGGTATCAGAGGTGGACTCGTCCATCACCCGGGCTGAAGTCACTGAGGTGGTCAAGAAACTCCTCGGTGGCAAGGCACCGGGGGTGGATGAGATCCGCCCTGAGTACCTCAAGTCTCTGGATGTTGTGGGGCTGTCTTGGTTGACACGCCTGTGCAACATCGCGTGGCGGTCGGGGACAGTGCCTCTGGGATGGCAGACCGGGGTGGTGGTCCCTCTTTTTAAGAAGGGGGACCGGAGGGTGTGTTCCAACTATAGGGGGATCACACTTCTCAGCCTCCCCGGGAAAGTCTATGCCAGGGTTCTGGAGAGGAGAATATGGCCGATAGTAGAACCTCGGATTCAGGAGGAACAGTGTGGTTTTCGTCCAGGCCGTGGAACACTGGACCAGCTCTATACCCTCTACAGGGTGATGGAGGGTTCATGGGAGTTTGCCCAACCAATCCACATGTGTTTTGTGGATTTGGAGAAGGCATTCGACTGTGTCCCTCGCAGCATCTTGTGGAGGGTGCTTGGGGAATATGGGGTCCTGGGTCCTTTGCTAAGGGCTGTCAGGTCCCTGTACAACCGAAGCAGGAGCTTGGTCCGCATTGCCGGCAGTAAGTCAGACTTGTTCCCAGTGCATGTTGGACCCAGTGCATGCAGGGCTGCCCTTTGTCGCCGGTTCTGTTCGTAATTTTTATGGACAGAATTTCTAGGCGCAGCCAGGGGCCGGAGGGTGTCAGGTTTGGGGACCACACAATTTCGTCTCTGCTCTTTGCAGATGATGTTGTCGTGTTGGCCCCTTCTAACCAGGACCTTCAGCATACGCTGGGACGGTTTGCAGCCGAGTGTGAAGCGGTGGGGATGAAAATCAGTACCTCCAAATCCGAGGCCATGGTCCTCAGTCGGAAAAGGGTGGCTTGCCCACTTCAGGTTGGTGGAGAGTGCCTGCCTCAAGTGGAGGAGTTTAAGTATCTAGGGGTCTTGTTCACGAGTGAGGGAAGGATGGAACGGGAGATTGACAGACGGATCGGTGCAGCTTCTGCAGTAATGCAGTCGATGTATCGGTCTGTCGTGGTGAAGAAAGAGCTGAGCCACAAGGCGAAGCTCTCGATTTACCAGTCAATCTACATTCCTACTCTCACCTATGGTCATGAGCTTTGGGTCATGACCGAAAGGACAAGATCCCGGATACAGGCGGCCGAAATGAGCTTTCTCCGCAGGGTGGCCGTGCGATCCCTTAGAGATAGGGTGAGAAGCTCGGTCACCCGGGAGGAGCTCAGAGTAGAGCCGCTGCTCCTCCACATCGAGAGGGGTCAGCTGAGGTGGCTTGGGCATCTGTTTCGGATGCCTCCGGAACGCCTTCCTGGGAAGGTGTTCCGGTCCCGTCCCACCGGGAGGAGACCCCGGGGAAGACCTAGGACACGCTGGAGGGACTATGTCTCCCGGCTGGCCTGGGAACGCCTCGGTGTCCCCCCGGAAGAGCTGGAGGAAGTGTCTGGGGAGAGGGAAGTCTGGGCATCCCTGCTTAGACTGCTGCCCCCGCGACCCGGCCCCGGATAAGCGGAAGAAGATGGTATGGTATGGTATGGTTTCTTTTTTTCTTTTTCTTTTTTTCTTACAAACCTTTCTAGCATATGACAGCTCTTAATCTTATTTCAGTCAACGCCAGAGGTCTTAACATTCCGCACAAAAGGACCACTGTACTAGAATTTCTCTGCAAGAAAAATATAGATTTTGCTATGATACAGGAGTCACATTTATTGTGCAAAAACGTGGGTCGATTAGCCAATAAGTTTTATCACCCTATTGCAACTTCATCTGCAGCTACAAAATGTAAAGGGGTAATGATTTTGTGTAAACGCAAACAAAAAATGTATCTGGTTGACTCTTGGGCGGATGATGCAGGTCGGATAGCCATTGCAAAGATTTGCATGGATGGGAAAAACATTGCGCTTATTTCTGCTTATGCCCCTAATGCATTTGATCACACTTTTTTTCAACTATTAACTAAATCTCTGCTTGATCTCACAGGGTTTCATTTAGTTCTTGGGGCAGATTTCAATGCAGTGTGGGACAGCAGCATGGACAGAACAGGTGGCGGCGAGACTAGGGACCAACATCTTGCATCTGAGGCGTTGCGCCACTGGGCATCTGAGACAGGCATGGTGGACATTTGGAGTCTGTTAAACCCTTCTTTAAAAGACTTCTCATTTTACTCAGCAAGACATAAATCCTTCTCGAGGCTAGATTTTATCTTTGCCTCCAAAGAGTTATTTCGAAATATTCAAAATGCACATAACATTCCTGTTACCTAGTCTGATCACAAGCCCATATATTGTTCGGTCTCTGTTTGCCCATCTTCTACTAAAGCCCCCAGGTGGCGTTTTAATGCTTCTTTACTGCGAGATGAAATATTAAAAACTCAGTTTGAAACTAATTTTAGCGAATGTTTGGAATTTCATTTCGGCTCTTTTCTTGATCCAAGGATACTTTGGGAGGCAGTAAAAGGCTTTATAAGGAGTAACACCACTTTATATGCGTCAACTCGAAGCAAAGCGCGTGCAGCCAAATTGGAAGCTTTAGAATTAAAACATGCGACCCTTGATGCTTCCCTGCAAAATAATTTTTATGATTACACAGCTCTACAGAAGGAACTTATTAAAAAAGAGATTAACTCTCTTCTAAAGCGCCATTCAGAATTCCTCATGCATAAAACAAGACAAACTTACTATTTTAACTTCTCAAAACCCAGTTGTTTACTAGCAATGAAACTCCAGACGGATGAGCATTTTGCTGATATTTTCTGCATTAAAGACAAAGACAGTACTATACAATGTGACCCAAAGGAAGTAAATGATTCCTTTGCCTCCTTTTATCAGGAGTTATATAAATCGGAAGGTAATTTTGATAAACAGGTCTGCGATAATTTCCTGAATGATGTTAAACAATCCCGCCTTAGTACTGATGACTCCATAAACCCTGTCACATTGCAGGAGTGTGAGGCAGCTGCTTGGGACATGCGTAAGGGTAGATCACCAGGGCCTGACGGAATTCCACCCAAATTTTATCTTACCTTTTGGCCCCTGATCGGTCCGCTATTATTTGATATGATCCTTTACTCAATTACAGTATTTTTAGTCATTCTCTAGGGATGTTAATTCTGCATTAATTTCACTGCTTCTTAAAAAAGGAAAGGATCCAGTCGAGTGCTCCAGCTACAGGCCTCTTTCGCTTTTAAATGCAGATTTAAAGATTTACGCAAAATTACTGGCCTGACGGCTTCAAGGTCATATGACAGAACTGGTTCATAGTGACCAGACAGGGTTTATAAAATCTAGACTTGCTACAGATAATATTAGAAGACTTTTACACGTTAGAGATGGTGCTCAAGGCTTAAGTTCCCCTGCTGCTGTCCTTTCTCTAGATGCAATGAAGGCCTTTGACCGCCTGGAATGGCCATTTCTATGGTCAGTATTAGAGTTCATGGAGGTCGGTTTGCCGTTTATTAATATGATTAAGGTCCTGTATAAAAACCCAACAGCTGTGGTACTTACGGGCAAAATTAGTTCTCCCTTTGCTGTCTCTAGAGGATCAAGACAAGGCTGCCCTCTTAGCCCTCTGTTATTCGCTCTTTCTCTTGAACCACTGGTGCAAGCTATCCGCGGCTCACCCACAATCTCTCCAATTTTCATTAGAGGAACACATCATCATGTCTCACTGTATGCTGACGATGTTTTATTGTACATAAACAACCCAGTGCAATGTATTCCACATGTTTTGTCAACCTTTGGTCTTTATGGTAAGCTTTCTGGCTTCAAAATAAACAGAAGAAAATCAGCTTTGCTACCTTTAAATCAGGCAATGTGTAATGTTCCCATCCCTGCATCTATTCCAGTTACTAAAAATGTCACTTATCTGGGGATAGATATCTCTTCCTCCATACAGACAATTATAAAAAAAATAATTGTAAAACAGTTAAAAAAGTTGTGACGGATTTGGACAGGTGGTCTAACCTGTCAAATTCACTTTGTGGCAGGGTAGCCATAATTAAAATGAATATTTTGCCCAGACTCAATTTTGTCAGCTCGATGCTCCCCCTTTCCCCGCCCCCTAATTATTGGAGCAAATTACAGTCAGCAATAACTACGTTTCTGTGGCATGGCAAACGACCTCGCATTAAGCTCACCACCATGCAGCGAGAAAGGCAGGCCGGTGGCTTGTCTCTCCCAAATTATAAGTTCTATGAGTGGGCTTTTATACTTAGACCTCTCCTAACCTGGTTTCAATCTGATGCTCAAGTGTCTTGGCGAACTTTGGAGGAACAGATGATGGCTCCATACTCTTTTACTAACATTCTGCATGCTAAAATCTCAGCCCATCACTGCCGTTTGAGATTTGCCCCTATAATTTCATATTTGTTATTGGTATGGAGGAGGGGGGAGAAATTGACTGGTTGCTCTTCTGTTTGGGACCCATCTCTTCCAATATTTAACAATGAGAGATTGTTGATTGGCGGTCATCCTATTTGATTTCCTGATTGGGAAAAAAAAAAACGTATGTACACTTGGTGATATTTATGGGGAGGGGGGTTACTCACTTTCCAGAACATTTGTATTAAGCATGGTATACCACGTAGCTCCTTTTTCTTTAATTTGCAGTTGAGATTGGCTTTAAAAAGCAATGGTACCCCTTTACAGGCCCCTCTCACACCACATCCACTTTGAAAATGTTTCACTCTGTTGGGATTACATGGGGTTTTGTGTCGAAACTTTACTGGTTCTTGCTGCAGTATGCTTATATATCTCTGGTGTTGGACACTGTGTGGAGGAGAGATGTTCCAGATTTGGCACCCACGTTTGATTGGGATAAAGTGTGGATTAGTTTGGGTTTAGCGTCCAGGAACCCCGATCATCAGCAGATACATTACAATTATGTACATAGGGTTTACTTAACTCCTAGGAAGCTTCATTTGATGAAGGTTATCGGCGATCCTACGTGTACTTTTTGTCCTTCCAAAGTGACTTTCACATGTTTTGGGAATGTACTCCAGTGGCCGACTTATGGAAGATGATTGCCTTTAACATCTCTAGGTTGTTTAATATTAGACTGCCCTGCACACCTGCTACACTCATTTTGAACGATTTGTCAAGGTTGGGTTTGTCACTGGATAAGAGAAGGACATTGCTCGCTGGTCTTACCGCTGCAAAAAAATGAATTGCCACACGCTGGAAACCTCCACATTCACTTTCTTTTCGAGCTTGGGTTTTAACATATTTAGATATTGTTTACTTGGAGTTGTCTACAGCTAGAGTCCACGGTGCAAAAGAGTCAGCAATAGAGGCTTGGAATTCATTGCTAACTACTCTTCGTGGGCTTCAGATTTAATCTGTATCCAGGGGGTGGGTGGGTTATGCCTGGGTTTATTATAATATATATATATATATTTTTTTCTCTCTTGCTTTGTTATATACGCTTATGTATAGGTATGTATGTGAATATGTATGTATGTATATATATATATATATATATATATATATATATATATATATATATATATATATATATATATATATATATATATGTTTATACTCTGTGTTTGTGGCATGTATATACCTGTATATATTGTCTTTCTAAAACAAAAAATTAATAAATACTCTGTATTACTCTGTATAAGATGAAAGCCCCAATAAGGTAATATAATTCATGTTGGAGTACAGTTGGTTAGCTTCATTTGAAGGGGTTTGACCATCATAAATGTAATTGTAATAACATTGTAAATACAAATGTTAAATAGTTTGCTTGTTCGCCCAACATTTCATCAAATATAAAATGAGTGAATAAAAGTTCTGGCCAAACACACACAACAAAAATATAATATCAAACATTGTAGAGTACAACACTTGGATTTGAGAAAGATTCCTCAGAATACCCATTCAAGGAAATAAACGTGATGCTACTTTGTATTTTACAAAGGCACACTGTTTGAATACTGAGGAAGACTCAGACTTGGAATATTTTTGTTGACCTTCCATTATAGAACAATTGATTCTTGTGAACTACTAATTAAGTAATTTAATAGTTGAGTAAGTTGTATTTCCTGGGCTACATGATTGATATGTATTGTATGTATGCTATACTGTAGATTAGGTACTGTGACAACTGCGCCCTTTGCTGCCTCACCTCCCCCTGCAGCAGACAGGCTCCAGCGTTCGACGTCACCGGCCTTCTGACACCACCGCCCATCTCATTATACATTTCACCTGTGTCTTGTTTAGCGCACCTGGTTCTCATCCTCATCATTCCCCCCAGTATATATGTTCCCTCTGCTTCCCCTGTCTTTGTGTGTTATTGTCGCACTTTATGCAAGAGTACTGTTAAGCTTCGCCGCTGTCTCTTTAATTAAACACTGCAAATATGCATTGCCTCGTTCTCCTGCTTCTCCTTCCCTCGAAGCCATTACAGGTACATTACGCACAGTAGATGTTTAACCAATGAGTAACGTGACCTCACACACATCTTCTCTTGTGTTGTAGTAAGAAATCCAGAGGATGTACTACAGAGTTACAGGAACTTCTGAACGACTTCAAGAAAACAAGGAGCATAGGTAAATGCTGCAGGAGGCAGAAGTTGGACAAAACCACCACTGCCCTTACTGCCATTAAAGCAGAGGTATGTACAGTTAAGTGGAAAACCATGCAAACAATTTAACTTGAATGATGTGTTTGTTTTTGTCTCCAAGTTTGCAATTATTATTCAATGTTTTATTCATTATTAATGTATGCTGCCTTCAGTCAGCTAATACTAATAATAAAACATGTTCTTACTGGGGATTTTTACACTACAAAAACATAAAACCTAACCTTTCTTCTGGGCTATAACCAATTTATCAGGACAAGGAAAGCACTAACCTTATCTGTAAGACCAGCACAACATGAGAAAGTTGCAGGTTTCTCTGTTATGTATTCAACAAGATGTAAAACATTTCCTTTGAAACATTATTTGTACACGTTGGGGACATCATAATGGGATGTAAAATATGATTTCAATCAAATTTGAGCAGACAAAAGTTAATTATAAAAAATGAAATGCTCACAGTTGTTTTTGTTACTGAACATGTTATTGTCAGTGACAAGTCCAGTAATTGTATACTGTACTAAGCAATGCTTTTTACTGAAATTCTCTATATACAGTATCTCACAAAAGTGAGTACACCCCTCACATTTTTGTAAATATTTGAGTATATCTTTTCATATGACAACAATGAAGAAATAACACTTTGCTACAATGTAAATTAGTGAGTGTACAGCTTGTAGTACAGTGTACATTTGGTGTCGACCATGGCAAGGCCTGTTCTGAGTGGAACCTGTCCCGTTAAACCGCTGTATGGTCTCGGCCACCGTGCTACAGGTAAGTTTCAGGCAATCTTCTCATACCCTAGAGCTAGGCCATCTTTATGTAGAGCA
The DNA here is from genome assembly GCF_011004845.1 of Esox lucius. Taxonomy (NCBI): domain Eukaryota; kingdom Metazoa; phylum Chordata; class Actinopteri; order Esociformes; family Esocidae; genus Esox; species Esox lucius. The sequence goes on from NC_047587.1 coordinate 39,900,539, forward strand.
ACAATTCTTTTTTTCAGATCCTCAGAGAGTTCTTTGCCATGATGTGCCATGTTGAACTTCCAGTGACCAGTATTTTAACACACCTGCTCCCAATTCACACCTGAGACCTTGTCAGATGATTGGCCCCAATTTGGGTGTACTCACTTTTGTTGCAAGTGGTTTAGACATTAATAGCTGTGTGTTGTGTTATTTTGAGGGGACAGCACATTTACACTGTTATACAAGCTGTACACTCACTACTTTACATTGTACACTCACTACTTTACATTGTAGCAAAGTGACATTTCTTCAGTGTTGTCACATGAACAGACATAATCAAATATTTACAAAAATGTGAGGGGTGTACTCACTTTTGTGAGATACTGTAGGTCAAGATCACTTCCGAGCGGAAGACTTTGTGACTCCTCTTCTATACCGAGTTGGATAGAGGCTGTGTGGTTACAGAGAATTTCAAATTGGCAGACATGGGCAACACACCAAACCTGCAAAACAACATTTGGGATATGAAGATGAACTTTTTAAAAAAGGATTCATTTTAAATTGTCATTAATTAATTAGTTTGATGTGTTAATGTTTTAACTACTGTGAATCAGACTCTGCTTCATTTGACTACACCAAACGTACTTGCTTTATAGGTGTAACTACTGTGTATCTATGTGGGAACAGATACCGCTTCAAATTTCAGCCCTCTTTCCTTTAACTACACTGTAATTACGTGTGAACCGACAACGCTTCAAATTACAGACCTCTTTCTTTGTAACTACAGTGTAACTACATGGGGACAGACATTGCTTCAAATTACAGCCCTCTTTTCTTGTAACTACAATGTAACTATGTGGGAACAGACACCATTTAAAATAACAGCCCTCTTTTCTTGTAACTACAATGTAAATTTGTGGGAACAGACTTTTTAAATTACAGGACCCTTTCCTAGTAACTACACTAAGTGTTGTGTTGGTACCATATAATAACTAGTTTAAGATGGACTTACTAGGAACTTACATGGGTAAGAAAGGATAGTACACAAGGAAGTACACAAGGTATGGGAAAGAATATGCTACGACACGAGGATGGCAAGAAGTTATGTGACAGAGTATTAACTATTAACAAATGATAATTGTCCACATTTTCTATTTATCAGGTATTATTACGAAATAGACTACTTTTAATGTGTATTTCCACCATATGTTAATGGACCTTATTTGTATCTACATTTGGAAACAACACAATATTTTGGGGGATTTGCATATTGGGCAACTAACGAAATGTGGGCAACTAACGAAATTAGAAGGCATTTAAAGAATGCCTTCTAATGTTAACATTTAATTGTCCTCATCAACAGTCAAATCTGACAAACTCATATTTGTTAAGCCTATCCATTTCGTTTGTCAGCTTCTCGCTTTCATTGCAATGAAATAATACTACTTTGGAGCGCTTTCGATCCTGGATATTGGAGAAAAAAGGTTCATGTGGGCGTCTGCTTTTGGGGAGAGGCAGAGGGGATCCAGCAAGCAACACGCCAGTGGCCCACCAGCAGCCCACTAGCTTTTTGGCACTGCGGCCGCCCAGCGTTTCTGCAAAGCGTTCGCTTTCATGACAATGCCTTCTAAAAATACCCTGATCAGCGGCTCACCAGCGGCCCGATGGTGGCTAGCCGCTTTTATGCAATAAACCCAGCGGGATACCTCACGCCCCAATATTAGGTTTTATTTATAATAATCCTTTATAATAATTTGTTCATATCACAAATGACAATGAACTGAATAAAATCTAATTTTTTAATTTCAAATAGTGCAAGATGCATACAAAAAAAACATGCATTATACAGCAAGCATTAAAAAATAAACATGGGCAAATGAATTGAAATAAAAATGTTACAAAATCAAATAGTGCAAGAAAACTTGTCCAGCAACAGATAAGTATTACAGGTAAAATTACAGGATTTAAATGTGAAAGTACAAAATAAACATAATACAATACAAAATAAACAAGGGCTAGAATGGCAGTAATATACATACAGTGGGGCAAAAAAGTATTTAGTCAGCCACCAATTGTGCAAGGTCTCCCACTTAAAAAGATGAGAGAGGCCTGTAATTTTCATCATTAGTAAACTTCAACTATGAGATACAAAATGAGAAAAAAATTCCAGAAAATCACATTGTACGATGTTTTATGAATTTATTGGTAAATTCCTCAGTAAAATAAGTATTTGGTCACCTACAAACAAGCAAGATTTCTGGCTCTCACAGACCTGTAACTTTTTTAAGAGGCTCCTCTGTCCTCCACTCATTACCTGTATTAATGGCACCTGTTTGAACTTGTTATCAGTATAAAAGACACCTGTCCACAACCTCAAACAGTCACACTCCAAACTCCACTATGGCCAAGACCAAAGAGCTGTCAAAGGAAACAAAATTGTAGACCTGCACCAGGCTGGGAAGACTGAATCTGCAATAGGTAAGCCGCTTGGTGTGAAGAAATCAACTGTGGGAGCAATTATAAGAAAATGGAAGACATACAAGACCATTGATAATCTCCCTCGATCCGGGTCTCCATGCAAGATCTCACCCTGTGGGGTCAAAATGATCACAAGAACGGTGAGCAAAAATCCCAGAACGGGGGGACCTAGTGAATGATCTGCAGAGAGCTGGGACCAAAGTAACAAAGGGTACCATCAGTAACACACTACACCGTCAGGGACTCAAATCCTGCAGTGCCAGACATGTCCCCCTGCTTAAGCCAGTACATGTCCAGGCCCATCTGAGGTTTGCTAGAGAGCATTTGGATGGTCCAGAAGAGGACTGGGAGAATGTCATATGGTCAGATGAAACCAAAATAGAACTTTTTGGTAAAAACTCAACTCGTCGTGTTTGGAGGAGAAAGAATGCTGAGTTGCATCCAAAGAACACCATAACTACTGTGAAGCATGGAGGTGGAAACATCATGCTTTGGGGCTGTTTTTCTGCAAAGGGACCAGGACGACTGATCCGTGTAAAGGAAATAATTAATAGGGCCATGTATCGTGAGATTTTGAGTGAAAAATGCTTCGTAAGAAGCATTTCAAGGTCCTGGAGTGGCCTAGGTAGTCACCAGATCTCAACCCCATAGAAAATCTTTGGAGGGAGTTGAAAGTCTGTGTTGCCCAGCAACAGCCCCAAAACATCACTGCTCTAGAGGAGATCTGCATAGAGGAATGGGCCAAAATACCAGCAACAGTGTGTGAAAACCTTGTGAAGACTTACAGAAAATGTTTGACCTCTGTCATTGCCAACAAAGGGTATATAACAAAGAATTGAGATGAACTTTTGTTATTGACCAAATACTTATTTTCCACCATAATTTACCAATAAATTCACTTGATAGAACGAGGAAAACCGAGTGAACAATCTGGTTAATTGGGTTTGCACAGTTGAAGTGTGTTCTAATGCATTAGCACTTTGAGTTTTGTCTGGTGACTCACACATTAAGAGTTGTGTTTTGCAACATGAGTGAACTGGACTTACAAAGATTGTGTCTAGATTGTGTGCTTGATTTCGCAGAAGTGGTCAATTGTTCTGGGATGCGATCTGATCACTCTGTTTATGCTTTCGGTCACAGTGGATAAATGACTGGGAAAAATTGTAACAGCAGATTGTCAAAAGCCATGGTATTGTTAGCATTGAGAAGGGAGAAGAAAAATAGAGGGGAGTTTCTTTTAATATCAATTGATAGGGAACGGGGATGAGACAAATGGATAATTATTCTTAATGTTTAAAATGAACGTAGAATCTGTTCAAATTTAATTGAATAAGAAAACTTTAAATTCCATGAGTTGGCATGTGTACGTTGTCTGAGGCTTGATTGCAGACATTTTATCTTCTTTGCAGGACCTTCTGGAGCAGTGTTGCTATTTCAGCCTGTCACATGGTAATCGATGGAGTAATGCCTGGTTTGTACCCTCGAGTGATGTTTATTTTTAATAAACAAAGAAAATGTAATGAAATGGTATGCACTTTTACTAAATGTAATCAACATAAATTAACTAAGGCAGGTGTAATTATTATTACCAAAGTATAAAAAAATCTATATCATTGCTATGTCCTTATGGGCTTATCAAAACATCTAACCACATCATTCACTCAGATTGAAATCTGAAGTCACATCGTTGTCTCGTATCATTATATCCAATGAATACCTTTTTATGTTCACTTCCTGCCCTGATATGAATGTGTACAGCCCTTTACATATCATTCCCTGATTCAGCAAGGAACTAATCATATAGTTAGCTTCAGTGGTACAGGATTCAGCAGATCTCGGATTTGGATCAATTTGTTCCGGTACCGGTCTCAGCCCCTAGTTTTAGGCCGCTATATCATTGTGCTGAGGGATAAGGGTCAGTTCCTCCTGTCTTGAACTTAGCTACTACATCCCCCAACCCATCAGATATGACAGAGAGTGTCCAATCCCATGTCTAAGTCACTAGAATTTACTGCAATATGCTATGATTAAGTCTAGCCTGGGGGTTACACATTCCACTGGGAAGACTGTCCTCTAGCGCTAACCTGGGGGAGGACCCCTAGTTACTACGCCACCCTCAGGACGGGGAAAACAGATCTGCCCACCCTCAATGTCTCAGTCCCCAGTTGGTATGCTGCAATAATTTATGTTTGGGGGAGTAGGGTGTTTTTAAACACTTTGTGTCAACTGCTGTCTGTATAAACATTCAATCAATTAAATGTATTTTAAGTCCCAAATTTCTGTTCATTCGTTTATGGGATGGGGACAACATGCTTAGGTATTTTTGTGAATCCTAGGAATGCTCTAACTTTCCTGGTGTCCTGTTTAACCTTAGGTGGACATGACACCACGCCTCAGGACTTCTTGGCCTAAATGACTCACAGCTGTCCCTGTCCAAATTCCTCCTGGTTGGGCTACAGATCAAGTTGCTGTCGGATTATTCCGGCTGCCACTGCCCAGACCCCACCTGATTGTCCCTTGTCCATCTGGTTATGCAGCTGACTTGGATTATTTGTAAGACTATTATTTAATATTTTTGGTCAAGCCAAATAAATCTGGTAGAATGACAGATTCTGCGGCCAGAACAGCAACTGGTAAACACTGAACCTAATGTTAATTCTCATTTCATTTGTTTGCTGGCACAAGTGAAACAAAATATCCCGGTGCCTGGGCATTCATTCCTTCCCTGTATTACTCCTTTGCTGTAGTGAGAAACAAAGCATGTTTCAGTGCTTCATACCCTTGATGACGTTGCAAAGATGTTTCAAGTGACAGCTTCAGTGTCATTCAAAAGTTTGTGAAAATTTCAGGCAGCTCCTACATTCTGTGTTGAAGCAAATAGCTAGATGACACATCATCTTAATGATGTTGACAAAACATTCAGGTACTTAATAAACAGTCTCTTTGTCATTTCATTTTCTAATCCTGAGGCACAGTTTCATACCAAAAGTGGATATAGAGCATTTCGTTGAAATAAATATTTATAATTGTACTGTAAATGTTATTTTTTGTGTCTGTTATCATTTCAGCTGAGGATCCTGGGAACATAACAGGCAGAGCAACAAACAATATGAGGGGTGGAAGGTGTGGTCTGTGTGAAGTAAGAAGTTAGATCTCAAGCTCCCTCATTCAGCACCGATTACCCCAGGGCAAAAAAAAGTATCCTCTTCCTCTTAAAGGAAAAATGCTTCATCTGATGACCATGCAGGACTTACAGCTGCTGCACATATATTTTATGAATCACTAGAATATTACATTTCTCCTGTGGAATAAACAGGCCAGGATTTTATAATCCTTTGTGCATTTATGACACTTCTGCTGATTGATAATGTTAATTGTAGTTAGTTTAGCTGATCTTAATGTAAAATTCCCCATAAAGAATAAATTCAATTAATTGGTACTGCATTGCTATATTTATGTCAACACACTATCACAGATGTTTGTTAAATAGACAGATATTACCAAAATGGCCACCATATAATGGTTAATATTCTGGTAAGGTAAGGGTTAGGATTATGGTAAAAGTAAGGGTAAGTGATAACATGGTCTTATGTCCTCACCAGCCTTTTTGGAATGCAAGTTCCACTCTATCTGTTTGAAATACATGTTGTCTTAACCAATCACATGTTTTGCTACCAACATCTGAACAGAATTCTCCTGTACATGAAAAGGTCATTTTAATAAGTCATTTGTATTTAATTCACAAAAACCTGCAAGACTGTGCTGATTTATTTGTAGATGTCAAGCCCTCAATTTGTTCTTTGACATAACTTATGTTCAATGTGTACCTTTTGGTACCTCTTCTTGTAATGGTCATATGGATAAAAAGTGTATGCCTTGCTTAGCATAATGTCTGTCCTACCTCACTACCTTGTTTAATTTGCTCAGAAAAAGTGTAAAAACGTGTTTTATGAATGTGCATTATTTTTATTTCCTGCCAGGTTGTCATTCCTTTCATATAACACTCAGCGTCAGCATCTCCCTATAGCCTGTTGCAGCTGAAGATGAGCAACCCTTACACCTGAATTTTAAGTGGCTTCACCTTGACTGACTCAGTGATCAAGCACTGTCATATGAATGAGAAGCAGATGTAATCGATAACCACATAACGTTCACAAGAAGAACCCGACCCACTGGGAGGTTGTCTGAAGCTGACGTTTTAGGCATTACCCTCCATGTTTCAAACTGTCAGCTAAAAACATGGAGGGTGGAGGTAGTTGCTCCAGCTGTGAGACAAGTACCAGCTGTAAGAGTCTCAAATAAAGCAGTGGATTTAATTACCTGTGTGTCACTCATTTACTCAATCATTTGGTCAATCAGTATGTCTCAATCTCAGTCACTGTCTCAATAATTAAATTCACACACTTTTCTTTTTTTTTCTTTATTTCACACACACGCACATACAGACAGGTAATTAACTCTGCCATGAGTGCTGTTGTATTTCGGAATCTTACAGCTGTTACTTCTCCACCACATTCGCTCATCCGGTATCGGGTTGCGGGGACAGCAGCTCCAGCAGGGGACCCCAAACTTCCCTTTCCTGAGCCACATTTGCCAGCTCTGACTGGGGGATCCCGAGGCGTTCCCAGGCCAGTGTCGAAGTATAATCTCTCCACCTAGTCCTGGGCCTACCCCGAGGTCTCCTCCCAGCTGGACGTGCCTGGAACACCTCCCAAGGGAGACGTCCTGGGGGCATCCTTACCAGATGCCCGAACCACCTCAACTGGCTCCTTTCGATGCAAAGGAGCAGCGGCTCTACTCCGAGTTCCTCACGGATGGCTGAGCTTCTCGCCCAAATATAATTTGTAACACAAACAATGAAATAGTCATGGGAAGGACCCATCATCCCAATTTCTAACATAAGATTATTAAATTGCTTGTTGGTAATGGAACGTGGAGGAAAAACATGCATAATACATTGTATGTTTTAATAGATCGAGTGTGACCAGCGCATCAGTTGGTACCACTAAAGGTACCTGAAGATGACAGGTAAAGAACACACTACGAACCAGACAAGGCATTGGAAATGCCATTTTAAAAATACAGGTTTCCATCACCAGGGTCCAATTGTTCATAAGTAATATGAGTTTCTTGAAAATAGGATGTTCTAAAGAAAAAAAGGATTCTGAAATTGGATTAGATCATGTAATCCAGTCTTGGTTTTGATCTGGATCAAACCTTCAGTAGGCGTTTTTCAAAACTTTTTAGTAGGATTTGGGATATCTTTGATCTAAAAATACAGGATTATCCTGATCCCAGCAGAAGGGTGGATTCAGAGTGGATTTCAGACACAGAATGTAATGAAACTTAAAAATTGGTCAAATCATACTACATTTGTATAGTAGACATTTAAATATTAAATATAAAAGAAAAAAGTGCTGTCAATATCAAACAAAATAATTACATTTTAACTATCATTTATCACTGTATATCATGTTTTTTTCTGGCTCAGAATGGGCCTTTGGGGGGTGACTACGCACAAGAGTAAGCATAATTGGTTCCAGTAAAGGCAGTGAGTTACAGAAATATATGCATTTTCTTGTTATCATGCTTGAATAAATGAAACCCCATTAACACAACTGGTTAAAAAAGTGTTGTATTACAACATTGGAAGGGGGAGGGGAGTGGGTGTTAGGGACATGGATGTGGGGCTGGGGGAGGCTGTCAGTTGCAGCGGTCACATCCTGTTTCAGAGCATTTAAGCCTCCTCTTTTTATTAATTAAATAAAAAGATCTGACCAGGCCATAGTAGTCTATAGGACTGGAAGATGTGACCTAAAATCGATTAATAGAATGATTAATAGAACATTTGACCTCGATTACGTTTTTTTATTTTTTATTATTGCTTTGTTTTGTAATGTGAAATTTACATTGTAACATTGTAATATCAATCACACTGTACAATTAGGAAATGTGCTACATGATTTTTTTGTCACAGTATTTATTTAGTGTGTTAAAGTAAAATATTTTATATAGCACCTTTTTTAGACACAAGTAACAAAGTGCTTAACAAGCACAAAAAAGAAAAGGAAAGAAGTCATATAAAAACATATAGACATGATCATTTATGACACAGAAAAAATATAGCAGCCTGTCACCACCCAGATATGCCCAAATAGATTATTGAATATTACAGTACAGCATTGTTTGTTTAGCTGATGATTGCAAGGTGCAACCTGAATCCAAAACACTGCTGCCGTGTCCATCCACTGAGCTGTGCAGCGTTGACAACATTAGCGCCGCTGTCTGTCGTTATGGCCCCAAGGTTCTCTTCAGTGAGTTCCTACGCAGAAAACATATCTCTCAGGCCCTGTACAATCATCTCTGACGTGTGATCGACTGGAAAATATGCCATCTCAAGGCATCTGTTGCGCAGCTTCCATTCATTGTCAATTTAAAGCCATGTAAGGCTCAAGTATGGGTCCATCGTCATACTTGACTAGAGATCAGATCGGCAAATACCTTTATACGACATGCTTTGTACATGTTAAGCAGCGCAGTTTAGGAAAAATATGGTCGCGATGGCTCAGTGTCTTCTGTCAAGAATTTTAACAAGGTGTTTAAACCAAGTGCGCTCTACTGTACAAACTTAATTTTGTTAGGTGTCGTCTTTACTGAAGCCAAAATGTGTCCAAATGATGGACACTGCATTTTTATTTGGGACAAGTTGCTCATTTGACTTGGCGTTCAAGTTCTCCATGTTGCTTCCATGCCGCTGGCTGGATGGGATGAGTCACATGACTACACACGCTGTATAATGATTTTAAAGGGAGAGTAGGGTTAACAGGATAAAAAAACGAAATAACCGACATGGGAGAATTTCCCCAATTCTTATCATTTTGGCGCTGGTGATTTTCTTTTGGCGCTCGCTAAAACCTCTTTGGGGGGCGCATTACAAAAATTCCTCTATGCAGGAAAAACTCTGTATATTATTTACTATAAGTCACTTCTTCAATGAGAAACCAAAAGAGCAGAAGTACAGATTTGTCTGGCAGAGGAAGTCACTCTTACCCAAATACAGTAAACCAAAGCCAGACTTGATATCCGCCTCCACATAGCAGGGCTTCAAAAAGCTGTCCTTTTCACAAATGAACTCTGAACATCCCTTATTTTGGTAACCATTGTACATTTTGCCTTTTTATGATTTAAAACACGTGTTAAAAATGTCCACAATGTATTTGTGAGTATTTTTATATATATAATATATACTTGTTTTATTTATTTGTTGTGGTTCAGATGAGGGGTCTGACTGTTGTTGATGTTTGTATTGTATAACTGTGGTGTTTTCTGTCTCTTCAAATTAAAACCCTGAAAGTGACCCCACGTGGGGTTTTCTACCTGCCTTTCTTTTCATAGCTAGTGGTCTACACTGAGATCTGTAGATCTATTTAGAGCCCTTGTAATCCAGATTTGTTAATCTTGAAAAGTTTGTGTCTGGATCAGGATGATCCATTCCAATGTTGCTTTGAAAAACCGACACAATAGATGGATTTCCAGATCCTGAATAGCAAAACATGGAAATTCCAAATCTGGATCATTCTGATCCAGATTAAACCTTTTTGAACAACTGGGCCCAGGTGTTACAAACCCCAGCGGCTATAATCTTGGGGAGAGTGGGAACTTAACACCTACACCTCACTAACATATAATCAAAAAGTATATATACAGTATATTTATAACTGCTCTGTAGTACAAGGAAACAAACAGACATACATACAGGGAAGAAAAAATATTTGGGGCAGTGCCACCTGTCTCTAAAATACAAAAAAGGTCCCTACTCTAGTCTTAGAAAAGAATACTATTTCCTAAAAACTCACATCACTTGGCAAACGCTAACTGACTACACTAATTAGACTAACTCTATCTAAAACAAAAAAGAGTGACAACTGCCTCGGTACTAGGGGTTTGGTTCCTGTAAAAATGAATGAATAAAGTAAACATTTTCTGTAACTAACTTTTCTGTGGTGTAACCATGAATGAAAAGGGGTTTCAAAAGCGAAGGTTAATAGGGTCAAATAACTAAAATATGCTTAAATTATTACAGCACAAAAATGCTTAACTTATTACAGCATTGGAAAGCATTTGTGTGCAAGCTGGTTCCAAATTCTATGAACATAATGTAATAACATAACAGGGAATCAAACAACATTACTGGCAGAGTATTTCTGCTATTGCATCATGCTTAGAGTATGACCAAACTTGGTATAAGTGACATGCAAGAATTAACATTGTAACATTAACAAATTAATGTTATATATTAATTGTTTCCATACTAAGAATGTAAGCAATCTAGTTGCATTTGCACTGACGTTGTTACACCAAAATATCACTGCATTAATCAACTCTGAAACAAAGAGCATTAGGCAGGGATTTTGCATATCAGTTGTGGCAGATTTATAACGTTTGCTATATTAAACAGGGGGTTTGGGAAAATGACTTTCCAAAATCTGTTTTTCTGCTAATAGGCAACAGTACACCAAAACATTAGTTCAGCTATTTTCGGTGGAGTGAAGTTAGTCCACAAAAAAATATAACTGAGTATTTTCATCATGGAAAAAGATCATAATGAGAGTAATTTTTGTTTCAACTTTAGTTTAGATTATTGTGATGATTATAGCAACCACAGCATTTTTACCTCTAGTATAAAGACAGTTGTCATTCTTTTGTATTAGATAGAGTTAGATAGTCTAATTAGTGTAGTCAGTTAGGGTTTTCCAAGTGATGTGGTTTAGATAAGACAATTCTTTTCTAAGACTAGATTAGATTAGGGACATTTGTTGTGTTTTAGTAGGCTACAGTACAAAATAATCATTTGCAAATGTAAACATAATCATAACTAAACAAATTGCTGTTATAATACTACTGGTTCTAGTTTTACAGTTTACTGCAGTTCTGTGTGCGGTTTGTCAAAGTGCTGTTGACATACCGCAACGGAAGCTGCTGGTCAACTGCTGTTGATAGGTACAATCAATGTCGAAGACTGTACTGTCTCATTATTTTCAAATGTATTAAAAAGTGGAAAACTAGAAGGTAATATGAGTGTTACGTAGGCTATCTTCCTGTTGATTGTGATAGTTTTAACACCAACACGTCATTTTGTGCTGGAACTGTAATTGTGGAAATAAATAAGTTTGCTAAAAAGTATCAGTAATTGCACGGAGTGTAATGATATCAAGTGTTAATACTTCCACAGTTTTTTAGTAGCTGTTTCAAGTGCTTAATTTGTTAATTCAGAGGTCCCGGATTACAAAGTGAAGTAGATAGTGTAAATCTTTGTAAGGAACGAGGTGAGTCACACATGCCATATGCATTAAAGCACCCCCATACCAGGTTTTTGAACTGAGCGCTGATAAAAAGCCAGATGGTCCCTCTCTTTAGTACAAAGGATGCAACGTCCATGATTCCGAAAAAAATGATTTCAAATTTTGATTTGTGGCGTTTCTGGATGTGGTTTATATCTGTTTTCTTCTTTGCATCGTGGAGTTTTAACTTGCATTTGAGGATACACCCGACCCTCTGCCCCCACTGGACCTACCCATTTTGAATCTTATACATTATGCTAAGTGTCTTGCTCGATTATTGTTTTATAATCACTTGACACATTCATTAACAGTAGATGTCCACACATGTAAATGCTATTTCCTTGATGATGTGTGAGTGTGCTCTTCATACAAGTGTATTTTGTGCACGTTCAACTCTTCTCACTTTTTCTTCCTGAATTCCTTTCAACTTTTTAAAAAGATGGTCAGAAAGAACTAAGGAGAGAGGGCACAAAGGGTGCTGAATATAAATTGAAGATATCCCTAAGAAGCTGCATTTATATTTTGCATTATTTGTGACTGCCACTGAAGTGTCATTCTACATGACCCAAAAACTGCAAGTTCACATAGCCACTCCAGTCACCATTCTGATTTTAATAATCAGATGCCCATTTTTATATTTCAATGAGCCATATCCATAGCTTGTTCTTTTCATCCCTAGTCAGTGTCTTCTAAAAGCAAGCACTGCATGCCCACGGGATAGTGTTATGAATATTAAAGACGATGACCAAATGCAAAAAACATGCCATGTATCCTGGCAAATAATGGTCAGACACAAACTCCTCAGTTGATAGTTGAAAGCCCAAGTGAAAAAACATGGCTGTCTTAGAGTTTCTCAATGTGAAGATGAAAAGTTGTTTTCCTTCTTCAGAATTTCACCCATGCTTACGTGCATCAAATCTCTGAAATGGTAAGACCTTTTCTGAGGCTGTTAGCATTTGAAGAAAGTGCCTATTATGCAATGTGTTTATGCTCAGTGTGCTTTTCCCCTTATCCTCAAGAGTTTTTATTAGCTAGAAGGCTGACAGAGAGGGAGAGATGAGAGGGACCGGACAGTAGAGCTCTCTCAATGTAAGTTAACCTGTAGCCAGTGGAAGATGTTCATAGGTTAATAGTGACAATATTTTGACCATAACATGTTGGGGACAACCAAAATTCTTGCATCCAGGTCAATACTGACTATACTGTATATGGTCTAGTCTTGTAATTGAATGACTTTGGCAAGGCCATCATTGAAATTACAGTTAAAAGTGCACTATGCAAGTTTTAAATTCCACCTATCTGTAGTGAGTTTAATATTAGTTGATTCTAGTTGATTGCTAGCTAGAAAACATGAAACCATAATCGTGCTAGCTAGCGCTAACAGGAACAATATGCGTGTTTTGATCAGTTTTCACAAGGCTAACTCTAGCTAAAAGGCTAAGTAAATGTTTCTTCCGAGCAATGTTCGCTTATGCATTTAGTTAGGTCAAACAACCCACAATGCATATTCATTAGGGGGCCAAGCAACAAAGTTGCTGGAACCCTTTTATGTTTGTAAGTTTTATTAGGGGGCCAAGCAACGAAGTTGCTGGAACCCTTTTATGTTTGTACGTTTTATTATTATTATTAGGGGACCAAGTACCGTAGGTACGGTACCCTACTGTTTTTGTTGGTTTTATTATTAGGGGCCCAAGCAACGAAGTTGCTGGAACCCTTTTATGTTTGGTGTGAAGGACCTTTGAACCATTATCTTTAAAATGTATATAAGGAAAGTTGATATCTCAAATAGTTTGGCTGAAATCAGCGAATGAAATTGAATTTAGAAGTCCATAAATCCCAAATGGAACATCAAACAGCTATGAAATGAAAAATACTCGTAGATGTGTCTGTCAGGAATGGACAGAAAAACTCCCATACAGAAATACCTCTTAGGGGCGCTATAACCATCACCGATGTTTCTCACAATTTTGCACTTAAACGACATCTCCTCCGAAACCGCTAAACAGAGTCGGTTGACAATCAGTGTAAAGGGCCACTGGATCATTGTCTTTAAAAGTTATATAAGAAAAGTTGATATCTCAAACAATATGGCCTCCATTTTAACTTTTGTGAAAAATTTGTTAACGACATCTCCTCGGAAACCGCTGAACGGATTTGCACACCGTTCGCTGAGATGGATCCTGGGACTAGTATCTTCAATTCAATTCTTTGGAATGTTGATATCTCAAACTATGCACGCGTAATAGGCAAATTACTTTTACATGGGTGTGGCACTTTGTCAGGCTATATATCCTGTCAGGAATATCTGAGACTTACGCTCTTTAACATAGCACTAATCATCAGGTCCATGGATGGACCTGTACAGTATTGACCAAATACACCAAAAGGGGGCGCTACAACAACACTGACAACTTTGAGCATTTATGAATTGTAAAATACACACTCTAAGGACATCTCTTCAGAGACCACTGAACGGATTTGCACGCCGTTTGCTGAGAAGGACCCTGGGACCAGTATCTTTAATTTAATTATTTTGAATTTTGTTATCTCAATCGATTTGACCGCAATAAGTGAATGAAGTTAAATCACCTAAACACCACCTACTCTGATATCATTGAACAGATTGGCATCCTGTTTGCTAGTGAAGGTTCTTCGGACAATGATATTTAAATTTTTTGTATGAAAAATGTATATCTCTAACATTATGGCAGCATTCAGTCCCCAAAGTTTTGTGTTATTCTCTTTCTCTATTTTGGACTATTATTTTGAAGGAACTCTTATTTTGAAGGAAGAGCTGATGTAATGAGTGTGTGAATGTTGAGTTGGTGGTTCTATCAGCAGTAACGGAGGGATATTTTTGAAGCTATGGGAGGAGCCATGGCAGTGCTTGTGAGTCAATGCGGAATGGGTGGGCTGTCGGGAGCATGGCAGCATTCAGTTAACTTTTTGTTTATATTGGACTATTATTTTGAAGGAACTCTTATTTTAGGAAGAGCAAATGTTAATTGTATGTAAATCTCCTTGAACAGTAAGTTGGTCTTGGCAGTTGAAATTGCTGCTGCCATAAGCTAGATTCCAGTGCAAACCATCTTAAGGTGTAGGCTATGGATGATAAATGTCTGTGTAAATTCTAACCCTATTGAAATTATTATTCAAAATATTTTTTTCATTTTATTTTCCCCCTGTAAAGAAGACCTTTATTGTAATATTCATCATTTTTTTTGTAAAAAAAAACACTAATATTTGAGGGTATTCCGGGTAATATGTTTGACTAAAAGCATTTGTTTCTGTTTTTAAAAAAAAAGTCTGTGTCCAGTGAGGTTAGTTTCTTGTTAAATGTTACACAAATCATATATTATAGTACACATAGATATATGTTTTTAGCATCAGTTTTCTAATTTCCCTTGGTAAGACTTTTGCAGCCGGTCAGGTTTTTTGCCATGTGACTTCCTTTTCAATTAATAATCAATGACCTTGTCACGTCCAATCCCATTGACAGCTTAAATTGTTCGTTAGATCACACCTGCTCCCATTTACAAGGTGTTAGTATTTCGGAAGATTACGAGCTTTCCAAGAGTACACAACACTGTGTATTCTAATCGTAAGTAGGCCTGTTGGGTTTGTGGGTAAGTTTCAAATGAAGCTAGGTATTGTAATGGGGATATTAGCCTATATGGTAAATTGTTGTGGTATATTTTGGAAACGTTTATAGATATAATGGGCCTAATTGTTGCAACATTTCCTGTCAAAAGTGATCTAATGTAGCCTGTACACTGGAAATGGAAACGGTTAAACAAGCTATTGGAAAGCCACATTTTTGAAAACAGTATCTTACGAAGGCGGGCATTTCACTAGGGACTGTTCCACTCCCCATTTCGAAATTGCATTATTGTCCACCTCTTCCGAATCAGGACGACGTGCTTCAGCACCTGGCAGTAATTTCAGAGTGGCAGGCAGGCCAAGGCAACAAAAAAATACTCAGAGCCAGTGGGTATCAAACTCTGACATCTCGGCTCTTTGTTTCTTAATTGTTTCTGGTACAGGTATGTGCAGCTAGACTTCTTTCCAACAGAAGCTTTCCTGAAGCGAAGCATTATATTGCATAGTAAGGTGAGTTTGATTGAGCTAGTTAGCAACTTAATTTCTCACAATGTTGTGCATAAGCAGGTAAAGCATACATTGTCCGCTCTCTCATTGATATAGCGAGCTAGTTCCTGTTTCAAACAAGGTTGATGGCAGATAAAGACCAAATATCTTACTACTATTTTGTATGCGTTATTGTAGCTAGCTAATTTACTAATTGAGCTACATGACGTTCGCTAGTTGATTAGTGCTGTGCTGGAGAGCTACGCTATAGACAGCTAACTGTTTTAAGACTGGCTATAGATGATGAAATCTAAGAGATTGACGACCGATATTAGGACGTTTAAGAAGAATTATCAGAGGGTCTGTCCGTTATCTTCCAAATTCGTTAATATTAAAACATTCAGTCATGCAGTAATGACGTTTTACATGTTTCACTGTCATGGTAATTCAGCCTACATGACTTGGTGCGCCATGTCTCAGCAGGATATTCAATTGTGTACAATTTGAGAATCCGGGAGCTTTACAAAAATGTTTCACCCTCACTTAAAAAACCGAAGTTCCAATCCTGTATTTTACTGACTTTAATGTCAAAGTTGCTTTGCTAGTTTAAAAATATTTTTTAACATTATCTTTGCAATAGTGTTTTCCTATGTCAGTGTGTACATTTGCTAGGTGAATTCTGAAAGACACTAAGGGACGTTTTTACAACACCTCATCCTTAAATAATAAAAAAATGCTTATTTGGTATTAGAAAATATTTTTTCATTATATTAAACCCAGCTGAAACCTATTTGGTTTATTTATGGTAAACTTAACATTATCTGTGTTATTGAGTTGTCACAGTATGTAATGCACTGGCATGTGTTATATTAGGTTACAAATAGCAGAAAGGAATTAAATGAAGCTGTGGACATGAGGCATCTATTTCTGAAATTAGACATTCTGATGTACTTATTCTTTTGTTGAGTTGTACATTTGCTCCTTCCACATCTTTCATTCCTCAAAACATTGATTGATTGACTGGCTGGTTTCAACAGTCAGCAGTTTATTTTTTGCACTTTTGACCTAATATTGACCTCAACACATACCAGCACGTGGCACCAGGACACCCTAGGTCGTAGGTCGATGATCTACTTTGTTGTCGTTTCATCTGACTTGCGGCCGTATGTCTTGGACACTCGGGTGAAGGGAGGGGCGGAGCTGTCAACTGATCACCACCTGGTGGTGAGTTGGATCCGATGGTGGGGGAGGAAGCTGGACAGACTCGGCAGGCCCAAGCGTACTGTAAGGGTTTGCTGGGAACGTCTGGCCGAATCTCCTGTCAGAGAGATCTTAAACTCCCACCTCCAGCAGAGCTTCGACTGGATCCCGAGGGAGGCTGGAGATATTGAGTCCGAGTGGACCATGTTCTCCACCGCCATTGTCAAAACGGCCGCTCTGAGCTGTGGCCGTAAGGTCTCCGGTGCCTGTCGAGGCGGCAATCCCCGAACCTGGTGGTGGACACCGGAAGTAAGGGATGCCGTCAAGCTGAAGAAGGAGTCCTATCAGGCCTGGTTGGCTTGTGGGACTCCTGAGGCAGCTGACGGGTACCGGCAGGCCAAGCGGACTGCAGCCCGAGTGGTTGTGGAGGCAAAAACTCGGGCCTGGGAGGAGTTCGGTGAGGCCATGGAGAAGGACTATTGGCTGGCCTCGAAGAGATTCTGGCAAACCATCCGGCGCCTTAGGAGAGGGAAACAGTGCCCTACCAACGCTGTTTACAGTAGAGGTGGGCAGCTGTTGACCTCAACTGAGGATGTCGTCGGGCGGTGGAAGGAGTACTTCGAGGATCTCCTCAATCCCGCCTTCACGTCTTCCATTGAGGAAGCAGAGGATGAGGGCTCAGAGGTGGACTCGTCCATCACCCGGGCTGAAGTCACAGAGGTGGTCAAGAAACTCCTCGGTGGCAAGGCACCGGGGGTGGATGAGATCCGCCCTGAGTACCTCAAGTCTCTGGATGTTGTGGGGCTGTCTTCGTTGACACGCCTGTGCAACATCGCGTGGCGGTCGGGGACAGTGCCTCTAGGATGGCAGACTGGGGTGGTAGTCCCTCTTTTTAAGAAGGGGGACCGGAGAGTGTGTTCCAACTATAGGGGGATCACACTTCTCAGCCTCCCCGGGAAAGTCTATGCCAGGGTTCTGGAGAGGAGAATACGGCCGATAGTAGAACCTCGGATTCAGGAGGAACAGTGTGGTTTTCGTCCGGGCCGTGGAACACTGGACCAGCTCTATACCCTCTACAGGGTGATGGAGGGTTCATGGGAGTTTGCCCAACCAATCCACATGTGTTTTGTGGATTTGGAGAAGGCATTCGACTGTATCCCTCGCGGCATCTTGTGGAGGGTGCTTCGGGAATATGGGGTCCTGGGTCCTTTGCTAAGGGCTGTCAGGTCCCTGTACAACCGAAGCAGGAGCTTGGTCCGCATTGCCGGCAGTAAGTCAGACTTGTTCCCAGTGCATGTTGGACTCCGGCAGGGCTGCCCTTTGTTGCCGGTTCTGTTCGTAATTTTTATGGACAGAATTTCTAGGCGCAGCCAGGGGCCGGAGGGTGTCAGGTTTGGGGACCACACGATTTTGTTTCTGCTCTTTGCGGATTATGTTGTTGTGTTGGCCCCTTCAAACCAGGACCTTCAGCATGCACTGGGACGGTTTGCAGCCGAGTGTGAAGCGGTGGGGATGAAAATCAGAACCTCCAAATCCGAGGCCATGGTCCTCAGTCGGAAAAGGGTGGCTTGCCCACTTCAGGTTGGTGGAGAGTGCCTGCCTCAAGTGGAGGAGTTTAAGTATCTAGGGGTCTTGTTCACGAGTGAGGGAAGGATGGAACGGGAGATAGACAGACGGATCGGTGCAGCTTCTGCAGTAATGTGGTCGATTTACCAGACAATCTACGTTCCTACTCTCACCTATGGTCATGAGCTTTGGGTCATGCCCGAAAGGATAAGATCCCGGATACAGGCGGCCGAAATTAACTTTCTCCGCAGGGTGGCTGGGCGGCCCCTTAGAGATGGGGTGAAAAGCTTGGTCACCCGGGAGGAGCTCAGAGTAGAGCCGCTGCTCCTCCACATCGAGAGGGGTCAGCTGAGGTGGCTTGGGCATCTGTTCCGAATGCCTCCTGAACGCCTTCCCTGGGAGGTGTTCCGGGCCCGTCCCACCGGGAGGAGACCCCGGGGAAGACCTAGGACACACTGGAGGGACTATGTCTCCCGGCTGGCCTGGGAACGCCTCGGTGTCCCCCCGGAAGAGCTGGAGGTAGTGTCTAGGGAGAGGGAAGTCTGGGCATCTCTGCTTAGACTGCTGCCCCCGCGACCCGGCCCCACATAAGCGGAAGAAGATGGATGGATGGACATACCAGTCTACTGCAGACTGTGGCAACACAAACTCAAAGACTACATAAAGCTTAATTCATCAAAGAAAATAGCTTTTAGCTGTTTGATATAATTAAGTGATGTTCTAATACCACATTAGCAATTATGCATGATCACTCAAGGATAAGGTGTTGGAGTAATGTTTGTTGGAAATGAGGCCTGTGTAGATTTAATTAAAAATACTTAAATAGTACGTTTTTTTTGCATCAAATAATGTCCTGACTATACTTTGATCAGTTGAATACCACGTTGGTGAATTAAAGTAATAATGTCCTTTCCAAACAGCAACATTTGTAAATGATTCAAGTTTTGGCCCGCAGTGTATAACTTTTATTTGTCCTGTTAGAGTTCAGATCAATCCCATGGCTAAAATATAGGTTTCCATAAAATGTATTTGAACAAATTAAAATGTATTCCTTTATTAGAAACTTGCTAAATTAGCAATAAAATTATTTGACATAACTACTCAATTCTGGTAATGGTGTGATTGTTATTAATGT
The DNA here is from genome assembly GCF_011004845.1 of Esox lucius. Classification (NCBI taxonomy): domain Eukaryota; kingdom Metazoa; phylum Chordata; class Actinopteri; order Esociformes; family Esocidae; genus Esox; species Esox lucius. The sequence continues at coordinate 39,920,324 of NC_047587.1, forward strand.
ACAGAAGTAACGTCTCTAATTTATTACCTACATTATCTAGCTCGACTAGTCTTAATATTATTTTTAACCTTTCAAATGGTAATTTCCATTTTCAATGTGTAGCTTAGAAAAATTAAGCTTTTCACTATATAAGATTTCTGTAAGTGTGACATTCATCTACTATCTTTTATTACACTGATGCTGAGAATGGTTTGTAATAATCTAAGCTATTCTGCAAACAAAGTCAATTGACATGTGTCATTAGGGTTTCAACAGTATGCCAAAATCCTATTCTGTTTGTTCCAGTTCACTATTATTCTTCTGGCAAAAAACTGTCCTTTTTCCAAATTCCTGTGAGTTAAAATAGTGTAAAGGTACTGGTGCAGTGGACATGCCAATCAGCCTCATGGTGGCACAAGCCTGTGAAGTTGGACTTTTTTTAAAGGTCAACACACCCATCCCTGGTGACCTGGTCTTGGAAATCAGTCCACTATTAAACTTTTTGCCACTGAGACCCAAATAAATCGCCATCATGGATTTTCAGCCATCTTAGTTATTTTGAAAAACACTACTCATATGGCAGCAAATGACCAATGTTGATGTAGTTTGACATTTGGTATCTATGTATGAAGATCTTCAAGTGTTGTATAAACCAGACCGGCATGTAAAAAAACTCTATGGGGTCACAATTGGTCAGGAAAAAACATCCAACATTGGCTTAATGTTTGTACACGTGCAGTTTCTTTTACCCTGCATACCATACTGCATAATTTTCATGCTAACTAAATGCTGAAACCCACTAAATGCTGCTTGCAGCTTTAATTGAAGTTGCAAATGTAAAGCCAATTGCTTAGTTACCGTAACATATGTTCCAAGGGTCTTCAAAGTTTCCTTTTGTCATTACTTGGTCCCCTTAATCGCTGCTTGCAGCTATATTTATTATTATTAGGGGGCCAAGCAACGAAGTTGCTGGAACCCTTTTATGTTTGTACGTTTTTATTATTATTATTCTCCAGGGCCATTTTCGGAGGTCCATAGCTCGGTCCCCTCTGGTTCAAAACGCTCCAAACTTTGCCTGATTGTAGACGGCCAAGGTCCTATGTCCACACACACTAACAGATATCGGCACCCCCGTACTATTTCCCCCATATCCGTGTAGTCTATCACTATCTCTTGTCCATGTCTCATCATCATGGGAAACGCCCCAATCTCAGGTTTAATTGTCGGTTTTGGATTGTGGTGAGTGCAGATGGTGCATGTCTAAGTGTAGTTGCGTACCATGTCTACCATAAATGGGTGCCACCAGTGGCACAAGTTTCTTAACATTTGAGCCGGCCCTACATGGCCCAATCCATGGGCTTCTGCAAATGTATCTCCTTGTATGGCTGGTGGAAGTATTACTCTACTGTCTGGCCCTCTCCAGAGCCCTCCCGTTTCTGTTGCTCCTCTCTGTTGCCAAATTGTTTTCTCTTGTGGGGACGCCCCCTTTTGATGTCTCACTAGCTCATCTCTCTCAGGGCCTTCTCCCCACCCCACTTCCTCTTCTGCTCTTACCATCATCACTCGCGGAGTGTACCCTGCTGCCTGTTTTGCTGCTGCGTCTGCCGCTTGTTTCCCTGAGCCACTACGCTATTTGAGGTATCATGTCCCTTACATTTTATGATTGCTACCTTTTCGGGCAGCTCCAGGGCCTCGGCTAGCTCTCTCATCTCAGCCTCGTGTTTAATCGGTTTGTCCCCTGCTGTTCTAAACCCGGCTTTTAACTACTGTCCTAGCTCCATGTGCGACGCGCCTACCGAATCTGTATAGATATTTACTCTCTTCCCCTTGGCCTGCCTGAGTGCCTCTATCACTGCTCTCACTTCTGCTCTCTGAGCTGACTACAGCCCTTGGAATCTCTCTGCTTTCACCGTGACTAGACCCTCTGGTGTTAGTTTCACTACCGCAAACGCTGCCCTCAGCCCATCTTGTTTGTGTCTGAAACAGCACCCATCAGTGAAGAGGTCCTCTGCCCCTTGGAGGGGTTCTGCCTCCAGATCGGTTCGTGTCTCACTCTCTCCCTCACTACCTCTTGCGCACACCCCGTCCCCATCCGGTCTGCCATATTTATCCCCTCGTGTGAAAGTCAAATTTGGATCCCCGAGAATTTTGCTTAGGTGTTGTTGCCTGAGGGTAGTCATGGTGAACATCTGTGAGTTTACATACGCCACTACACTGTGTGTTGTGAGTATCTGAAGTTGATGTCACATCACTACGTGTGCGCATTTTTGAATAAGTCTCGCCACCCCCGCGGCATGCTGTGTACAGGTGGGGTGCCTTTTTTCGGTTTTGTCAAATCCTACGCTTATGTACATGAGGATGTTCCTATCTCCCCCTTTTTTTTTTAAACAGGATCCCGTTCATGACTTGTCCTGTTTCAGAAACATCCAGAAAAAAGGGTTTTGTGTAGTCTGGAATTGCCAAATCGGCTGCGGTCGCTAGTTGTTGTTTCAGCAGAATGAAGGCCTGGTCAGCTGGGCAAGTCCAATTGAGTGTGGCTTTAAGTTTACGCATTCCCTGCTCTTTAACTAGCGCTCTAAGTGGCTCTGTGAGCCCTGAGTAGTTTGGGATGTAATTGCGGCTGTACCCCATGAGCCCCAGGAATGATAACATTTCCTGAACTGTAGTGGGTTTGGGATGGTGGAGGATGGTTGTGCGGTGTGCTGGTGAAAGCCACGCCCCCTTCTGCGAGATTACTCTGCCCAGAAAGGAAACCTGTGTTCTTACCAGCTGTAGCTTTTCTTTCGACACCTTGAACCCTTTCTCAGACAGTCTGGTGAGGACCGTCATTGTGGCGTGTATGCAGGCGGCCACCGTCGGGGCCGCCAGCAGCAGGTCGTCTACATACTGGACCAAAGTTACCCATGTCAGCAACGAGCATCCCTGCAGCGCTTCTCTCAGTACCTGTTTGAATATGCCAGGGGAAAGCACGAACCCCTGTGGTAGTCTCGTGTATCGCCATTGTCGACCCCTATGTGTGAAAGAGAAGATGTCACGAAGTTCATCTGCTAGTGGGAGACACAAAAAAGCATTAGCCAGGTCAATGCAGGTGAACCATTTTTGATCATGGGTCAAATTAGTGGGTGCTTCTAAATATACCCAATCGATCCCTGGTGCCTCTAACCGATATGTCTTACAGCTGAGCGAGTACCATACGTTGGCGCCTGAGTGGGTGTCCAATCAGTGCATTCGACCGCCGTTTTAACCATGAGCCCCAGGTCTTTCGCTTGGTGTTTAGGATGCAGGGCCAATGACACATGCGGGACGGACTCCTCGCCATCATGTACCACTGTTCCTGCTCGTCAGTTAACTGTACATCTGCCGCTACCCCTTCCGGGCCTACATACAGGAATTTAGACCCGATCTGCCACGTGTCCCCATACACTGCATCCCAGAACCCCTCTCTATACACCGCGTCACCCTGCCGATCATAAAATAGGGTCACGTGAGGGGTCTGGCAGAGGAAAGTACGGATAGAGGAGGGAGATCCATGGCCTCCACTTGAAGTACTGTGACAAAATGCCCTGTTTGTCCGGCTTTTCCGGTATCAATAGTCCCCAGTATATCTCTGCTATTTCACCCTTCACCAGTTGTACCAGGTACTGCCCTTTACGTGACAGTTAGTCCATCTGGAGAACATAAAATAGTAGCCCCCAGTTTTATTAGTAAGTCTCTTCCCAATAAGTTCTCTGGTGTGTTTGCCGACACCACATACGGATGGCTGAGGGCCTGTTTACCCAGTATCGTTTTAAGAGGAAACGTGACTGGCAAAGTCTGTCCCACCCCTTCAAACCCCACAACCTCCACTGTCTTGGAGGATAATAGTCCTGTGGCGGGAGGGACGGTGATGGTGGAAAAAGTGGCACCTGAATAAGTGAGAAAGGGCGCGGTGAATGCCCCCTGGCCACCGTGAGGTTGGGGTGCCCATGGGGGAACAGGGTATAAATCAGGTGTGTCAGGTTCTCTCGAGCCTAGGGCTGCCATCTGTCTATGTCTCTTTCTCCATTTACTTTCGCTTTGGCCTCTCCCAGCTGTAAGCGCAGCAGTTTCTCTTTCAGTTCCTCTATCTGTTTGTCTTTCTTGGTCTCCTCGTCTTTAGCCCTCTGTAAATGATGCACTACATGTCTTTCCCATACGTGTGATTCACTGCCCAGCAAGTCAGGATTTGCCATCATTGCCTCTTTTATTTTCTCTGGAAGTCCCTCTAAGACCGCCCTTCTAAACCACTCCTGCTGCAGATCTCCCTTCCCCGGGTGGTGCCCTTTGTGTTTGGCCCATAATTCTTTACATGCTTCTAGATACTGTCTAAGGTGTTTATCTTTTTCCCAGGGTAACTTAGGTACCGGGGCCCCAGCCGGCAAGGGGAATCGTTCCCTCAAGGCTGCGACTATGCGTCCGACCACCTGACTGAAAGGGGCGGCCCCTTTTTCTATCTCAGTCATAGCCTGAGCGGACATGGCTCGGGTGGCTACTGCCCTCCAGTCCCCCAATGCCAACATTTGACCGGCTGTGAGTTTATCAAATTGCGCCAACCATAGTCCACCTCCCTCTCGCATCGGGGGTAATTTATCTACCAGCGCCTGTACGTCTCCCAGCCCCAATGGTTTATACCGTGGTTCACCGCCTCCCACTCTAAAGAGAGGCAGTTGAAACCCAGCACAACTAGCTTCCCCTGCTTGTGATCGCATGTACATTTTATTTTTTGTCCTTTGAGCCGATTCTACTGCATCATGGTGTAGTGTTTGTTCTGATGGGGGCGAACGTCTCTACTACTGTCTGAGTTGGTGTCTTTGTCAGAGTCAGTCCATCTCCCTACTGCTTTCCCCATGAGTAACACCCGTCCCATGTGTGAATTTCCCTTTTTCTGCTTATTTTTTGTCTTTCTCGCTGTGTCACTCCCGTCAGACCCCGACCCTGTGTCCTCGCCTAACCCGCCTTTGCCGCTGCCTGACTATTTCTTCCTGGTTCATTTCACCTCATTCTGTTTTTTCTCTCCTAGTTTCTTCACTTTCTTACTCCTCATACCTCCCGCTCTCTCTCTGCCCTTGCCTTAAACGGCCTCACTTCCTCCTCAGTGTCTGTCTCGCTCTCTGACTTTGTGGTTCTACTTAACTTCCTCTTTTCTTTCTTTCTAAGTTGGGTCCATCCTGTATACAACTGTCAGTACATTTGCCACCTGTATCTCCAATTTCTTCCATCCCCCGGTACCTGGACCCCACCCATTATTGTCCACTTCTCTCTCAAACTCCCTGTCCATTTCTTTACTAGTGTTTATATGTGCTGTGAGATACTAACTCACCCGTTATATTCGAGGTGTCCCTATCTCCTCGGGCCTTTCACCCGACTGATTGTCAAGTCTCCTACTTACAATCTCCACCGTCCCCTTCGGCAAGTGGTGGGGTGTAGTCAACCCCGGAACAATTACCAATTGCCTCGCCCTCCTGAATTTAAACCAGTCCCACTACGTTCTTCACGGGTTCACAATTTGGTTCACAGCCAGTATGCAGATTTAGATATAACAGGCTCTGCTTACCTTTCTGATGCGCTGGTGCTGGAACCTGTGAATCCTGTGTAGGTTAGCTGGACCGGATCGAATTCCTTCTCCTTTATCCAATCCCGGACGAGCCCCCAAAATTGTCGAAGTCTAACACTTTCCCGAGTTGGTTTGATGGAAAGGAGAATAACACACCAGGAGTCAGGTCAATTACCGTACCGTATATTCCGTTTATTACAGAAGCTTCTGGAGACAGAGTCCGAAGTGTCCGATGTCTTAAGATCAGCAGTCACACAAGTATTATTTATACTTCAAACACGCCTAAAAAGCGGGGAGTCGGAGGTAGCCAAGCATGTGTGCCATTGGTCCAGTTTGTTCTTTACCTTATATGTGTAAGTGCAGCCCAAACGTCATCTCTTCACTTTGTGGTTTCTGTTTTGAATTCCCCCTGCCCAGACTATGTGTGTGTTATTAATCTGTCCCCCTCTATTTCCTGTTAGTCTGACACACAAGCTCAGTCTGCTCTCCTTCCCCAGTAACAGCCTAAATAAGATTTTGTGTTTTCTACTTGCAACTTTCAGTTTCAGCTTATGCCACATACATTCAACATTTTGCTTCATTGCTCACAACAGTTTGACTGCTTATACATTCAGTGTATCCAGAAAAGTTATATAAGAAAAGTTGATATCTCAAACAATATGACCTCCATTTTGACTTCTGTGAAAAACTCGTTAACAACATCTCCTCCGAGACTGCTGATCGGATTTGCATGCCGTTTGGTGTGAAGGAACTTTGAACCATTATCTTTAAATGTTATATAAGGAAAGTTGATCTCAAACAATATGGCCGAAATCAGCGAATGATATTGAGCTGGGCGGGTCTATGACTTTAGATGTCCATTAAACCCAAATGGAACATCACACAGCTATGAAACGAATCATACTCGTTAATGTGTCTGCTAGGAATGGACCGTAAAACTCCCATACAGAAATACCGCTTGGTGGCGCTATAAACATAACCGATGTTTCTCACAATTTTGCCATTGATAAAAACACATTTGGATGACAGTTGGTGTAAAGGATGACTGGACCATTGTCTTTAAAAGTTATATTATTGTAAATGTTTCTGGTGGATTTTCAAAATATGCATGTGATATTTCGGGTATTATTGATCCCAACCCGGTGAGACTATTCAGTCAGCCAGCTGGCCCTGTGGTGTAGTGGGAACATCCCGGTCCTTCAATATTGTGACCCCAGTTTGATTCCCTTCTCAGACATTCCAAATTCTGTATCTCATAAATGCTTTTCCAAAATACATGATACCGTGATTTTCATTTATTTGTGAGAATAATTGTATTACGTGACCCTTTTATGCTGTTATTGTTTTCCAAAGTAAGGAACCAGCCATGAAGTGATTAGAGTCATTGATTTCATTATAAGTAGGATGTATAGCTATTAGCTAGCCATCTATAATAATCTTTGTACGACAGTACACTTTAGTTCCGTTACAAACGTTTTGTTGCCAACTTTATCTCAGTAAAATAGTAATGGCCCTTATATACTGTTATTGTTTTCCAAAGACACAAATCAGCCATGAAGTAGCTATATAGTCTTTGTGCAAGACTACTCTTTAGTTCCGTTAATAAATGTTATTTTGTCCATGTTATTTAAGAAAAAATGTAATGTCTGAGGTAAAAGTTGCATTCTGATGTTTAAATAGTGTAATGATTAAAGACAATCTGCCACATAGAAAACCAGGGATTGAAACCTGCCAGCGACAACAATATTCATCCTTCCTAATCGGCTGAACTAGGATTGCCTGGTTCCTTTTCTGGTTTCAAGGTCTTTTTGTTTTGATTTCCACTCCTTCAATTGGACATCCTGACTACTAGCGGCATTGGGCATTTTTAATTAGCAAAACATTTCTCTAGTGAGATCATGCAGTGAGATGCTTCCTGCTTGGACCCCTGAAACGCTGCTCGCAGCTTTAATTTTTCTTTATCTTTTGCTGAAAACACCAGGTTATAACACTATTTTCTATCAGGAAATGTAATCAAGGAGTGACAACTGCCTCGGTACTAGGGGCTTCGTTATTGTTCATACAAACATCAGCACTCGTTTAATCTAATGAAAGCCAAATCCAATTGTATGCATGTTTTACTCCGTGCTGTGTCTGATGCTTTCGTTGCTTCCGTATATGTTTTTATTTCTGGAGCGCTCAATATACAAAAACCCAAACAAAGCTTTTCATCGGCCTTCACCTCAAACACCAAGTACATGCCTACGAACGTCCTGACTTTCTACGTTCCATTGGCAACCATGGCAGTGGGGGTAGTGTCAGTCCAGACACTCTGCCAGAAATTCTTTTCAACATTAACTGGTAATATGTAAGGGTTACTTTACATGTAAAATGCTGCATAAGCCTTTTTTAAATAACACTACTTTTTTATTAAACCTTTCCTATTTTTTCTTCAATTACTTTGTGTTTCTGTTATAGGCCATGCCAATTTATTGAGGTTGTAGGCTTATTCAAAGAAAAAAATATAATTATTAATTCAATGAACTGTGTCCTCCATAGCAAATCTGATCCTTAACACGCTGCTCCCTCGACCAGGAATTCAAAACCGATCACGCCAGAGGCAAAGCACTCTTCCAATCCTCTGCATTGAATGAGCTCACAGGTGCTATCACCAACACAAGGTGTTGGGCAACCATATTTGATTACCTGTCCCTCTAAGCCAGGTGGTGCTGACCAGTTGCATCACTCTCTGTCGGACCCCTGGGCTAATCCCTAAGAACTTGAACCCTGGTCTCACAATGATTCAGCTAAATGTGAGGAAGTGATTAGCACTGGTTCATTCAGACCAACATTTTTATTTCACATTCAATTGACATACCCAAATAATAATCAAATATTTTTTGGACTACATGACCATTAACAATAACTATTTATGCAGCAGTCATATAAAGGTCTAACCAGTGGATTTTTTATATAACACATACGCACTGCTCATTCCATTATTTAATTCACTCACTACAAATGTTCCCTCTAAATTGTTGGGTTAGTGAACACATTTCTGGTTTCCTGAGGTGTATCTTTAAATGTGCGATAATTCTGTGCAACTTCAAGCATGTAATTACATAGTGAACAATGAGGCTGTACCCACCTTCAGTAACAGTAACATTTGCACTTTAAATACACTACCGTTCAAAATAAAATTGTTAGTCTATTAATATAACATCCAATTGATCAGAAATACTGGGCAGACATTGTTAATTTTGTAAATGACTATCCATTTTCAGCAACCATCAGTCCTGTGTTCCAATGGCACATTGTGTTTATTAAGTATATCATTATGAAAGGCTAATTGATCGTTAGAGAACACTTAGGCAATTATGTTAACACCACTGAAAACTTTTGTGCTGATTAAAAAAGCAATAAACCTGGCCTTTAGAGTAGTTGAGTTGTGCCACTACTACCTAGGGTAGTGACAGCACCAGTATGCACTGTGGGAAGACGAAAAGCCGGTGGATGGAGTGTGATGCTCTGGGCAGTGTTCTGCTGGGAAACCCTGGGTCCAGGCATTCATGTGGATGGCAATTTGACATGTGCTACCTACTTAAACATCATTGCCGACCTGGCACACACCTGCATGGCGATGGTATTCTCTGATGGCTCTGGCCTCTTTCAGCAGACTAACACGCCCTTCCACACTGCACACATTGTTTGGGAATTGTTTGACGAACATGATGAAGAGTTCAAGTTTTGCCCTGGCCTCCAAATTCCCCAGATCTCAATCCGATTGAGTGCTGGACCAACAAATCCAATCCACGTCGCAACTTATAAGACAAGGATATGCTGCTGTTTTTGTGTCACATACCACAGTACACAAAGGGGCAGCACTGTTTTGGCAACACACAGAGGACCAACGGCATATTAGAATGGTGGTCATGATTTGGCTCATCAGTGTATATTTAGCAGCATTGTAAATGGCTCTGTAATTCTGAATTATTAATTCAGTAAAAAAATATTCTGCAGTGACCTAGGGTGACCCAGCAATGTAAGCTACTGCATGCAGTGCACATATACTGCTGAAGCATGTGAACAGTCTGCTGGGAGTTGCAAAAAGTATTAGGGGGCCTTTCTCACAAATCATACAGTGCCCTCTATACAGAGTGGCAATGTACAAACTGCCACATTTTATTTCTGTCTGTTTCAACGCTTATATTTCTTTACCAACCAAGACCAACAGAACTGGCAGAGTTCCATTCCCCGATTTTATTTGAGCATTAGCTGTTTGAAGTAAAATATCCTGCAGTACAGTGTATAAAAAAATTTAAATATTACTACAGTGCATTTAGAATGTATATCCCTTCACTTTTTTTCACATTCTGTTACATTGCAGGCTTAGTAAAAATAAAATAATCCCAACCCCATAATGACAAAGCAAAAAAGTTTTTACAAATGTTTACAAATAAGTATTCAGACTCTTCGCTATAATACACAAACTTGACCTCCCATACATCCTGTTTCTGTTGATCATCCTTCAAATGTTTCCACAACTTGTTTGGAGTCCACCTGTGATAAATTAAATTGACTGGACATGATTTGGAAAGGCACATACCTGTCTATATAAAGGTCCCACAGTTGACAGTGCATTACAGAGCAAAATCCAAGCCCTGAGCTTGAAGGAATTGTCCATAATGCTCTGAAACAGGATTGTGTCGAGGCACAGATCTGGGGAAGGGTACCAAACAATTTCTGCAGCATTGAAGGTTCCCAAGAACTGAGTGGCCTCCATCATTTGTAATTGGAAGAAGTTTGAAATCACCAACAGTCTTCCTAGAGCTGCCCTACTGGCCAAACTCTGCAATTGGGAGAGAAGGGCCAAGGTCAGGGAGGGGAACAAGAACCTGATGTTCACTCTAACAGAGCTCCACACACCTTGTGGAAGAATCTACCACAAGGTAAAATATATCTGCAGCACTCCACAGATCAGGCCTTTAAAGTAAAGTCGCCAGATGTTCTGGCAGCATTATGCTGGCTACATGATACTGTGGGGATGTTTTTCAGCGGTAGGGATTTGGAGTCTAGTCAGGGTTGAGATAAAGATGAAAAATGTACATCCTTAGCATCCAGAGCTCCAGAGCGCTCTGGATGTCAGGGGCAAAGTTTCACCTTCCAACAGGTCAACGATCCTAAACCCACAGCCAAGACAACGCAGAATTGGTTTTGGGACAAGTTTGTGAATATCTGTACCTCAGCCTGGGCCCAGACTTAAACCTGAATTTTTTTTAGCAGTGTAGTTCAAGATTGGGGAAATTTTGGGGTCTTCAAATATATTTTTATTTGTAAAGACGGTCTCTTACCCTTCCATATACATTTGGAGATAAAGTATGCAGTAGGGATGGGACGATAGACGATTTTAGTGCTAATAGCGATGGAAAATACTAGGGATAATCATAAATCGGGATAATCCTCACGAGCAACTTGAAAAACTTCTGCCAGTAGCTGAAGTTTCAGTGACTGCTTGTCTTATTTTAAGGGGTGCACACATCTCAGCTCACGTTGTACTATACCACTAAACAGGCTCTGCTACCAAAAATAGAAGAATATTGTCAAGTTATTGTATTTATTTTTTATGTTTTTTCGCTCAAAGATTTCAGTTTGTTTTCAATTGAATTGTTCATGTTATAGGTCACATTTAAGGTGGAAAATGTTCTGACATGATTGATCTTTGTCTCATTCTTTTACATCAAAATAACCTGGCTTTTTAACAGGGGTATGTAGACTTTCTATATCCACTGTATTATAACAAACAGCATGCTAGAGATGTGCTCATTGAATACATGTTTTGTGCATGAATGCTAGGTGTAATTACTCTTGCTATTTGTGTTTAGGCTATAATGTGTCTTCGGTGTGATTATTGTACAGTTTTACCATCAGCAGCTTTTGTATTCATATAATGTAACACCCAAGGGTCACATATACTGCTCTCTTCAGATACACTTCAATCCCACCCCAGCAAATCAGGGGCCACCTGCAGACACCTTTACCTCAGCACAGCCCAGTGATGCAGCATCAAGTGCTCCTGTCCCCTCTACCTCAACACAGCCCAGTGATGCAGCATCAAACACTCCTGTCCCCTCTACATCAACACTGCGCAGAGATTCAGCATCAGGCATATATAAAAAGGCTGCACCAATTGACCTTACTGAATGGCCACCTGTTTTAAACTCCAAGTAGGTAAAAGTATCTGGGGAGATCTTAAATGCGTTATGCTATGATCAAGAGTGATTTCCATGCATATGGGAATCAGTTTGCTCATTAACTACAGTTAATTCTATAGAACCAAATAGATTAATCAAATAAGTAGGACTGGTACAGTATATTAGTTTAGGGTTTATTTATAGGAGTGTGTCATTTACAAGTAGAGACATTATATTTTGCTTACCATCAGTGTAGTAAACATGTATTGCTACATATTGCTGTATAGTTTGAGCAAGAGGTTTGATGGGCAGAGCAAAAAGCAGTGGCGAAAGCAAACAACCCTGACTTTTCCCTTTGTGATGGTTAAATGTGGGTGACAGGAATAGATTTTTGAGTTTTCTAGCACAGAGGTCTGTAAGGGAGTTGGATTAATTTTATTACTCCACAGTAACATTTCTGTAGAACTGCAAACTGTTAGGATTAGAGTACTTGGTTCAAAGCATTTTCAACACCAAGGGAAATAATGGCAATGTCTACATTATAATGTCTACAAGATAATATTAAATTGTAGAGACGTATGTCTAAGATGGTAAAAAAATATATTATGATGGGGTATGAAGCCAGTCTAGTCCGTATGGATCGGTTTACCCAACAAAGAAATACATCTATTGGCAAGAGCTTTTTTAATATCTTGGTCTGTATTTACCAGGCATATTGGCCTCTAAGACCACACCTCCTCCATATTCCCTTATATTCCTTCTCATATTCTTAGGACAATATTAAAACTGTAAGTCAAAATTGCTATTTAAAATAGTTTTCTGGACGACATTATTGGATAAAATTACAAATGTAAATGTTGATTGTAGAAATGTTGTGTTAGGAGAGAAATGTTTGCCCCTCTCAAAAGTAAAACAGCCAACGGTGGGACAAACAAATGTCAGTAATGCATTATTTCTTACCTTAAAGCATTAATACAAGATAGGGCTATGAAAATATGTAGTTTGCCATTGGAGCTCTCAGGATGATTTTTAGAGAATTCAACACATTTTAGTGTGTGACGGCATTGACGGACTGTCCATCTGGAGTTTTCCTGTTGGGCCGCTTGACAATCAGGGCTGATGCATCTTTTAGATGGCATTAGCAAACCTGTGGTGATAACTTGATAGACAAGGTAATCAGCTGTGGAGCTTGAATGGTTTCGGCTCAGTCATGTAACATAAAGCGTTGCTGTATTTAGCGGCATAGTCGGCTAATTTATTTTATGTTTTCTCATGTTTCTTCTGATTTCATTCATAAATGGAAACTGCCATAGCTAACGAGACAACTAATTGTCCTGTTCGGTTCGTCTGTCAGAATAATGAAAAGTAGTTTGGCTGCAAATGTGTATTTCACTTGAAGTGACGAACTCTCATTTACACTAGCTGGCCAGGAGTGGAAGCAGTAACGCTGTGCTTTGCTGACGACAGAGCTGTAGTACTCGAGGCTGGTCTCAAGACTACTTTGAGTGTCTTGGTCTTGTCTCAGTCTCGTTTGCACTTGACTTGGTCTCAGACTGTAAGGACTCATAAATTCGAGACCAGCCTCGTAATAATTATCCCAAAATTATCCAAATAAGTCCCCCTCAATATTCACAAAAGGCCAAAATGTCCCCGCAATAATTTATTATTGTGATAATGCGGGCAATGCCGTTGTGAATGTTGGTGCGTGTCTTTCTCCCTTGCTCCCTATTTCAAACCCTGGTCAGCCCACTTTCCAAATCAATTCCATTTGCCTTTTATGAATTAAACCGATCTCTCTAGAAAACCATGTACTTAACTTTGTACTGGAGTCCTACTAGTGAATTTGAATCGGGAGATCCGACCTCAGACCTGACATCACCTTATACAGTGGGGAGAACAAGTATTTGATACACTGCCGGTTTTGCAGGTTTTCTAGAGAGCATGTAGAGGTCTGTAATTTTTTCATAGGTACACTTCAACTGTGAGAGACGGAATCTAAAAATCCAGAAAATCACATTGTATGATCTTTAAATAATTAATTTGCATTTTATTGCATGGCGTAAGTATTTGATCACCTACCAACCAGTAAGAATTCTGGCTCTCACAGACCTGTTAATTTTTCTTTAAGAAGCCTTCCTGTTCTCCACTCATTAACTGTATTAACTGCACCTGTTTGAACTCATTACCTGTATAAAAGACACCTGTCCACACACTCAATCAAACAGACTCCAACCTCTCCACAATGGCCAAGACCAGAGAGCTGTGTAAGGACATCAGGGATAAAATTGTAAACCTGCACAAGGCTGGGATGGGCTACAGGACAATAGGCAAGCAGCTTGGTGAGAAGGCAACAACTGTTGGCGCAACTATTAGAAAATGGAAGAAGTTCAAGATGACGGTCAATCTCCCTCAGTCTGGGGCTCCATGCAAGATCTCACCTCGTGGGGTATCAATGATCATGAGGAAGGTGAGGGATCAGCCCAGAACTACATGGCAGGATCTGGTTAATGACCTGAAGAGAGCTGGGACCACAGTCTCAAAGAAAAACATTACTAACACACTACGCCGTCATGGATTAAAATCCTGCACGCAAGATCCCCCTGCTCAAGCCACCGCATGTCCAGGCCCGTCTGAAGTTTGCCAATGACCATCTGGATGATCCAGAGGAGGAATGGGAGAAGGTCATGTGGTCTGATGAGACAAATAGAGCTTTTTGGTCTAAACTCCACTCGCCGTGTTTGGAGGAGGAAGAAGAAGGATGAGTACAACCCCAAGAACACCATCCCAACCGTGATGCATGGAGGTGGAAACATCATTCTTTGGGGATTCTTTTCTGCAAAGGGGACAGGACAACTGCACCGTATTGAGGGGAGGATGGATGGGGCCCGTGTATCGCAATATCTTAGCCAACAACCTCCTTCCCTCAGTAAGAGCATTGAAGATGGGTCGTGGCTGGGTCTTCCAGGATGACAACGACCCAAAACACACAGCCAGGGCAACTAAGGAGTGGCTCCATAAGAAGCATCTCAAGGTCCTGGAGTGGCCTAGCCAGTCTCCAGACCTGAACCCAATAGAAAATCTATGGAGGGAGCTGAAAGTCCGTATTGCCCAGCGACAGCCCCGAAACCTGAAAGATCTGGAGAAGGTCTGTATGGAGGAGTGGGCCACAATCCCTGCTGCAGTGTGTGCAAACCTGGTCAAGAACTACAGGAAACGTATGATCTCTGTAATTGCAAACAAAGGTTTCTGTACCAAATATTAAGTACTGCTTTTCTGATGTATCAAATACTTATGTCATGCAATAAAATGCAAATTAATTACTTAAAAATCATACAATGTGATTTTCTGGATTTTTGTTTTAGATTCCGTCACTCGCAGATGAAGAGTTCTTATGATAAAAATTAAGTGGGAAATGTAAGTGGGAAAACCTGCAACATTTTCAGTGTATCAAATACTTGTTCTCCCCACTGTATATGGATGGTAAATATCTTTTCAACTAACTTACCTTTATCAGTAAGATAATGAAAAGGTGCTTGCCCATTTAACTTGAATTTTGACTAGTATTATTTCTTCGTAATTTGATTGGAATACAATACAACTGGGATGGATGGACTTTTGACTAGCATAGTGACTGCTATTATCCCGAACAGGCTAGCTAGAAGAGCCTACAGCACAGTAGCCTCTATCGCTAGCTACAGTAGCCTCTATCGTTAGCCACAGCAGCTAGACTTGTTGGAATATTAAAGTTACTGAGTTTGTCAAAAGTCCAATCCATCCCAGCTGTGAGATAGCTTGTTGTTCCATTTGTTCTCTGAATTGGGTTACTAAACGCTGGCTATCCTAGATTGCTCTGAATTCATTTTTATTTTTTTCTTTCGTCCCTTTCTTTGCATGACCGATCATGAACAAGACAGAAGCTGATATCTCAAACTTTGCACACCTGGCCCACACCTGAGGAGTACCAGGCTTGAAAGACCCGTTGCTGTCTCTGTCCAAAGTCCTCCTTAATATGTTCACCCGGCACAGCCAGAAGAGGACTGCCCACCCCTCTGAGCCTGGGTCCTCTCTAGGTTTCTTCCTACATTTCGGCCTTCTTAGGGAGTTTTTCCTAGCCACTGAAATTCAACACTACTGTTGTTTGCTCCTTGGGGTTTAAGGCCGGGTGTTTTGTAAAAGCACTTTGTGACAACTGCTGATGTAAAAAGGGCTTTATAAATACATTTGATTGTTCTGTAATAAAGGAGACCACCTTGGCAGTAATAGAGCTGACATTTTCTATTTTATGGGAATGTCCACTATGTATGGCTGATTGTATTATTTCATACATTTAGCAAAGTGAGTCTGAAATAGAAGCAGAGAGTCAGAGAGATGAGAGGGACAGTAGGGTGGATGCTGAGGTGAGTGATAACAAAGATACTATTGCCCTCTGGACCTGTTTAGTTTTAAATGTGCTATGGTGCACTGTGTTACAGTTTGTGTATTTTGAAGACTTCTGGCCTAAAATATGTTGTTCTCTATAAGACTAAGTTATGCACATGACTTAATTCTATATAACAAAAATGTGCACAAAAACATAGTTGATATAAAGCTAATAGTATATGTTCGTATAATTCAGAAAATCTGAATGTGAAGTAGGCAAAATATAGAAATATTAGATTGTAAAAATAGAAGAGTTTTGATAATGTTACTTGTTTTGAATTTCAGGTAGGGCAGAGATAATTCGATCATTCTCATAATTGTTTGCTGTGGCGCTTTACAAAGGTTCATTTTCTTGTTGATATTATTGTGCATATTTCACTTCATTAAGCTTCTTGAATGTTTATGGACATTGTTCATTTGATGCATTGGAGATGGAGACTGGATGTAAAAAAATATATAATTTTTACACATTTTACATGTCTTTATTAGTCCCTAAAAATGTTGCATATGCAAACACAGGAAGTTTCACCTGCCGCTGACTCTGTCCCCCCTAATTTGGAACAATTTCGATCTTGGTAACAGCTGGTGTATTTCTTCCAAAGACACCATACAGCCGCGTTCTGCCTTTGGCTTCTCCAGCCAATGAGTATCTCTAGCTATGATAAGCATGTGTTCATGTGATGAGCACGTGTGAACCTTTGCATGTACTTCATTCTTCTCTGCATGCTTGGGATCATGTCAGTGAAATCAGCTATCATCTGTTATTTCTTGCTGATATGACTGGTCAAAAGACCAATGAAAAACTGCTGCCAATTCAGTATTCATGGGAAATTCCATAATATGAATACAAAAATACCATACAGTTTGAGGTCATATTATGATGATGATCAGACACATCTATAATCACAGTCTTGAAATGGACTTGTGTTGTTCTGGGTCTCAGTCTTGACTTGGACTTGACCCTTTCCGGTCTCGGTCTTGCCTCCATTTGGACTCGGTCTTGTCTCGGTCTCGCCTCCCTTTGGACTCGGTCTTGTCTCGGTCTTGCCTCCATTTGGACTCGGTCTTGTCTCGGTCTTGCCTCCCTATGGACTCGATCTTGCCTCCCTTTGGACTTGGTCTTGGCTTGGACTCGATTTGCTTCGGTCTTGGTCTTGACTTGGTCTCGAACACAGCTCTGGCTGACGATGTCACTTGATCATGAGGCTGTCCTGAATTTGCCAAAAGATGTGCCACATACTTTCACTTATAAACTATAAAAAGTATTCAGATTTGTGTGCTTTATTATGTTGCTATGATCCCATTAGATGTGTGGAGATCGAATGATTGCTGTTTCAGAGGCAACGTTTTGTTTCATGCAAGCTTGTGTGTGTTGTTTCTACCAGTGTCAGTTATATAGAAACAACCCCACTTGCTTACCGTATGGTTCATCTATGAGGTTATTAGAGAAATTGTGTATTGTCGCTCGTAGAAGTAGAGGAGGAAGAGTGAGAGGTTGATTCTTTTATTACATGTGTAATGTGTGAGAAAATATTATCTGGGAAGTTCTCAGTAATCAACAGCATAATTCTGTAGGGGTCTAGAGGGTTACTATTTAATACAGTTTTCCAAAAGAATTATGCATGTTTCATGTACCATGATGAACATAAGCTTGTCATTAGGCTACAACAATATGTATCTGCAGTTACAAAACGCCGCTGTTAGCTGCTGTTGTAACGTCAGATCTATCCATGTTGTCATGCTTCAACTGCTCAACAACTTTACTAAAGACATTTCTCAAGGGCATGTTTCTCATGTTCCCCTTCTATTTTACAAAATCAAGAAAATGTGTCCAGCAACAGATATAGTAAAATTATAGTATTTTAATGTGAAAGTACAAAATAAACATAATACAATACAAAATAAACAAGGGCTATAATGGCAGTAATATACATAAGTATGACCTAGGAGCAATCGATACATCAGTGCAATAAGCTTATGAATGGTGGCATAACACTACAACTACAGTCAGAATTAAAAACATTCACACAGCTATGAATATATTAAGAGGATAATGCGATAATATATATAACACTGTACATAGCAGCAGTTAAAAAAAAAAAAAAAAAGAAATACAGTACTGCAGCTCAGCAGCATTATTGGTTGTGCTGGAGATTCATATTCACGGCAGGTCCTTTGTACCGCCATGACGACATCTTCCACCTGCACGGTCAGCTGCCCCTTTCTGGTACCTAGGGACCTGGTTTCTGGACAGCCTCATCAGTGGCATCCCGGTTGGAAGAATTCTTCCTTATGGCTCCTGCAATACAGTGATCAGATATTGTACTTAAATGGTCTGACATGATTTTGAGAAACAGGAGAGGGAAACAGTGCCCTACCAACGCTGTTTACAGTAGAGGTGGGCAGCTGTTGACCTCAACTGAGGATGTCGTCGGGCGGTGGAAGGAGTACTTCGAGGATCTCCTCAATCCCGCTGTCACTTCTTCCATTGAGGAAGCAGAAGATGAGGTATCAGAGGTGGACTCGTCCATCACCCGGGCTGAAGTCACTGAGGTGGTCAAGAAACTCCTCGGTGGCAAGGCACCGGGGGTGGATGAGATCCGCCCTGAGTACCTCAAGTCTCTGGATGTTGTGGGGCTGTCTTGGTTGACACGCCTGTGCAACATCGCATGGCGGTCGGGGACAGTGCCTCTGGGATGGCAGACCGGGGTGGTGGTCCCTCTTTTTAAGAAGGGGGACCGGAGGGTGTGTTCCAACTATAGGGGGATCACACTTCTCAGCCTCCCCGGGAAAGTCTATGCCAGGGTTCTGGAGAGGAGAATATGGCCGATAGTAGAACCTCGGATTCAGGAGGAACAGTGTGGTTTTCGTCCGGGCCGTGGAACACTGGACCAGCTCTATACCCTCTACGGGGTGTTGGAGGGTTCATGGGAGTTTGCCCAACCAATCCACATGTGTTTTGTGGATTTGGAGAAGGCATTCGACTATGTCCCTAGCGGCATCTTGTGGAGGGTGCTTCAGGAATATGGGGTCCTGGATCCTTTGCTGTCAGGTCCCTGTACAACCAAAGCAGGAGCTTGGTCCACATTGCCGGCAGTAAGTCAGACTTGTTCCCAGTGCATGTTGGACTCCGGCAGGGCTGCCCTTTGTCGCCGGTTCTGTACGTAATTTTTATGGACAGAATTTCTAGGCGCAGCCAGGGGCTGGAGGGTGTCAGGTTTGGGGACCACACAATTTCATCTCTGCTCTCTGCAGATGATGATGTTGTTGTGTTGGCCCCTTCTAACCAGGACCTTCAGCATGCACTGGGACGGTTTGCAGCCGAGTGTGAAGCGGTGGGGATGAGAATCAGCACCTCCAAATCCGAGGCCATGGTCCTCAGTCGGAAAAGGGTGGCTTGCCCACTTCAGGTTGGTGGAGAGTGCCTGCCTCAAGTGGAGGAATTTAAGTATCTAGGGGTCTTGTTCACGAGTGAGGGAAGGATGGAACGGGAGATTGACAGACGGATCGGTGCAGCTTCTGCAGTAATGCAGTCGATGTATCGGTCTGTCGTGGTGAAGAAAGAGCTGAGCCGCAAGGCGAAGCTCTCGATTTACCAGTCAATCTTAAGCATCTGGGTTAAGTGAATGAACCCACACTTACCTATGTAGCAATCCTCTTCAAGGTGGCGTGGAGTACCTATCTGGTGCCTTGGAGTACTGTGCTTGCTCCATTCTAAAAATAAACATAAAAGTTGGTGAACAGGTAAATATGGTGAAACCAAGTAAACATTGCAGCAATTACAAGATCAACATGTAATTCACATACCTCCAAGGCTGCAATCCATGTGGTGGTGTAGATGTGCATCCTTGGGGTGGTAGGGGCCCACGCTAGAATAATTTTTCACTCCTCTGGCGATACACATGTCCGGTCTCTCACGTGTCTCGGAAAAGTTAAGGTTTTGTTATCATTTACCCAGCAAAACATATTTTCATTCCAAGTTTCAAATTGTTATTATGTTTTCAAATTAACCTGCATGCTTGATGAGCTTATAAGGGACAGCCTCCCAGGTGTCTTCAGGTGGTGAACAAGTTCTGGCAAACTTGTCGTGGATGATGGTGATGCTTTGTGGTCGCCAGTAGCAAAGTCCTCCTTTGAGACACAAGCGTGGAACTACTGCCACACAATCATCCTCCTCCAGGAACAAAACTACAGAAAACGTCATCACCTGAAAGCAATTTTTGAAAAGAGGTTTAAAAAACCAGCAGCATAAGACACACAGGCAAGCTAAGAACAATGTGGATACACAAAGACACCTCAGTAACAGAATTGTAACTAGTGCAGGTTTAGCTAGTCTAAATTTACTGCCAAGAGTAACGTTATCCACATGATCTGGATAACGTTACACAAAGAAACACGATTTAGCTAACGTTACTTATTAGTTGATAAAAGTAACAAGGAGTAAGCACATATTATAAAATTCTAACTTGTTGATACCCTAAGAAACACGATTTAGACAAGTTAGCTAACGATGTTACCATACCTATTCAACTGTTGATATGCGAAGAAGCACAAAACATCCGAACTTGAGGATGAACTAAGAAGTGCAGACTTCAATAGTAGAAAGATCCACTGAACAATAAGGAACAAATATAACTGTAGCTTTGTACACTGATAACCTCAAAAAGAGAAGGTGTGTATACATACATACACACACATACAGGGGCTGGTCATAAAATTAGAATATCATCAAAAAGTTGATTTATTTCAGTAATTCCATTCAAAAAGTGAAACTTGCATATTATATTCATTCATTACACACAGACTGATATATTTTAAATGTTTGTTTCTTTTAATTATGATGATTATAACTGACAACTAATGAAAATCCCAAATTCAGTATCTCAGAAAATTTTAATATTACTTAAGACCAATAAAAAAAAATATTTTTAGAAATGTTGGCCAACTGAAAAGTATGAACATAAAAAGTATGAGCATGTACAGCACTCAATACTTAGGTGGGGCTCCTTGCAGCAATGCGGCGTGGCATAGAGTCGATCAGTCTGTAGCACTGCTCAGGTGTTATGAAAGCCCAGGTTGCTCTGATAGTGGCCTTCAGCTCTTCTGCATTGTTGGGTCTGGTGTATCACATCTTCCTCTTCACAATACCCCATAGATTTTCTATAGGGTTAAGGTCAGGCGGGATTGCTGGCTAATTAAGAACAGGGATACCATGGTCCTTAAACCAGGTACTGGTAGCTTTGGTACTGTGTGCAGGTGCCAAGTCCTGTTGGAAAATGAAATATGCATCTCCATAAAGTTGGTCAGCAGCAGGAAGCATGAAGTGCTCTAAAACTTCCTGGTAGACGGCTGCATTGACCTTGGACCTCAGAAAACACAGTGGACCAACACCAGCAGATGACATGGCACCCCAAACCATCACTGACTGTGGAAACTGTACCCTGGACTTCAAGCACTGGACCTCTCCTCTCTTCCTCCACTCTGGGACCTTGATTTCAAAAGGAAATGCTAAATTTACTTTCATCAGAGAACATTACTCAGCAGCAGTCCAGTCCTTTTTGTCTTTAGCCCAGGCGAGACGCTTCTGACGCTGTGTCTTGTTCAAGAGTGGCTTGACACAATGAATGTGACAGCTGAAACCCATGCTTTGCATACGTCTGTGCGTGGTGGTTCTTGAAGCACTGACTCCAGCTGCAGTCCACTCTTTGTGAATCTCCCCCACATTTTTGAATGGGTTTTGTTTCACAATCCTCTCCAGGGTGCGGTTATCCCTATTGCTTGTACACTTTTTTTTTCTACCACATCTTTTCCTTCCCTTCGCCTCTCTCTTCGCCTGTGCTTGGACACAGAGCTCTGTGAACAGCCAGCCTCTTCAGCTATGACCTTTTGTGTCTTGCCCTCCTAGTGCAAGGTGTCAATGGTCATCTTTTGAACAGCTGTCAAGTCAGCAGTCTTCCCCATGATTGTGTTGCCTACAGAACTATACTGAGAGACCATTTAAAGGCCTTTGCAGGTGTTTTGGGTTACTTAGCTGATTAGTGTGGCACCAGGTGTCTTCAATATTGAACATTTTCACAATATTCACATTTTCTGAGATACTGAATGAATCATCAAAATTAAAAGAAATAAACACTTGAAATATATCAGTCTGTGTGGAATGAATGTATACACTACATGTTTCACTTTTTGAATGGAACTTTTTGATGATATTCAAATTTTATGACCAGCACCTGTGTATAAATAAACTACAGCTACGGAAAAAATTGAGACCACTGCAACTTTTCTTTCCAAAAAAGTTGAAAAGGAATTTTTGAAGTGAGTGGAAAGGAAAGAAAAAGGTGCAGTGGTCTCTTAATTTTTTCCAGAGCTGTATATTACAGAAACCATAGTGCACTATGCATGAGGTAGGATTGTTCAACAGCCTTACTCGCCTTGTCTTTCTTGCAGCTTCTTAAAAAAAAAAAAACTTTATTGCCTCAGACAATTGAAACCTTCTGATATTTTTAATTGTTTTTTCAATCTCTGTTCTTGCCTCATCAGTTAAAATAAGAAATGTTTGCCTCTTCAAAGCAAGCTTTTACCCTTTGATAGATAAACACAAAACAAAACATTTTGAGGTACCCATCAATATCCCTGAGTTAATGCCATCAGATCAATGCAAAGGAACCTTAAACTCGATGCTTCGGTCTTACCTCACTTGAAAAATAAAATAATTTTACAGTAGCACATGCTGAAGCTCCCATGTGTAATGAACACCGGGACCAGGGGTTTGAGGTTCCAATTGCGGAATGCCACTGTCGATTTATTAGCAAAAGCACAGGGGATACGGCACGAGCAGAACGAGAGAGACAGGCAGGCAGGTACGGTAACCAGGTGATCAGTCCGCGAAGGCGACAGTACAGGCAGGGGCAGGCAGGTAGGATAGTCCACTGGGGAGGCATGCAGGTCAAGATGCAGGCTTCTATACACAGAGACAAATGGGGACAGGGCAAGGAGAGGAGAAAACAACAGGCTGGGAATGAATGCCTAGGAAGAGCGCAATGCGAAGGCTTGGCGGGTCCACTACGAACAATACCTCACACCTGAGTGGCGGTGGAGAACAGGCTAATATAGAGAGAGAACGAGGTGCAGGTGTTTAGTATTCCGGAGATTGGGACCTGGATTTCAGGCTGCGTTCAGGCACACTGGGTTGTGAGTGCGTAGTGGTGGCTGGCAAGGGACGTGAGAGGGAGGAGCTGGAGCAGGAACGACGCAAGGACCTCACACCATGATTGTACAACCACCTTTTCAAAAAAGTTGGGACGCTTTGTAAAATGTAAATAAAAACAGAATGCAGTGATATGCAAATCATTTAAACCCTATATGCAATAGAAAACAGTACAAAGACAACATACCAAATGTTGAAATGTTGACATTTTATTGTTTCTTAAAAATATATGCCCACTTCGAATTTGATGCCAGCAACACGTTCAAAAAAGTTGGGACAGAGGCAACTGGAAATGTTGTGTAATGTAAAAAAGATATATCCAATGGAATAATGCGCAACTAATTAGGTCAATTGGCAACAGGTCAGTAACATGATTGGGTATTTAAAGATCACACAAATTCAAGTTAAAACTCTATCATGCAATGACAAAACCCTATTTAAACAAGATCCAAAAAGGCCACCGACTTCTCTGAGCCATAGCTCATTTAAGATTGGCTGAGGTGAAGTGGAAAACTGTCCTGTGGTCTGACGAATAAAAATGTGAAATTATTTTAGGGAATCATGGACGCTGCATTGCATCCTCCGGACAAAGGAGGAGAGGGACCATCTGGCTGGTTATCAGTGCACAGTTCATAAGCCATCATCTGTAATGATATGAGGGTGCAATAGTGCACATTGCATGGGTGACTTGCACATTGGTGAACAATATATACAGTTTTTGGAGCAAAATATCTCTTTCTGGAGCAAAAGGTATTTTTGAGGGAAGGCCTTGCTTATTTCAGCAAGACAATGCCAAACCACATTCTGCCCATATTACAAAGCAATGCTCCGTAGTAAAAAAGTCTGGGTGCTAAACTGGCCTGGCGGCAGTCCAGACTTGTCACGCACTGAACATGTAGCACATTATGAAACGAAAAATATGACGAAAGAGACCACGAAATGTTGAGCAGCTGAAATCCTATATCAAGCAAGAATGGGAATACATTTCACTTTCAAAATTACAGCAGTTGGCCTCCTCAGTTCCCAAATGCTTACAGAGTATTGGTAAAAGAAAAGTTGACGCAACACAGTGGTTAACCTGTACCAACTTTTTTTTTATTGTGTTGCTGGCATCAAATTCACAGTGGGCATGTATTTTTCCCCAAAAAAATTATTCTCAGTTTCAACATTTGATATGTTGTTCTTGTACTACTTTCAGTAAATATAGGGATTCAATGATTTGCACATCATTGCGTTCTGTTACTATTTGCATTTTACACAGTGACCTACCTTTTTGGAAAAAGGGTTTCCTGCTGTATGTAGGGTAACTTTGACTTATTTCTATGTTATTTTTGTTCTATGCACTGTATTGTCTTTCCTGCAGTTGAATGTCTTTGGCCAGGACCTCACTGAAAATAGGAATTGGTTCTTAATTAAAATGAAGGAATTACTTCACCCCTTGAGAACATTCCTTTATTTGTACCTAAGTCCTTTTTTTAATTATAAATAACCGAACTCAATCATCTGCTCATTCATCTAGGATTGTAAAACACAGAATTGTTAAGAGACATTGGTGTGAAGGAATCTGTCTCTCCAGAAGTATATCTTACCATTTTACAGCTAATATTCATGCTGTGTTTTTCTGGCTCTACACTGCCCTGCCTTCCTTTGGATGACCTGAGGTGGAATGCAATGATTGACAATCCTTTTCTATGGGAGTAGTGTTCCTGGCTCCTGTAAATCCATTAATTATCATAATCCCATTACACATAGCACTCTCCATATCTGGAAATAAATCAATGGATATTTTGACCTTATGCTGAAGTCAGTTCTTCCAATAGCAGGGAACTGCCCCTTTTAACCTTGACAATGCCCTTTTGCAATGGAAACACCTGGGGATTCTTACCTCATATAAAGGGTGTATATATGAGGAACATTTGCATTTTTATTTGCTTAATTAAACCTATAACCTTCCCAGAATTGTATATTTTATATATTTTCAGATTAGAGATTAGGTAGAAAACATCTCCCATCATTTGTGAGTGCTAGGCATTTTCTATTTCATATGAGCTTTAAATGTGCCCCACATCACCCAAACTTGTTTTTTAGGAATATGAATTCAGTAGACAGAGTCAGAGACTGGAGGTGGTGAAGCATTAATACTTCAGCAAAAAACACACATTCTGGGTGCAGCTAGAATATTAACTAAATATACACTATTCAGTCCCTATATTTATACCCATACAAAGATAATATGTAACCAGAATTTACTTTAAAAGACCATTTGTGCTCACAAGTTCCTCCGCTAATTCTTAAGCAGGTCCCCCTACCATATGGTAGAGTCCCAAATTACACTGAAGGGTAGTTTGACATTCGTTCATACATTCATCCCCCCAGGGTTTACAAAAGGTTACAAAATTAAACAAACAGGATGAGTATAGTTTATCCTAAAATATGGAAAGTCTTATTCCGTTGTCTATCCTTTCTGTCTCAGGTATATTGGGCTTCTGTTTATACACAGGAAAACATTCCCACAAGTGACTTGGAGAGGTCAGCGGGATCTGGCAAAATAGAGAGCTGTCCCCTTATACTGTTTCTGTGTTCCTGTCATTAACACACACACACACACACATATCCAGGCAACATGCAACAATAGATGCAACAACAGAGGGTAGAGAGAAGACAGCTTGTTGATCTCTTGGATGTGCTGTTACACAAAATAAATTATGTTTAAACAGAGGTGTGGTGTGGATAAATGCATAAGAAACAGTGTATATAAGTGATTTAATGTATCAATCTTACCACTTTAATCTCAACTGAATTATCCATTCAAATCTGTCCATCCACCCTCAACAGATGCCACCAGGGCAGGGAGGGAGTAGGAACTAGGCACCACAAATCTCCTAAGCAGCCTGGAATACATTCATCTGTTGAACCCAAACTCCAAACACTGTTTAATGTAAGATTCTAGACAGATTACATTATTCCAAAACCAAGCTACATAGAAGCTTTATGTGACAAATGCCATATTGCAGAGGGTACGGTTTCATTGCTTTGCCCTGTGTGCTAACATTCTCATCTATTGGTCTGGAATTTTTGGGATGCCATATGCGGGAAATCAAATTCAAATGTACTACAGATCCCGATTGATCCAGATCCCTTTAGTGATCAATTCTGACATTTCAGAAACACTTGAAGCTGAAAGACGTAACTTTCAAAATAATAAGTATTTCCACCTAATTTTCCCAGAAATCTCGGCTGTCGCTGGTGTGACGTTAGTTCACTCTTAAAGCCAATGCGTGCCGCACAAGCCCTGAAAAGTGAAGCCAAAACGTCTCGATCGCCCCCCCGGTTATTAAATTACCCTTCAAATATATTTTTTCCGAAGCTGGTTTCTGTCATTTACTGTAGTTTGTATCACGCTAATGTAAATTCAAGAGTTTGTTTTTAAAATAAGTTTGTTTTTAGTTAGTTATTTAATGCTCTAAAAACGGTGGTGTGACGTCGTGATTCACAGCTGTGATTGACAGCTATCTGAGCCGAGGAGCCACTGAATCTTCGGAGGACTGAGGAGATTGGAACTTTACAATTAATCTCTAAATTTCTATAATTGATATAATTTCACACGGACATAATGGGTTGTTCTGCAGTACATTGTGCTAACCGATCTGGCATTTCCAATCGATCTTTGAATTTTTTTCGGTAAGTTAAATTTATAAGCTATTTAATTAGTAAATAAATGTAATGGGCTAGCTAACGTTAGCTAAAAGACAACAAGCCTCGTTAATAGCCATGTTAATAGCTAGCAGGTGATCGTTAGCTAGAAGTTACCAATTATTTTTGTATTAGGCCTATTCTAAATTAAGGTTAAACATGATGTAAGTTAGGCTATAACATATCGTCTAGGTTTAACAAGCAAAGGTTGTACTGTACTTGGACTTGCGATTGATTACGGTATGCGCATTCTGCGAGGGAGAGTGAGGGCGGGGCACAGGGGTGGGGCCGTTGATTTCGCGGCTTTACGGCTTTACTTCCTTCTCGCTACTGCGCATAACTACTGCGCAGAACTGGTCCCAAGATCGCTATCTGCGCAGACGCAAGTCCAAGATGTCAGCGCCGTATCAGGACACTGGCGGCTTCATTTTTCACCAATGGAAAAGAGCGAAAGGGCGTCGTCCATTATTTATACAGTCTATGTTAAAGCCCCACAAGTTATCGGTGTACTTTATTCAGCTCATCTTAAAAAAACAAGCCTAGTTCAGCCACCCCGCAATAGAAAGTGTTGATCGTGTCTGCCTTCTCGAGATTCTAACCCAGGTCGCCCACGTGAAAGGCTGTGTCTTTAACCACTACACCACAGAGCTATCCATTTGCTGGGTGTCAGTATAGCATATTGACATTATATTATATTGTCATGCATTAGCATCATGTCAAGTTTAAATATATCTTTAGACGTCATTACCCATCGTGTTTAACTGGGTAAGGTTTCTTATTAAGTTTACCTCGACCACAAATAGTATCTGTGACCTACATTACTTTTGCCACTGGTTGTTTTAAAAGCTTGTTAGCCAGTAATATCGCTAGACGCCATTACGCATAGTGTTAAACATTGTAACGTTTCTTGTTCATTTTACCACCACCACAAATAGCATATATTAACTGTATGGCTTTTGCCACTGGCCATTTTAACAGCTTATTAGCCATTTGTGAATGACATTGATACAATAACTACTGTATCAATATAGGTGACGATAACAGACTTTTACAAGTGAAAAGACGAGAGAATCGTGTAGCCAGCGAAGTGTTTGACTATCCTGAAGAAATCCTAAGACATCATTTGAAAGTTCACCAGAATTAGTAACAATGTATCAGTAAACTAGTGATGGCCGTTCTTCTAAGCAGCAGCATATTTTGGTAGCAGCGCTAACTCTGATTTTCTTATTCAAAATAAAATCCATCATTTAACTATATAATGCGATATAGTTAATAATCTAGTCTGTCAATCTAGTCTGTCATTTTATGTTTAATGTCCGTTCAAATGTTGTTCTTATCTGTTGTTTTTTTCCCATACTAAATTGCTAACTACATGGCAATTATGCATTTCAATAATGGCTTTTATTGTGATAATGAAATCTGAGTACTGCCAGCATAATATCTAGCTGATGAAATAACTGGCTACATTTGCTGGCTACAACTTTACGTAGCTATGTAATAGGAAGCCTAAAATAAAACGGTTCTGGTGGATATTAGGATTTGTTCAGGATAGACGACTTCGCAGGCTTCATGATTCTATTGTCTTTTCATTGACAAAAAAGTCAGTTATCGTTAGTGATGGCCATTCAAGGCTTCATTACTGTTCTTCTAACAGCAGGATATTATGCTAGCAGTGCTAACTCAGATTTTCTTTTTCAAAATAAAGGCCATTATTGAACTATGTAAGTTAATATAGTTAAGAATCTTGTCTGTACATTTTATGTTTAATGTTTGTTCCAATGTATTCTTTTCTGTTCTTTTTCACAGACTATATTGTTAACTATATTGGCTTATACATTTCAATTATGGCTTTTATTGTGATAAAGAAAATCTGAGTGCTGCCAGCATAATATCCTGCTGCCTCGAATAGCCATCACTAGTTATTGTCACCTATATTGATAGATACTATATCTATGTCATTCACAAATGGCTAATTAGCTGTTAAAAAGGCCAGTGGCAAAAGAGGATTTGTTCAGGATAGACAAAAACCTCACTGGCTACAACATTGAGAAGATTATGGGAAGCCTAAAATGAAACTGTTTACCATATTGCAACTATTTCTGGTGGATTTTAGAATTGTCTCAGGATTTGTTTGGGATAGATAAACACTTCGCTGGCTACACGATTCTCTCGTCTTTTCACTTGACGAAAAACAATATAGTTATCGTCACCTATAAGGATACAGTAGTTATTGTATCAATGTCATTCACGGATGGCTAATAAGCTGTTAAAACGGCCAGTGGCGGGGTCACGTGATGCAGCTGAGCTAGAAGGACGCGTTCCTGGATGCTCTCAGAAATTTTATTCTTATTAACACTCTTATCCAATCAAAAAAGAAAAACTACTCTTTTCTTCTGGTTTATCTGCCACGTAATGGATCTGAGATCTAGAAATAAGCAAGCTAACTCGACGAGTGTACATACTTCATTGTGTGAAAAGGAAGATCAGCAACAAGAAGCTAGCATTAGCATAATGGCGCATGGAAAAGCACAACATACCGGAGACAACGCTCTTATACTTCAAGAGATACGAAATGGGAACCTAGCCCTCTCCAATCAATTGGATACCAAAACGGCTGAGATTAACGAGTCCATATCAGGTTGAAAGTCTATGCTTGATAATCTGACATCCCGCGTCACTGAAGCGGAAGGCCGCATCAGGGCAGCGGAGGATCATGTCACTGAGCTGGATTCGCGGGTGATCAAGTTGACTAAGGACAATGAATATTTGATAGAGAAAGTTGAGTCACTTGAGAACTACAGCAGACACAACAATATCCGCGTACTTAACGTGCGTGAAGGCAGTGGGGGGAGTGACCCGGTCACTTTTTTCGCTAACTGGCTTCCGACTGTATTGGGTCAAGAGCTCTTTCCCGAGCCGCTAATAATAGAGCGAGCACATCGGACGCTCACGCTAAGACCATCCGCGGAGGAAAGGCCGAGGGCTGTGTTGATACGTCTGCTGAAATACCAGGACCGGGAGAAGATACTCCGTATAGCAGCAAAATTGTCCAGGGAAAGCAACGGTCCCATATTGTATGAAAACTCGCCGGTGATGTTTTTTCCTAATCTGAGTGCCAACTTGGTGAAGCGCCGAAAGGAATATGATTGGATAAAGAAAGAGCTGAAGTCCAAAGGTATCCAGTTTGCTTTACTTTACCCTGCTATCTTGAGGGTAACGCTATCAGATGGGAAAAAGAAAACATTTAAAACGCCAAGAGAAGCGGCAGCCGTTTGTGAGAGAGAACACTTGAAAATGGAAGAGAAGTGTGAACAAGTGACCTGACGCACCTTCTTAATCTCAGCCATTGTGCAAACTGTAAGACACCACAATTTTACAATATTGTTCACCTACTTGAATGGTTATCTTATTACAGTCAGTTCTACGTTAGAGTGTTTTCTTATATATTCTATATTAGCGGAGAGCTCCTGGGGGAGCAGATGACCCTAGATTTAAGTTAGACTAGTTGTTCACGGATACAAGACCTAGATGAAGGGAGGTGTGCCAAATTTTTTGGAGATGGCACTAAGGGGTTCTTTATGTGGTTTTTGAGGTAATTTTCTTTTTTGTTTGGGTGCTCCATTTATTTGTTGCTTACAGGTCTAGATATGCTCTGCTTATGGTAATATTGTGAGAGGTCGAATGAAGCTCATAAATAAGAAAGAACTTAGTGGATAGAGTATTCAAATTTTTCAGTTTTAATGTTAAAGGATTGAATGGGCCGATTAAAAGAAAAAGGGTTTTGACATACCTTAAAAAGTTAAAAGTAGATTTATTTTTCCTACAAGAAACTCACCTCACTGCGCAGGAACACAAAAGATTTAAGAGAGAATGGGTGGGGCAGGTAGTGTCATCTTCGTTCAATTCAAAGGCCAGAGGAGTAGCCATCTTAATAAATAAAAATACACCTTTGGAAATACTTGATACTGATATTGACTCCTCAGGACGATATGTTTTTGTTAATTGTAGAATATTCTCAGAACAGTGGTCACTATATGCACCGAATTATGATGATGAATTGTTCATGCGAAATACGTTTCTAAAGGCTGCGGGTGGGCAACAAAATATACTTATGGGGGGGACTTGTCGACAAAGAACATCTCAAATTCAAAAGCAGCCAAGACCACTCAAACGTATATGAAAGATCTAAATTTAATTGACATTTGGAGGCGGATGCACCCTCAGTCCCGTGATTATTCCTTTTAATCATGCCCTCATAAATCCCATACTAGAATCGATTTATTCCTATTATCCACCCAATTATTCCATAGAGTATTAGACTCTGAATATTTATCCAGAACGTTATCGGCTCATTCGTCACTGACTTTGTCCATCTTGTTTCCAGATAAACCTAAAACACCATATAGATGGCGCCTTAATCCCACTCTCCTACAAAGAACTGACTTTTGCACATTCATGAGAGACCAGATTAGGCTGTTTTGTGAAATAAAATGTGCTTCCTCCTCAAATAGCTTTATCTTATGGGATACACTGAAAGCCTATCTGAGACGGCAAATAATCTCCTATACAAAAGGCCTGAAAAAGCAATATTCAGAAGATATTGACAAATTAGAAAAATATATATTATCCCTAGAAAAAGATTATCAAAGAAATGGTTCTTCTAACACATATCAATCCTTAGTTCAGAAAAAACTCCAATACAATACATTAGACACTTACAAAATTGAAAGAGCCATTTTAAGAACTAGACAGAAATATTATGAATTGGGAGAGAAGGCACATAAAATATTATCCTGGCAACTGAAGGCAGAGGAAGCACTAGAAATATTAATGCTATTCAAACTGAAATAGGCTGCTAATGTATCATTAACAGATATTAATGATACATTTAAAAACTTTTATTCAAATTTGTACAAATCAGAGCAACCTACAGATTTGACCCATATAGAATTACAAAGAATTAGTGAAGAAGATAAAAAGAAATGTGGACCTCCTCTTCACGCAGGCAGAAATGATAAAAGCCCTCAATTTACTTCAGTCTAATAAATCTCCAGGAGAGGATGGTTTCCCACCTGAATTTAAAGATTTACTCACACCACTGATTATGGATGTAATAAACCTTGCATCTAAGACGCATAGGCTTCCCGAATCATCCACAACCGCTATAATCACAGTTATATAAAAAAAAATCTCTAAAGTGTTAGCAAACAGGCTTAGCCTGGTATTATCAAAAATAATTAATCCAGATCAGAGCGGCTTCATCCAAAAACGTCTATCTGCCAATAACTTAAGTAGGTTTTTCAATATAATTCATTTAGCAAAATCAAGGCCGGACCACACAGTTGCTGTGGCGTTAGACCTAGGCTGGAATGGCCCTACTTATTTAAGGTATTAGCCCGATTTGGTTTTAGACATACATTTATTAACTGGGTGAGAACCCTATATTATAACCCCAAAGCAAAGATTACTACTAATGGACAAATTTAATCCCTATTTTCGTTACGTAGATCCAGTAGACAGGGATGCCCTCTGTCTCCGAGTTTGTTTGCCTTAGCCACTGAACCTTTGGCAGAAGCAATTAGAAGGGACCCTGATATAAAGGGCGTCAAAGTCGTACAGACAACCCATAAAATAAATGTATTAGCTGATGATGTTCTTTTATATTTAACAGACCCTTCTCACTCTCTTACTCGTTTACAGGATTTATTAGACACCTATAGTACTGTTTCAGGATACAAAGTAAACTATGATAAAAGTGAAATGATCCCCTTAACAACATTTAATTATCATTTGTATCAGGGTGCATCCGCATTCAAATGGGCCCCAACTGAAATAAAATATATTGGAATAGTTGTGGATAATAACTTAAAAAATCTTTATAGATTGAATTATTGTCCGCTACTTAAAAAAATTGAGGAAGATCTACGCAGATGGATTAGTCTCCCCATCACTTTGGTTGGTAGAATTCATTGCATTAAAATGAACATTCTACCAAGATTGCAGTGTCTTTTTCAATCTTTGCCTATTCCGTTACCCCAAAACTTTTTCAAAACTCTTAATAAAAATGTAAGACAATTCATTTGGAATAACAAGGTACCGAGGAAATCTTTGGAGAAATGAATGTGGGACTATCGGTCAGGGGCACTACAATTTCCCAATTTTAGGAAATATTATTTTGGTGCCCCAATGAGATTTCTTTGGTCTATGTCTGAGAAAGACACAATTCCATCCTAGGTTTATATTGCATTTCACTCCTTGAAAGATAACTCCTTTAGTGAATTTGTGTACAAGTACAACTACTGAATTTTATCAAGAAAAACTGATAACCCAATTTTGTTACACCTTATTATACTTTGGTATGATGTACATAAGACCATCAGCAAGGAAATAAGACTGTCGCCAAAGTCACCTTTGAAACAAAACAAGCTTATCCCGATGACTGTAAATAACAAGATCCTGGAAGCATGGCATCGCAGTGGAATTCATACTTTGGAGGATTGTTATGAGGATGGGCTTTACATGTCCTTTGAACAATTAAGGAGGAAATATAACCTGCCCAGCAATATTTTCTTTTGTTAACTTTAATTGTGATCCTTTTTGAGGAGCTGATATCTGAATGTCCTAAACCTGGTTTGTAAGGGGAAGTGGGAATCAGACTTAAATTCCACAATTGAAGACAAACTTTGGTCAGAGTTGTGTTAGGACAGTTTATCTGCCACTATTAATGCACGGTATAGACTTACCCACTATCATTTCCTCCATCAGTTGTATTTAACTCCGGAGAAGATTCATAAGTTCAAACCTGAGCTATTTGATGCATGTTTTCGCTGTACAATAGAGGTGGGCTCCTTCCTACACTGTACTTGGTCGTGTGTAAAAGTACGAGATTTCTGGATTGACTTTTGTACTGTCTTGACTAAGATTACAAAAATGTCATTACCAATTGACCCAGAGTTTGGCTGGGGAACTTCATGAAAATTGATAAAATATTAAACAGGTTTCAGAAACATTTTCTGGAGATAGCTCTGGCAGTGGCTAGAAATGAATAGATGTGTGCCTTTAGAAAAATGTACATATAGCCTTAGAAAGGGGTACAATACCTTCATTAAAATCTGGCAATCCTATCTAGATCATGTGGATAATGTGATATTAGAACTTGACTGACCTCGAAGACATTGTTACATTACATATCTACTGTAGAACATTGGAGCACCCTTTTGGGGAGGGGGAGATTTTTCTTTTTCTTATCCTGCTTGTTCTTCTGTCTTTGCTTTCTGTTTTTGTAAACTGAAAAACTGAAATTAAAGTATTCCAAAAAAAAAAAACAGCCAGTGGCAAAAGACATTAAGTTCATAGACACTATTTGTGGTGGAGGTAAACTAAATTTTTTGTGAAAATAATATAATGCAAAGAGGCTATACTAATGCCCTGCATACGTGCAGTTCGGTGGTGTAGTGGTTAACGACAATGCCATTCACGCTTGCGACCTGGGTTTGATGGCGGAGGGGGTAGCCATGATTAACACATTTTATTGCGGACTGGCTGAACTAGGCTTGCCTGGTTTCTTGTTTATACTGTATATACTCCTTGGCTTAACATGAATGTAAACCTCCTGAAGTTTTAGTTAAAACACCTTTACTAAAGTGCTTCCCACTTCTCGATTTCTATTTAAGAAAATAGTATTTGAAACGCTAAAGAACTAGATGGAGGTCATCTTAATTTCTTCATCTTTGTAAAATAATACTTATAATGGCTGTGTTAAACTATTTATTGTTTTAGAGTTAGGTTTCTTATATATTGCTTGTTTATTGTCTTTATCTTTAGTATGCAGTCTAGGGATATTAGGTAACCAAAAGAGGACCATTGCACTATCCCAAAAAGTTGTTTGATAACTTTTGGAGTACTTAAACCCACTTTCAGAAGCTATTTACTACTGTGAAAGATTATTAATTCAGGTGATCTTTAATTTATCAATTTCAATAACAGCAACATTCCCCAGTGATACAGGCTATGGTTGAAGTCATTGGAAGGTATTAGTTGTTTTCTTAAAGGCATTATTCATTTGTAATATATAGTTGATCGTCAGTCTGATTAATTTATACCTGTGTTTGTTGTTGACTCGTTAACCTCAATGATATTCCCCAGTGCAGGTCCCGCTGGTATTTCAGAGCTGCAACCAGAATGATTCAGTTGATATGAGATACCTGGAAGATGTTTTCACTTGCTTCATTTTCCCCATGCTTTTGAGGAGCCTATCCCTGCATCTTACATTATTTAATTTTGATTGAATTCTGAAGTGGGCACAAATCATTTATTTTGTTCAGTTTTTTCCACATTTGGTGTGGTTATCTTTGGGGATATTTAGTTTGTCAACTTTAGCAAAGACCACTGCATGCTATTCCAGAAACCCATTTTCAACATGTTTGATTTATATACATTATACTTTAATTTAAATAAAGTATTTCTTCAACAATTCCCTCTCCCCTTAATCTTTTTACTTGTGCAATTTCTTTACCTCTCCTCCAAATATTTCCCATAAGAATTTGACAATCGAGCCTTCTTCCAGTTATTTTTTTATAATATCTTGGACATCTGTTTTGAATTTATCATAATCTGTGTTCCTTCTGTCCACAGTAGTTAATGACCATCTGCAATGACTCCATTCTAATGATTACCTGCATTACTATGGTCGACGCTCTGCCTCCGGGCCTGAGTTGGCTGTAGCTAGGAGATCACTGTGACTGACAGGTGCATTCACCTGTTAGAGTCAGCGTTTGAAGTAGTGCGTTATATAAAACAGAGTAAACGAGCTGAAATTTGGAGAAGTGTTTTATCAACTTGTTCAATTGCAAGAAATTCATGTTTATTTTTTTCATTGCGAAATGTTTTTTTAACATTTATAATATTAGATACATTGAATTCCCTTGATACTGTGCTGCATTGAAAGTGGTGGGGCAGTGCCACAACACTTTGAAAAGTACTGGGGCAAATGCCAGCTCGCCACACGTTTGCTGGTGGCTCTGGTCTTGCAACAGCAACAGTCCGGACAGCACTGAAAACGCTATAAACATGGAGTATTGCTCTTAGACACCTTAACAGACCTTTGTAGTTACTACATTTTATATTTAAAACACACATAACCCATATTATTTTTAGCTTCTGTCCACTTTTGATCCATGAACAGAATCATTAAAACCACAAGTCAGGGGAGAACCTTTATTAGCATGAATCCAAGATTTTGATCTTCCATACTTCTTACATGTTTTCTAATGATTATAAAGTTAACACAATCTTTTATGGCAGAACACAGGAGGTGGTCAGTGGTCATAGCCAACTATTACACATAAGAAAGGTTTATCCTACAAAATACCCTTATATGGTATTTTCCAACCTGTGGTCCAAGGGTCTATTCAGAGGGTCCTATAACAGTCACATACACAGTTCCTAGCAGGTAGTATGGACAGGGTGTGTGGGACCCATCAGTAATGGGACATCACATGTCCTACCTAGTGTCCCTCGTACAGTTGTCAGTCAGTAATTCAGTTACTTTTCATGTCCATTATTTCTCATTATGTACTTACAATATATATTTAGTTTTTTTCAAATTTTAGAGACCTATTTTTGGAATTAGAGCCCAAATAGTTGAGTGATCTAAAGGTTTGAAACTCTTCATCTATGTCCTGGGGGAGGCCCTGGACAGGGCTTAAGAGGCAGGAAATCAATCCACCCACATTGCCAGGCATCAACCAAAGGGACACCCACCAACCGCAACCACCCTGAATGAGTGCCGAGTATTGCCAGCAGAGTACAGCCCAATTGCACAAGACAGAGAGTCAACAACAAGCCAGTGACACTTCCCCCGAAAGGCATTGGAGGGAGGGCATCCCGGTGGCGACGAGAGCCCAGCTGGCAAGACAGCAAGGGTGGACAGTCTCAAGTATCAAAATTTTTTGTTCTAGTTAGGATTCTAGCAGCCGTGTGCAGCACTAATTGAAGTTTATTTATTGATTTGTCAGGGTGGCCGGAAATAACAGCATTGCAGTAATCTTGTCTAGAAGTAACGAAAGCATGGATACATTTTTCTGCATCAGTTTTTTCTGCAAGGTTTCTGATTTTTGCAATGTTTCAAAGATGAAAATATGCAACTCTTGAGACATATTTTATATGTTCTTCAAAGGAGAGGTCAGGGTCAAGGGTTACGCCAAAGTTTTTTACAGTTTTTTGGGATACGACCATGCAGCCATCGAGGTTCACAGTGAGATCTGCTAACAACGCTCTTTGTTTCTTGGGTCCTAAAACAAGCATTTCTGTTTTTCTTGAGTTTAAGAGCAAGAAGTTCTCTGTCATCCACTTCCTAATATCTGAAATGCATGCTTCCAAAGTAGCAAATTTTGGGGCTTCTCCATGCTTCATTGAAATATACACTCACCTAAAGGATTATTAGGAACACCATACTAATACTGTGTTTGACCCCCTTTCGCCTTCAGAACTGCATTAATTCTACGTGGCATTGATTCAACAAGGTGCTGAAAGCATTCTTTAGAAATGTTGGCCCATTTTGATAGGATAGCATCTTGCAGTTGATGGAGATTTGTGGGATGCACATCCAGGCCACAAAGCTCCCGTTCCACCACATCCCAAAGATGCTCTATTGGGTTGAGATCTGGTGACTGTGGGGGCCATTTCAGTACAGTGAACTCATTGTCATGTTCAAGAAACCAATTTGAAATGATTCGAGCTTTGTGACATGGTACATTATCCTGCTGGAAGTAGCCATCAGAGGATGGGTACATTGTGGTCATAAAGGGATGGACATGGTCAGAAACAATGCTCAGGAAGGCTTTGGCATTTAAACGATGCCCAGTTGGCACTAAGGGGCCTAAAGTGTGCCAAGAAAACATCCCCCACACCATTACACCACCACCACCAGCCTGCACAGTGGTAACAAGGCATGATGGATCCATGTTCTCATTCTGTTTACACCAAATTCTGACTCTACCATCTGAATGTCTCAACAGAAATCGAGACTCATCAGACCAGGCAACATTCTTCCAGTCTTCAACTGTCCAATTTTGGTGAGCTTGTGCAAATTGTAGCCTCTTTTTCCTATTTGTAGTGGAGATGAGTGGTACCCGGTGGGGTTTTCTGCTGTTGTAGCCCATCCGCCTCAAGGTTGTGCATGTTGTGGCTTCACAAATGCTTTGCTGCATACCTCAGTTGTAACAAGTGGTTATTTCAGTCAAAGTTGCTCTTCTATCAGCTTGAATCAGTCGGCCCGTTCTCCTCTGACCTCTAGCATCAACAAAGCATTTTCGCCCACAGGACTGCCGCATACTGGATGTTTTTCCCTTTTCACACAATTCTTTGTAAACCCTAGAAATGGTTGTGCGTGAAAATCCCAGTAACTGAGCAGATTGTGAAATACTCAGACCGGCCGTCTGGCACCAACAACCATGCCACGCTCAAAACTGCTTAAATCACCTTTCTTTCCCATTCTGACATTCAGTTTGGAGTTCAGGAGATTGTCTTGACCAGGACCACACCCCTAAATGCATTGAAGCAACTGCCATGTGATGATTAGATAATTGCATTAATGAGAAATTGAACAGGTGTTCCTAATAATCCTTTAGGTGAGTGTATAACTGTGTGTCATAAGCATAACAGTGACCATTTACATTGTGATTACTTGTGGAAATTGCGGTAGATCACAAAAGACAATTTCTCACATTGAGCACACAAATGCATGTGTTGTTTATTTTTTAGCAGGCCAAACACTAATCAGGAAAAAAAGGAGCTGTTACTCAAAAAACACTGCAGCGTCAAAAACGTCATACGCATTCAGAACATTTAATGGAACCGTGATCCCTGAACAGTCATAACTCCATGAAGTGACTAAGGACAGTAAATTACATGTATAACGTATTATGTTTATCACTGCATTAAGAAACATGTTAAGAACAAAGTGCTTAACAACAAAGGTGAATTATGTATGTCACATTCACTAAAAACTGTTAAATACAGAACATGAATAGTGGTACCAATATGAAAGCTTGTAGAAAGAACAAGGAATATCCGTAGTTCTGTAGTTACACTCGAAATACATGGTAAACAATGTCAGAAACGTGAGGAAAATTATGATGAATGGCACTGTAGTAGTACAACAGCTTTGCTGTGAAACTACATGGTGTAAAAGTATGAATAAAGGGGTATTTAAGAACAGAGTTGTTCTGAAATCACAGTAACGTGTTATGAAATACAAGAGTGCAACATATCAACTGTTGATGGGTGGCAGTTGATAGGTAATATCCCCATTCTAATGTGGTGTTTGTTGTTGTTTTAATTCTTCTTAATGTTTCAAATGTTCTTTTTTACAAAATTGTAAGTGCCTGACATCAGTGGCGTTGTTAGGCTTGGGCATCCGGTAGTGCGTGGGCGTATTTTATGAGGATGTAGTGGGGGAGAATGCTGCTTCAACCCAATGTTTTCTAGTGAGATAATTATTGTATTTATATTTGATGGTCACATATGTTTACCGATTGACAGATAATTAAACAATTCTGCAATTTACAAACAATAACAATAACACATAATAAAAACATGTCAAACTTCAAACTGAGTTTTGAATGCTTTTTATGTAATAAAAATGTTTATATTGAGTTACATTCTCCATACTCAATCTTTTTGCACAGCACACTGTCTGTTAGTACCACTCACAGAATATCATCAGAGACACAGTCCAGTACAGTTGATACCTTTACGCTGGTTAAACATACAAATAAAATGATGTAACTAGATATTGTTATTGATATTTTAATTAGAATAGTAATGCATTGGCAGAAAAACAATAGTTCAGAACCTGTTAATATTAAAATGTTATAATGATATACAACAGATTCTTAACTTCAGAAACACCCTTTTAGAGTTGAAATTACACTAGCTTAATTCAACTGGATGATGAAATAGTAATTAAAATCACACTCTAGCAATTCCCTCAGGTGTTAAACTAACAGAGGTCACCAGGTGAGTGAGCATGTGCTAACACAACCTCCCACAAAGCATCCTGGTTGGAAGAGCAGTTTGGAAAAAAGCAGAATAGTTTAATGACTACTATAGAAAGTGCACCTCTATCTTCAACTCCTTATAATTTGTTTGGAGATGTTACATACAATTGGATACGAAAAAATTGGGGATGTGCTGTAACTGTTCTGTAGCTTCATCTACATTTCACGACTCCTGATTAACTTGATGTAATGTATGGTGCTTTTATTTAAGTTGGTGATAACGAGTACTCATACAGCTTTTCGCTGTGAGATTCCAAGTAATTTGTTTGAAAATAGAAGTGTTTCCTCCAGGGATCCTATCTCTGGCGGAATACTCTCTCTTCACCTCCAAAGCATTATCAATAATAATGTGTTCAACAGCTTTGATTGAATTGTGAATTTGTTTGCTTGACTTTGTAGTGACCCCTCAATACTTTTAACCCCATTGTGGGATTTCAATACAATAACGGGGAATGTAGCCTTTAGTCAGGACGGACGATCTGCATTCTTGCCCACCGAACAATTTTGCACTCCATTGTCTCTTGCCATGTAATATGACATTGTCTGAGGGTGCTGGGAAAATGTGTTCACCACAGGACCAGCTGGACATGACCCCAGTCTAGCACACTTGAACATTGTGTACTTCAGTTGACATTGAATTTGACCTCTAATGGATTTTCTATTTGGAACTTTGAACTCCTCTTTCTTGTGTTCTGAGTTTTTTAGAGCCAACAACAGTCAACAACAAAGAAAGGTACTAAACCCATAAAAACACATTTACAATTATTAATTAATTGATGTTAGTTTCATTAATTTCATGTACTTGGGTGTAATTTGTTTTGCTATGTGAAGATATTTATAATATTTGTATTTAATAAAACTGAAAGCAAAGATGTTGCTTATGCATTTTAAGTGCAATCTTCTTTTGCATTGATCAGATACATTGGAAACCTATCCAGGAAACATGGAGCTAAATTCTGCCAAAGCCAGTGAAGTCTTTTGTCTACCATGAATGAGCATTGAATCAACCAGAGATGTGCCTGCTTTGATAACTGGCACTGTGACGCTTAATAAACACCATCAGTCTCCCTCTCTTGATCATGCAAGGCTACCTTATTTTTGGTAGTGCCATTGTGTTGTCATTTTTCAATTCTATAAAGAAGTGGCTCTCGAAAAAGCATGAATGCCACCGGGTTTTTGCCAAACAGGATGAATAAAGCTATTTAATTAGGTGCTTAAATATTCAATTACTTTCATTACGTAAACCAAGAGGCTCTCTACTGCTTTTGATAGAGAGCCAGAGCAAGCAGTCCATAGCTGCTGTTTGGAGATAGCAGTGTGCTATCAGTGTTTCTCCTGCTGTTTAAAAAAAAAGGCAGGGATACATCCAAGCCCCACTAATGAACTAGAAATGCAGTCTGGCAGAAAGAACTTGCTGCAGATCTAAAGAAAAAGGAAAGAGGGAATCCTTTAAAATGCCAAACAGTGGTGGGCCATTGTCATCAAACAAGATGATGCACATTTGTATTCATAGGCTGCTGTCATTGTCTCTAAGTTTTTAGTCATTCTGATTGAAACCTACAAACAACACACCAACTAAAAAGTATCTTCAGAGGATTTTTTTATTGGTTACTAAATGAGTGAGTTTAGATACCTTACTCCCAGCTGGCTATCATTTGCATCCATTTGGGGTTGCATATATTAATGCCTACAAAAAATTACTTATGCAAACATTTCATTAAATACATGGGTTTATTGGGTAATTGTCACACCTTGTACTGTAGCTCAAGGATCACAAGAAATGCAAAAACTAACTTGACAGTAATAAACATGTTCCAAATAATGCTACGACCACTGCACACCGTCCTAAGTCCCTGAACTGATCATTGATGATCATAGCCCCCTCTTCATCGATCGAGTTGCTATAGAGTGTCAACAGCTAAAGAGTATTTGGGTTGCACATTGCAGAGGACATGAAATGTTCCATCCACACCCTCACATCATGAGGGCTTGCTGCCCGCACTCCAGGACATCTCCACACGGAGCTGTAAAAAGGGCACTCAAGCCATGGGTTGGTACAGCAACTGCCACTTAGCAAACGGTCTGTTAAGTAGCATTATACCCAGGACAGAGATCCCAAAAAAATGCCCGTCTTCCCTTAAAACCCTCCACGGTTAAGCACACAGACAAATTCCAGGTCAGAAGCATATTTAATATGTGTATGGTACAACAATATTAAAGTTACCTATAAACATGTGTGTTCATGCATTATGCTATCTAATACTAGTGAAGCTAATGTATCTAAGTCTGAATGTTATGCTTTGTGAATACGCTGTTGCAGAGAGTGGTATGCACACGCAAGGATAAACGTGTACAGCACACGCAAGAGGTGAAATCATGGGAGGAACAGTAGGCCTAGCATAGCTATTGTGAAATCTATCTTAGGTACGTGAAGCAGAACACGTAGTTGGTAATCGACATCCTGTATAAATGCACGTAAAAATGTAGGAGAATGTGTGGAAAAATTCCCACTGCAACTAATTTACACACAATATCCAAACAGACACCTAATCCTTCAATCTGTGGACACACACTCACAAACTAACATTAATTCCACTCTGCTGTACCATATGCGTTATGAAAACTTTACATTTATATTATGATTTTAAATGACAAATAAGGTAGAGAATAACTGAGAGAAACCGCATATAAGAGGAATTGGTGAAAATAACAAAACCAGGAATAAATGTCTTCTCTTTGTATGTCAGCTTATAGCAAACTGGAATCAAACCAGTTTGATTCAAGTCTTTGTGGCAGTTGAGACAATAACAATACTAAGGCAACAGTTAAACTCCAGAATGAATTGTTGCACTACAATAATTGTCATCAGCTGAGTTGGGTATACTGAGTATCAGTAGCATGTTTATACTTGTAACCACTAAAGGACACTGGTCTAAACCAAAACAAGATTTACACAGGAACCAATAGTGACGGGATGCATGAAGTCGAGGCCCTGAGGCTAGCTCAGTTTGCTCAAAGTGAAAG
The DNA here is from genome assembly GCF_011004845.1 of Esox lucius. Lineage (NCBI taxonomy): Eukaryota > Metazoa > Chordata > Actinopteri > Esociformes > Esocidae > Esox > Esox lucius. The sequence goes on from NC_047587.1 coordinate 39,963,449, forward strand.
CGCCGAGGCTTGATTCTGAGGAAAAAATACCATGAGATGGTGGAAGTCACAAATTTCAGAACATGCTTGTTTTAAAATACTAGGCACTTCCCAATTAGTAGAGTGTTCCAGCTCTTTTCAGCGAGCATGTTCGCTCTAGGTGAACGGAGCCAAACATACCCGCTTCCCGAAAAGGAAGAAAGAACATTTACCTTGTGTAAAGCAATATTGGGGAGGTTGTTGTATGATTAATCTTCAAATCATGAGGATTGTAATTGATCAAAAACAAGGCATAATAAATTTACAGTACAGAAATTGGAGTAGCCTATGTAATATAGACTATAGAAATAAATTGAATAATTACAGAAATCACACACAATCATTAAACACATTTTCTTATATCTCAACAATTTTTAGGGGCAATAAATAAGAAGGGTAAATAAAACCTGATTAATCAAGTGTACTATTTCTGGGCTGGTAGATCAGTGATCCTTGGAAGCTAAGTGGCTAACTTCTGGCTATGCTGACAGACTAGCTGTGCTGGTAGTTTGAAAGGGTTGAAATAATGTGGCATCCGTTTCACAACAGACCAACACTATGGCTTCTAGGACTTCTTTCAATTCCAGTTTTTGTGGATGGTTAATAATATCAGACATAAAAAAACAAAATACTAGCTTTACACGTATACAACTATAGTTATTTATCAATGTGTATAGCAGTGCCATCTGCAGAAAGGACCTATATTCTCCATTTGCTAGACATTTTCATGAAGCTAATCATATTGTTACTGGTCTTAATTTCTTCACCGTTTACTGTGATGTCTCAAGCTGCAGATACCGTAACATGGATGAACACATTTCTGTGCGAAACCGAAAGATTTTTCTATTATAAAAACGTTACAACCCCAGGGCCATAATGATGAAATTGACCTTGAATATGTTATATATTTCCTATTACAAAATGTATCTGACACAATATCAGTTTGCTTCCTACAGTATTTCATTGTTTTAGCCTACTGTAAATGTGTAGGTTAACCCTTAAGTTACATTAGGGTCATATTGACCCATTTTAACATTTGGCTTTTTCGGAAATACCATTTCATTTTTTTTGATCTGCATGAAAGTTGAAGATATCCTCAACATTGTATTTATGAACATATGAAACGAAAGGCAAATAAATATAACAGTTTCACGGGCCTCTAAATATAATAGTTACATTCGTAATGTTAGGGTCAAAATGAGTGCAGATACAGCAAGCAAGCACATTTTTTATATTGCACAATTCATACATAGAAGCAATTCAATGTGCTTTATAAAGAAAATGAAAAAAAATTATTGAATAAAAAATACTAAACATATTAAACTGATATATTCCATAATAGATTCTGTGAGGAAGCTATGTAACTACAAAAGCTGTATGGCTAATAGTGTGGTTAATTTAGGGTGTAAACTGGCTCACTACACCTCAAAACACACACACACATATACTGTACATACAAACTATGCCATGGTGAGTGTTTGTTTCAGTACTTCTTTGCCAGGTCATATGAGAAGAAGAATTGTCATGTTAGAGACATTTCATCCACTTTGTAATGTCTAACATCACACACACTAAACGTAAAATCATCGCTCACCTTTCACAAACACAAGCTATTATTATATTTGTTATTATTGGACCTTTCTTGTTGTGTAGTGTGTGGGAGGAGCCAGGAAGTTCTGTTCCTAACTTTTCTTTACTTATAGGGCTTGATAAGGACCCTGTCCATATTTTACTTTGGAGACCACAAGTTGAAAAATGAATCAGAGTCTAGTTTATTGGATACAAATACAAGGCAAGATGCATTCCGTGCAACAATGTCACTTAAGAGATTTTATACGTATATTCTCCAGAGTAGTTGGCTTCAACAACTAAGACCAGCACGTTGTGTGAGAGCTTTCCCCGAAACCTAGCCTCTGCGAACATCGTCATGGCTTATCATGCAGAGATGACCAGCCCTGCTCCATCTGATTACCTAACTTTTGAGTTGTGTGTAACATGTTTTGACATGAAACATAAAAGTTGTCACTGTGATCATAATATCTAGACATATTATTAAGCAGAACATTGTCTAGAACATTAAAAGTATTGGTTAATTTTGTCCATCAGAGCAAATATAGATCCATTTTGTTTTTTGGGATAAAAAAACTAGTGTTTATCAAAAGGTAAATGTGGTCTAAATGAATCATCATAAAATGTTAAAAGAAATTAGGAGTAATGAGTTGGTTATGGATGTCAAACATTTGTTGGGGGCCAAAATATCAATAGTGAGCACTGGGTTGAGATAAACACCCTATCTATTATTGTTGATACATTCATGTATGTTTTACCTTGACTTTATGCTTGCATTTTGCTTCCATTTATGTATTATTCATTTTGTAACAATCTGTAACGTCTTTTGAATATACACTACCGATCAAATGTTTGCGGTCACATAAAAATGTCCTTGTTTTCCAAGAAACATGCATGAAATTAGTTGGATTAGGAAGTAAAGCAAAATGAATAAGAAATGTTTGACATAGAAATATTGATTTTTCAATGAAAATAATCCTCCATTTACAGCAATTACTGTCTTTCAGACAATTGGCATTCTAGTAGTGAATTTGTTGAGGTAATCTGAATAGATTCCACCCCTTGCTTCCTGGCTTGATGTGCACTTCTTTCCTACCATACAGTGAAGATGCTCTCGCAAACGCTCAATAGGGTTGAAATCCAATGACTGTACTGGCCACTCTATTATAGACAGAATACCAGCTGACTGTTTCTTCTGTAAATAGTTCTTGGATAGTTTGGAGCTGTGCTTTTGGTCATCTTCCTGTTGTAGGAGGAAATTGGCTCCAATCAAGCGCCATCCACAGAATATGGCAAGGTGTTGCAAAATGGAGTGATAGCCTTCTTCTTTCACCCTGTACAAATCTCCCACTTTAGCACCACCAAAGCACCCCCAGGCCAACTGAGCAAGAGGATAAGTACATTAGAGTGTCTAGTTTGAGAAACAGACGCCTCACAAGTCCTCCACTGGCAGACTCATAAGAATGTTACCCGCAAAACACCAGCCTCAACATCAACAGCCAGGATGCTTGCCTTCTAGGTTGTAAAGAAAAAGCCATCTTTCAGTCTGATCAACAAAAATAAAAGAATAAGTTAGACAAAAGAACATAGACCCTACACAGAGTAAGAACTACACACTAATGTATGTGTCCTCTTGCTCAGTTGTGCACTGAGGCCTCCCACTCCTCTTTCTATTCTGGTTAGAGACAGATTGCCCTGTTCAGTGAAGGGAGTAATTCACATTGTTTTACAAGATTTTCAGTTTCTTGGCAATATCTTGTATGGGATTGCTTTAATTTCTCAGAAGTATAGACTGATGAGTTTCAGAAGAAGGGCCATTTATGAGCCTGTTATTGAACCCACAAATGCTGATGCTGAAGATATTGAACTAGTCTAAATGAGGCCAGTTTTATTGCTTCTTTAATCAGCACAACAGTTTTCAGCAGTGCTAACATACAGTTGTCCTGAAAAGTTAGCATACCCTTGGAGAATTGGTAATATACACTGAACAAAATTATAAACGCAACACTTTTGTTTTTGCCTCCATTTATCATGAGCTGAACTCCAAGATATAAGACTTTCTCTATGTACACAGATTGCCTATTTCTCTCAAATATTCTTCACAAATCTGTCTAAATCTGTGTTAGTGAGCACTTCTCCTTTGCCCAGATAATCCATCCACCTCACAGGTGTGGCATATCAAGATGCTGATTAGACAGCATGATTATTGCACAGGTGTGCCTTAGGCTGGCCACAATAAAAACCTACTCTAAAATGTCCATCACACAACACAAAGCCACAGATGTCGCAAGTTTTGAGGGAGCGTGCAATTGACATACTGACTGCAGGAATGTCCACCAGAGCTGTTGCCAGTGAATTGAATGTTAATTTCTCTACCATAAGCCGTCTCCAAAGGCGGTTCAGAGAATTTGGCAGTACATCCAACCAGCCTCACAACTGCAGACCACATGTAACCACACCAGCCCAGTACCTCCACATCCAGCATCTTCACCTCCAAGATCATATGCGACCTGCCACCCGGACAGCTGCTGCAACAATCGATTTGCATAACCAAAGAATTTCTGCACAAACTGTCAGAAACCGTCTCAGGGAAGCTCATCTGCATGCTCGTCGTCCTCATCGGGGTCTTGACCCGCCTGTTTGCTGTCGTAACCAACTTGAGTGGGCAATTGCTTACATTCGATGGCGTCTGGCACTTTGGAGAGGTGTTCTCTTCACGGATGAATCCTGGTTTTCACTGTACAGGTCAGATTGCAAACAGCGTGCATGGCATCGTGTGGGTGAACGGTTTGCTTATGTCAACGTTGTGGATCGAGTGGCCCATGGTGGCAGTGGGGTTATGGTATGAGTAGGCGTGTGTTATGGATAACGAATACAGGTGCATTTTATTGATGGCATTTTGAATTCACAGAGATACTGTGATGAGATCCTGAGGCCCATTGTTGTGCCATTCATCCATGACAATCACCTTATGTTCCTGTAGTACGTTAGATACTAATAAGCCTATTACTGGCTAATAAGCTGTTAAAACAGCCAGTGGCAAAAGCCATACATTTCATAGATGCTATTTGTGGTGGAGGAAACTTAATAAGAAACGTTAGTCAGTTTAACACAATCTTTAATGGTGTCTAGCGAAATATTCAAACTTGGTGTGATGTTAATTCATGACAAACTGATCTAATGTCAAGATGCTATATCGGCACTGGGCAAATTTTATCATTGTGGTGTAGTGGTAAAGACACAGCCACTCATGTGGGAGTCCTGGGTTCAAATCCAGTGAGTGCAACCATATTTATCACTTTTAATTGCGGGCTGGCTGAACTAGGCTTGACTGGTTCCTCTTTTGGTTTCAAAGCCTCTGTAAAATGCAGGCTTTTATGATTGTCCGTTGCGGTTTGGTTACTGAGACTTTCAAAAAGCTCTCTCTACTTCTCACCCTATTTGGTAATTTGTTTTTAAAAGTTGTAAACACGTATAGTCTAATAAATGGCTCAGTAGGTTGTCATCTGCTTTCACTATTTTACTTGTTATGGTGTGAGATCGAATCCAGATCATGTTTAAATGTTTTTGTGCAAACAATACTGTTTATTGTTGTTTAAAAACATGTCTTCTGACACTCTTGCCTTAATAATACAAAATACAAGCTGGAAAGGCTAGAACAACATGGGATACAAACCGGGATTTTAATTTGCATACATGAGCGCTAGGCCACCAAGCCATATTGGATACTGTGGAAAAGACATCTACACTGATCAGCTATAACATTATGACCATCTGCCTAGTTTTGTGCAGGTCCCCCTTTTGCCGCCAAAACAGCCCTGACCCATTGAGGCATGGACTCCACCAGACCTCTGAAGGTGTGCTGTGGTTTCTGGCACCAAGACATTAGCAGCAGATCATTTAAGTCCTGTAAGTTGTGAGGTTGGGCCTGCAAGGATCAGACTTGTTTGTCCAGCACATTCCACAGACAATCGATTGGATTGAGATCTGGAGGAGTTGGAAGCCATGTCAACACCTTGAACTCGTTGTTGTGTTCCTCAAACCATTCCTGAACCATTTTTGCTTTGTGTCAGGGCTCATTATCCTGCTGAAAGAGGCCAGTGCCATCAGGGAATACCGTTGCCATGAAAGTGTGAACATGGTCTGCAACAATGCTTAGGTTGGTGGTATATGTCAAAGTAACATCCACATTAATGGCAGGACCCAAGGTTTCCTAACAGAACATTGCCCTAAGCATCACACTGCCTCTGCCGGCTTGCCTTCTTCCCATAGCACATCCTGGTGCCATGTGTTCTCCAGGTAAGCGATGCACATGCACCCGGCCATCCACGTGAGGTAAAATAAATGTGATTCATCAGTCACCTTCTTCCTTTGCTCCGTGGTCCAGTTCTGATGCTCAAGTGCCCATTGTAGGCGCTTTTGGCTGTGGACAGGGGTCAGCATGGGCACCCTAACTGGTCTGCGGCTACACAGCCCCATTTGTGTGTTCTGACACCTTTCTGTCAGTATCAGCATTAACATTTTCAGCAATTTGAGCTACAGTAGCTCGTCAGTTGGATCAGACCACACGGGCCAGCCTTCGCTTCCCACATGCATCAATGAGCCTTGGCCACCCATGACCCTGAAACCGGTTCACCCCTTTTCCTTCCTTGGACCACTTTTGATAGGTACGGACCACTGCAGACCGGGAACACCCCACAAGGGCTGCAGTTCTGGAGATGCTCTGACCCAGTCATCTAGCCTTCACAATTTGGCCCTTGTCAAAGTCACTCAGATCCTTACGCTTGCCCATTTTTCCTGCTTCTAATACATCAACTTTGAGGACTGAATGTTCACTTGCTGTCTAATATATCCCACCCACTGACAGATGCCATGATAATGAGATTACCAGTGGTATTCATGTCAGTAGTCATAATGTTATGGATGATCGATGTGTATAAACACTAAACATTTGATATTTATTCCTGACCAGCAGGTAACACCTTTCTCGAGTTTTAAAGCCTCGAGAAAATGACCCGATTTTCAAACCATTTGATGAAAGCCTCAAATGCTTCAGAAAGACTTGGTTGCCCATCACTGTGAACCGAGGTCACAATAAGTCCTCCATGTAACAGCTTGCCTGTAAACTTGAAATTTAGTTAGACTCTAAACTGGATATTATCTTATTCAACCCCTGCCGGTCCTGGTAAACAAGCAATTATTAGTGACGTGTGTGATCCATTTTGCTCTGCCCATACTCACTTGTCCTGGCCAGGGCCATGAGCCGTGTCAAAAAGTCACCAGAATGCTCAAACACTCACACAGTTACTTTACTTCATGGACTGTATTACTTATAAGCAGAGACACAAGCATTTCGTTACACCTGCAGCACTTATATGCTTTACCAGATTTAGCAGACAGCTTGTTTACATCGATAGACCCAAGGCAAGTGCACATATAAAACATTATGTACGAAAAGACAACATATTTTAAACATTTACAGTAAAAGCATAATGGTATAGTATGTGTCCAAAAACACATTTTATGTTGAAATATTCTCCTCCATGCAGCCAACTTCTTGGGCAAAATAAGATGTACCATGCAACTAATGAATTTCAGCTCATTACTATATGACTAACCTCTACAGCAAGATGAATCCTTTAACCAACTTTAGTGATATCGCTTAACATACATACATTCCATTTAATGTGTGGACAGAGACCAATCTATAGTCCACTCCCCTGTCATTCAGGACAACAAAGATGAAATGCATACAATTTGACATCATTCATCTCCTCGACTGCTGCCATATCCTCCACACACTTACCACAATGCATTGTTTGTCAGTAGATTAATCTGTGGAACATATCATGCCCTCACTTTTCATTTCAGTGTTTGAAGAATGTATGTTTGAAAGTCTTTCTCCCAAATACAATTCTAGCATCCTCAACCACTAATAAGCGATTACAGATCTTTGTGAAAGATGACATAATATTAATTTGATCAGGGCTTCCAAGTACGGCAGTAGTCTGTCACTGCCATACAATTCATCTGTGTCATTGTGGCCATATGATCAAAACCAATTAAATGACAAGTGGGTCCATTTCATGCCCCTTATGTTTTGTGTCACCTGGCAGAGCCAAACATTTAAAGCTTTCTGTAGTTTGTCCTTGTATTCTAAAGTCAGGTCTTGCAAGCCAGTCTTTACGTTTCACTCAAAAGTCTCAGTGTAGGATGCAAAATGACAGTTCATTGTGGATTACAGGAAATCAAAAGGATGCTGTCATGCCCCAGGTATCATCGATGGCACTGAGGTGGAGTGTGTGTCTAGATTCAAATTGCTGGGTGTCCACATCTCTGAGGACCTCTTCTGGTGCCTCAACACCTCAACCCTGGTCAAAAAGGCACAGCAGTGCCTGTTCTTCTTGAGGAGGCTGAAGAAGGGCCGCCTGCCTTCCAATATCCTTGTGAACTTCTACCACTGCACAATCAAGAGCATAACTGCTAATTTGGAGGATGCTCTGTAGGAGGATGCTCTATAGCCGCCCAGAAAGCCCTGCAAAGGGTGGTGAAAACCGGGCAGCACTTAACGGGTACCCAGCTCCCACACATTGTAGACCTCCAGTGCACGCTGTGTCTGTGCAGGGCGTGTGGCATCAGGGACCCTTCACACCCACGCCACAAACTGTTTTCCCTCCTCCAATCAGGCAGGTCTATCCTTTTCTCACACCAGCAGGCTCAGGAACAGTTTCTTTCCATCCACTGTAACCCTGCTGAACTCTATGACTTTCCATCAATAACTACAGCATGCCCACCCTTTGTACTACTGGACTCTGTCACTGCCTTACAAAGAGTTTTCAGCTTACGTGTCATTGCTGCTATTCCTGTATTTCATTTGCACATGCCGACTTGCACCTTAAACTTGCCCTCATTGTACATTGCACATTTAGAACTGCCACGTGCTTGCATATTCAATTGTTACATACACGTCTACCTCAGGAACCTCATTGCTGCTATCCCTGCATTTCAGTTGCACATGCAACACTACTCCTTCAATAAGCCTCAATTGCCAATTCAGAATGCCATTGAGAATTGCCACAACTATTTATCTATCTCACTTGTACATACATTATACCTAATACCTGCAAATTTTCTGTACATTTGTAGATTTTCCAGTGCACATTTAGAATTGCCATACAGTATGTACTGCATTTCCAGTAATAACACATCTATACATTCCACATGTATATACAGCTCTGGAAAACAATAAGAGACCACTGCACCTTTATAAAAGGTTAAAAAACTTACACTTCATGATAGAGTTTTTTTTTTTGTAAATAGGCCTTAGCCCAGATAGCCTATATGTTCATTAACATTCATAAAGTGATCTCTAAAAATGTATACAGTAGCATAAACACACCAATTTCTTTTTTACAAAACCAAATTACTCTTGTTGCAAATGCCTCTACTGTTTGAACAGACAATACTTTTGAGAACAAGAACATTTAAAACCAGTGTTGGCTTCTGGCTCTTTTGCAGAATAATAATGGACCCAAGTCAGGGGGACAAGCGTTCCTTGTTGTTTGTTCACAAAATATAGTACATGTCTGTCTTAGATGTTCGACCTTCTTCCCATCTCTCTCCTCATGGTCTTTCCAGATGTCTCTGTGCTTCCCCAAATGTCTTAATCTTTAACAGCACACAAATACTAGACAAACCTATAACACATTCCGTCCACTTTCTGTCTTCCAATCATATAAGTGCAATGTATGTTCCACCCTCCCTATGTTCTTGGAACCATACAGTAATGTATGGACAGAATGTATGTGGGATGTGTGGGGTAATGAACACCACATTTCCAACCATTGCCCTTTGTGCAGTTTCCAAGGAAGGAAAGAAAATGGCACATATTTGCAAAGCATTACTCTGTGTTGTGTCCTCTAACAAAAGTATAGAACTAAAATACACCTATATTATCAGGAAAAGACATGCTTTCTCACACCAGCAGCCAGAAAATTTGTAACACATGATCTAACTGGGTGAGTGTGTACATGGTAGGATGCTCTTATTTTAGTTCCCAGTGAGAGTTGAGTCATTCTCATTAGGACTTGAATCATTGTCAGTAAAGCCTACGCCATCCAGTATACTTGGAAATCAAGACGCACTTTTTCAAGTTGTGAAAAACTGATACAATGGAAATATAAATCTTTTTTTTTTTTTTACAATGACACTCAATCTATTATTGTATGGGGAAAACACTTATATGTAAGAAAAAAACTGAAATATATTTTCTTACATAGGTATATTTGGTAGAGCTACCTTTCTCTGCAATTATTGGTAATTTTGTCCCTTTGTCTTTATTCAATTTGTACAGGTTGGTTGGCTGTCACTTGTGGGTTTCTCAATAGGAATTAAGATAAGGACTTTGACTGGACTAATGTTGGACATTCACCTTTCCATTCTCGAGCCACACCAATGTTGCTTTGTGCTTGGGATCATTGTCTTGCTAAAGGTGGATTTCTTCTCAAGCCTTATATCTTTAAAACAGAAGCAGGTTCTCTTGCAGTATTTCCCTGTATTTTTGCTTCATCTATTCTTCCATCAATTTCAAAATTAAGATACTATGTCGCAAAAAGAAGTGAAAACTAGGGCGGTGATCTTCTCAACAGCGGAAACAAACCCTGCTGAAGGGACTTTATGAAGAATTTGAAGGAGTCATCACTAAAAAGGGCAATATTGCCGCAATTGACAAGGCGAGAAAGATAACTTTGCCAAAAATTGCTGATAGATTAAAGTCATACTAGCCTACTCATTGTTTCATTTTTCATAAATGAACATACAGATCACTAGATAAGTAAGACTGGCTATATTATCAGGCTAGATTATATCATATTTACGATCAATCAAAATGATTAGGTTAACCTATGTGAACTGACATAACTACAATACATTTACTGTTAATTAGCCTAATTCAGTGAGGCTTGATGTGACGACACCGCCATCTGCTGCCTCTTCTCCCCCTGCAGTGGGCGGGCTTCGGCGTTTGACGTCACTGGCCTTCTGACACCACCGCCCATCTCATCATTCCATCACCCACCAATTGTCTTGTTGAGCACACTTTGCGCTTCAGTCTCTCCATCCTGCGCCGACAGTAACCCAGAAGATGTCCTCACGCGTCTCCTGCCTGTCTGGGAAAGCCCTGGAGTATGCCCCCGCCGTATGGAACACAAAGGCAGTTATCCAGAGTTCATCCACCGTTTCTGGGCGGGATTGAACCATCTGCCGGAGGGACGAGAGGCAGGGGAACGGCTGTTCCACCTATGTTCCTGTGCAGCGGGGTCTGGGTGGAACGAGCAAGCTCTCATCGATAATTTCCGCTGCAGTCTGTGCAAGGACGTCCGGAGGTAGCTGCCGTGTCGAGACACCACCCTCTCCTTCGACCAGCTAGTGGAGATAGCGATCCGTCTCGACAACCTGCTGGCTGCCTGAGGATGTCAAGGAAGAAGTCTGTCCGTTCCACCCCAACAACAGGACACTGCCATCCCCATGGACCACACCATTCTCTCTCCACCGGTTTGAGAGGCGGCAGACAAGGCACTTTTGCAGTGGTCACGGAAGGGTCAAGGTAGGTGTTTGGGTGGAAAGTCCAGACAGTGCTCCTGCCATGCTGATCCCCACTGAATACATGGATTTAGCCCTGGTTTTCTGCAAGGCTAAGGCCACTGTGTTGCCTTCTCATGGAGGGAGCCGCACTCCCTAAGGGTCACATGTATCCCCTGTCCTGAGCTGAAACGGCTGCGATGACCGTGTACATTGATGAAGCTTTGGGGCAGGGCTATATTAAGCACTCTAAGTCACCGGTCTCCTTGAGTTTCTTTTTCGTGAAAAACAAGGAGGGTGGTTTACGCCTGTGCATCGATTATAGGGCGTTGAATAAGATCACCGTTCAATTCCGCTACACTCTTCCTCTGATTTCAGAGGAGGTGGAAAGGATGCCCGGGTCTGCTTTTTCACGAAATTGGAACTTAGGAGTACCTACAACCTGATACGTACCTGGTTGGGGGATGAGTGGAAGACAGCCTTCAGTACCATCTCTGGCCACTATGAGTATTTAGTAATGCCGTAAGGCAGAGGTGTCAAACCGGTTCCACGGAGGGCCGAGTGTCTGCAGGTTTTTGCTCTCTCCTTGTACTTGATTGGTTAATTAGGTCACTGATTGGTTAGTTTCTACCCTCACCTGGTTGTGTAGGTATAAACTAGGAACCAATTTATATGAAAAACCAAAAACCTGCAGACACTCGGCCCTTTGTGGAACCGGTTTGACACCTGTGCCGTAAGGGTTAATTAATGCTCCTTCAGACTTCCAGTCCTTCATCAACGATGTGTTTAGGGACATGTTATGTGACGGTGTGGTGGTGTATATTGATGATATCCTGATAAACAGGACCACCTGCGCTAAGCATGTCTCGTTGGTACGCAGGGTGCTTGGAAGGCTGTTGGAGCATGACCTGTACGTGAAAGCCGAGAAGTCTCTGCAGTCGTCTGTGTCCTTCCTAGCGTATAGTTTTTCCAGCACAGGGGTGGCTATGGAGGACCCTCGCACTGAAGCTGTGCGTAATTGGCCGACCCCAACCATGTTGAAGGGAGTGCCACGATTCTTAGGCTTCTCCAATTATTACAGAAGATTTATCTTGGAATTTAGCCAGGTCGCGGTTTCCGATCACCTCCCTTCTGAAAGGTAGGGCGACCCGGTTGCGGTGGACTGTGGAGGCGGAGCGGGCGTTTGTAGACCTGAAAGAACGGTTTACCACCGCTCTGGTCCAGGCCCACCCTCACCCTCGCTCCGTCCGAGTGCATTTTTCTCTCAGAAGCTCAGTGCGGCGGGGCTTAACTATGTGGGTGATCGTGAGCTGTTGGTCGTGGTGAGGGCCCTGTTGGTGTGGAGGCACTGGCTTGAGGGGGCCAAACACGCTTTCCTCCTCTGGACTGACCATCGCAACCTGTACACGCGGGCAGCGAAGAGGCTGACCCCTTGCCAGGCAAAGAGGGCCATGTTCTTTACTCGGTTTGTGTTTACTCTTATGTACAGGCCCGGGGAGTAGGAACATCAGGGTAGGCTTACTGTCTCATCAGCATGATACGGAGGAGAGGCCAGTGGATGATGCTCCCATACAGGCGGCTTCTTGCATTGTGGCGCCGGTGGTGTGGGAATTAACCTTGGACACCGCTCGAGCGCAGCCTTACGAGCCCTCTCCGCCCATCTGCCCTGTGGGCCACACGTATGTGCCAGGCACCTACTGGGCCCATACGTCCCTGGTATCGGGCCGGCGGTGTGCATCCTGACCTGTAAGTACTGGTGGCCCGCCTTAGCTAAGGATGTGAGGGTGTACATCTCTTCCTGCTCGGTGTGCGTCCAAAGTAAGGCACCCCGACACCTACCGATGGGAAAGTTGCACCCCTTGCCCATCCCACAACAACCATGGTCTCACCTCTCCATTGAGGTCCTTACTGATATACCTCACTCCCAGGGTTAAACAACCATCCTGGTCATTGTATACAGGTTCTCTAAGTCCTGCCGCCTCTTGCCTCTGCCCGGTCTCCCCACTGCACTACAGACCGCAGTGGCTCTCTTCACTCAAGTCTTCCGGCATTATGGGGTGCCCGAGGACATCGTGTCTTATCAAGGCCCCCAGTTTAAATCAAGGGTTCCTGGAGGCGTTCATGGAGCACCTGGGGTCTCAGTCAGCCTGACCTCGGGCTACCACCGCTAGTCCAACGGGCAGGTGGTGTGTCAACCAGGAAGTGAGAATGTTCCTTTGTTGTATTGACAGGACCGGTCGGGGGATCGTGGGCAGAGTTTTTGGTGTGGGCGGAATACACCCAGAACTCACTCAACTCACTCCTCCCTATGGGTATGACGCCTGTTCCCAGTGTGTTCTGGGCCTACCAGCCGGTCCCCTGGTGACCTGGACCCTGAGCCAGACGGTACCCCTGCGGTGGAGGAGTAGTTCCGGCGGGCAGCGAGCACATGGGGATGCTGCACAAACGTTCGTACTACAGTCCTGCTGCCAGTAGAAACATTTGCCGACCGTTGCTGCGGGAGGCACTGGAGTCCAACTGACCAAGGCTTTGTGCTGTTCAACAGTCCACCGGCCTTCTGACACAACACCGACCATCTCACATCATTCCATCACCCACCAACTTTCTTGTTGAGCATACACTCACCTGTATTTCAATTGGGATAATACCCTACACTATACATATTCCCTCTGGCCCCTCCCCCAGGTCTTGGTATGTAATGTCTCGTGTGTGAGCTATGTCAGCTTTCAGACCTCTACTGTACAGGCCTCTTACCTGTTAGGATAATAGATATTATTCCGCTGTTCCATCTCATCATTTCAAGAAGCCCTGACACTTGAAGCCTTCCTGATCTAGTAACACTTGGCCTATATTTATTCTCTGTGGTTACATCTCAACAAGGGCCAACTGAATAGCCAAAAAACAATGTGGCCACAGCTATTATACATCAGTCAAATTCCATCGCGGATCATCTGACAGCATAGAGGGTCACAATGATGTGGCACACTTTGCTTGGCAGAGCATTCATTTTAAATTTCTCAACATGACTAAGAAGAGTTGATGCAGTGGTGTCTTTCAAAATGTAAATTCCAGTTCAGAATTATCTCCCTATTGCTCACATTGGGTCTGACATAACTTTGGGTCTGACATTGTGTGAGGTTTTCAAATCTGGTTTTGCATAGGCCATTTGGAGCTTCATGTTAGTGCTGTAAAGAAAAATTCTGATTGATCTGTGCTGATAAGGTAAAGTGAAACATTATCTCTGTGCAGTACTGTTAATACTTTGTGTGAGGCAGACATTGAAATAGACATTTCTGTGAAAAACGGGATTTAAATCCAAAGAAGTGTTGGGATCAAAACTTATTTGATCTATTTGTACAGATGTGCACATTTCATCCAAATCCAATTGCTACTATTCTGCCTGAGTGTTTGTGGACAGATGCCCCCAGTAGATGCCATGTACGTTTAGGCTATGGAAAGATTGGGGACTGGCATGCACAAGGGTACACTCTATTGTGCCTATAACATTGGGGAAGCCTGAAAAAGGGGATTAAGTTATTACATAAGCTTGTCAACCTGTAAGCTACTTTACATTTATTTTAATGGTCACATACCTGCAATTGAATAAAATGCCTCCTTTGTGTTTCAAGATGACCAGGGAAAGTGATTAAAATATTCAGGTACTGCTTTAGAGCAAGGCATACCCTTATTTCCTGGCGTGCAGTTGCCTTCACAAGACCTTCTGCCAACACTGTACAAGAATGTCCCACATGCAAAGAAACGCTGAGCTACAGTAGGCAAACAGACTGAACAGTGATCATGGCTTGGCTATGTGGAGTCTGCTTCCTTATGTGTGGTTCCAGCAGACTGCATAGGTAAACTTTGCAGGGCCTACTGAACCTGTACCTCTTCCACAGATAGTCATCAGGGAAGCCCACTGGAGAACTTCTGTCTCTGAAGACCCTTGGGGCTGATGGTGTAAATGCTTTGTGTAGAATCGGAGCACTTTCATCTACAAGGTTGTTGAGGAATGGACATGCCATATTTGGGTGCAACTGGCTGGTCTTTAGATGCACTGCTTATATAGGCAAAATCTCAAATCGCGTACTTGCATACTATATAGTATGCCAGATTAGTGGTGTAGTAGAAGATTAGTATAGTCTCAAACCATTGTACGCTGAAAATAGTATGCCAATGGTCTACTATTCCTAGTGGATTTTTTAATTGTTCACCCATTTATGCTTGTTGGGATAATTGGTCTTATTCACCGCGCCTCCATCTTGAAATCCATAATGAGGCTAGGGGGTACACTCTAAACCGGAAGTTCATTGACAGAGCGCAGCAACGGGCGTCTGTCATCATGGCGATACCTGTGTGGACATCAAATCTTTCATGTCTTCCCAAAATAACAATGGAATATGTCGAAAAAATGGGCCAATAAGGACTGCATGATTCCCCGGGCTGTTTTTCTGAAAGGATACAGCAACTGGATCGAGGGATATGTGCACGACGTGGAAGGTAATGCACGGACGATCACCGCTTTTTTTCAGAAATCAACATTAGTTAACGTTAATTTTAAAATTAGCTTGTTAGCTAGATAAAACAACAGGACGTGACAACATTACAAGCTGATGCTAAGCATTGTTAAAATATATTAACCACACCAGATTGACTGTTATTTTGAGTGTTAACAATAAATTATTTTACCGACAGTCAAGAGGAGCGAGACAGTCAGTGTGAGAGCTAAGTCTTTTCGCTCAATGCGAAAAACGAGGCACCTTACAACATTCAGGTATCATGAATATGGATAAACTGCTCAGTTTGAGGAGTGGTGCCACTGCTAGAACAAATACGCTTGCTAAACGTTCAAATGTTCATCTTGATTGTTCATACCAACAGTTCATCTTGATCGTTCATATCAACAGTTCATCTTTCCCTGCTAGACTAAAATAACATGTTATGTGCAGCTGATGTGATCTTTAGCTAAAAGTGTATTGGAACCATCAGTCAAAATAGCTTGTTTCCAATGTATCACTACAAAGCAAGGCAGGGGTGCTACTGTTGGTTATTAAAATGATTAAATATTAAGTATAAGTTAATTTGTTTACAGGCATGGGTTGCTCAGTTCACATAGCCGATGTTATGTAGGGTTGGGGAAGCTACTATTCAGGTCTCACAGGTACAGAGATGCTAAAAACGAATCAGTAATGACGTCTACTGGGATGCACAAACCCAGTAAAATGGTATGTTACTGTTTATACGTAGATGTGTGCTTAACATGGTCTAGATTAGCAATGGTTATTATCATCAACAGGCACAGATCACGTATTGTTTATATTTTGCTGTAAGACACGGCTACCCACAGCAGGACGTTAGTTGACCAGGCTAGTAAAAGAGCAACAAGTTGCTTAACGTTACCCCCGAATCAGCCCTTCGCATGTTAGAATTTAAAAAGGACCGGTGCGTGGCTAATCAAGTCATGTCTATTTAGCCGGAGGGTTTAGCTAGCTATCTCTATGACAGTTAACGTAAATGTGACTAACATTAGCATCGTAAACTAATGTTAATATCTTACCTTGAAATGGCGACCGGGATCTCTTCTTATTTTATGAATCCATTCACGGCGAAGTACAGGATCTTTGGGTAAACGATGGAAGGTTTGACCTGTATAGGATTTCTTTCTCTTTGAAGACGTACATTTGGGAACACAACAATGCGGCGGCATTGTAGGTAACGTTATGACAAAAGTCTACAGTTGGGCGGGCCAACGTTACTTCCGTACCCCACAGCCTCGTTTTGGTTTAAAGGAAGTGCCGTAGGTGAATAAGGCGAATGTAGGCCACAACTACTTGCGTAGTGAAAGAGGAGGGTTTTTCACGATTCTCTCATCTTTTCACTGGACGGAACAGTCAGTTATCGTCACCTATATTGATAGTTACTGCATCAGTGTCGATCTTTGTTGTGCCCTGAAATTAAATAGCTTTGGCAGTGTAAAGTTTGTCATCAGTCTCGCTAGCAATTGCTTGGTCACAATGACAGAAAAAACTTTCAGAACACAGACAGGACAAAAGTGATGCGAGCAAGAAATAACACAGAAAGTTTTTGGACAAGCTGTTGGACATTCCTTGAAACACAGCTAAATTATGCTTGACAGATAACCTGCGAGGGAGCATATAAGTTGAGCATATAAGTTGAAATATAAGTTGCCTTAGTTACTGAGCAGGGGCTTCTATAAGTCATAGTAATGGAACGGAACTCTCACTTAAATTAGCCAGACCTATCGAAATAAGCCGGATTTTCCTTTATCTGCCTTGATGGAATATCCCCCTGGAGTTTTACCAGATAAAAGATGTTGATAAGTACATGAGAGTTACCAGTGTCACGGTTAGGTGAGCAGCAGCGCCACCGTTCCGTGCACCTTCAGTTTCCCATATCACACAAATGCATCCCGGACTTGTTTTGTCACATGTCTTCATCGTTCACACCAGGTCCCTGTTAACTAATTTGTATGTGTTTAAATGTTTCCCCTCTGCTCCCTACATTGTGGATCATGTTATTGTCAGTTCGTGTATCGGTGAGTGTTACTTGTATGTACTGTTTGAAGAGTTATTTTTAAGACGCGTTGTCGCGCACCTTTGTTTCATTCAGTCGATAGTATAGTTTTTCCGTTCGTTTTTCGGTTTTGTTTTGTTTGTCTAATAAACCCACAAACGCGATATATGCCTGCGCCTGGTTCCTTGCCCAACAATACACCACACGAAGAGTGTGACAACCAGCTTCAGATATCTGCAATTAATTGTATATTAGATTGCAGCCCAAATAAGTAACAGACACATGTTCAAATTGCTGCTAAGAAACCACTTCTGAAGGATGCCAATAATGAAAGACTTGCTTTGGCCGAGAAATGTACTTCAGACCAGTGGATCTGTTCTTTGCTCTAATGTCTCCAGACTTGAGATATTTGCTTCTAACCACCATGTCTTTTGTGAGACATCGAGTGGGAACAGATATTCTCTGCAGGTATGGTTCCCACCGTAAAGTATGAAGGAGGTGAGATGGTGCTTTGCTGGTGACACTGTCAGTGATATCCTAAATGCAAAGCACACTCAACCAGCATAGTTACGACATCATTCTATAGGCCATTCCGTCTGGTTTGCACTTAGTGGGACTATCATTTAATTTCCAAAAAGACAATGACCCAAAACATACCTGACCACATGGCCTGGTCTCCACAATGGATGAGTTGGACTGCAGAGTGAAAGAAACCATAAAGCAAGTTCTCAGCATATGTGGGAACTCCTTTTTATGGGGAAAGGAGTGTAGAGTGGTAATGTAGAGTTTTTATCTCTCACACCCCAAAACATCAGTGAGCCACCACCATGCTTCACAGTGGGGATGCTGTTCTGTTCCCTATAGGCCTTGTTGAACCCTCTCCAAACATAGCACTTATGTTTATGACCATAAAGCTCTATTTTGGTCTCGTCACTCCAAATTACCATGTACCAGAAGCTGTGAGGTGTGTTAAGGTGTTGTCGGGTCATATTGTAACCAGGGCTTTTTTGTGGTATTGGTGCAATAAAGGCTTATTTCTGGCAACTTGACCATGCAGCTCATTTTTGTTCAAGTATCATCGTATTGCGCTCCTTGAAACAACCACACCGTTTTTTTCCAGAGCAGCCTGTTTTTCTTTGTATCTCGAACAATTCTTCCGGCAGTTTTGGCTGAAATCTTTCTTGGTCTACCTGACCTTGGCTTGGTATCAAGAGATCCCTGAATTCTCCACTTCTTAAGTGATTGAACAGTACTGACTGACATTTGCAAGGCTTTGGATATCCTTTTATATCCTTTTACATCTTTATGAATTTCCATTAACTTGTTACGCAGGTCTTTTGACAGTTCTTTTCTGCTCCCCATGGCTCAGTATCTAACCTGCTCAGTGCATCCACATGAGAGCTAACAAACTCATTGACTATTTATACACAGACACTAATTGTAATTTAAAAAGCCACAGGTGTGGGAAATTCACCTTTAATTGCCATTTTCACCTGTGTGTGTCACCTTGTGTGTCTGTAACAAGACCAAACGTTCAAGGGTATGTAAACTCTTGATCAGGGCCATTGGGTGATTTCTGTTATCATTATGATTTAAAAAGGAGCCAAATAACTATGTGATAATAAATGGCATCATATGATCACTATCCTTAAATAAAAGGCACCTTTTTTTGCATGATCAGTCAAAATCAGTCAAAATCAGTCAAAAATCAATGCCAGAATTTCACAATTTCTGACAGGGTATGCAAACTGTATGTACTATAGAGACCCAGCACTGGATAACAGAAACAACCCAAATTGGGTGAAATTTGACCTAGCATTTTTTAGAGTGCATGCTGGAACAGGAAATTACCTTCCCCAAACTGTTGCCACAAAGTTGAAAACATCCAATTGTCTAAAATTTATTTGTATCTTATACCATTAAGATGACCCCTCCCTGGAACTAAGGGATCTATCCCAAACCCTGAAACACAGCCCCAGACCTTATCTACCAAACTTTACAGTAGGCACTATGCATTCCGGTAGGTAGCTTTCTCCTGCCATCCGCCACACCCAGATTCATCCATCAGACTGCCAGATAGTGATGCGTGATTCATCACTCAAGAGAGTATGTTGATGTGAGCCTTGCGTGCCATCAAAAAGTAATTTTATGAAGCTCCCGACACACAGTCCTTGCGCTTCATGTTGCTTTCAGAGGTAGTTTGGAACCCTGTAGTGAGTGATGCAACAGATGATAGGCGATTTTTATGTGCTTCGCGCTCGGGGCTGCCATCTCTGTGTGTTTGCATGGTGTACCACTTTGTGGCTGGGTTGTTGTTGCCCCTAGACACTTCCATTACAGAATTATAGCACATTAAAGTTGACCAGAGCAGATCTAGTAGGGCAGAAATGTCATGAACTGATTTGTGGCAAAGGTGACATCCTATGACAGTACCACATATAAAGTCACTGAGCTCTTCAGTATGACCCATTGTACTACCAATGTGTGTCTATGGACATTTCATGGCTATGTGCTGGATTATATGCAGCTGTGAGCAAGTGGTGTGGCTGAAACATCTGAACTCAATAATTAGTTGGTATGTCCACATACCTTTGGCCATATAGTGTATCTCGTGCATAAACATTATGTTCCAGATATTACAGACATTTATCCCAATTATAACATAACAACAAACAATAACATGAACTCATTTACCAATAGATTTAAATGTGTAGTCCTTTTACAGTCCTTATATTAATTCTGTTTCACCTTTGTCCTGCCATGTTACTTATAGGATACTGGTCATTTATAAATAGTATACATTTTACAGTGAAGATCTGTAGCCGGATGTCTTAATAGTTAACTATCCCTTTATTTTAAACCAATTATTGTGGCCTACTCCAGTTAAAAAATGTACAGCTGAATATCGCCATGTATGATCACATATCAAAATGAATACTTCAAATCATTACGGCAAGCCATTGTGTTGCATAGTGTACAGATAGTTGGCTTGCAGTACCCATAATATGTAACAGGAAACCTTTGGAGGGACTATGCCAGAAGAAACATTTGGCAACTGCAAGTTACAATTTCACTTGGAGAGTGATTGGTATAACATGGTGGGTTTTAGTCATGTTTTTTTTATTTTGCATTCATTTTACGGATCTTGCTCACCCTTACAATACATCCACTGACATAATAGTGAATGGTTTAGCAAGCAAAGTCTGTTCCCAAACTCCATCTGCCCAATTATGTGTATAACAAAATACCTAAAATTGCTCAAATATGAGTCTACGTTTCTCTCTTTCTATGTGCAGCATTTGGATTACCTCAGATGGTAGAAAGGCACAATACAATACAATGTACCGTTATGAATGGAACAATTATGTATCAATTATGAATACATTTTTTACTACTTCACCGTAAAAGCTTAATTATTTGGAGTTATTATTATTAGTTAGCATCATGCACTCTCTCATTAGCATTTTCTGAGGGATCCATTTGCCGTATGCTTCTATGCTATTATGAATTAGTTTTATTATTGTCACTGTATCCCAATTATCATGTTATGCCATTAATAATAAAAACAACATATTTTGCTTTGATGACTAAACTGAAGTTAGATGCAAAATTCTGGCAAATTATCAACATATTAAGAGCTCCAATTGAACATATCCATTAATTCTACAGCACAGCAAGGAATTAATTTATTACATTTTTACAAGCAATTTTTTAATTCAATTGTTTAACAACAATGAAATCACAAGCATGTCTATATATACAAAATGAACTGCAGGATCACCTTGTTTAATTGCCAAAGATAAATATGTTGTAACACATCTTTGGTTTTCGGGCCTCAGGCTCAAAATAACTAAATCCAAGGTAAAGCAAGCAATAACGCAGGTCTCCTTTGTGGAGATGCCCTCAGTCATATTCTCTCAGGCCTGCAACAGAGCAGACTTGAAGTCTCTACTCATAGCACCCCACTATTATAATTTCACAGGTAAAGCTCAATACTTGTGATCTGGAACAGGATTGGAAACAGAGGAAAAAAATAAATGATAAAAAATAAATGAAATAACTACCATTCATACAAAAGTGACCTAATAATGGATATAATAAGTAATGTAAGGATTACATTATTTTACATTACACACATACAACCAAAATGAAAAGTTTCCTTTTAACCCAACCCCTCTAATTTGGAGAGATTTGTAAGGCAGTCAGGGGAACAACTAGAGTTAAATATCTTGCATAAGGACAGAATAAATTTTTTTATTATTATTGTATTAGGAGATATTATTGAGTAAAATTAAGGATAAACAACAAAACATAACATATTTTATTAATTAACTATACTCAGCACTCGCTCTAAATTTGAGATGGTAAGCATTGCATGAACACCTTCCTTCACAGTGACTAAACTGAGGTTAGCTGAACAATTCTGGCATCGGATTTCTCCATTAAGTGGTGTAATTGGACATATGCATTCGTTTGTCAGCACCCGGGATACATGAGTTTTGTAAGAAATGCCTGAATAAACGATTCCACTGCCGAAGCCGTAGGTCTGATAACATTCAAATTCAATATCTTATCTAGCCTAGTATCGGTGAAAAAATACCATGTCCTCTGAAAGGGGCTGTTTAGTCTGTATTGTAATGGCATATTTCATCTGTCCTGAGCAGTTGGGGAGAAAAAGTTGCCGCTGTTTGAAAGTAGTGGGATACGTCACAGTCAGAGGATATTAATCAATTATTATCACCAGGGTTCTATTTGACAGGTTATTAATCTGCTCTACATGCACCCGTGCTCATTAGATAAGCAGGAGGTCGGAGTCTCTTTCAATCAGAACCCTTGCAGTGTCTGTGTGATGGTTAAACCATGATCGCTCAGATTGGAGATTGGCTTGCTTCATGGGCCATGGTCCAAAGCAGGTCTCTGGACAGCAGGGAATGGCTGTTGAACGATCTTTGGTAACACTGAGATCCCTTATGCATGCATTTTGTGTTAACACCTTTGTAACAGTTATATACAACTTTTACATTCGTCGTAAGCTGTCAGAACTAGTTAGGAGTGTAAAAAAAATTGGCATTTCTGCTCACACTGTTGTCGTATCTAATGTCAGCTGATAACAATTGCTCTTTCATAGACTTACTTCACCTGTTAAAACATGCTACTACATACATTATTATAAATGTTTGTTATTTAAAAAACCTCTCTGTCAGAGTCACAGTAAATGGCATGATCGGTGTTACAACCATGGCATATGCCCTACACCACTTTAAGCTGGGATAATCAATCTTAACAACAGCAATTCATTGGTTTAGTTATATTTTACAACTAAATAAATTTTTCTATGATGGAAAAGGATTAGTGATGGGCTGGCTACAGTAAAAATGCTAGAATAGCTACAATTATAAAAAAAGTGGTTGGGTTACTTAGTATTTGACATTGCAATTGCAGCCTTGGGTCAATTCCCAGCGTTGAGCTTCTTGGTTAGAAGAATTCTTCCTGCCACGGTGGTGCAATGTGTCAGCAGTAGAAATGAGAATAGGACTCAGATAAGACATGGAGGTTGGATAATAAAAGCCTTATCCTTTGAAAACGTACACTGCCAATACACTTACAGAGGCAGCCATATAGCCATTTAGCTTCAATTCCTTTCATTTCCCCTTGGTCATATCTATTTTGTAATGGCAGCTCTGAAAGCTGTACACAAAATGTTGGATACTCAAGAAATTGTAAACTGCCATCCCTATTCGCATCATTGCCGCTTAATCATCCCCACCTTCCTCAATATTCCCATCTCTTCCTCCTTGTAACGACAAATACATTTGCAAAGTACTGCTGGTATTAACACGTGCACAATCAATAACATTTTTAAGTCACTCTGAATAAAACCATCAGCTGAATTGTAAAAATATAAATCAAACGGAAAAACACTGACCAGGTACTAGCTTATCATCCTTGTTATTCATGATAGTGGTACTGTATATGTAGCTTGTTGTTGTTGTTGTCATCCAATCACAAGTCATCAAACCAACATTAGGCTACATTCATGCAAGAATCTCTGTGTGGCAAGTTATTAGAAGATGCAGTATCTGGCTAATTGATGGTAGACAGAATTATAATTGGAGACTTTAAAGGTAACTGATAAGGACAGGCTAAAGCACCAAGGTTAGACTGGTTATTTAGCTAATACTCTGATTTGGAAGTGGAGATTCTTAGCTTCTCAAGCTTTAAAATTGCATATATGACCTCGGTATAAGTTAGAAACATTCTAGTGTCAAATTGACTAAGTGTAACTATGATAGTATTGGTGGTGAAGTTAGTGTTGTCTAAAAGAGTTTTGTAAGATTACAGGAAAACATTTTATGTCACAAAGAAAGCGATACGTCACAGATGATATTCTGGAATACACTGACACCTGGCACTACTGAACTAATCAACTAAGCAGAGGATAATTGGTAAAGGAACACACACAGTGTAGAGCTCAGTTTCCTACTCCTTGAATTATATTTCTCTCTCCTGGTTCTCTTTTCAAAATCAGTCGGAGAAGATCTGAGGGGAGTGCTACCTCATCCAATGGGTGTTGAGAAGAAGACCTGGATAAAAGATCATAATGGACTACACCTCCAAGACAACATTCCTTTGGTTTCTGTTACAATGTGTTCCTTCGCTTAACCATGAAGAATTTCCTTAGATGAGTGAACATTCTGTGACCAACAACCACAATTTTGCTTGATGGCACCATACCCACATCAAGGCACAACGGGACTAGGCATCACTGTACAACCCTTGCCTGCTTTAGCTGCAGTTCTGTTTTTCTGTTGTAGCCCCAGCTAATTAAGTAGCTAAACGTTGTTTTGGTTTTGTCCTCCTACTAGCATTACAGCACTGTTGCGATAATCATATTTAACTTTTTGAGGATCAGGATTTATTTGTGGTAATTTTTTATAACCCCACTGTGGATTATTTCATAAAGTCAAGAATTCTACTGTCGTGTTAAAATATTCACAACCCTTGTTTCCACTACATTTCATCAAGTCCATAGTTCATGGAACACAATGGAGAGTTGGTATGTGTGAGTGTGTGAATTAGTGATAGAAGGTGATACTTCTGATGAGTTAATACTGTGCTGATTACAAGTAGATGATCATGTTTTAAGTAGATGATCATGTTCCAAAATCCACATGAGCACATATTGGGCATATAATTCGATCTGGAAATAATTGGACAGTAATGTTATTTTGTCTGTTTGCCAAAATATATTAAAGTTACAGTTAATAATCAAAACATGCTTAAAGTGCTTTAATTTGTGGATATTCACATCAAAATTGGAGGAAGGGTTTAGGAATTACAGCTCTTTAATATCTGGCCCCTTCTTTTTCAAGGGACCAAAAGATATTGGACAATTTACTCAAAAGCTGTTTCATGAAAAGGTGTGGGTTATTCCTGCATTATTTCTTCATCAATTAAGCAGGTAAAAGGCCAGGAGTTGATTCCAGGTGTGGCATTCGCATTTGGAAGCTGTTGCTGTGAACCTACAGCATGCAATGAAAGGAGCTCTCAATGCAAGAGAAACAGGTCATCCTTTTCGCTGAAAAAAAAAAAAGAAATTCCTCAGAGAGATAGCAGGGACATTAGGAGTGGCCAAATAAACAGTCTGGTATATTTTTGAGGAAAACATTAACATTAGCTCTGCAACACAAAAAGACTTGGATGTCCAAGGAAGACAACAGCGGTGGATGATCGTATGGTCATTTCCATGGTAAAGAAAAACACATTCACAACATCCAGCCAAGTGAAGAACACTCTCCAGGAGGTAGGCATATCATTATCCAAGTCTAACATAAAGAGAAGACTTCACGACAGCAAATACAGAGGGTTCACATCAAGGTGCAAACTATTCATAAGCCTCAAGAATAGAAAGGCCAGATGAGACCAAAAAACATCTAAAAAAGCCATCCCACTACTGGAACAGCATTCTTTGGACATGTGTCTGACTTGAGATAAGGTTCAGTCAACCACTGCCTCACACAATTCATTTGGTTGTTTATTCAATTTTTGACTCCATTATCGAAGTGTCATGGATTGACAACCATTAGGAAACAATACTCAAACAGACTAGAAATGAATACACAAATGTGACCGGAGTGGTGAAACAATTTTCATCTGGAACTATTTTCTACGGGGTGCTGGCATGCTTCAAACTACCCAGTGGAACTCTTCCAGATCTTGCATCAATGATGATTGTTAATACACATCCTAGCAATCAAACCAGCAAGAATTGGCTGGCTATTTACGTCACAGATGACAGATGATGGAAGATTTTACGATAGGTTTTGGGAATAAAAAAAAAAAAGTATTTTCCCAAGTCAAGCAATGCATTTCTGCAGTCCTGTGAGAGTGTGAAATGCTATTCAAACCATTCCAGGAAATGATTTCAACCACTTGTGGACAGGATTGTATGTTTCTTCTCTATCAAATTACAGGAGGCCAGAATAAAAGATGTTATATCTTTTAATACCGGTGACTTAAAAAACAATTATGTGTTTGTCTCCAAAATGTAAGTAAGCATGATAATCAAATGTTTCTTTATATACAGCATGCTCAATCTTGTGAATCATTTGTGTCATGGTTTTTAAAGAAACAGATATATAAAAGTAAATCTTGCTTATGCCTGCATTATTATTCAAAAATAAAAGCAATTGTAAAACCACATTGATGTTTACATAGTATTATTCACAGAGATGGGGATAAGTCACACATGGTCAAGTCCAAGCAAGTCTCAAGTCTTAACCATCAAGTCTCGAGTCAAGTCTCAAGTCACAGTTCAGTTCAGATAAATCAAGCAAGTCAAGTCAAGTCAAGGGTTCACCCTAAGCAAGTCAAGTCAAGTCCTTATAAGTTTCAAGTCAAGTCACAGTACTGAAGAGATGAACACACACACACACTGTCCTCTGCTTCTGACGTGCGCTCGGTGCGAAGCTCGATTTCAAAATCAAATATTTTTCTCCTCCGCGGTACAATTTTTTTGGGGGACGAAGCGGAGGGCTCTTGAATCAGCCTGAAGGGGTTGTATTCGCTATAACAACCGCCTCGCTATACCTTATCCCGCTTATTACATGGCTACCTACCAAATAAATCTATAATTTGACACAAAATATTGATTTCAAAAGGATTGTATTGCTTCCTCTAAAGAAAATAGTCCGTTCCGTCTCTG
Organism: Esox lucius; assembly: GCF_011004845.1. Lineage (NCBI taxonomy): Eukaryota > Metazoa > Chordata > Actinopteri > Esociformes > Esocidae > Esox > Esox lucius. The sequence continues at coordinate 39,990,351 of NC_047587.1, forward strand.
GTTAGAATTCTGCTGCGTCCATAGCAACGCGTTGTTTTTCATGGCAACGGTCTGTTATCAAGAAATAACACGCATTCTGCACTGGAATTCAGCCAATCCATGTAATAAGGGCTAATAATAACAACCTTATAAACTAATTATTGTGACAGAAAAACTGCCTAATATGTAATTACGCTGTAATTATTCTTGTCTGTATGAGTAAAAAAAAAAAACTCTTCGAAATGTTTAGGTGCTAATCACATCGGCGCCTCGTGTTAGCCTTTCATGCAGTAAAGTTAACTGTTATGGTGTAAGCACAATGCTTTTCAGTTTCCACACGCAGTCCACAAACACTTGAAAATGCCCACATTTAATACAGACATTATAGCCCACGTGTAATAATATACATGCCTGCTCATTTTAAGATGCCCATCAACATTAAAATTCAGGCTATGCCACAGTCAAATTCCCTTACATCTATTTACCAGACGTATTCAGTAATGATAATGGTCACATTTCTAACAAGAAAAATAAAAATAAACATAATATGCAACCAAGGCCAAATTATGACAAACAAAAGATTAATTCATAACATTAGTATCGTTATAGATCTTAGTGAAACTGAATATAAAGAGATTACTTTCTTACCTTTCCTTGTGGTTCTTAAAATAACGAATGAAATTTGACGTTGTTGCATATTTTGCATCTGGCAAATCTTTTTTTATTCACACGGTCCAGTATAAAGTCCTTGTATCCAAACGATACTATTTGTGGAGCTCGACTAACGTTACTGTCTGCCATGTTTGGCGCGGTTTGAATTGTGCAGCGTTAAAGGCACATACGCTGATTAGTGGTGCTGATGTCACAACATACAAAATTATTTTATTGCTGTTTGTTCATTATAAGTTCAAGTCATTGTGGAGTCTTCCACTTCAAGTCAAGTCAAGTCTCAAGTAACTTGTTCTCAAGTCAAAGTCAAGTCAAGTCATTTTCATACTTTAATCAAGCAAGTCACAAGTCCTGAAAATTGTGGCTGGAGTTCATACAACAATTATTCAAGGTTACACATACACTTTGACAAGAATACGCATCACAGTCACAAATGATAAAAAACAACATTATAAGATAACCAAGACAAAACCCTGTTTGTCACAAAACATGGACCCCCCATACCTTACCCAATATAGTTCGGCCAAAATATACATTGTCCAATCCAACAGGGGAATCAAATGGGGAGGAGCAAAGGAAATCCCACTTCCAGCATCTCAACTTCATGTGAGGAGAATGCTGCAATCAGCAAAACAGCGGCCAAGGTGTCAGTTGCCTGGGGGGGTCCATGTTTCTCTACCACCATGAACAGTGAGTGGTCACGGTCCCATGCAGTCTTCACCATGACCCTGGAATTCAAGGAGGCTGCTAATGAGGTGGTGAATATCCACGTGTCACAGCTGAACTTTGTTGACCTAGCACGGTCAGAAAGACAAAAAGACAGACACAGAGAAGGTTCCAGACTCAAGTGTGGTGGTAGAAAAGAAGTAGACCACACGATACGGCTGTTCAGTGAGGTGGATGACCTGTGCCTGGTGCTGTAGTCATCGAGCAGGCCACTGTGAAAGAGTTGTGTGAGGGCCTCCAGGAACAGCAGGAGACCTCACTGCTTTGACCAGCTCCAGGTTGAGGCCAAGATTGAGGCAGATCAGCAGATCAGCATGAAAAACGCTCTGCCGTGTGTCAGCAAACTGACTCCCATCTGAGGGGGATAAGGACTTTAGAAGAGCTAGATCAAACTAGGGAGCAGAACGTAGTGCTATGGAAGCAAGTGTTTGACCTCACTATACAAAGCCAACAACATATTTCTAATCTGACCACTGCAAATTAGTGGTGTAATGATACACGTATCCATACTGTACCTTTCGGTGCAGAAGGTTTGGTTCGGGTCCCGTTGAAACCTGGATTAATATAAACTAGTTTTAACCGCACACGTTACTTTTTTGTGTGTGAAACTAACATTCTAAAGAGTTTCCATCGGAGACAGATCTTGGAGCTGTAACTTAGCAATTGAAGTAGCCTAGAACATGTAACACAGCCTCGTAACTAAAAAAGGCAAACACAAACGACAAGCCAGAGCTTGAGGACCCACCTGTATCCTTCAGGTCTCCCGTTTGGAAGAATATGGCTTTCCAGTTAAAGCTAAACTAGATAGGATTTGTTAAGTATAAGAACTAATGTTTTTTCCCTTATAAACATGTTGGGTAAGCTGATGAGGCCCTCTAAAAGTTGTTTAGCAATATAAACAGTTCAGTGCCAGGCAAATGTCAATTTATATTTGCCTGGCGTTTCTTTCCAGACAATTCTGTTCCAGCAATTCCATTCCAGCCAATCGCCTTCTGCGAGGTGGGGTTTCCTCCTTGCTTTATTTTGTGAATGCCCATTTTATCTGGATTATATACACCGATCAGCCATATCATTATGACCACTTGCTTAATATTGTGTTGGTCCCCCTATTGCCGACAAAACAGCCCTGATCCTTCAAGGCATGGACTCCACAAGAACTCTGAAGGTGTGCTGTCGTATCTGGCACCAAGATGTTAACAGCAGATTCTTTAAGTCCTGTAAGTTGCCAGATGGGGCCTCCATGGATCATACCTGTTGGTCCAGCACATCCCACAGATGCTCGATTGGGTTGAGATCTGGGGAATTTGGAGGCCAAGTAAACACCTTGAACTCGTTGTTGTGTTCCTCAAACCATTCCTGAACCATTTTTGCTTTGTGGCAGGGCGCATTATCCTGCTGTAAGAGGCCAATGCCATCAGGAAATACTGTTGCCATGAAAGTGTGCCCATGGTCTGCAACAATGCTTACGTAGGTGGTACGTGTCAAAGTAACATCCACAAGAATGACAGGACCCAAGGTTTCCTAACAGAACATTGCCCAAAGCATCACACTTCCTCTGCCGACTTGCCTTCTTCCCATAGTGCATCCTGGTGCCACGTGTTCTCCAGTTAAGCTACGCACACGCACCCGGCCATCCACGTAATCTAAAGGAAAATGTGATTCATCAGACCAGACCACCTTCTTCCATTGCTCCGTGGTCCAGTTCTGATGCTCACGTGCCCATTGTATGCACTTTTAGCAGTGGACAAGGATTAGCATGTACCCTCACTGGTCTGCGTTTACACAGCCCCATGGGCAACAAACTGCAATGCACTGTGTGTTCTGACACCTTTCTATCAGTACCAGCATTAACTTTTTCAGCAATTTGAGCTACAGTATCTCGTCTGTTGTATCGGACCACACGGGCCAGCCTTCACTCCCCACATGCATCAATGAGCCTTGGCTGCGGGTTCACCGCTTTTCCTTCCTTGGACCACTTTTCATAGGTACTAGAGAGTCAACAGATAGTGGATTTTTAAAGGCCGATATAATAACGATAGTTTGGTGCAGGAAAATGCCGATAACTGATTAATCAGTTACCCCCCCCCCACACACACACACAAATTCGGAAATTAACAATCTTTTACTTTATTAGAAACAGGATAACTGTTGAACTGAACATCTAAGTCAAAGTAAATACCTAAATAAACAAATAAATCTGGAACTGAACATCAAACTGATTCTAGTATGCAAAATAACACTGTGGGTGGGAGCTATATCAGTGTTTATGTTAGCCTTTTTTTTCACTGCTAATATGGCCGTAAAAATTCCAGAAATCTGTCTATAAAAAACAGCTACCGGACATATGTTTTAAATAGCCTTATAATAGCCTACATTTAAACAGCAATAAAACACAAACTCTATGATCCAACAAATGTTTTTTATTTAAATTCGTCAGCAGAATGAAATATGGCTGTCGCAAATATTACATAATTGCCTGATCGCAATAATTTAAGCCAGATCACAAATATTTTATAGACTACAATCTTTTTGCACAATATTTGGATTACAAAATCATGTTTCCAATCTGAATAATGGATTTTTAAGCCAATGTTAGAAACGACTCCACAAATACCATGCAAATTATGTCAGTTTCCATAAGATGTCTAGGCCGTGGTTACAGAAGAGCTCTGCATAAAGTATAGTTGCAGATAATTTACTTAAACTCGTTTGCTTCTAAATTTCAGTATGTTTAAATATAGATTAGAATTGTAATCTAACCTCATTTCTCAACATTATTATTTAACAGAAAACACATTGCAGTCACTTACTTTTCAGATATACTCTGATCGACAAAAGAAAAAGTGGGTGTCAAATATTTTGACTAATATTGAAAGTCTAATTTTGTCATTTCCAACCAAATTTCCTAATTAGATAATGTGCATTAAAATATATGGATATAAATATATGTTGTCCCATTGCATATTAAACATGTATGCTGGAGTTGCTGCCAGAGTGCGCAGATTTTGGATCTCGTGCCATGCTTAGTCACAAACACTCCGTAATGTCTTAATGAAACAGTAGAGGCTTGCTGTTTTCTTGGCAACAGCTTGTATAGGTCACACAATATTCCGAAATGTAATATGCTATTAATCTATTCATTTAGCATATTTCCCACTGAAAATTTGGGCTGTTGATATTTTCATCTACAAGACATGTGATACTGGTGAAAAGCCAGCATTTGCTGGCTAACGTAAACTCAGAGTTTTTTCAAATATATTTTTAGCTATTCTTCCCCAACATAGTCAGTTATTCCAGTTGAGAAGTCTGATATTATAATGGAGGGAACAGCATTACTGCATTCTCCCCAGAAAGGCGGCTCCTCTTGTGTACATTGGTAACAGAACATCCTGAAGTGAGATTTGGTGGATTACATCTTTGGAAATATTAATGTTCTACAATGGCCAATGCTGTTCTGTGATTTATCACTGGCCAGGAAGAATTACTTCTGTTTCGCGTCCCCTTACATTGTAAACCATTAATTTTTGTGCATTTTCCCGGGGTAAGGAGGACCCTAAAGTGTGCCATTTAATTTCATGAATGGACAGTTACATAACTTAGTACATGTATTTGGAAGAGAGAACGCTACACTGGTAATTAAAGTAAAAGTTGAATGGTATCTTTTCCTCCCTGCCTTGTATTGTGAACAAGGAGCTGACAGTGTTGGGTTATAAGAGAACTTCTGTGAGGAGAAATAAACTGAAAATACTACTTGAATACCATTTGTCAGCCTTGCTGTTCAATCAGCTGATCCAATTTTTACCCAGGGACCGCAAAGTTTAGCCCATGTTTTCTAAGCCTCTCGCCAGAATAATGCGTTGAAGGTTTTTTCATGGAGTGGAGAATTGCTTTCAGATAAGAATATCTCTGATTTAGATTACATTAAAAAACGTCATTTAAATCTGTCGTGTATTTTTATCAGCCCCTCTCCAGCGCACTGATTGCCAGCGCTCCTGTCTCATAAAATCAAGGAAGAGTGCCATTCTATGGGGTCTTTAACAGTTGTTTAGATAAATATTAGGAGTTAATCACACGCACACATTTTTCAGCAAAAGTGGCTCCTAAATGATCAGATATGGCCATTGGCCCATAGTTGTGCTAGGCTTGAGAGTGCTTGCTTTCTACAGAGCAGCAGTTATCTTCAGTCTAATTCATTAATAATGTCAGTCTATAACCAACAACCTTATAATGCTTATAAAAACGAATACATCTTAACATGCGGTATATCTGCATGTGGAGCCACAGATACTACTGTAGCGAACGTATCCCTGTGATAACAACATAGAAACACACCCTATAGCATATAAAGACAGAAATGTTCAGAAGTAGCCCAAAAACCCACCACACGCAACCAATTCATTTTCACCCGCGACATTGTTTGAAAAGTAGCCCAATTTTGTGTAAAAAATACAGATATGACAACACTCTAGCAGGGTGATGTAAGCCGCAAGTGACCAGTAGAGGCTGCACAGCCATCGGCCGCTATCGGAGCCAAGTTCTGTCGATAGCAATAGTTTGTAAAACGTCCTATTATTAAGATTTCGGTTGATCCCTAGTACTGACCACTATAGACCCGGAAAACCCTACAAGGGCAGCAGTTTTGGAGTTTGGTTTAGCCATCGCAACTTAGCCCTTGTCAAAGTCGCTCAGATCCTTACGCTTTCCCATTATTCCTGCTTCTAACACAAAGTTGAGGACAGAATGTTTACTTGCTGCCTAATATGTCCCGCCCACTAACAGATTCCACGATAACAAGATTATCATTATTATTCACTTCACTGTCAGTGATCATAATGTTATGGCTGATCAGTGTACAATAATAATGAAATTTCAAAAAACAAAATTGATAAGCAGAGTAAAAGGATGATCAAAGGATAACTTACAGTAGTGTCTCGCAGTGGTGTTTGTTGTTTAGGTTTTTTTTATTTGCGAGGCTGCTCAGTCATTGAAGGGGGTGGCTATCAGAACCAGACGAAGACGTTGATTTCGGGATCTATTTTTATCTGACTCCATCTCATCTAAATTTTGCTTCAGGGAGTCGAACCATCAGGTTTTGTTTGCCATTGTGAACTAAATACTGTAAATTGTGTCTGAGTTGCTCACTGAGTTTAGATTATATACAATTTCTACTCTCATCATAATTGTTCATATTTACACTCATTCACATGCATGGGTGTGTCTGGGTTGATCATGGGGTTATCGCCCAGTCATCCATTGATGTCATTGCTATTCATTAGAATCGGAATAAAGTTTATTGCCATTGAACGAGTACAGTATAAGGAAATGCAGTTAGCTTTGCAAATAAAATAGTGCAAAACATTTACAAGTTAAACAATTGAGAAGAATGTATTTTATAAGAGGGATGTATAAATGTGGTATTTCATTTTGTGAATAATAATTTAATGTAATACATTTGTAGAATCTTAATCTTCAGTAAAATAAGTTGAGAAAATTCAAAGAGAGATGATAGGAGGTGTAGGCGGTTTTGTATCTCTCTCCCCAAATAACCAGAAAAGGAAACAGGCAAGCCTAGTTCAGCCAGCCCACAATTGAAAGCAATGAACATTGTTGCCCACACTTGGTTAGAACCGGAGTCACCCACATGAAAGACTATGTCTTTAGCCACTACACCACGGAACTGCACGCTTACCCTGTGTCGTTATAGTGTCTCGACATTAGATACATTTTTGCTTATGTAAGGAAAAAAGGACTTGTCTTGCACCTCTGCTTTCTACGGTGGCAGAGAATGTTTTCATGTCAACCAAGGTTATACATTTTTGTCTGGCATTTTCATCAGCCTGCTATCCATAGCCCAACAGCTACTTGCTGACCAGATTACTATGGTTGAAAGTTGCCAAATACTACATTGAACCTCATGAGCGTTAAACAAGATCATTACAGATACAAGCTAAAGGATGACCTTGACCCCACAGATTGGAACCAATTAATGGACAACAATACCAACATTCATGGCAACACTGACATTCTACGCTAATTTGATGAAATCTTTGTTGCATCAAAAAGTTAACATAGCAACAACAAGCTATGTTTCACTGCTGAACCTAAGAGCCTCTGCTGTGACATGTAGGAAGCCCACAGAACTCTTCAGTCTGCCAAGGAATAGTAGCCCAGTGGTTCCCAACATTTTCGGTTACTATTCACCACCAATTGAGTTTCAATCTGAATGGCGTACCCCAGAAATCCCCCCTCATTGTACATTAAATCAGTAAGCTTGTGGTCATGTGTCTTCTTAAGTACCCCTAGGGGTCATAGTAACCCTGGTTGGGATTCTCTGTTCTATAGGAAGGGCCCCCCAAAAAATTATAAAATTAGGAATTAGGTCAGCCAAACATAAGTTTGATCAGAAAAGACATGAGGTAGATTACAAACTAAACACCAAAACCCTTGTTGTGTGCTGTTCAATCATTACCACATGTAGTGCAAATATTTTAACGCAGACATAACCTTTCAGGTGGGGGTTGACTTCAGCTCACTCACCCCCCACATATCCCCTTTTGGATGGAATCAGAGTCTGGCTGAATCATTCCCATTTCCACAGACTATCATCTACAATCTTAGGTTAGAGGTCAATAACACATCGATCATCTTGACAGGCTGCATCACCGTTCGGTATGGCAACTGCTTTGCCCTGAATTGCAAGGCACTTTAGAGGGTGATGTGGATGGCTGAGTTCATCAATGGAGCCAAGCTTCCTGTCATTCAAGAACTCATGGGGCGGCCAATTTGGACACAGACTATTTTCTATACATGGCACACACACGCCCTTGTTATATTGTGTTATATTCTTTGTCAAAATCCACCATGGTCTCAGCAACAGACCCATGCTGATAATCCTTAGTCCAGCTAAGGGACCTTCTCTGAGGAATCAAAAACAGGTAGCTGTTTTATCAAGGATATTATCCATGTGCTCTGTTTTTGCATCAAGTATGCGAAGGTAATCGGATAGTTCGTCCAAAAAAACAGTTTTTAAAAACAATCCATTATTCAGCTCTGTCTCAGTCAGTAATTAGCGTTTTTAGCAATGTACAAATTCATGAATGGAAAACGTACGTACCTCTATCGAAAAGTTGTATTACTCTAAAACACTCCAAACTAAAACTAAGTGGTGTTATTTACTTAAAAGAACATGACTATGTTATATTCCGCAAAATAATTCTCATTTCACAATTGTATCAATACACGTGTTCGTTTGGGAAGAGTAAGTTGTGACAACTGCGCCCTCTGCTGCCTCACCTCCCCCTTCGACGTCACCGGCCTTCTGACACCAACGCCCATTTCATTATGCATTTCACCTGTGTCTTGTTTAGCGCACCTGGTTCTCATCCTCATCATTTCCCCCAGTATATATGTTCCCTCTGCTTCCCCTGTCTTTGTGTGTTATTGTCTCTCTGTAAAGAAGAGCATTGTTACGCTTTGCCAATTGTCACTATTAAACAAGAAAACACAACAAGACATACCGCTTCATTCTCCTGCTCCTCCTTTTTACACTCGAAGCCGTGACATAAGTGAATACCAACCCACTCTCTTCCTTTTGCGTACATATAACACGGGTTCACACAATGTCGTGCTATGCATACGCCAAAGTCATTTTATGTGTGCAGTTGAGACGCAATCTCCTCCCATTAATAATAATGGTGGCCAATAAAATCGTTTCATTGACACGCACTAACTGAAACCTATTTGACGTCACCATCATCGAGGCACAGATTTCTCGAAGAGTGACTAATCGTTTAAAAGCCGTAGATTAACCTTTTTCTTGAAAGAACTTAAAAGGGTAAAGGTAAAACTTTAATATCGCATTTATTCAACATTGTTCTTAATAGAAGGAGATCGCGTCTGAACTGCACGCAAAAAAGTACTTTGGCGTATGCATACCACGAAATTGTGAAGTGTAAACCCGTTATATGTACGCAAAGTGAAGAGAGTGGGTTGGTGAATACACAGTAAACAAAAGTTAGTTTTCGCTAGCTAGAAAGCAAGTTACCTATTTCATCTTTGATATTAATCTCGGACAGTCAAACTTTATTTGCTTGAGAGAGAAATGAAAATACATATATTTTATGTCTGACTCTGAATACGTGCAGGAATAAAATATTTCAGGGGATATAGCCTCACATGTTCTAACAATAATACATAGATGTTGAATTGACCGAATAGAAGCTTGGAGAGCAGATAAAGGATGGTGAACACATTAATCCCCAACCCTAGCCCAGAATATCCGGAAGCAATGTGTACTTTGTGTATTATAACATAACAGTTAGAAGTACAGTTGTGCTCACAAGTTTGCATAACCTGGCAGAAATTGGGAAATTTTGGTATTGATTTAGTAAATATGACTGATCATGCAAAAAAACTGTTTTATTTAAGGATAGTGATCATACGAAGCTCTTTTGCTACGAAAGGAGCCAGTTGAGGTGGTTCGGGCATCTGGTAAGGATGCCCCCAAGACGTCTCCCTAGGGAGGTTTTTCCAGGCACGTCCAGCTGGGAGGAGACCTCGGGGTAGGCCCAGGACTAGGTGGGAAGATTATATTTCGACACTGGCCTGGGAACGCCTCGGAATCCCCCAGTCAGAGCTGGCAAATGTGACTCGGGAAAGGGAAATTTGGGGTACCCTGCTGGAGCTGCTGCCCCCGCAACCCGATACCAGATAAGCGGATGAAAATGAGAGTGATAGAGAGATCATATGAAGCCATTTATTATCACATAGTTGTTTGGCTCCTTTTTAAATCATAATGATAATAGAAATCTCCCAATGGCCCTGATCAAGAGTTTACATGTCCTTGAATGTTTGGCCTTGTTAAAGACACACAAGGTGACACACACAGGTGAAAATGGCAATTAAATGTGAATTTCCCACACCTGTGGCTTTTTAAATTGCAATTAGTGTCTGTGTATAAATAGTCAATGAGTTTGTTAGCTCTCACGTGGATGCACTGAGCAGGCTAGATACTAAGCCATGGGGAGCAGAAAAGAACTGTCAAAAGACCTGCGTAACAAGTTAATGGAAATTCATAAAGATGTAAAAGAATATAAAAGGATATCCAAAGCCTTGCAAATGCCAGTCAGTACTGTTCAATCACTTATTCAGAAAGTGGAGTGGCCATCACAGTCTCCTGACTTTAATATCATCGAGCCACTCTGGGGAGATCTCAAGCATGTGGTTCATGCAAGACGACCATAGACTTTGCATAACCTGGCATTTTGGCAAGACGAATGGGCAGTTATACCACCTGCAAGAATTTGGGGCCTCATAGACAACTATTACAAAAGACTACACACTGTCATTGATGCTAAAGGGGGCAATACACAGTATTAAGAACTAAGGGTATGCAGACTTTTGAACAGGGGTCAGTTAATTTTTTTCTTTGTAGCCGTGTTTTGTTTTATGATTGTGTCATTCTGTTATGACCTACAGTTGAATGTGATACCCCTCTCCAAGTGTATGCAAACTTTTGAGCACAACTGTATTAATTACAATATGTTTTGTCTTCACGGTTTGAACTGTGTAACTTGAATCACATTTGCCTTTATTCCTCTTCTAAGTGAATGTGGGTCAATATCTGTATTAAAAGTTTCTGGCAAAAATTGTATGTCTCGTTGGCGAAGATGCTCTATTGATTCTCCCACAATACGACTCGGGAGAGGCAGAGGTATTGTCCCAACTAGGGGTGTCGCGATATACCGGTATTGACGATAACCGTGATATTTAAAAAATGAAATATTGATATCATGTTAATAATACACATATGATAATATCGTATTCACTAGGCGAAACTGAATTTCTATTTTTCCAAAAACTCCTCTCGGTTGTTTGTTACCTCATTTATGTCACATATAGACAAATAGTGAATCTGCTTAAAGGAGATGGGACCTATGCACTGGCGTTGAAATCAACTCATTAGCCCCACTCACATGGGAAAAAGGACATTGTAATCTTCCAAAAACTCCTCTCAGTTTTTCCATGGCTTATTCATGGCCAAACGATGCATTTGCTTAAACTACAAGTCTGGACCAAGCGTGCCGCACAAGCCCTGAAAAGTGAAGCCAAAACGTCTCGATCGCCCCCTGGTGAGTGGTCCCAGTATAGGTCATAAACCCCGCCCTCCCCATGTTATTCAATGGGACGCGAGACCAACTAAACAATTAAATTACCCTTCAAATATATTTTTTCCGAAGCTGGTTTCTGTCATTTACTGTAGTTTGTATCATGCTAATGTAAATTCAAGAATTTGTTTTTAAAATAAGTTGGTTTTTAGTTAGTTATTTAATGCTCTAAAAACGGTGGTGTGACGTCGTGATTCACAGCTGTGATTGACAGCTATCTGAGCCGAGGAGCCACAGAATCTTCGAAGGATTGAGGAGATTGGAACTTTACATTTAATCTCTAAATTTCTATAATTGATATAATTTCACACGGACATAATGGGTTGTTCTGCAGTACATTGTGCTAACCGATCTGGCATTTCCAATCGATCTTTGAATTTTTTTCGGTAAGTTAAATTTATAAGCTATTTAATTAGTAAATAAATGTAATGGGCTAGCTAACGTTAGCTAAAAGACAACAAGCCTCGTTAATAGCCATGTTAATAGCTAGCAGGTGATCGTTAGCTAGAAGTTACCAATTATTTTTGTATTAGGCCTATTCTAAATTAAGGTTAAACATGATGTAAGTTAGGCTATAACATATCGTCTAGGTTTAACAAGCAAAGGTTGTACTGTACTTGGACTTGCGATTGATTACGGTATGCGCATTCTGCGAGGGAGAGTGAGGGCGGGGCACAGGGGTGGGGCCATTGATTTCGCGGCTTTACGGCTTTACTTCCTGCTCGCTACTGCGCATAACTACTGCGCAGAACTGGTCCCAAGATCGCTATCTGCGCAGACGCAAGTCAAAGATGTCAGCGCCGTATCGGGACACTGGCGGCTTCAGTTTTCACCAATGGAAAAGAGCTAAAGGGCGTCGTCCATTTTTTTACCAGTCTATGGTCTGGACCTATACACCGGACCAATAAAATAGTGTTTGGATTAAGGCCTTTTAGTAGCCTATTCACTCCTCTGGGTGTTGTAGATATTTTGTTTATCATTGGCCTTTTCACTATCCATTAATTGTTATTTTTGTATGCTTTTATTTTTTTATTTGTACAGTTATAGTTACAGACTCTCCACCACCATACATTCTTATTTTGAATGTAATTCATTTGCCAAAAAAGAGAAAAAGGCACATCAAACATAGCTGAAGATGATTTTGACTGACAGCATTTATTATAATATTTTTTTTATATAGATACCGCGATAATATCGTTACCATTAATTATTCTGGCCACAATAACCGTGTAGTGAAAATCTGATATCATGAAAGCCCTAGTCCCAACTACAGCGCGGGTAGAATTGAATTAACTCAAGATCCACAAGCAGGTAAACAACCAGGCAGAAGATGACATTGATACAAGCAAAAGATATCCAGAAGTTCAAAGTTTGTTTATCAAATGCATAGAATAACACAGAGTCATCTTGCACAATGAAATTCTTGGGACATGGCATACAACATCTTCATAGTAAAAATTAAGAAATATATAAAGCAAAAAATAAGCAAAAAATATAGCAATAATATACATAAGTTTACACTTGCAGCAATTTAAAAAAAGTAATTTACAGTATCTTCACATAGCTTGTTGAGGTTAAAGTTCACCCTTACCTTGATGACATCACTGCCGAAGAAGAGAAGCTGTGTATGTTGGCTACAGAAAATTTTGAATTCTGCCAGCTGTTTCGTCAGTGTACAGCTTCAAAAATGCTACCGAGACAGATTACTGAATGTAGTTGGAAGTGTTTTGGAGTAGCAGCTTTGCACTAGCGGTACAAACAATTTCCATTCATGAATTTGGACAGTGCTAATAATGCTAATTACAGACTGGGACAGAGCTGAATAATGGATTGTTTGAAAAAATTACTCTGTGCCTTCACGAATATCTCTTGATAAATGAACTTTGAGGAAAATATGAATTTTGCACGAACTATTCCTTTAACAGGGAGATTTATTTGATTCCATGTTCACTAATGCATTAATCGTTATAGCATTGATTAATAGTAATTATAGTTTACCAATGATGTATCCATGCTAGTGTGAATATTGAAACATTGTCAAACTGTGATTCCATTACTCCAGACGTCTGCCCTCTCTGTCCCGAATTCACACAGACACATTAAAGATACACATAACCACAGTGGCACTAACTTTAAATATTAACTTTTTAATTATGGGCTTCACATGAAAGTAGCGTAAACTTGATCTGGATGATATTCATACCATTCTTTGAAAAGCTGTTAGATCGTCATGATTCATTGTATACTTGTTGTGAAATAACCATTGCCATGTGATATAGATGTGAAGTGCTGGTACTGTACCATGTTTCATAAGCGGAAATGTACATACACACATCTGCATTCCCAGTCAAAAGTGAAATCCATAGATTAGAGACTAATTACACTGAAGTGGCTTATCTGAGCTGTAATTTAGTTAAATAATTTGTTAAATTTTATATTCATATAGTTTCTCTTTTAATTTACAAGGTGTTTGAATGGTTTGTCTTCGGTAGTAAGTTTTCTGGTTTATGACACAAGACTACATGTGTGATGGTGGTGTTAATATTATTTTAACATATTCCATCTGCTGTTATTACATGTTATTACAGCAGACCTCATGTAACCAAAACATATTATGCCAGTAATAATACTGAACAACGGTGTTAACAATGTTAGAGTCTTTATCATTCATTGAAGTGGATCATTTTAGTCAGACAAAAATGCTTTAGTCTGTGTCATGAGCAGCAAAAATATTTATAAATATTCACAAATATTTAATAAAATTTTCCACATATTATAAATAACAGCTTGATTAAAATCTGCAAAGTACTTAAAATGTTGTCAGTTCCATTTTAAAAGAGATGTGTAAATGTTTCATTTCCAGGCAACTTTATTTTAATGTTTTTTTTCATCTACTGTATTTTATTACAAGGCCATGTGTGTGTAGATCTGAGAATCTCTTTAATGCACCAACAATTGGCAAGTTTCACCCTTTATTTATTTTTCGTGAAGTAAGGCTTTTACTTTGTAATTAATCCAGTTTACTGAATACTTACATTTTGTAATGTTTGAGCTGTGCCTCCAAATAATAGTGGGATCAAAGGTTGTACATCTTCTAACCTAGTTTCAACAATTTTCTACCAAACACTGGTGCACATAATCATTTCCAACATGACAGAATAAAGCTTGCGAATGCTTCAGTAAAGGTCTAGGACTGTATGATTGAATGCGTGTTTGTTAAGAAACGCCCATCACCATGAGTGATGTGTAACTGTGGCAGACTGGACAGACATGGTTGTCCTTTAATCAAACTGCAGTCTATGAATTTGAATGTGAAAAGAGCAGCACAACAACTTGTAGCTCTGTTTTTTGAAGACATCATTCATTGTCAATACATTTGTCCTTGTAACAGAATGTGTCCTTATGACATTGTGATACTATAGCCCTGCTCCTTTCTGATACATAATAGGGTGGCCTTTAATAGTCTAACAATAATCTAACTACAGTAATGAAATCATTTTATAAAATGAAATTATTTTATTCATCCCAGACAGATCGTGTACCCAAATATATAAATATATGGAGAACAATGTATTGAAAAATGTTGTGTTTTTATTCTGTTATCTTGTCTTCGGGACCTTTTATCAGTTTAATGAATTTGGTCTTTCACAATAGCTGATGGAAGTTATTATAACAATTTCCTATCCCTAATGGGCAAGAATAATTAGGGTACTTTTCTCAGCAAGAGCACTACCATAATTCCCCATAGGCTACTGTGATGGTCCCTTCCTTAAGGGGCCATTCCGCTGCGTGTCTTCTGTGTTTCCTTGTCTTGTCCTTGTATGTGTGATGGTCCCTTCCTTAAGGGGACATTCCGCTGCGTGTCTTCTGTGTTTCCTTGTCTTGTCCTTGTATGTGTAATGGTCCCTTCCTTAAGGGGCCATTCCGCTTCGTGTTTTCTGTGTTTCCTTGTCTTGTCCTTGTATGGTCTTTCCTGTTCTTGTTTCTGTTCAACGTTATATTCAGTTCACCTGTGTTTTAGCCCCCACCTGTTTCTGTTTTCCTCGTTTTCTCAGTGTATTTAGTTCAGCCCTTTTCTCCTTGTCCTTGTGGGTCATTGTGTGTGTATATGTCGTGCACGCCTGTTGTGCCTGTTGTGCCTGTTGTGCCTGTTGTGCCTGTTGTGCCTGTTGTGCCTGTTGTGCCCGCCTGTTGTGCCCGCCTGTTGTGCCCGCCTGTTGTGCCCGCCTGTTGTGCCCGCCTGTTGTGCCCGCCTGTTGTGCCCGCCTGTTGTGCCTGTTGTGCCTGTTGTGCCTGTTGTGCCTGTTGTGCACGCCTGTTGTGCACGCCTGTTGTGCCTGTTGTGCCTGTTGTGCCTGTTGCGCCATTGGACTTTTTGTAGTGCCCGGCACTCATTTACGTTATTCATTCGTTTGTTTAATAAAAAGGGGAAACCCTATGGACTTCTGCATTTGCCTCCGTCTCCATACCTACAGCGTGACAGAATGACCCACCGACCAAAAAGGAGGCAGCAGAAGTGGACGGTAGGAGGACCCCTACCGTCACCCCCTGGACCGCTGGATTCCCCGGTGGCCATCCCCCAGCGTAAGCCCGCGTCAGCCACAGCAAAGCCGACCCAGAGACCCATTCCGGTCGGCACCCTGTCTCATTTCCCAGGTTCCCCGAGCGGCCTGGCGTGGTAGCAGGCTGGCCATTCGGCGTACCCCGCTACCCACTCCTGTCCCGCGGTCAGCCCAGGGCCCTACTCTTGTCCCGCGGCCTGCCCCGGCCTCTACTCGTGTCCCGCGGCCTGCGCCCCCTGCTGCCCTGGAGAGGCAGCCAGCGCCCCCTGCTGCCCTGGAGAGGCAGCCAGCGCCCCCTGCTGCCCTGGAGAGGCAGCCAGCTCCCCCTGCAGCCCAGTGTCCGCCAGCTCCCCCTGCAGCCCAGTGTCCGCCAGCTCCCCCTGCAGCCCAGTGTCCGCCAGCTCCCCCTGCAGCCCAGTGTCCGCCAGCTCCCCCTGCAGCCCAGTGTCCGCCAGCTCCCCCTGCAGCCCAGTGTCCGCCAGCTCCCCCTGCCGCCCAGTGTCCGCCAGCTCCCCCTGCCGCCCAGTGTCCGCCAGCTCCCCCTGCCGCCCAGTGTCCGCCAGCTCCCCCTGCCGCCCAGTGTCCGCCAGCTCCCCCTGCCGCCCAGGGTCCGCCAGCTCCCCCTGCCGCCCAGGGTCCGCCAGCTCCCCCTGCCGCCCAGGGTCCGCCAGCTCCCCCTGCCGCCCAGGGTCCGCCAGCTCCCCCTGCCGCCCAGGGTCCGCCAGCATTTTATAAAATGAAATTATTTTATTCATCCCAGACAGATCGTGTACCCAAATATATAAATATATGGAGAACAATGTATTGAAAAATGTTGTGTTTTTATTCTGTTATCTTGTCTTCGGGACCTTTTATCAGTTTAATGAATTTGGTCTTTCACAATAGCTGATGTAAGTTATTATAACAATTTCCTATCCCTAATGGGCAAGAATAATTAGGGTACTTTTCTCAGCAAGAGCACTACCATAATTCCCCATAGGCTACTGTGATGGTCCCTTCCTTAAGGGGCCATTCCGCTGCGTGTCTTCTGTGTTTCCTTGTCTTGTCCTTGTATGTGTGATGGTCCCTTCCTTAAGGGGACATTCCGCTGCGTGTCTTCTGTGTTTCCTTGTCTTGTCCTTGTATGTGTAATGGTCCCTTCCTTAAGGGGCCATTCCGCTTCGTGTTTTCTGTGTTTCCTTGTCTTGTCCTTGTATGGTCTTTCCTGTTCTTGTTTCTGTTCAACGTTATATTCAGTTCACCTGTGTTTTAGCCCCCACCTGTTTCTGTTTTCCTCGTTTTCTCAGTGTATTTAGTTCAGCCCTTTTCTCCTTGTCCTTGTGGGTCATTGTGTGTGTATATGTCGTGCACGCCTGTTGTGCACGCCTGTTGTGCACGCCTGTTGTGCACGCCTGTTGTGCACGCCTGTTGTGCACGCCTGTTGTGCACGCCTGTTGTGCACGCCTGTTGTGCCTGTTGCGCCATTGGACTTTTTGTAGTGCCCGGCACTCATTTACGTTATTCATTCGTTTGTTTAATAAAAAGGGGAAACCCTATGGACTTCTGCATTTGCCTCCGTCTCCATACCTACAGCGTGACAGAATGACCCACCGACCAAAAAGGAGGCAGCAGAAGTGGACGGTAGGAGGACCCCTACCGTCACCCCCTGGACCGCTGGATTCCCCGGTGGCCATCCCCCAGCGTAAGCCCGCGTCAGCCACAGCAAAGCCGACCCAGAGACCCATTCCGGTCGGCACCCTGTCTCATTTCCCAGGTTCCCCGAGCGGCCTGGCGTGGTAGCAGGCTGGCCATTCGGCGTACCCCGCTACCCACTCCTGTCCCGCGGTCAGCCCAGGGCCCTACTCTTGTCCCGCGGCCTGCCCCGGCCTCTACTCGTGTCCCGCGGCCTGCGCCCCCTGCTGCCCTGGAGAGGCAGCCAGCGCCCCCTGCTGCCCTGGAGAGGCAGCCAGCGCCCCCTGCTGCCCTGGAGAGGCAGCCAGCTCCCCCTGCAGCCCAGTGTCCGCCAGCTCCCCCTGCAGCCCAGTGTCCGCCAGCTCCCCCTGCAGCCCAGTGTCCGCCAGCTCCCCCTGCAGCCCAGTGTCCGCCAGCTCCCCCTGCAGCCCAGTGTCCGCCAGCTCCCCCTGCAGCCCAGTGTCCGCCAGCTCCCCCTGCAGCCCAGTGTCCGCCAGCTCCCCCTGCCGCCCAGTGTCCGCCAGCTCCCCCTGCCGCCCAGTGTCCGCCAGCTCCCCCTGCCGCCCAGTGTCCGCCAGCTCCCCCTGCCGCCCAGTGTCCGCCAGCTCCCCCTGCCGCCCAGTGTCCGCCAGCTCCCCCTGCCGCCCAGTGTCCGCCAGCTCCCCCTGCCGCCCAGTGTCCGCCAGCTCCCCCTGCCGCCCAGTGTCCGCCAGCTCCCCCTGCCGCCCAGTGTCCGCCAGCTCCCCCTGCCGCTCAGTGTCCGCCAGCTCCCCCTGCCGCCCAGGGTCCGCCAGCTCCCCCTGCCGCCCAGGGTCCGCCAGCTCCCCCTGCCGCCCAGGGTCCGCCAGCTCCCCCTGCCGCCCAGGGTCAGCCCGAGCCGCCCCTGGAGGATTGGTGGCCCGAGCCGCCCCTGGAGGATTGGTGGCCCGAGCCGCCCCTGGAGGATTGGTGGCCCGAGCCGCCCCTGGAGGATTGGTGGCCCGAGCCGCCCCTGGAGGACTGGTGGCCCGAGCCGCCCCTGGAGGACTGGTGGCCCGAGCCGCCCCTGGAGGACTGGTGGCCCGAGCCGCCCCTGGAGGACTGGTGGCCAGAGCCGCCACCTCCTCCCGTGGCGCCTTCTCCTGCCCAGACACCGCCGCCTCGTCCCGCGGCGCCCTCTCCTGCCCAGGCGTCACCGCCTCGTCCCGCGGCGTCCACTCCTGCCCAGGCATCGCCGTCTGTCCCGGCCTCAGCGGCGCCCTCGCCCGTCCCGGCCTCAGCGGCGCCCTCGCCCGTCCCGGCCTCAGCGGCGCCCTCGCCCGTCCCGGCCTCAGCGGCGCCCTCGCCCGTCCCGGCCTCAGCGGCGCCCTCGCCCGTCCCGGCCTCAGCGGCGCCCTCGCCTGTCCCTGCTCCTCCGCCGGCCCTTGCTCCTCCGCCGGCCCTTGCTCCTCCGCCGGCCCCTGCTCCTCCGCCGGCCCCTGCTCCTCCGCCGGCCCCTGCTCCTCAGCCGGCCCTTCCGCCGGCCCCTGCTCCTCAGCCGGCCCTTCCGCCGGCCCCTGCTCATCAGCCGGCCCTTCCGCCGGCCCCTGCTCATCAGCCGGCCCTTCCGCCGGCCCCTGCTCCTCAGCCGGCCCTTCCGCCGGCCCCTGCTCCTCAGCCGGCCCTTCCGCCGGCCCCTGCTCCTCAGCCGGCCCTTCCGCCGGCCCCTGCTCCTCAGCCGGCCCTTCCGCCGGCCCCTGCTCCTCAGCCGGCCCTTCCGCCGGCCCCTGCTCCTCAGCCGGCCCTTCCGCCGGCCCCTGCTCCTCAGCCGGCCCTTTCCGCCGGCCCCTGCTCCTCAGCCGGCCCTTTCCGCCGGCCCCTGCTCCTCAGCCGGCCCTTCCGCCGGCCCCTGCTCCTCCGCCGGCCCCTGCTCCTCCGCCGGCCCCTGCTCCTCCGCCGGCCCCGGCTCCTCCGCCGGCTCCTCCGCCGGCTCCTCCGCCGGCTCCTCCGCCGGCTCCTCCGCCGGCTCCTCCGCCGGCTCCTCCGTCTGGTCCTCCGTCTGGTCCTCCGCCGGCTCCTCCGCCGGCTCCTCCGCCGGCTCCTCAGCCGGCTCCTCAGCCGGATCCTCCGCCGGTCCCCGACCCTCCGTCGGCTCTCCCGGCCTCTGACCCTCCGCCGGCTCTTCCGGCTCCTGGCCCTCCGCCGGCTCTCCTGGCTCCTGGCCCTCCGCCGGCTCTCCTGGCTCCTGGCCCTCAGCCGGCTCCTGGCCCTCAGCCGGCTCCTGGCCCTCAGCCGGCCCCTGACCCTCAGCCGGCCCCTGACCCTCAGCCGGCCCCTGATCCTCAGCCGAGTCATAGACCTTCGCCGGCTCCCCCGGCCGCCGGTCCTCCCCTGGCTTCCGGTCCTCCTCCGGTCACTCTGGCTCCCGAACCTTCGCCGGCCTCCCCGGTTCCTGACACTCCGCCGGTCACTCCGGCTCCTGACACCCCGCCGGTCACCCCGGCTCCTGACACCCCGCCGGTCACCCCGGCTCCTGACACCCCGCCGGTCACCCCGGCCCCTGAACCCCCGCCGGTCACCCCGGCCCCTGAACCCCCGCCGGTCACCCCGGCCCCTGAACCCCCGCCGGTCACCCCGGCCCCTGAACCCCCGCCGGTCACCCCGGCCCCTGAACCTCCGCCGGTCACCCCGGCCCCTGAACCTCCGCCGGTCACCCCGGCCCCTGAACCTCCGCCGGTCACCCCGGCCCCTGAACCTCCGCCGGTCACCCCGGCCCCTGAACCTCCGCCGGTCACCCCGGCCCCTGAACCTCCGCCGGTCACCCCGGCCCCTGAACCTCCGCCGGTCACCCCGGCCCCTGAACCTCCGCCGGCCTCCCCGGCTTCTGGAACTCCGCCGGCCCCCCCGGCTCCCGGAACCCCGCCGGTCCCCCCGCCTCCGACCCTCCCTGGTCCCGGCGCTCCCTGCTCCCGCCGCCCGGCTGTCCCGGCTGGGTCTCCTGGGTCCTTGGGGCCGCCGGATCGGGGCTCTGCTGGGGGTCTTCCTTGTGTTCCGGTCCCTGGTCCCAGTCCTGGGGCCGTGTCTCCGCCTTGGTGCCCTGCCCGTCCCCCCCTTTGGGCGTTTGGGCGCGTCCGGGAGTCCGCGCCTTTGGGGGGGGGTACTGTGATGGTCCCTTCCTTAAGGGGCCATTCCGCTGCGTGTCTTCTGTGTTTCCTTGTCTTGTCCTTGTATGTGTGATGGTCCCTTCCTTAAGGGGCCATTCCGCTGCGTGTCTTCTGTGTTTCCTTGTCTTGTCCTTGTATGTGTAATGGTCCCTTCCTTAAGGGGCCATTCCGCTTCGTGTTTTCTGTGTTTCCTTGTCTTGTCCTTGTATGGTCTTTCCTGTTCTTGTTTCTGTTCAACGTTATATTCAGTTCACCTGTGTTTTAGCCCCCACCTGTTTCTGTTTTCCTCGTTTTCTCAGTGTATTTAGTTCAGCCCTTTTCTCCTTGTCCTTGTGGGTCATTGTGTGTGCCTGTTGTGCCTGTTGTGCCTGTTGTGCCTGTTGTGCCTGTTGTGCCTGTTGTGCCTGTTGTGCCTGTTGTGCCTGTTGTGCCTGTTGTGCCTGTTGTGCCTGTTGTGCCTGTTGTGCCTGTTGTGCCTGTTGTGCCTGTTGTGCCTGTGCTCCGTTGCTCCTGCGCCATTGGACTTTTTGTAGTGCCCGGCACTCATTTACGTTATTCATTCGTTTGTTTAATAAAAAGGGGAAACCCTATGGACTTCTGCATTTGCCTCCGTCTCCATACCTACAGCGTGACAGCTACTTATATGTATTTAACTTATTACCAATTTTGTTTGTGTAGTAAACTATTTTAATTATATTTGCCAACTTTTCCTTTAAAGAAAGTTAAATGAGGGATATGCATTTTTGCAATCATTTATGGACATATTTGATGGTAGGCTGTCATGAGAATAGGCTCTATACCCTTTGCCTTAAGTATTGTATTTTGTCATTTTAGTATTGTATAGTACATTAGGGTTTAGGGTCAGCTGTAAAAAGTAAATGTCACATAAACATATTAAAACATAGGTTTGGGAAACAGATGCCAACCCTTTTGGAGAGCAACCAAATGAAAAAGATTTACTACATATCATGGATCTTCAATACTTTTCTGATGGAGACACATTTGTGGATAAAATATCAGTGTGAGGGCCTCAGAACATTATAATGGAGGAATATTGCTATGAAGGGGTATGTAACGAGTCACCACAGTGGCTCGCAGGCCTTCCAGTTACGAAAACTGTTCTAACTCCTTGGTCATACCTTATGGACAAGGACAGTGTCCTGTCAACAGTGTCTGTGGCCCAAGTTGCTGTTGCCGTACAGACTACATCAGCGGTTACAAACAATGTTACAGATAGTGTGTCTACGGCACAGGATTCAGTCAAACTGGTCCCTCCCTTTTGCCCAACATAGAACACTTTTAAAGAGAAGCTTGTTTTCCTAAATTCTTTGTAAAATTTGTTTAGGTTCTGTAAAGTAGGTGTGGCAATTTTCTGTCTAGTTTGTCCTCTTGGGGGTTATCTTTAGATGGGGCCACAGTGTTGCCAGACCCCAAATCTCAGGTGCCAGTATTTACTCTGCAATAGCCCTAGGTCAGTTGGTCATTTCTGGTGTCATTTATCTGTCTTATGTAGTACACTGTTGGATCTTAGTATGCCCAAATTACACTGCTTAAAAAAATTAAGGGAACACGTTCATCACAGTATAACACCAAGTCAGTTAAACTTCAGGGATATCAATCACTCCAGTTAGGAAGCATAAACGATGGGGAATCAATGTCACCTGTTTTGGTGCAAATGAAAGTTACAACAGATGCACTGATTTTGGATTTGATGCCAACAGCAAGACAACCCACAAAGAGGGAATGGTTTTTCAGGTGGTGACCACAGACAATTGCTCTCTCCATTTCCTTCCTGACTGATTCTTCTCTAGTTTAGAATTTTGCTAGTGTATATCCCTCTAATCATCTTATTTTGACCTCAGTCCAAAGTCTATCGTGTTATAATGATATAGATTTCCCATGATGACTCCTGCTGTCACTGACCACAGCTCATCTGCCTTTTGTGACCCACTTGAAATATGAACACTTAAATATATTGATAAAAAGTGTTGTCTTAAAAGAATGCTTCCTCTTTTAATCTCCAACTGGCACAGCAAGTCTTTTCATCTACCAACTTGAGTTAAGAGAACACAAAAATTTTAACAAAGGGTCGTTGGCCTTAATAAATAGGGCAATGACTATATGATAGAGCTACACACCTGACAATATCCATATCCACAATTAGAGCAATTAAGAAGTTTAAATCAACTGGAGCTGTGAACCAGTCTTGCCCCCACAAACAGTGAGAAGGCTAGTTTGAGAGGTGAAACCATTCTCTTAGTGTCTCAGTTGGCGGTTGCAGAAGCTGGTTGAATTTTGGTGTCAACAAGTCCCCAAAAGTAGAGTTACACTCAATGCCAGTGGTCAATCATATTATAATTTCTGTTATGTGAATGGATGTCTGAAAGGAAAAGCCTTACTGTATTTGAGCAGGATAAAGAAACGACCATAGTCGCAGATACATGCTCATCACTATCTGGGACACTACTGCAGCATGAAATGCTACACTAAACACCGGGATACAGTAATTATTTCTGTTTCAGCTGAGGATTAGGTTGTTCCTCTGGCATAGTATCTATGGCAGTGGCAAAGACTATATTTTTAGCATGCATTAGTGATGGTGATGGAACACAGACATGTAAAGTGACAGGTTGTGAGTGCAGAGTGCCTGCAGATCACTCATGTGTCTAATTGAGCACAGTCCAGATAAGGAGCTGAGAGAAAGGGAGAGGCTGTAGTGATGACACCCGCATGCCTGTTCAGCTGGCCCTCGCCTGCAGAGACTGGTTACTGAGGGTGCCGCACTACCGTGTTAAGAGCATGACACAACACATTTAACAACTGACATAATACATACTCTTGATGACCAAAAACAAAAACACTCATTTTGGTGCCAGTTAATCTAGAGTAGCTAAAATCATGTTGGTGTCTCACCTCCCTTGAAGGTCCAGATAAAAATGGTTTGAATAATTTGAAGTCTAGAAATCTGATGGCAATTTATTTATTATCTTTAAGTATTGGATTTTCATGGTTTTTAATGTTTTTATTTTAATCCTTGAGAAGTTATGAATTATCATCATGTGACTAACTCTATTTACCAAAGATCAATATTTTATGCACATTTTATGCACTTTATTTTCCAAATTACTGTAGTTAGTTTTATTTCCTAGATTACAGCCATAGATACAAACTACATGTATGTAATGTTTGAAGGAGAAGGCAAGACAGATGCAGGAAGAAATAAATGCTTTACATAACTAAAACGGCATTGGTGGGTCATTATAATGGAATTCTTGAGTTTTTTTTCTATCCTTTAAGCTGATCTTGTGATCACACATTCAGGAATTGTCTCTATGAACCTTGAGACCTCTGTCATACAGAGTCATTTTATGTTTACAATAAAGTATCACATTCTAGGTATGTGCATGTAGAGGGTTAGAAAATGGCCTCTATTAAAAGGTAATCCTATTATCAGACACCCCCCCCCCTTATTTTTTGAACATAGTGTACTATTTTAACAATTGTCTTATCAGTTACAAAACTGTAGTTACTCCACCTGACCAATAGGTGCTGCTGTGGAGTTGCATTAGGGAGGCAACGGTCGTGAATTTGCGCAGAAATAAATATGTGCTCAGACCGAATTCACTAAGACTTGTGCTGCGTCTCTTCTGCTTCCACAGGCACGTAAAATACTCTCTAAAATAGGTTCGTTTTGGGTCAAAGTTGTGTGATTTGTATTAACTAGTTAGTTAGGATAATCTGCAAACAAATGTGTGAATGATGGAGCTGTAACAGTTTTTTTGAATGCGAAGGAAATGTGACTTTTTCCACCAAGCGAAATCTAGCCATTCATGGTGCTAGTAGTTGGGAGTCATCTAGTTTGTATTTGAGTATTCGGTTTGCCTTATGAGTTAATGTATTGTATTTAGATATGTACTGTAATTTGAATAATATATTATAGGTTGTACCAGAAAGGTGTTAATGTTTTAAGAAGCCACACGGTTTTGGCGCGAAGTTAGTATTAGGCGCACGCTTTTCAGAGGTACCTTTAATAGCTAATTTGAGTAGATGCAGCTATGCCTGGAGGAAAAATAATTTTTTGACAGTATTAAATAATGTCCAGTAAGTATTAGTAATCAAAATGCTGTTAACGTGGGATGGACATGTAACATTTATACAATTACTCAGGACATGTAATCATATGACATGGCATACACACACAGTTATATTGAAAGGGATAATTACATCTGACTATTCTGCTTTCATCTGTATAGATTAGGTAGCTTAAGGATGGTTGTATGAATACGTCTGGAGTTTAAGAATTAATTGTATAACAAAATGTTTTAATGAACAATTGTAAATTGTTGATGATTTTGGCAGAAATAAGTGTGCTCAGACCGAATGCACTAAAAGTTGTGCTGCGTCTCTTCTGCTTCCACAGACTTAATTGCCTGTGTGGCACTTGCTACTGGCCCAGGTAACCCCTAGGCCTGAGGCCAGTAACACGCACTGTTGTGGACAATTCTCTAACCAATGTATTCTCACTGATTAAAGGACTGAGAGCCCCTTATTCAAATTAGAAAAGGAATGTGGGGGATCTGGTATTTGCCTAGGGGGCATCTATTGTCTGTCCAGATACTCTAAGAACTCTTAGAATTGAAGAAGTTACCTATGGGGGAAGGAGAGCTTGTCCTTTGTGTGAAGTTTAGGTAGTAACATAACAAAGGGAGTGTGAATTAGGACAGCATCTTACCACACCCCTTTTCACTGTAATAAATACGGATTGTGCATTTTTTGAGTCAGAGACTCCTTGTATGATTATGTATGTAAGCGTTTGACGCGTCTCTCTTATTTGCAAATAATAAATGAACTGTTACTTTGTGCCAAGAGTATTTCGTCTCTGTACTTCCTTCTAAAAGAGTTCTGATCGATAAAATTACCGTCACAATTTGGGGTCCTCGTCTGGGATCCTAATTGCTGGGTTTAATTATGGGTAGGCGTGACCGTAAACCTTTGCCGGTCTCTCTTGTTTACGCTGGACCGGCAAAAATTATGTCAGTCGTTTATGGTGTTTGGACATGTGAACAAATGTTTCTTGGAGTGTTATTAGGTTTTCCGGCGACTGGCGTTTTCGTTCGGTGATGAATGCGCGGCATGCCAGGCTGATTGGAGGTAGATGGACGTGGTAACGTATGGGAGTTGCAGGTGGCATGATGTGAGGTTGTTTGGAAGGCGTAGGCTACGGTGTGTAGACAGAGTGATGGAAGCTTTGGGAAAGTTTGTGTGGAGTATGTTGATCTGTGTTGTAGATGGATCGTCTCCTCTGACCGCCCTCACCCTCCAGCAGAGTTTCCGCCGTTCGCTGGGACTCCTTGCGTCGTCCCATCACACTCGGGACACTGCATCGTTGGAGTCGTATAGTCGACGAAGCAAAGCTCTGTGGACCTTTTCGTTGTGAACGTGGAAATGCTGTGGGCCGTCTGGAGGCCGTTTCTGCTCCGCTTTGGAAGTGTTGAACATGTCTACGTGTTTCAAGAAAAGTTCTAGAAGTGGGAAGTTTGCAGCGACTGAGAACAAAGAAGACTACAGACCCGGGGTTGAGGAAGAGACTTTGCTAACTGCTGCCTTTACATTTATGAAGCTACTGCTAGACATTCGACTGGACATTGGATTTGGGATGCCTGTGCGAATCAAGACAACGGCTGTACAGATGTATTGTTCCCGCAAAAATTGAGACAGTTTCGGTTTCTCTTTGGCCTCGCCAGGAGCGATCCAACGGGAACACGCAGGAACGCTGAACCGCCTGAGGGAGGGGTGCGGACGGTCAGACAGGAGACGGACCAGAGGAGCATCGACCGGTGAGATCATTGCTTAATACAGTTTTCTTATGCTTTAGTAAACTATGTGGTTGGTTTTTGTATGTCGGATTTGATGGTTTTCTGGAAGTTGATAGATGGATTTGAGAAAGTATGGTGACTAGAAGTTATTTTTGGAGTATTGCAGTCAGGGCGGCTGTAGTTGGAAACATGTTGTTTTTGTTCCATGTCCTGACACCCATTCCGGTGCAGCTAACCTATTGCGTTACGATTAGTGCTGGATATTAAGCAGTTGGACTGCTTGAAAATCGGCAATTTAGGTTGGACTTAAATATGCAGTTGAGATTGGATCTCATACTTTCAATGCCTGTAGAAGGGAGTAGGGATTGCTCCTGTAAATTGCCGCAATTGTTGATCAACTTATGGTTTGGATCAGTAGTTATGCTACTGAAGTTGTGTATGCGCGCGCCACTTGTGTTTGTTCTGTATGTGATTGTGGCCCGAGGCACGGGCATTTGTCATTATCTGTTTGTGGTCATCATCTAGTGAATGCATTTGTCCATTTTGGTAATCCCTGTGCACGGGGGTTCCGATTGGCTGCATTGTGTGTTCCTTGGTGGGATATGTGTATTTGTTCAAGGTTGTTGTTACCTTGGAAGTTTTGAAATCACAAAGTTTTGCGTTGTTTGGTGTACATTTGGGTGACCGCATTCATTGCGTCGTTGATATGGTTATTATGCGAGGCCTACTCTTTCGGCTTTTGCCTTTGTGCTGAAATTGCGAAATAGAATTTGCCTTCTACTGTTGTGCTGATGGCTGGCACACGTGGAGTCGTTAGCCTGCTAACTTAGGTTTGTTTAAGAAAAGAATGGCCTACATTTAATTAGAGGGATGGCTTGGGAAATGGTATAATGATGATTCTCTAATTTGGTAAAATATGGTTTCGTAATGAGGGGTTAGAATAGTGTTTTCTCTCTCCGTGTATGGAGTAGAATGGCCGAAGTCTTTAGAATTAGGATAACACGCTGTTTTCCATGAAGACTGGATTCAATAGTCATAGCCTGCAAAAGAGGGTAAAATAGCCAAGGCCTGTTTATTCCCCAAATAGCCAAAGCCTGTTTATTCCCCGTTTAAATTAACCCGTAAAATTAGATGTCCCATTTTAAATGTTCAAATGGATTTGGTTAATTAATGATTTACTTTCACTTAGTTTGTATTTACAATGATACCTGGGATTATACTTGTGTTCTCGGAACTACGCCTGATGCTTGTTGCTGGCGTTTTGAATTCTAGCCTGGTAAACTGACACATGGGGTTGATTGATGTGTCTGCGTTTAGAGTTCTAGCCTGGGGTATCATGGGGTTCACTTACTGATTGTACCTTGATTTTAGTGACGTCATACATCTGTTTTCTGTCTACATTACCATTCTTAAGAGTTTCTTAATTTCCTCCCTAATGTTGAGTTGTTGTATAGATAATGATAAGCACATTCTTACAAACTGCAAAAATATTAGATGGGTTGGACACTAAATCTAAAATCTCCAGTTAACAACAGATGTTGGCTAAATTGATAGGATAGTCTGAGGACCATAAACGAACATTTGGCCTTTTTAAAGGCCTACCATAAATGGGTGGAGCTCAGAGTAGCAACCTTTCCCATTACATCAGAGTAGCCTATTACTAAGGGTTAAATTTGAATGTTCAGACTGTTCTCACCCGTGGTAATTTTACCAACACAAGCATATTCAGTATTGGGTTAATCAGACATTAAGTGAAAGCTAAATGCATTTTCCTCTTAATTGCCTTAGTGTTGACATTTAAGACTTTAGGACAAATTGTTGTAAGGGTGGAGACCTTAAGGCATCCGACATTGTTAATTGCTAGAACAAATTTGATGTCTTTGCATGACATATCCATGAAAGTAGCAATTTTGGCTGTCCGCCACTATTTAGTATAACATAGACATACATTTAAAGTTGAGATAATTCCCTAGACTTTAGGAGGTAAATTGAGTCATGATGCTTGTTTTGTTTCACCTTGGTTTGGCTGTTGCCTGTGGAAAGGCTAGTTTTGATATACTAATTTGGGTGTTGTTTCAATATACTTCCTTCCCACGAGCGACCGTGTGGTACAATAGTTTTTCTGATTTTCTTTGTGGATGTTTTTATCATTTTCAAATTTGAATTTGTTGCATGTTTGCGTCTTTTATTGACTGGCTGTTAGATTCCTCCCAACTGTTGATTTTCTTTTCATGTCCGTCCGGTAATGGTTCTGCTTTCACTTTGAGTCATTTTCCGTTGACTCTGTCGTGAAAGCAGGGGGGGATTGTATGAAATGATTATCTATGATGAAAAAGAGTTGAACTTAGAGTTCAAAGCAAATAAAATAGATACTTACTTAAATAAGTTACGTGAATAATCTAGTTTGTCTAATTGGGTTTTTGAAAAGTATGTTTTAATTGATCAAAATCTAACATGGCTATGGTTGAGTAGAATACATCTTACCATTTTGAAATGGTTTAGCTAAGAAATAACTAATTTGATGGGAGTGTTACTGTTCAGTTTGTTTAATATTTGATTTAGAAGTAATCATTTTAATCTCATACATTATGGAATAAGTGGTTAAAAACGTGCAGGGAGCACATTTTGTTATTTCTTACATGTTTACTAAATTTTGCCATGTTTTAGTTAAAACCAGTTTTGAGAAGTGAACTTTGTGTGAAGTTTAGGTAGTAACATAACAAAGGGAATGTGTTTTATTGACATAGGACAGCATCTTACCACACCCCTTTTCACTGTAATAAATACGGATTGTGCATGTTTTGTGTCAGAGACGGATGATTATGTATATAAGCGTTTGACACGTCTCTCTTATTTGCAAATAATAAATGAACTGTTACTTTGTGCCAAGAGTATTTGATGTCTAGACCTTGATATTCTGTGTTCTCATGATCAGCCCTCACTAATCTGTCTTGTGTTGCTTAAGAATATGCTGAACAATTATTCTTTTGACTTATCTGGCTTTATTTAGCAGCACATGAGTTAGTATAATGTACAATTCAATGTTGACAAACATTTTAACATCTCTCCTTGTGTCCAATATCCAAAAACCCAGTTAATGTGAAGGCCAATGGTGACTCTCCTTTGACACTCTTCTCTTATTGATCCCAAGTCGCTATGTATGAGTGCAAATCCGCCTGCTAACACCTTGCTTGTAAGCTATCATTATTCAATGAATTTCCTAGCCTAAGCTAAGCATTAATGTTGTCGCCAAATGTGTTTCTACCAAAATATATTTTAATAGTGTAATTATCAAACATCCATGCTCTCCATACACATCTCCCATTATCAATATTTGAAGATTATAATCTCTAGCCACTTTGCCCACCTATTTTTATGAATATCAACCAACCATCCATCAGGTAAGCTACTGTTTACAGGCCCCCACCTGAACCCTGTTCCCACCACATTTCTGCCTAAACCTATACCTTGAAAAGCTTAGGAATGATTCTGTGTTGGCTCAAATGCCTGCCCACACAACTGCTCTCCAGATAAAAGGGGCTGATAGTTTTCATACAGTAGACTAACTAAGAAGTTATTGTACTTGATGCCTTGACCAAGAGCACAATGGTAGTAGATGGTAGGACTGTAGGATCAGAGACCAACAACCTTCTACAACCATGTTTCTGAAAAAGTTGGGACACTGTAAAATGCAAATCCAAATAATTTATCCCTATATTTAATTGAAAATAGTACAAAGACAACATATAAAATATTGAAACAGTGAGATGTTATTGTTTTTTTGGTGAAAAACATGCCCATTTTGGATTTGATGCCAGCAACATGTTTCAAAGAATTGAGACAGAGGCATTTTTACGTTATGTTTCATCACCTTTTCTTTTAACAATACTCTTTAAGCGTTTGGGAACTGAAGAGACCAGTTGCTGTAGTTTTGAAAGTGAAATGTATTCCCATTCTTGCTTGATATAGAATTTCAATTGCTTGACAGTTTGGGTTCTGGATAGTTTTCGGTTCAAAATGTCCCAAATGTTTACAAAGGGTGACAGGTATGGACTGCAGGCAGACTCTTTTATTATGAAGCCATGATGTTGTAATACGTGCAGAATGTGGTCTGGCATTGTCTTGCTGAAATAAGCAAGGTCTTCCCAGAAAAAGACATCTGGATGGCAGCATATGTTGCTCCAAAACACACATATATGTTGTTCAGCATTAATGGTGCCTTCACAGATGTGCAAGTCACCCATGCCATGTGAACTAATGCACCCCCATACCATCACAGATGCTGGCTTTTGAACTGTGCGCTGATAAGAAGCTGGATGATCCCTCTCATCTTTGCCCAGAGGGTGCAGTGTCCATGATCCCCAAAAATTATTTTGATTTGTCAGACCCCAGAAAATTCTTCCACTTCGTCAATCGTAAATTGACGACCCCAGAGGGTCCAGAGAAGGATCTTGTTCATGTATGGTTTCTTCTTTGAATGGGATAGTTAAACATGCATTAGTGTTCACAGACAATCTTAATGATATTATGTACCATATATGATGAGATCCCCAAACTCTTTACATTGACAAACACTATCCTTAAATTGTTGCACTATTTGCACTGAGCAGTCTTTCACAGAGTGGTGAACCCCTCTCATCTTTACTTCTGAAAGACCCATCCTCTCTGGGATGCTCTTTTTATATCCAATCGTTACCAGCTGAACTCAAAGATCTAAGACTTTCTGTATGTACACAAAAGGCCTATTTCTCTCAAATATTGTTTACAAATCTGTCTAAATCTGTGTTTAGTGAGCACTTGCCGAGATAATCCATTCACCTTACAGCTGTGGCATATCAAGATGCTGATTAGACAGCATGATTATTGCATAGGTGTGCCTTAGGCTGGCCACAATAAAAGGCCACTCTAAAATGTGCAGTTTCACTGTATTGGGGGGGTCCGAAAACCAGTCAGTATCTGGTGTGACCACCATTTGCCTCACGCTGTGCAGCACATCTCCTTCGCGTAGAGTTGATCAGGTTGTTCATTGTGGCCTGTGGAATGTTGGTCTCCTCCTCTTCAATGGCTGTGCGAAGTTGCTGGATATTGGCAGGACCTTGAACACACTGCCGTAAACGCCAATCCAGAGCATCCCAAACATGCTCAATGGGTGACATGTCCGGTAAGTATGCTGGCCATGCAAGAACTGGGATGATTTCAGCTTCTAGGAATTGTGTACAGATCCTTGCTACATGGGGCCATGCATTATCATGCTGCAACATGAGGTGATGGTCGTGGATGAATGGCACAACAATGGGCCTCAGGATCTCGTCACGGTATCTCTGTGCATTCAAAATGCCATCAATAAAATGCACTTGTATTCGTTATCCATAACACACGCCTACTCGTACCATAACCCCTCCGCCACCATGGGCCACTCGATCCACAACGTTGACATAAGCAAACCGTTCACCCACAAGACGCCATGCATGCTGTTTGCAATCTGACCTGTACAGTGAAAACCGGGATTCATTCGTGAAGAGAACACCTCTCCCAAGTGCCAGACGCCATCGAATGTGAGCATTTGCCCACTCAAGTTGGTTACGACAGCGAACTGCAGTCGGGTCAAGACCCCAATGAAGACGACGAGCATGCAGATGAGCTTCCCTGAGACGGTTTCTGACAGTTTGTGCAGAAATTCTTTGGTTATGCAAATCTATTGTTGCAGCAGCTGTCCGGGTAGCTGGTCTCAGACGCTCTTGGAGGTGAAGATGCTGGATGTGGAGGTCCTGGGCTGGTGTGTTTACACGTGGTCTGCAGTTGTGAGGCTGGTTGGATGTACTGCCAAATACTCTGAAACGCCTTTGGAGACAGCTTATGGTAGAGAAATGCAATAATCATGCTGTCTAATCAGCATCTTGATATGCCACACCTGTGAGGTGAATGGATTATCTCGGCAAAGGAGAAGTGCTCACTGACACAGATTTAGACAGATTTGTGTACAATATTTGAGAGGAATAGGCCATTTGTGTAAATAGAGTCTTAGATCTTTGAGTTCAGCTCATGATAAATGGGGGCAAAAACAAGTGTTGTGTTTTTAATTTTGTTCAGTGTATATTACCAATTCTCCAAGGGTATGCTAACTTTTGAGCACAACTGTATGTCAGCACTGCTGAAAACTGCTGTGTTGATTAAATAAGCAATAAAACTGGCCTTATTTAGACTAGTTCAATATCTTCAGCATCAGCATTTGTGGGTTCAATAACAGGCTCATAAATGGCCCTTCTTCTGAAACTCATCAGTCTATTCTTCTTTTGAGAAATGAAAGAAACTGGAAATCTTGTAAAAGAATGTGGACTACTCTGAACAGCGCAATCTGTCTCTAACCAGAATAGAAAGAGGAGTGGGAGGCCTCAGTGCACAACTGAGCAAGAGGACACAACCATTAGTGTGTAGGCCTTTTAGGCCGAGTTCTCACTCTGTGTAGGGTCTATCTTAACCTTTCATTTTTGTTGACTAGACTGAAAGATGGCTTTTTCTTTACAGCCTAGAAGCCGAGCATCCTAGATGCCTGTTGACGTTGAGGCTGGTGTTTTGCGGGCACAATTTTTATGAGGCTGCCAGTAGAGGACCTGTGAGGCATCTGTTTCTCAAACTAGACACTCTAATGTACTTATCCTCTTGCTCAGTTGGCCTGGGGGTGCCAGTACAGTCGTTGGATCTCAACCCTATTGAGCGTTTGTAAAAGCAGCTTCACTGTATGGTAGGAAAGAAGTGCCCATCAAGCCAGGAAGCAAGGGGTGGAATCTATTCAGATTACCTCAACAAATTCACTACTAGAATGCCAATGGTCTGAAAGACAGTAATTGATGTAAATGGAGGATTCTTAGATACAATAATATACTTTACGGGGAAGATGGTTCTATTAGATTAGATTTGCTTCAAAATATTTTTACTAAATTAAGATTTGAGAAGATTAGTTAAAGATATTTATTTAGTGTAAGATCAAGCTGAAATATATTTATTTTGTCCATCTTTACCAAGGGAGTCAATAATCGTGGAAGGCGCTATGTGTAAAAAAAATTCTACATCTCAATTTGAAATGAACCTTAAATCTGGGCTGAAGTCTAATCTTTTTCCAACTGGGTTAATTTATAACTGTGGCCTGTCATAAATCCAATGCTGGCTGAGACAGCTAATTACGTCCCATAAAAAAGGTGACAGTAAACTTTTCTCCGTCTCCTCAGGCATTACACAGGAAGATGGAGACCAAAGTAAAATGTGAAACAAATGATGTCTCACAGGGTACTGGTCAAAAGTATTGTAATTTAAAGGGAA
The DNA here is from genome assembly GCF_011004845.1 of Esox lucius. Taxonomy (NCBI): domain Eukaryota; kingdom Metazoa; phylum Chordata; class Actinopteri; order Esociformes; family Esocidae; genus Esox; species Esox lucius. The sequence continues at coordinate 40,024,379 of NC_047587.1, forward strand.
AAGCATGCCATTGGGGAAATGGAGTGGCAAAGATTCCTCCTACAAATGGTGCTCAAAAGAACCGTTTGAACATGGTGCTCAACATGGTGCTCAAAAGTGGTGAGCGTGGGTGTGTGTGTGAAATGGTGTGAGACAGGGAGAGTGTTTTGGGCCACAGGTATGGGTTTGTTAAACTTAAAGAACATTGCTATGAGGGAGTATGCCCAATTAACATTGCACGCATTAAAGATTAAAGGGATAATTCGTCCAAAAATCGTATTTGGTTGGTCCTTCAGGCACATAGTCATTTTTTAAAACAATCCATTATTCAGCTCTGTCTCAGTCAGTAAAAAGCATTGTACAAATTCATGAATGGAAACCGTACGTACCCCTATGTACCCCTATTGCAAAGCTGGAAAAACGACTCTAAAACACTCCAAACTGGTGGTATTACTTCAGAAGTATTATTTAAAATCTTGTCTCCATGGGTTGAATTGGGTAACATGGAATTGCATTTGCCTTTAGTCCTCTTCTAAGTGAACGTGGGTCATGATCTGCTGTATTAAAATGTTTCTCGCAAAATTGTATGTCTCGTTGGTGTAGATGCTCCATTGATTATCCCAGAATATGACTCGGGAGAGCAGAGGTATTGTCTCAATTGCCAAGCGGGTAGAATTTTAAAAAGCTAGGTGAAGCAACCTATCTTCACATAGCCTATTGAGGTTCAAATTCACACTCACCTCGATGACATCACTGTCGAAGAATAGAAGCTTTGTATGGTGGCTAGAGGAAATAGTTTGCTAGTGCCAGTTTGATTTCAGCCAATTCCGCCTGCTGAATTCATACTGAAATCAAAAGGTTGATGCTACCATGACAGATTACTGAATGTAGATCATTTTGGAGTAGTTTTCTGCTTTCAATGCAGCTTTGCAATAGTAATATGAAACGTTTCCATTCATGAATTCAGATGATACTTATAACGGTAATTACTGACTGGGACAGAGCTGAATAATGGATTGTTTGAAAAAATTATTCTATAGGCCTTCTGGAACATCTCTTGATAAGTGCAATTTCAGAAAAATATGAACTATTCCTGTACTGTACATATACATACATTAATTCAGTATATACACACAAATAAAATGGAACACCATCTGTGCAGAATGTGATGTGTGTGGTTTTCCTGGAACCCAGTCAATCAATTTAAATGGTTTGTCTTGTGAAATAACATTTGGCAGTTAACACAACCAACAAAACAAGTCTCATTTCCATTCCATAAACTCCATGATACAATCTTGCAACAAGGCACTGCAAAACGTTGTGGCAAATTAAGTTGGAATTTGAACTTTAAGGAGGATGTGAAGTATTCCAATCCACCTTTCACTTCAGACAAATTGTCAAGCAGTGTAACTAGGGTGTATCGATTGGTAAACATCATTACGGTCCGTTGTGCTGTTTTTATAACAATGGTCTGTCATCATTACAAATGGACACAGTGCTGCTAGTGGCATTTCTTGCCAAGCATGCAATGCAGAGCTATTAGAATTGAAAGCCACATCACAGCTAAGATTTCTATCACAGATGGTATTATGAGCTATCCAGATTGAACTCCTTGTGCGTTGGTCAAAAAGAGATACAGCCAGTCAGTGAAGATGTTGGGGATGACAGATATATGCTTATATAGCAGCAGTATCTTTTGAGCAGTATCTCAACATCCCTTCTAACACTAATGAGCAGCTGTATTTTGACAATGATACCAAATCTGTTTTGTCCAGACTTTAGACATTCATTAGGAGAAGCTAAGATTCTAAGTAAAGAACAAAATAATTTGATGTAACAGGGGATATGTTAAACAGGTCACTTGGTGATATGGTCTCTTATAGTGTTGGCAGACTGTAGAGAGCTTTGGTTGCACTGAAAGTATTTTAGTTCAACTCAAGTTTCTTTAAAGTGGTCGTCCCTTGTCTGGAATCTTTTTTTTGACCTTTCCTGTTTAGGTAAGTCTAAACATTGTTTCCCCATATACTATGTAACTGAACATTAATTATTGTGAAGGTCATTTCACATGTGTAATTACTGATGTTATTACACATTTTCTTGTTCAACTGTAACTTGTGTTTCTAAGTAGACTTTGAAAGTCACATGATTTACCATGTTAATTAATTCAAACTACCATAAACTACACATATGAATTGCGAGTGACAGATGTACAAATAATTGTCATCATTCACAATGCAATGGCAATTGTTGAACTGACAGTTGCCTGAACTGAATCCTTTTTATACACTATCACAAACTTAGCTCTAACCTTATTTATCTACAACTAACTTTCATACCAAACAACCCCAGGCAAAATCAGTTCAACTGCAGACTTTGTGCAACTTTATGAGCTGATAAAAGAATATTCTGGATCTTACACTTCTGACTACGTGGCACCTTTGGCATTCAAAGGCATGAAAATGTGTTGCCTAATATAATGGTTTATTAAATTCATAGAATTATTAAAATCAGTTGCTGGGTAAAAGTTATGAAATTAACTAAGTTATATTTCACATGAATAAAAGTACCCTCAGCTCCTGAAGACACAAACATCTGGCTTTAGCTGCTTACATTACATTAGTAATAGTTTTTCTTTAAGCAGTCAGTGTACATGGCAAGGATGTACAGTCAGGGTATGTAATTATTACCTGGTGATAATCTATATAAATAGAAGCCAAACTAAAATGGATGAATACATTTTTAATTACTTGGTTTTATCAAAAATGTATTCTCAATGATTCTGCTGTGAATCATGTTAAAAATGTCCAAATACATTCACCTAAAGGATTATTAGGAACACCATACTAATACCGTGTTTGACCCCCTTTCATCTTCAGAACTGCCTTAATTCTACGTGGCATTGATTCAAGAAGGTGCTGAAAGCATTCTTTAGAAATTTTGGCCCATATTCATTGGATATCTTCTTGCAGTTGATGGAAATTTGTGGGATGCACATCCAGGGCACAAAGCTCTCGTTCCACCACATCCCAAAGATGCTCTATTGGGTTGAGATCTGGTGACTGTGGGGGCCATTTCAGTACAGTGAACTCATTGTCATGTTCAAGAAACCAATTTGAAATGATTCAAGCTTTGTGACATGGTGCATTATCCTGCTGGAAGTAGCCATCAGAGGATGGGTACATGGTGGTCATAAAGGGATGGACATGGTCAGAAACAATGCTCAGGTAGGCCATGGCATTTAAACGATGCCCAATTGGCACTAAGTGGCCTAAAGTGCAGAGATGGGGACAAGTCACACATGGTCAAGTCCAAGCAAGTCTCAAGTCTAAACCATCAAGTCTCGAGTCACAGTTCAGATAAATCAAGCAAGTCAAGTCGAGTCCTTATACGTTTCAAGTCAAGTCACAGTACTAAAGAGATGAACACACACACACACTGTCCTCTGTTTCTGACGTGCGCTCGGTGCAAAGCTCGATTTCAAAATCTAATATTTTTCTCCTCCGCGGTACAATTTTTGGGGGGACGAAGCAGAGGGATCTTGAATCAGCCTGAAGGGGTTGTATACGCTATAACAACCGCCTCGCTATACCTTATCCCGCTTATTACATGGCTACCTACCAAATACATCTATAATTTGACACAAAATATTGATTTCAAAAGGAATTTATTGATTTAAAAACGATTGTATTGCTTCCTCTAAAGAAAATAGTCTGTTCCGTCTCTGGTTAGAATCCTGCTGCGTCCATAGCAATGCGCTGTTTTTCATGGCAACGGTCTGTTATCAAGAAATAACACACATTCTGCACTGGAATTCAGCCAATCCATGTAATAAGGGCTAATAATAACAACCTTATAAACTAATTATTGTGACTGAAAAACTGCCTAATATGTAATTACGCTGTAATTATTCTTGTCTGTATGAGTAAAAAAAAAAACTCTTCGAAATGTTTAGGTGCTAGTAATCACATCGGCGCCTCGTGTTAGCCTTTCATGCAGTAAAGTTAACTGTTATGGTGTAAGCACAATGCTTTTTAGTTTCTACACGCAGTCCACAAACACTTGAAAATGCGCACATTTAATACAGACATTATGGCCTACGTGTAATAATATACATGCCCGCTCATTTTAAGTTGCCCATCAACATTAAAATTCAGGCTATGCCATTGTTATAGTCAAATTCCCTTCTATTTACCAGACGTATTCAGTAATGATAATATTCACATTTCTAACAAGAAAAAAAAAAAACGTAATATGTAACCAAGGCCAAATTATGATAAACAAAAGATTAATTCATTACATTAGTAACTTAATCGTTATAGATCTTAGTGAAACTGAATATAAAGAGATTACTTTCTTACTTTTCCTTGTGGTTCTTAAAATGACGAATGAAATTTGACGTTGTTGCATATTTTGCACCTGGCAAATCTTTTTTTATTCACACCGTCCAGTTCAAAGTCCTTGTATCCAAACTATACTATTTGTGGAGCTCGACTAACGTTACTGTCTGCCATGTTTGGCGCGGTTTGAATTGTGCAGCGTTAAAGGCACATACGCTGATTAGTGGTGCTGATGTCACAACATATAAAATAATTGTATTGCTGTTTGTTTATTATAAGTTCAAGTCATTGTCGAGTCTTCCACTTCAAGTCTCAAGTAACTTGTTCTCAAGTCAAAGTCAAGTCATTTTCATACTTAAATCAAGCAAGTCACAAGTCCTGAAAATTGTGACTCGAGTCAGACTTGAGTCAAGTCATGTGACTCGAGTCCCCCACCTCTGCTAAAGTGTGCCAAGAAAACATCCCCCACACCATTACACCACCACCAGCAGCCTGCACAGTGGTAACAAGGCATGATGGATCCATGTTCTCATTCTGTTTACGCCAAATTCTGACTCTACCATCTGAAAATCGAGACTCATCAGACCGGGCAACATTCTTCCAGTCTTCAATTGTCCAATTTTGGTGAGCTTGTGCAAATTGTAGCCTCTTTTTCCTATTTGTAGTGGAGATGAGTGGTACCCGGTGGGGTCTTCTGCTGTTGTAGCCCATCCGCCTCAAGGTTGTGCGTGTTGTGGCTTCACAAATGCTTTGCTGCATTGCTCGGTTTTAACGAGTGGTTATTTCAGTCAAAGTTGCTCTTCTATCAGCTTTAATCAGTCGGCTCATTCTCCTCTGACCTCTAGCATCAACAAGGCATTTTCGCCCACAGGACTGCCGCATACTGGATGTTTTTCCCTTTTCACACCATTCTTTGTGAACCCTAGAAATGGTTGTGCGTGAAAATCCCAGTAACTGAGCAGATTGTGAACTACTCAGACCGGCCCGTCTGGCACCAACAACCATGCCACGCTCAAAATTGCTTAAATCACCTTTCTTTCCCATTCTGACATTTAGTTTGGAGTTCAGGAGATTGTCTTGACCAGGACCACACCCCTAAATGCATTGAAGCAACTGCCATGTGATTGGTTGATTAGATAATTGCATTAATGAGAAATTGAATAGGTGTTCCTAATTATCCTTTAGGTGAGTGTATGTCTCCATGACCTGCATGAAGACCTGCTGGAAGACATGATTTGAAGACCTACATTAAGATGTGATTTGAAGACCAGCATGAATACCTGTATAAAGACCAGCATGAAGACCTGTATAAAGACCAGCATGAAGACCTGTATAAAGACCAGCATGAAGACCTGTATAAAGACCTGCATGAAGACCTGTATAAAGACCTGCATGAAGACGTGATTTGAAGACCTGCACGATAACCTGCATGACGACCTGCAAGAAGACGTGATTTGAAGTGACCAACTTCCCATTCAATGAAATGCATTAAAATAGTTTGTGGAAGTTCAAATTCTAGTCATTGTTGGTATAGATAATGATTAGCTAACTAAGAAGCTAACCTCATTAAAAGTTTAATTGAATGCAATTCAATGAAAAAGGGTAACTAATTAGCATAAACAATAATCACACAAAATGTATATTTAGATGCAAAAGACTGCTTGAAGTCTCCCAATATTATAAGGAGACAAACCCTTTTGTTATTATCAGTACCCTAGATAGCAGAAGACTCTACCCCCTTTGAACAGTAATGCATGGTTGTTGTTGTCAAGGATCTTCTGTATGAAATTAGCTTTTTCTTCTTTTCTAGAATGTGTTGGAGAGATTGTAACCTCCTTACATGCATAATATTTGTTGTCTGTGAGGAAATGGCAGAGGAGCAACCCAGCAGTGATACTTGGTAACATTGCATGTAAAGCCATGGAGGAGCATTTTTGCCTGTTTTTCAGGCTGATGTTTTCCTTTACTCTGACGTCGTTCTGATGGAGTTAGATTACTTTGATGTCCATTCTCTATAGATTGCATGTTTTCAGAGCATTAGCACTGCTGAGGAACACATCGCCTATGATGACCAATCCAAGATGTAGCTTCTGAGCACAGAATGCGTTTTGGGGTCCATAAGACTGCTTGCGCTCTTTGAACCCGCAAGAAGTCTCTACCCAATAGGTGCAGAGGGCATCTCATCAGCCATTAGTCAAGTGATGGTACGCCGCTTGGGGGGTAGAAATGTCTGCTATTATCTGGAACCTGATTGCACTCAGTGTAGGTAAAAAATAAATAAATATATAAACCCCTCTCTGCCAACTCCATAATGTAGCCATAAGGTCTTCAGCCAACTGTCTCAGTTACTCAGGCACATACTTTCAAATATACTGAGCTGTTTTTCATCAAATATTGAACATTAGAACTTGGTCCTTGCAAGTGATAGGTAGCTCTGGTCAAAATTCTTCAGTTTTCTGCGACAGCCTTCGAAGAACACACCAGACATATTTGCAAAGTATGTGCCACTGATTCCAGTAATGTACACTTCTGTGCCTTTAGAAGTGATGTCTGGCTGAGACATATCATCTCCCTTCCTGTCATTCTCTGGTGGAGGTGTTGGAAGCTTTTCTGTTCCTGGAGATTAACTTGAATGCATGGCAGACAGGTGTCTGTCACTCCAGCACACTGTGTATTTTATTTGGGCTTCACAGTCCTTAACATGTTGAGATGGGAGGCAGAACAGTCTTCAGCAAAAGCATGGTGGTGGGAGTGTAATGGTCTGGGGCTGCATGAGTGCTGCCGGCATTGGAGAGCTACAGTTCATTGAGGGAACCATGAATGCCTGTTTTGGAAACAAGGTTGTAGACACCTACAACTACAAAAGGCATTTGTTAACAAATTTGACAACTTAAGTGCCAAAATCCCTGGCTGGAGCAACTTATAAAGTCAATTTACTCAAAGTCATATGCTTGCTATTGAGTTTGACATGTTTCTGGTCATCCTTCCAGAAGGCATAACACATCATTTCCCTTCTCCGAAACAGTCGCAGCTATTCAAATTCAAATTGGGATGCAATGCACAAAGGATGGTCACAAAACGTGAGCATGCAGCAAACTTTCCTGTTACTGAATAATACACTACTTCCGGTCACAGTAGAAGAGCATTCCACATGCTAATTAGATAAAACAAATGGCCGGTAGGGGGAATATATAACACAAATTAGACCTGCATTAAATGTAGGGCAGAAGAGTAACAATGATTGATTATGCCTCACACATCTGAATTGCAGCCGAGTGTGAAGCGGTGGGGATGAAAATCAGTACCTCCAAATCCGAGGCCATGGTCCTCAGTCGGAAAAGGGTGGCTTGCCCACTTCAGGTTGGTGGAGAGTGCCTGCCTCAAGTGGAGGAGTTTAAGTATCTAGGGGTCTTGTTCACGAGTGAGGGAAGGATGGAACGGGAGATTGACAGACTGATCGGTGCAGCTTCTGCAGTAATGCAGTCGATGTATCGGTCTGTCGTGGTGAAGAAAGAGCTGAGCCGCAAGGCGAAGCTCTCGATTTACCAGTCAATCTACGTTCCTACTCTCACCTATGGTCATGAGCTTTGGGTCATGACCGAAAGGACAAGATCCCGGATACAGTCGGCCGAAATGAGCTTTCTCCGCAGGGTGGCCGGGCAATCCCTTAGAGATAGGGTGAGTAGCTCGGTCACCCAGGAGGAGCTCAGAGTAGAGCCGCTGCTCCTCCACATCGAGAGGGGTCAGCTGAGGTGGCTTGGGCATCTTTTTCGGATGCCTCCGGAACGCCTTCCTGGGAAGGTGTTCCGGTCCCGTCCCACCGGGAGGAGACCCCGGGGAAGACCTAGGACACGCTGGAGGGACTATGTCTCCCGGCTGGCCTGGGAACGCCTCGGTGTCCCCCCGGAAGAGCTAGAGGAAGTGTCTGGGGAGAGGGAAGTCTGGGCATCCCTGCTTAGACTGCTGCCCCCGCGACCCGGCCCCGGATAAGCGGAAGAAGATGCTATGCTATGCTATGCTACATCTGAATTGCGTTCAAGACTGACATTTACATTGCTAACCAATTCTCTGCCTACAACCAATCAGACACATTTTATACATTTAGATGTATTAATATGGTCGGTTTCATTGCAAAGATTTCAGAAATTATGTTGATTGCTTGCATGAGGTTAATCTTTCTCAATATACTGTAATTCAAACAAATAATAAATCATTTCTTCTTCGTCCTGCAGGAGCAGCTCACATACAACTTTTGCGGAACACTGATTGACGCCATACTTTCAGCAAAACAGGCATGTGTGCACATTTCCGATCATACCATGTTTAAAATGCAAAATTTTGGTTGAGATCCTATCAGACATTAAAGTCAACATCACTTTTTGTAGGCCGTAAGTGGGATTCTGAGCAACTTTTGCAGCTATTTCCTTCAAAAGTGAAAAATTGCTGTTATACTTTTTTTATTGCAACTTGTCATTTAGCAGACATTCTTATCAAGAATAATTTACATCAGCAAGTGCACTCACAATCCTGTTGCTTACCAAGAGACCTACAGAGGACCTTGTCACCTCGAGATTTGATACACTAGGTCGCCATCAGACTATTAACAAAAGGATTAGTTTGTTATCTGCATATAAGCAGACTTCTGATGATAACATTTTGGTAAAATCAAGTATGTAACCCTTATATTTTTATATTATATTATCATAGATCATTGATTCCAGGAAATGTATTACGTTTCTGGGGTTATTTTGCTTATTTTAATCAATCCTGTGAAGCTTCTTGAGGGAGGGATGGATTTCTAGATATTTCTATTTTCTTTTTCATCTGCATTTTATTTTTCACTTGTCTTACCTTTTGTACTGTGCATATTGTATCACTCAAAAAGACTGACTGCTGCTAATATGGTATTTATATATTTATATCCACTGTTGTGGAATATGAGATGTCTAATTATTCAACGCCACTGTTTTTCTCCTGGTGGGATTTTGTTGTCTGGTTGTCACCAGAATAAATGTGTTCCCCAGCCACTCACAGGTTTCAGACAGAGCCTGTGTCTAATGAGGCTTAGCTATTATATAGGCCAAATCACACTTCTCAGCTATGGAGGTAGGCAGGGGACTTGCTTTGGCAGCGTCATTGTATAATCAGGGTCTGACTGTGGGAATCACAGTTCTTCCAGACTATATATGGACTGTAATCAGAGAGATATGGTAATGTTCAGTCATTGTTCCCCCTTAAGCACATCACTGTAGGTTGAATATGATTTGGTAGCTGTGCTGAAATCACAATTAATGCTTGTTGAAAATCCTGCTGAGTGCAGATATAGAGTGGAAACTATACCTCACTACAACTCACTACACCTCACTACACCTTGCACCTAATATATCCCTCCCACTAACAGGCACCATGATAACTTGATTATCAGAGTTATTCACTTCACCTGTCAGTGGTCATGTTATGGCTGATCGGTGTATTTCACCCACTGAGACCCTTTTTTTATGTTTAACATCACACACACACTAAAAGTTAAATCACCCCTCCCAAGCTATTATTATCTTTGTTATTATTGGAACTGAACTTTTCTCGCAGGAAATACTTTGTTGTGTAGTAGGTGGGAGGACCCATATACAGTGGATATAAACAGTCTACACAAGGTTTTTATTTTTCATTTTTCCTCAAAGTTTTTCAATTGAATTGTTCACATTATGGGTCACATGGAAAAAGTTCTGATATGATTTATCTTTGTCTAACTTTTACATAACAAAAACCTGACATTTTCACAGGGGTGTGTAGACTTTTTATATCCACTGTATTTCCTATAGTATATTCTCAATAGTAATTAATTTCGATGACTGTTGACACAAGACCAGCATGTCGTGTGAGAGACAAACAGCAAGTTGTGTGAGAGCCTTCCCAGAAACCTATCCTCTGTGAACATCATCATGGCTTATTGTGGAGAGAGCCCTGCTCCATCTGATTTTTTTACCTTTCGATCTGTGTGTAAAATATTTTTACCCGAAACATTGATGTTGTCACTTTGGCCATAGTATCTGCACATTATTAAGCAGAACATAGTCTAGAAAATGTAAAGGTATAGGTCAATGTTGCCCATCATAGCAAATAGACATGCATTTCTGTTTTTGGGGTAAAAAACTAGTGTTCATCATAAGGTAAATATGGTCTAAATGGACTATAAAATAAATTTTGTAAATGTTATCATTTATATGAGTAATGCATTGGTTATGGATGTCAAACACATTTGTTTGCAGCTAAAATATCAATAGTGAGTACTGGGTAGTGATTTGACACCCGGGTCAATATGACCCGCTAACATAATGAATGTTACCAAAATATTAACACAAGGGTTAAGTGCTGTTTGTGCGGTTTATACTTTGCTTGATGAATTTCCTGCTGATGATTTTAATTAACAGTAATTATAGGTTATGGAAAATAGTCTAAGCCACCAAATACTGTATATGTACAAAGTCAGTGAAAGACAGCTTGGGAAGTAATTTTGTGTGATTTTTGCTACCAGTTGATGTAATCACTTACTTTAAAAGAGAATATCTATAATTAAAGTGAGGTTCCATAGAATGGAGATTGTTTATTTAATGTAAGGTAGCTCAATAAAATGTATATTTTAGGGACAATGGATATTTTTCTCCAATGCAGAAACCCATCAATCCACAGTTCCAAAAAGGTTGACATTGAATTGACCTCAAGGCCAAATCGAAGAAAGATAATTGTAGTCCTTCACATCACCCGTTGTGACATGAAGGTCTTTAAGACTGTGGATAAAGCAGGTATTTCAAAACCACCCGCACAGAGAATTATTGATTATTTGCCATTAGTTGCAGTAGGTTCTCTCAATGTAATGAAGCTGAGGTTTAATTGGGATACAGAACAAGTGAGATGCCAAGAAAGCTGGGGTGTTCAACACTGTAAAACTTACAACAACTGTGCAATGCAAACAACACATGATCAAGAGTTAATCCGGCCTGTAGGAAAATGTTTCACTCCTCTTCAACAGGTTTTGGGCCAACATGTTCAAATGAAGACTATTTATTTTGAGGGCTGGGGACCAGTTCGGGGAATGTTCTAGTGGTCCTAAACCAGTTCCAGTTGAAATGTCTGTGTACAGTGTGTTCTGTGTAGCATCAATTCCTGCATACTTAATGAAGCAGCTAAGTTTTCCCATTTCCCTTGTTCTCTGTAAGACACTAGGGTGTACATAGAGGAGAACCAGCTCAGATTCCCTGGCCTATCACAGAAAATAATTGATTTTCTATGGCTAAGTGCAATGCTGCCCTGTTTCAGGTATGACAAATTACGCAGAATTTCCAAGCACTTACAACATCCTTCTGTTGGTCAGAGAGGGATGCAATTCTATATCTTAACTGAGATGTTGAAGCGAGTCACCAGACACTTTATTGTTGTCTGTTGTTGCTGAGATGGAGCAGGGCAGATCATTTTTGTCATCAGTTCTAGAAAACAGTGGCAATTTAGTACTGTCATAAAAGATAATTACTGTACAGTTATAAGGATGGTTAAATGTTAGTTCCGATCCCCTGCTGGTTCCTGATCCCACGCTGGTTCCCAATTACCCGCTGGTTCTCGATCCACCTCCTTCACCACTGGCTCCCGGGCCTCCTCTGCCTCCCGCACACAGTCCCCGCACTGAGGCAGAGCCTCCACCTGTTCCTGGACCTCGTCTCGAGCTCTGTCTTGCGGCTGGAGCCATGCCTTGGGGGGGGGGGGGGGTACTATAAACGGCTGGTCACGGCCTGTGCGATGCCGGTCATTGCAGTTCTATGTTCTTTGTGTTTTAGTTCTATGTTTAGTCTGGTCATTGTAATTGGTTTCCCCTGTGTCTCATTAACCCCTTGTTAAGTCCCTACTCACGTCCTTCCTGCCCTAATGTTTCTTCTCGGTCATTGTTGCTGTTGCTTGTTTCATGTAACATTTGCTCCTCATGTTCTTTAGTGTTTTCGGATTTACCTGGATTAAACAAACTTTATTTGAAGAACCTCTGCGTCTGTGTCCTGCACCCTTACAATGTGACAATTATGCCCACCTTAGTTCAATAAGGAAATTATTATTTTTATATTTGTACCATTTTTGTATTTGTACCATATACACGCAGCGTAGGTAGAAGGGAAACTTTTTAAGAAGCGCTTTAAAGGTGAACATATACCAATATATTGGTCTTGGAATGCAAAGCAAGGTCCAGCTCACATTTTATCCAAGAACCAATGGTGCATGTTTGACTTGGCATTTGTTAAAAAACACAAAACTACCTGTTAACTGAGTCCAATTCAGTGTAACAGAGTACTTACACTGATGAGTCAAAAAATGATGAACACATTGGTGAAGCAAAAAACATTGATAGTTTAATCAAACATTTACACTCTGTGCTTTCTTATTCCAGTTTTCCCTCTCTACTGTTGCACACGGTGGGAACTACAGTCCTTTTCAAAATAAAAGCCCCTCTAATCAAAAACAGGATACAAGACAATATAAGCTTAAAAAGGTAAAAATAATGAAGGTACAAACCAATATTGTTCAACAGGGCTATCTCTTCTCCAGGGCTAAAACATGAATTGGGTTATTTACAAATGGCAAGGTTTGTTGGGTGCTCCCGGTCAGCAGTGGTGAGTACTCACCGACTGGTACTGACAGAGGGACAAACCACAATCACTCGACAGGGTGTTGGGCGCCCAGGGCTTATCTATGCACAAGGGAAACAAAGGCTATCCTGTCTGGTCTGAACCGATAAAGGTCTACTGTGGTCACAAGTCGCAAAAGATTTTAGTGATGATTACAGAAGAAATGTATTACAGCACACAGCGCATCGCACCCTGCTACATATGGGGCTACATAGCCACTGACTGACCAGAGTGCCCTTGATGAGCCCTGTTGACCATCGAAAGTGCCTACAATGGGCACCCGAGGGTCAGAACAGGACCTTGGAGCAGTGGAAGAAGGTTGCCTGATTAGATGAATCCCATTTTCTTTTACATTCCTTGGACAACCATGTATGTGGGCATTATTTACCTGTGGAAGTGATGACACCAGGATGTAATGTGGGAAGACGATAAGCCGGTATAGGGAGTGTGATGCTCTGGGCAATGTTCTGCTAGGAAACCCTGGGTCTGGGCATTCACGTGAATGTCAATTTGACAAGCCACATTTCTAAACATCGTTGCAGACCCGTTAAACCTGGCACACATGGCAGTGGCATTCCCTAATGGCAGTACCCTCTTTCAATAGGTTAACATGCACTGCCCCACTGCAAACATTGTTTAGGAATGGTTTGAGAAACATGATGGAGGGTTCAAAGTGATGCCCTGGTCTCCTGATTCCCCAGAACTCAATCCAATTGAGCATCTGTGGGATGTGCTGGACCAACAAGTCCGATCCATGGCGGCTCCACCTCGCAACTTACAGGAGTTGAAGGACCTGCTGCTAAGGTCTGGGTGCCAGATTCCACAGAACACCTTAAGGGGTCTTGTAGAGTCCATGCCTCATCGTGTCGGCACTGTTTTGAGGGCATGCGGAGGAACAACATTTTATGCAGGTGGTCATAATGTGTCAAAAGTTGTGTGAACAAGCTTCTTTGTGACCTCAAACAGGAAGCAAAAATAAAATACATCAAAATAAAATTAAGTTTCATGCTTGCCCACATGATTTTCCCCATAAAAATAAGCTTATTATCAAACCATAATCCTGTATCAGAGTAACTGTCAGATAATACATTTGTAATAGATGCTTCCCATGTCATTTTTTTTTTTAACATTCACTCTCTGGTGAAGATAACTTTATCTTACGTTTTAGTTGCATTCAGGTCTTATTTAAGACCATATAGGGACTGCAGCGCTAGGAAGGCAGCCTGGAGCTTTTCAACAGTTGACCATATCAACAGCAAACAGATGCAATTTGGCTAGTTGCATCCCATTTCCCAGGTCATTGATAAAAATGGAAAACAAAACTAGAGCCAAAATGGGACCCCGCGGGGTTCACCTCTAGTGAACTGAGGAAAGGTATAATTGTGATTCTTGATAGACACATTCTGCCCCAGCTCCAGGATGAAATGACTGCGGGGCTTTTTTTTATAAATGGGGAGGGCATATCTAATTCATATACCATTTGCAGTGTTTATGGGGAAACAAAACTGGGTGGGATTCTATCTGGAGGGGCAATGCCCTGCTTTGCACCCCCCTCCACCACCACCCGTGGGTCTGGGCCAGGCACAATGGATTCTGTCTGCAAGATCTTTTTAAACATTTATGTATGTTATGCAAAACATTTTGCAATGTTTTCAATAATGTTATTTTTAATAAAAAACAATAACAGGTTATTTATGATCGAAACCAGGACAATTCTAAGCAGAATACAGCTCTTTGTTTTGCAATTTATATTTCATTTTCTATAGTAATAAATACCCTGCCAGGTAAAACAGCTTTAAAACAAAGAAATCCTTACCAAAGTCTCCCAGTCACAGATTAAGCCTTGTCCTAGAGTAATAATCAAGATCTATGGAAAAATTCCATAGGAATACATTTCAAGTCCTGGATTAGGATTAGTCAATGTCTGGGAAATAGCCCCCTTCAGTCCAATCTGCCAGTGAGACATGCATAAAGTTAATCTGTCATCAAAAACAATTGGAGGCTAAGTCGTTTCTCCTCTGTACATTTTTTACAAAGCTCCTTTTCTGAGCGTGAAGGGCTACCATATTTAGGACAAGTGGAGAGAACAAGTATTTGATACACTGCCGATTTTGCAGGTTTTTCCACTTACAAAGCATGTAGAAGTCTGTAATTTTTATCATAGGTACTCTTCAAATGTGAGTAACTGAATCTAAAACAAAAATCCAGAAAATCATATTGTATGATTTTTAAGTAATTAATTTGCATTTTATTGCATGATATAAGTATTTGATACATCAGAAAAGCAGAACTTAATATTTGGTACAGAAACCTTTGTTTGCAATTACAGAGATCATCACTTTCCTGGAGTTCTTGACCAGGTTTGCACACACTGCAGCAGGGATTTTGGCCCACTCCTTACATACAGACCTTCTCCAGATCCTTCCGGTTTCGGGGCTCGCTGGGCAATACGGACTTTCAGCTCCCTCCAAAGATTTTCTATTGGGTTCAGGTCTGGAGACTGGCTGGGCCACTCCAGGACCTTGAGATGCTTCTTACGGAGCCACTCCTTAGTTGCCCTGGCTGTGTGTTTCGGGTCGTTGTCATGCTGGAAGACGCAGCCACGACTCATCTTCAATGCTCTTAGGTGTCTTTTATACAGGTAACGAGTTCAAACAGGTGCAGTTAATTCAGGTAATGAGTGGAGAACAGGAGTGCTTCTTAAAGAAAAACTAACATGTCTGTGAGAGCCAGAATTCTTACTGGTTGGTGGGTGATCAAATACTTATGTCATACAATAAAATGCAAATTAATTATTTAAAAATCATACAATGTGATTTTCTGGATTTTTGTTTTAAAATCCGTCTCTCACAGTTGAAGTGTACTTATGATAAAAATACAGACCTCTACATGCTTTGTAAGTAGGAAAACCTGCAAAATCGGCAGTGTATCAAATACTTGTTCTCCCCACTGTACATACCCACTGTATAACTGGAGAAAATACACACACATGTATATAACTGGTATTGTGATTCCTCATTGGTTGATAAAATACACCTAATCAGCCATATTGACATTAGATTGAATATGACTTTCATTTCTTGTGGAAATGGACAGACGTTTAACCTCTTGTGTGGGATGGTTCTGCTGGCTTTGTAGACTGCATAAGCATTAATGCTGTAACAAAAACAAAGCAGACTTGCTAGATAGTCAAATATGTCAAATGTGTATTTTTAAGGTAGTTGTAATGAAATAAAATGTTGTTAAATGAATGTCTACTTTACTTAATAGATGCAACTGCAACCAAGAAGCAAGAATGACAGGTATCAGGAACAGTATAGGAAAAAACCTATGTGTAGGTGTTGTCTACTGTATTTTCTGCTATTTTCAGCATGGTGAAAGATGCCAACATGTAACTTCCCAATTTCACCACCACAACTCATGTTGGGCTGATACAGTTTCTTAAGAATGAGATGTCTCTATTAGGGCAATGTTTAGCCCACATCCTCCAACACTGTTGGAAGACTATGGGTGAGAGCAGGAATACTAGAAAAGGTTTAGGGTGCCAGGAGGGGGTTTCAAATTAAACTGTATTTATTTGCAGTACTTAGGAAGAGGGGGAGAAAACAATAAAGACATCTGTTATCTTTCTGTCAAAGACTACCTCGTGTTATTTTGTTTTCCCAACTATAACTGGCCAACTAATCACTCGTATCAGCAATGTCTCCTTTGCGGTCACAGTAGTCAGTTCATAGTAGACAGTCACGACATTGACCCTCCAGAGTATCTTAAATGGCCCCACAAACTGAGGACTAAGCTTACGACTGGGCAGGCGGAGCGAGAGGTCCCGCATGGACAGCCTCAGCAGTTCTTGAATGATAAGTTCCACCTGGTCATTAGCTTGGGGATGGTTCCCGGATGTGGGTACCAGTACTAATGTGGATACCAGTACTTCTCCTTTAGGGCCTTGTTGGAGGCCCCACCTCACAACTTACAGGACTTAAAGGATCTGTTGCTAACGTGCCAGATACCAGAGCACACCTTCAGAGGTCTAGCGGAGTCCATGCCTCGATGGGTCAGGGCTGTTTTGGCAGTAAAAGGGGGACCTACACAATATTAGGCAGGTGGTCTTAATGTTATGGCTGACTGGTGTATATTGAACTAAAAATGTCAACCCTCTATATTCGATACCAACATAAAGTTAATTCAACAAATCTAAACTGCAGGACCAACATAACTCTCAATAGGCAAGCTCCCACACAAAACCAAAAATTGTAATCCCCTTCTAATTGCAAAAATAAGTAACTCAAAATAGGTTTGTCCAAAATCAGCTAAATAAATCTGTTCTCACAGATTGTTGTTGTTTGTAATCCAGCCTAGTGGATAGTCTCTTTGTATGGTCTACATTTTTGTGGAGTTCCCACTCAACCAATAAAACAGAATTAATTGGTAGAGAAGTTAAAATCTAGAATAATTAACAAAACAGAAAAATGTATTCCATAGTTTGGAAACAATTCCTTATCCAATATTAGTTTGGCCAGGTACACACCACACCTTTCTTTATATGGCTACCCTGAATCTTAAGGTGTCCAAACGCACGACTTCTACTCAGCCAACTGGTAGTTGACGAAATACAACTTTTACTTACTAACTTCTACTCTCCCATACACAGTAGAGACACGCTCTTAGACAACAGGTTCCTCCTACTTAGTGCTCTGATGGATCTTCCTATTGTCTGCCCCACCTGGCCTGGTTGTGTGGCAAGCGAAGCTGTGATTATTCATAGGGCCTTAAGGCCACCCAAATACTCACACTAAGTAAGGGTCACTACATTATCATGTTATGTCATTGGTTTACAGTAATGATGAGCAAACAGTGCTTAGATGACTTACATTCAAACAATCGGGAAGTATATGAGGCCTTTATCCCTGGATGAAAACCACTCCCCCCTGCTTTCTGGGGTGTGATAGATACATGCCATTAGTCAGACATCGGTGAGCACTATAATGTAGAGGGCTAATTGAAGGTAGTAAATAGAAGGAAAACATCACTTAGCCAGGAGGGTGCCTCAGGAAAAAATGCTTTCCCACCAAAATGTAATGATCCATGAGCTAATAACAACAGTTTGCAAAACTGCATTATCATCCTGGAAGGATGGGTCTCAGAAATCATACATTAGGCTCTCTACAGTACTGAACAACATTTCAGATATAGTTCTTAATTCCTTATGGTGGTCTGGTGATTTGTACAGTCCAGATTGTACTGCAAGCTCCCTATTTATTTTGCTACAGCGACTGGCATTTTTTAATATAATAATATTGATTTAATGTCATGGGCAGTGGTGTGAGGGATAATCTAGTAATGTTTTTTTCCTTCTCCAAGTTATTTTTGCTTTGCTGCACTCTATGGTTTTCCATTAAGCATTTCCATGGATATGGTAGATGGTGGTAACACCAATATGTCAACTTCCTTCTCAATAACCCAAAGGTGTGATGTAAAGACATTATTATCTGAAGAGATCCCTCGTTGGTATGTATGTGTGTGCAACACTGATGAGGACAGTGAGCTATTTTCTTTAAAGACTAAATTGTTCATGATTTTTATTTTTTTTATCAAAACACAGTATACAGTCTTATACAGACTGGTGACAAATTAAAGGAAAAACCTAAAGTGAGGAACATAACAAATGCAGGGGCTTCAATACAGGTGTTCTGTGTGATACAATTAAACAACATATGTTCATGCACTGTGGCATGTATAATAATCCTGAGCAGTCCCTGATTATCTTGATTTTGGATCAAGATGGCAAGAGGAAAAGGGGCTTTGAATGAGGGCTCATAATTGGGTGTCTTCCAGGATAACAATGCCCCCATCCACAGGGCATGAGGGGTCACTGAATGTTTTGATGAGTATGAAAATGATGTGAATCATTTGCTATGGCCTTCACAGTCACCAGATCTCCACCCAAATGGACACCTTTGGGAGATTCTGGACCAATGCGTTAGTCGGTGTTGTCCACCACCATAATCAAAACACCAAATGAGGGAATTTCTTTTGGAAAAATTGTGTCCCATCCCTCCAATAGGGTACCAGAGACTCTTAGAATGGCCTCACCATGAGATAGGATGCAGGTCAGGCCGCAGGCTGTTAGCCAGCCTGCTAGCATATTGGAGTCTGTTGATAGCATAGCCAGAGTAGTTAGTACAGCTTTACCTATTGCCACTGTGACTCGTTCCAGGCTGAGAAAAGTTAAACAAGGTAGTGCTAACAAAAACAACCTTATTAAGATAAAGCCTTCCTCCACCTCAGTCACAAATAAAAATAAAAATGACTGTATCACCTCGCATCTCAATATGAGACTCCTAAATGTTAGATCCCTTGCTCCAAAGGCTGTTGCCGTAAATGAATTAATCTCTGATCATAAACTAGATGTTATTGGTTTATGTGAAACGTGGCTAAAACCTAATGAATTCACTGCCTTAAATGAGGCCTCTCCTCCTGGTTATACTAGTGATCATATCCCTCGTTGATCCCGAAAAGGAGGGGGTGTTGCTAATATTTATGACAGTAAATATAAATTTACTCTCAAACATTTCACTGAGTTTCATTCTTTTGAAGTTTTACTCATGAAAGTTATCCAGGCCGATAAATCGTTTTACATAGCTACTTTTTATAGCCATACACAATGTTCCTCAATGAGTTTCCAGAATTCTTGTCTAACTTTGTAGTCATGGCAGATAGTATTTTTGGCGATTTCAATATTCATATGGAAAAGTCCAATGATCCTCTTCAAAAAAAGCCATAATTGACTCAATGGGTTTCATCCAACATGTCTCAGGTCCAACACATTGCCACAATCACACCTTAGATTTAGTCCTGTCACGAGAAATTGATATTGTAGATCTAATAATGTAGATCTAATAATAAAACAAAGCTTAGCAAGTGAATTGGGTCTTCACTTCACTAGTTGTAATGAATACATGAACTACTTTGATGAAAAGATCATCACCATTAGAAAACAAATAACTGACTCCTCCTTAAATAGTTATTTAACCTCCCTGACCAGGTGTCAATGGGGACACTTGAATTTTTTGATACCGTATCGCTCGACACATTTACTAAATTTGTAATAAGTTCTAAACCCACAAACTTGCAGCTAGACCCAATTCTAACAAAATTACTTAAGGAGCTATTTCCTGTGCTAGGTCAGCCAATGCTGAACATAATAAATTCCTCCCTTTCCTCTGGATGTGTACCAAACTCACTAAAAATAGCGGAAATTAAGCCTCTTCTAAAAAAATTTAATCTGGATCCCGACATATTAAACAATTATAGGTCAATATCGAACCTCCCATTCCTCTCAAAAACCTTAGAAAAATTTGTTTCCCCACAACTGAATGCCTTCCTGAAGACAAATAACATTTATGGAATGCTCCAGTCCGGTTTCACATCCCATCATAGTACTGAGTACACTCGTGAAGGTAACACATGACCTTCTAAAGGCCTCAGACAAAGGCTTCAATTAGTGCTGCACACGGCTGCTAGAATCCTAACTAGAACTAACACATTGGAACACATTACTCCTGTACTAGCCTCTTTATACTGGCTGCCTGTTAGGGTTAGGGCTGATTTTAAGGTTTTATTGTGTAAGGTTTTATCCCTCCAACACGTTTTGGGGGCGGAGTCACTGGCATGTTGTTGTCTCTCTGTTGCGCACATCCTGCAATTGGGCTGTACTCTGCTGGCAATACTTGGCCCTCATTCAGGGTGGTTGCGGTTGGTGGGTGTCCCTTTGTTTGATGCTTGGCAATGTGGGTGGATTGAATTTCTGCCTGTTGGGCCCTGTCCAGAGCCTCCCCCTGGATAGGGCCACAGTGTCACTAGACCCCCCTGGCGGAGTACCAGGCTTGAAAGATTCGTTGCTGTCCCTGTCCAAAGTCCTGGTTGTGTTGCAGATCAAGACGATACCTGACGATTTCAGCTGCCCAATATCAGACCTTGCCAATATCAGCGTACTCCGGCGGGATGTTGGTTTTGAGGGCGCCCTCCGGGCTCCACTTCACTATTGACAATGACACTGTAACAGAATGCAATAATGTGCAAATTATTTAATTCCTATATTTAACTGAAAATGCTACAAAGACATATCAAATGATGAACCAGAGACATTTTATTGTTTTTGGGAAAATGTATGCCCATTTTGAATTTGATGTATATCACACCACCCATACACTGCCAAAAGAAGTCTAGCCCTTACAACTCAACATTCAACATGGAATATTTTGAGAGAAGCCACAGAGAGGTCATTATTTTGAAGAAGCTACAGAGTTTAAGGGCTGGGAGTGGAGACATGGTGCACCAGTCAACCATATCAAGATCTCTGCATAACACTTTATTGGAGGGTGGCATGAAAAAGCTCTAACTCAAAAAACAAATTTCTAAAAGCATGTCTGGGGAAGGCAGAAAGCTGGAGATGGATACAGTTATGATCTAGTAAAAGGTCTTGTTGTCAGATGAGACTAAGAAGTCACTATGTGTGGTGCAAAGTAAGAATGGATAGAGCAAAATACCTTGAAATACTGCAAGATACTCTGCTTCAGTTTGCTAAAATCTACAGTTGGGGGGGAAATTCACCTTTCAAAAGAGGAATGAGCCTAAGCACATGGTCTAAGGTTATAAAAACTGAATCCAGTACTTGCTTTGATGTACTTCTTATCTTTTAATTCTTTATTTTAAATTGTTTGGATGTGTAACATCAAGCAAGTTTGAATTTGCATAAACAAGTTTTCATAAACCATTTTCCTCTCAGCCCTTCTCATATTTCTAACATGATTGAGACTTTCAACTGTTAATTTCTTTAAACATGTTAAAAGCATAGGGAGTCTGTCATTTTTTCTGTCAAAATGTAACACCTGTTTATGCATTACACTTGCTGAACAACAATTTTTATGAGTTTGAAATTGAAAGCTGTAGAAAATGTTTTTTAAGATACCTCCCTCAAATTGTTTCTACATTTGTTTAAAAATGTGGGACTGATATCAAAGTCATTCAATATAAAGAGTTTCATGGATTTTCACCCTTAAACAACTAGCCTTATGCAAGCACCAGTTGCACAGCATGATGGAAAAGAAAGTACATACACAGTAGTGGAAGTTGCTTCAAAAACACTTAAGTTGAAATGATTTAAAGGCAATTATACATCCGTCTCATCTTTATAAACAATGGATACTTAATCTGTGCTAGGGCATTATCATAATTCTTGTGCTTCACAAAAAAAAACTGTCTTATACAGGCTGCTGCTTCAGTCATTCGTTTAATTCTGAGAAGGGCCGATGGCAACATGTTGTTCAAAGTGACTATTGTTTTAATGAGAACCTTTCCTAAAAAGGTAATAGAAATCCTCAGCCTACTTTCACATCCTGGCTGTAGGCCTTTTAGAAACAATGCTGGATTTTTATAATATTCAAATTAAGTTAAGTAACTAGGAAGGTTTAGAGAATGCTTTTCAACTAGAGCGTGCAATTAAGAAGACTTGACAGCTACAAAAAAAGACAGAAACAAGACAATTATTTCAGTAAAGCGTTTTTAGTGCATAATCTCTTGTCTGTATAAGTTAACTTCTAAATGACATTGTTCTGTGCTAAATGGCTTTTAAAATATACTTTAGAGACTGCTGAGTCCTGCTGAGTGCAGTTATAATTCATATGCATCCATACCCATGCACAGTCTTACTATGCCTGCCATGGTCAGTTTTTGTTTGAGTAGCCATTGCTTGGTATTATATGATACAGTAGAGGGCCATCATTAGGAGGTTGATGGTTGAGAATGCTGCTTAGTGCACTTTTGATCTGAGCTCGACATGGTACAAAGTGAAACTGGACACCCTTTTGCACACGTTTATATAAGATTATGTATTTTTAATAGATTCAACATTATGCAAATATGAACATGCTGTGTAAGGTACATTGTGCGGTGGACCTGTGAACAACTACAGTACTTCATTGTCAGCTAAACTGCTCTGAAAGTCCTTTGCAGAGACTTTTGGGTACTGCTGTGTAGATCTGACCAGTTTTCTTGCAAATCATTGTGATATTTTCTTCTTCCTTTGACTTGCACTGTACAATATAACAACAGTGTTCTAGAAAGTTGAAATTAGAAACTGGAAGTATTGAATTTTCTACAGCCTGTTGCAGAAAGGTGTCAATTTCACTTTGCACCATGTGGTCAGGTCCTGGCTAAGAGGAAGCCCCTAGCCATCTCTGCGCTAGTCTGGGGGCCATAGTCAGGACCTGGCAGAGGAGAGGCCTCTAGGCTTCTCTGCCCAGTTGCTTTTAGTTTTCCCCAATTAGAGGCAGCTGTATATTGTTGCCTCTAACTGGGGACCCTATATTAGTTGAGTTTGTCCGCACCACTGTATGGATCATTGTTTATGCTTCCTGTGTGTTTTTGCGTATATTAGCCTACATTTAAAAGGTAATATCTTGCTACCTGTTACTCACGCTTTGGGTGGGGCTACTGTTGGGCCTCGGGCTCTACCTCAAACTGGAGCGGTCGCATTATATATGGATCATTTTGCAACTATGGGCATTTTGGATCTGAATATCTGTCTGGAAACAGCCTTGAATAGTGGCTTAGCCACTACTACCATACTGTGTGGCTATGACCATACTATTTGAGAATATACAGATTTTTATTTGTTACCCCAAAAACCAGATGGAAAATGTCATTACCTCCAGGTAATAAAATTAGCTATTTTAGTTGAAAAGGAAGTTACAGAAATTGTGCCCAATGTATTATATATCTAACATTTCACTTCATGTTTTTTTTACAATATGTATTTAATTATTTATCTTAATCATGTTTATATGTGTGACGGTACGAGTGCAATGTGTGTGTAAAAATGAGGCAGTGAAAAAAGGAAAAATAAGGAAGACAGAAACTTGAGCAAAGAAAATCACACCCTACATTCAGAAACAAGAAACAATAATCCATGCTGTATTGTGACTAACAGAACCAATATATACTGAACTAATGACTAAGTGAAAACAGGTGCGTCCTCAGGGAACGCTGCTGCCATCACCTCCGGCTGGTGGTTAGTACACCGGCGAGGTGGAGCGCTGGATGAGAAGAGGAGCTGCGGTGCCACATGGAGCAGACGTCACAAAGTCCATACAAGCCTTGATGATACTCAGAAACAAGTATTTGCCACTTGATCATTTTTATATTTTACATTATTTTAGGAATTATTAAAAACAAGCATTCATGGTTCACATACAGTAAAAATCATCGATATCAATAGTAATTTAACACACAGTTTTCATAAATTATTTTACTGTGTTGGTAAAAACAACTGTGAAAAATACCATTAAACTCCAATTTTAATAAAGATATAGAAAACCGTACAAAACAACAAAAAACAAAGGTTACATGCATCAAGACCTTAAATAATCTTTTAGAAACATTTTGGGATTCAATGCATTAGGCAGAAATACATGTACAAGGCTGGAAACACTAGTTGACAGTAAACAACTTATTGTTTACTGGCTGCAGTTTATTTATTCAGACTCATGAGATGCATGTTTAGGTTTTGTTCTTAATGCTCTCTGTCTTAACAAGTGAGAAAATGTTCTCCCAGATTGCATCATTAAGCATCATATGGTGTTTTGTTATTGGATGAGGATCAGGGACAAGCCCATGCACATTTTCTGGTACCATACAATGTCCTCTCTCATTGGCCAAAATAATCGTCTACATCTTGTATAATACCAGGGCAAGGGTCTTCATCATATTTTACAACACATTACTTTCCAATGAGTCCCTCATCTGTGCCTGCAATGGGCTGCATTGCATTAGGCGATGACCACGGTGCTGTGCAGGTTGAAGGGGAAGGTTGTGCTTTGTCTGCCTCATTTTAATTGTGTGCCGGCCAAAACAATGACCTAGATGTGAAGTTGAGCAGAAACAATTTAGAACACTCCAAGTGATTTGTCCTGGAATGGCAGTGATGATCTGTAAACACATAGAACATTTCTTAAGATAATGAATACACAGGAAATCTCCAACATATTGATTTGAAAATCTACAATTCGATCTAGATTTTGTCATAAGAAATCTACAGTTTAACGTTATAAATATGACCTGATGTTTTTTCTGCTGACATAACATGGTTAAGACACTTGTAATAACACATATGTTTAGAAATATTATGACATATTGTGTGATTTTAGTTATGACACCTATGCAAGTCTGTCAAAACATAACAAACCATCCTGTAACACCACTTTTTTATTTTACATTTCATTATAAATGGTATATATCAATATAATTATGCATGAAATGATGTCAGAAATGTACCTATCCAAGTGTTTTGTTTCTCTTGACTTCAGTGTTTTGTTTCTCCTGTCCCGGCCGCCCCGGCGCCCTCTCCTGTCCCGGCCACCCCGGCGCCCTCTCCACACACTTGTGACATGTACTCTGCATGAATTACAGATGTATTTTATGTTTGTATATAACATCTCTAGCCACCATGACTACCTTATGTCATTGCCTAATCAAGTAGCCTACCTCATGCATTTGTTTGAATTTGGGAAAAATGTAATAGAGATTCTTCATGAAGTATTTGTTTGTGGCTAACATCTTTCAGGAAATCTAATGTTTACAGGCACCCACCTGAACCCCATTCTAACCACATTTCAGCCTAAACATCAAAGGACAACACCTTAAACAGCTTAGGTGTAATTCAATGGGTTAAAGGCCTGCACACCATGTAGCTGTACAGATAAGAGGGGCTGATATTTGTTTTATACAGTAGCCTAACATACCAGATATTGTCCTTGGTGCGTTAATCAAGAAAACAATATGAGATGGCAAGATTCTACATAGATTTATATGGGCTACATTTAGATGCAGCCAGTTATTGTAGTAAGTTATGGACTGATATTTTATGTATATTAAACTAAATTAAGGGCATTTATTTAATTCCAAGTCAAGCACTGTCCATAGTTTGCAATAAAACACAGTATGTCTTTACCATAATTCACTGCTTTTAAACAGAAAAAAAAAGCCAAATCTGAACACATTCTAAAATTGTGATTAATCGTCATAAACTACAAAGATGATGCCATTGATCGCAATTAATTATTTAATCATTTGACAGAACAAATGTTTTGATAATCCAGGGCCCACTGCACCAGCGTAAGGTCTGACGATGGGTCTTAGGATTTCATCCTGGTACCTAACAGCAGTCAAGGTACTGTTGGCTAGCACTTGGGGGTCTGTGCGACCCTCCAAGAATATGCCTCCCCGGGACCATCACTCACCCACCGCCAAACTGGTCATGCTGGATGATTTTGCAGGCAGCATCACATTCACTACGACGTCTCCAGAATCTTTCACGTCTGTCACATATTCATTGTGAATCTGTTTTCATCTGTGAAGAGAATGGGGCACCAGTGGCGGACCTGCCAATTCTGGTGTTCTCTGGCGAATGTCAATCGTGCTGCATGGTGATGGTCCCACTAGAGGATGTTGAGCCCTCATGCCACCCTCATGGAGTCTGTTTATGAAAGTTTGGTCAGAAACATGCTCATCAGTAGCCTGCTGGAGGTCATGCTGCTGGGTTTATGCCCTTTTACGGCTCTTTCCAGTGCTCCTCATTTATAGGCCCGTCTCGTGGTATCTCCTACATGCTCTTGAGACTGTACTGGGAGACACAGCAAACCTTGTGATGGCACATGTGAATGTGCCATCCTGGAGGAGCTGGACTACCTGTGCAACCTGAATGGGCTGCAGGTACCGCCTCATGCTACCAGTAGTGACAAGGACACTAGCAAAACTAGATAAGAATCAGTAAGGAAGAATAAGGAGGGAGCATTTGTCTGTGGCCACCACCTGCCACAGTTCCCTTTTTGGGGGTTGTCTTGCTGTTACCTCTCCAGTGCACCTGTTGTCACTTTCATTTGCACCAAAACAGGTTACATTGATTCACATTGGCTTATGCTTCCTAACTGGACAGACTGATATCCCAGAAGTTTAATTGACTTGGTGTTATACTGTGATGATTATGTGTTCACATAATTTTTTGAGCAGTGTAGTTAGCCTGATGAATCCAACCATTGGTGTCCTGGAATATACCCATGCCATCAGGGAAGAAAAAATCCATAATTGATGCAACCCCAGATCACAGAACAATGCTTCCAGAGGCTTGTACAGAGGGCAATGCAAATTAATTACTTAAAAATCATACAATGTGATTTTCTGGATTTTTGTTTTAGATTCCGTCACTCACAGATGAAGATTATTATGATAATATTTACAGACTTCTACATGCTTTGTAAGTGGGAAAACCTACAAAACCGGCAGTGTATCAAATACTTGTTCTCCCCACTGTATATGTATAGAGTTTCTCACAAAAGTGAGTACACCCCTCACATTTTTGCAAATATTTGAATACATCTTTTCATGTGACAACACTGAGGAAATGGCACTTTGCTACAATGTAAAGTAGTGAGTTTACAGCTTGTATAACAGTGTAAATTTGCTGTCCACACAAAATAACACTGCCATTAATGTCTAAACCGCTGGCAAGTGAAAATGTCCAAATTGGGCCCAATTAGCAATTTTTTCTCCCCGGTGTCATGTGACTCGTTAGTGTTACAAGGTCTCAGGTGTGAATGGGGAGCAGGTGTGTTACATTTGGTGTTATCGCTCTCACACTCCCTCATACTGGTCACTGGAAGTTCAACATGGCACCTCGTTGGAAAGATCTGTGGGTCTGAAAAAAATAATTGTTGCTCTACATAAAGATGGCCTAGGCTATAAGAAGATTACCAAGAACATGAAACTGAGCTGCAGCACAGTGTCCAAGACCATACAACGGTTTAACGGGACAGGTTCCAATCAGAACAATCCTCGCCATGGTTGACCAAAGAAGTTGAGTGCACGTGCTCAGCGTCATATCCAGAGGTTTTCTTTGGGAAATAAACGTATGAGTGCTGTCAGCATTGCTGCAGAGGTTGAAGGGGTGCGGGGTCAGCCTGTCAGTGCTCAGACCATACGCCGCACACTGCATCAAATTGGTCTGCATGGCTGTCGTTCTAGAAGGAAGCCTCTTCTAAAGATGCTGTCAAGATTGTGTGGCTTCAACCAGGTGAGGAGTACCAAGACAAGTGGGTCCTGCCTACAGTGCATGAGTGCTGGGGAGCTACAGTTCTTTGAGGGAACCATGAATGCCAACACGTACTTGGGCATATTGAAGCAGATTATGGTCCCCTCCCTTCGGAGACTGGGATGCAGGGCAATATTTCAACATGATAACGACTCCAAACACACCTCCAAGATGACCACTGCCTTGCTAAAGAAGCTCAGGGTAAAGGTGAAGGACTGGCCAAGCATGTCTCCAGATTTAAACCCTATTGAGCATCTGTGGGCCATCCTTAAACAGAAGGCGGAGGAGTGTCTCTAACATCCACCAGCTCCGGGATGTCATGTCATCATGGAGGAGTGGAAAAGGACTTCAGTGGCAACCTGTGAAGCTCTGGTGAACTCCATGCCCAAAAGGGTTAAGGCAATGCTGGGAAATAATGGTGGCCACACAAAATATTGGCACTTTGGGCCCAATTTGGAAATGTTCACTAAGGGGTGTACTCATTATTTTGGGGGAACAGCAAATGTACACTGTTATACAAGCTGTACACTCACTACTTTACGTTGTAGCAAAGTGTCATTTCTTCAGTGTTATCACTTGAAAAAATATAATCAAATATATCACTTTTGTGAGATACTGTATATATAATATACGATTTTAAATATTCTCATGCCCATTAAAGTATCTGAAAGGACATCAGAGCATCTGAAATGTTCTGATGGATCAGTGTTACTGATTGAGGAGCTTTATGGCTTGAGGGGAAAAACTGTTTGTGAGTCTGGAAGTGCATGCCCGGTGCTCTGGTAGCGTCTACCAGACGGCAGCAGCATGAACAGACCATAGCCTGAGTGGCTGGGATCTTTGATGATGTTCTGTGCTTTCCTCAGGCATCATGAATAGTACATGCCTTGCATGGAGAGGAGATGGCAGCCAATGATGCACTCCACAGACTTCACCATTCTCTGGAGTGACTTGCGGTCTGCATCAGAGCACCTGCCATACCAGTAGCCTGAGAGGATGCTTTCAATGGTGCACCTTTTCACGGCCTTTACCTCTGGGATTACCCGATCAACTTACCTCCTGTTATTTATCAGACCTCAGTTTTAATCGAGTGACGGCACCAAGCGTCTTTGGTTATTTCACACTTGCCCTAGGATCTTTTTATTTAGATTTAATGTCTTTGGAGGGATTACACCAAACTCAGTTTACCAGGCACTGGAATGTAGCGTAAGGCGTAACTTGACCCACTGCAAGGTCAGTTAACTTCCACCCCTGGCTTATGACACGTGTCCTAAGTCTGGAACAGTCCTATCGATCAATCCTCCGATGGAGGAACTTTTTATGTTTAGAACCGGTTCACTCACCGAGCCTGAGGTACTGAGAGTTGCCCCTATCGCTGGCTTTATATAGCCTTTATGTTCTGTTTAAACTATTTTCTGGTTTTCTCCAAGGTGTGGGTATTTCCCAGCTGTAAATCACAAATCCTTTTTTAAAAATCTAATGCTGATCTTCTGTCTGTCTGGGCATTCTCTGCTAAGGTGGGGTCAGAGATCAGATCTTTTTATGGTGTGGACTCAAGTTTCGTATTCCTTCTCAGGAACGAATCCCTGGTCAACCCACTTCTTTTTACCCTACCATATATTATCAAAAATATTATATACTTTATTAAACCTAGAACAAGCACCTCAAGGAATTAATGTATTTTTTAACCAACCTTGGAGCAAACCAGTACCACACACACTCTCACCGACGATCGCATCAACCCCTTTCTCTCAGTTGCCTGCAAGGGACCTGGACGGGGAACTAATATTGTCTCAAGGTCTATGTTTTGATTTATGGAGTATGCGGAATCTCAATGACTACTATCTCTAGTAAAAACAGGGCTGTGGCTCACATGCAGAGGAGTTATGATCAAGCATTTGACATTCACACACACACAGACCAAGAGGGAGAGCTCTTACAAGTTCCTACCTTTATTCAGTCAATCACTAGTACAGCCAGCGCTGGGTTCCGGGAGGGTCCAATAACCAAGAGTTAGAGCAACTCTTCTCGAGTCTTCGCTCCAAAAGCAAAAAAGTGCCCCGTTATCGGACCCTCCAGGCCCTTTTATAAACTTTTTTATTCATGAGGTTCATGAGGGAGGTACACATTCTACGTAACTGTACAATGATTGGTTTACCATAATATCATCATATCGCAGTAATGGATTGTTCATTCCAGCGTTGAACTGTCTGAGAAACTGTTTTTTTCTGTTTTAGAAGTCTGTAGGATGGGAGGAGCAAAAGTGAGGTGTGGACTGCGTTCCCAAATGCAGGGCGGGGGAGGGGTTTGTAACCATTCATTATCACCCCGGGTAGGAAAGTTAATGTGCTGGTGAACTGGCATAGCTTGGTGACACCGGCCGGGGTGCAAGCTGAGGTAAAGGCCCCCTGTTGCA
Organism: Esox lucius; assembly: GCF_011004845.1. Classification (NCBI taxonomy): domain Eukaryota; kingdom Metazoa; phylum Chordata; class Actinopteri; order Esociformes; family Esocidae; genus Esox; species Esox lucius. The sequence goes on from NC_047587.1 coordinate 40,054,922, forward strand.
AGCTGTTGTAAAGGTATTTTGGTAGAACTTTCCTCATATCTGCTCTATTAAAATCGCATTAGCAGCTGCCTCTGGGAGGGCGTCCTTTAATTACTCCATACTGGACTTCCAGCGCGCACGTTTTATCCGCCTGCGGGGTTACATAGACTGCTGTGATAATACCTGAGCTGAATTCCCATGGAAGGTAAATTTACAGACAGTAGCTTTACAGACACTAGCTCTTTGTCTGGTATAGCACTGCAACATCCGTTCCCAAGCAAGTTAACCATAATGCAGACCCCTCCGCCCTTACTGATATCTATGCTGCCAGTGGATAGAAAAGCCAGCAGGAGTGACGCACCGAAGGATCCAGCCATGATTCCACGAATGATAGCACACAGCAGTTTGCAATATCCTGTTGAATGTTAATCCGCGCGTGTAGTTTGTCCATTTTATTGTCCAGGGATTGAACATTTGCGATTAGTATGGTCTGTAATGGCAGATTGCAGTATCTTGTCTGAGATCTGCATAGGACACCGGCACTAATGTCCCTCTTCTTTCTCTTCAGTCTGCTTATTGGTAAACAAATCTGTGGCAAAACAAAATTATTCCTGCAGTCGGTCCGGTGAGTAGTGTAAAAGTCTGTGTTCATTATATGTATTTAAAAATAATTATACTGTAAAAAATTATATCAGATTAGATTGAGGGACATACGATTCCTATAATAATTTTATTTTAATAGCAATCATCCACTGAAAACACATTTAAACAATTAAGTCTATGTCCTTAATATTATTGAAATTACGTAGAGTGGGGATAACAAGTATTTGATACACTGCCGATTTTGCAGGTTTTACCACTTACAAAGCATGTAGAAGTCTGTAATTTTTATCATAGGTACTCTTCAACTGTGAGTGACGGAATCTAAATTTTTTTTAAAATAATTTTCAAGTAATTAATTTGCATTTTATTGCATGACATAAGTATTTGATACATCATAAACTTAATATTTGGTACAAAAACATTTGTTTGCAATTACAGAGATCATACGTTTCCTGTAGTTCTTGACCAGGTTTGCACACATTGCAGCAGGGATTTTTGCCCACTCCTCCATACAGACCTTCTCCAGATCCTTCAGGTTTCGGGGCTGTCGCTGGGCAATACAGACTTTCAGCTCCCTCCAAAGATTTTCTATTGGGTTCAGGTCTGGAGACTGGCTAGGCATCTTCAGGACCTTGAGATGCTTCTTACGAAGCCACTCCGTAGTTGTGCTGGCTGTGTGTTTCGGGTCGTTGTCATGCTGGAAGACCCAGCCGCGACCCATCTTCAATGCTCTTACTGAGGGAAGGAGGTTGTTGGCCAAGATCTCGCGATAAATGGCCCCATCCATCCTCCCCTCAATACGGTGCAGTCGTCCTGTTCCCTTTGCAGGAAAGCATCCCCAAAGAATGATGTTTCCACCTCCATGCTTCACGGTTGGGATGGTGTTCTTGGGGTTGTACTCATCCTTCTACTTCCTCCAAACATGGCAAGTGGAGTTTAGACCAAAAAGCTAAATTTTTGTCTCATCAGACCACATGGCCTTCTCCCATTCCTCCTCTGGATCATCCAGATGGACATTGGCAAACTTCAGACGGGCCTCGACATGCGCTGGCTTGAGTAGGGGGACCTTGCGTGCGCTGCAGGATTTTAATCCATGACAGCATACTGTGTTACTAATGGTTTTCTTTGAGATTGTGGTCCTAGCTCTCTTCAGGTCATAGACCAGGTCTTGCTGTGTAGTTCTGGGCTGATCTCTCACCTTCCTCATGATCATTGATGCCCCACGAGGTGAGATATTGCATGGAACCCCAGACCGAGGGAGATTGACCGTCATTTTGAACTTCTTCCATTTTCTACTAATTACAATTACAACACTCTATTTTAGTCTCATCTGATCATAGAACTCGGTTCCAAGTTCTAATGACGTTTCGCAAACTCCAAATTGTGAAATTCAATGGTTGATAAAAGTAGAGGATTTGTTCAAGAATGATTGGCATATACTTTACATTTTCTATCAATACTAGAAGCCCTGTATAAATTCCCCTGTAAAAGTGTCAAGCTCTACCAAGTTCATATTAACAGGTATATGTTGAATTTATGGTTATTAGAGTAAACTGTCTTGGTCAAAGATAGAACAGATTTTTCACTTGTTTTTATAAATTCATCAATGTCAGATTTTCGTTTCTTGGGATGTAAACTGCTGTGTGCAGAAACATGCAAAAATCTAATAATATACCAGAAAACGTGTTTGTTTTCAGAGTATAATTGCCATTTTACTAACAATACAATATCAGACCAAGTACAATTGTACCTATTGATATTAAAATCTGAAGAACATCATTTTTAGGTTTAGGTAGGAGGATGGCTTTGGTTGAAGACCCTTGGTTTTCTGTGAAGCTGTTCTCATTAGGATGAAGGTTGTGGGACAGTGAAATTTATGCCATTGGCCTGCATGTTTACGTGTACGGTTGGCTGATCACACGTAATATGCTGGGTGAACTGGACTATTGACTCACTCTGATATGAATCTGGCATCAATCTATTAAACCTATTTTTATATTCCTGCATTCCTGTTTATGGATGTATTGCTTGCTTAGTGCCCTCCCCCCAATATTTTCTCTTCGATTTTGGAACCGTTGTTTAAATAACTCTTTGCAAAGGGTTCAATATTGTGTTCTTCAAAGAAATTCCTGTATTTGGTTCTAACTAGAACACTATAAGAAGGGTTCCATCAAGAACCATTTTATAATCTAAAGGTTTATCAAACTGCATTAACTTATTTTAGAGCAGGAGCATGGTCATTGCACTGTACCCACTTGACCCAAACATTTTTATATCACCAAGAAGGCCAAGGTCCCTGTTTCACGTGAAAAAGGTATATATATATATGTATATATATATATATATATGTATATAATTTGAAATTATGTAATTTATATTATATACTAGAACCATAATTTTTAATTAAAGTATATTAGTTTTTATTTAACCTTTTTACGCGTAAGTTTCAACTATAACTTAACGGACCTCTGGTGTGGGTTTTCAGTACTCAGTTACATTTCCAGAATGTAATTACGACGTCACAATACAGTTCATCCAGAGCTTCCCAAAAACCCCACGCTGCTTAGTAGTTATGCATCTAGTTTCTGATTTGGATTTTATTAGCAAATTACTACCATCAGTAATAATGTTAAAAGGTATACTGTGTAATTATTGACCAACCGTAGAAATTGCTGTCCTTTTTCTAAAGATCGCAGCGCAAAAGATACTGATGCGCTTCACCAGTGGTATCAATAAAACATACGCTAACTATCCGGCAATAGGTGGTGTCAAACCATTTATTTACGTAATTATTTAGAAGCTTTTAAAAGTTTATGGCACATTATTAATTCTGATTCTTGCATTTTTAGTAATAGACAAATACGATCAGTGAATTTTTTTTTTTTGAAGATTACGTTGAGCTTTATTTTTTTAGCTAATTAATGTCTTTAACCCTTTTGCACCCCTCGGGCATTTTTGTACATTTTTCTAATTTTCTTTTTTTTGATTTGGGGATCATTTTGTCTGTGTTGCATGTTACATTTTTGAAATCCAATGTCTTTAACTCTTTCATGTCTTTCATACTCTGTTTATGAATTTTGCACCCTCTTGACACCTTCGTGGACAAAAATGTCACATTGACTTCCATTAAAAGTCACACACATGTGCGCACAGGCGCGCGCGCACACACATGCATGCACACACCCACACACACATATACAGACGTGCGCACACGCACGCGCGTGCACACATACACACAAGTGTGCACACCAAAACTTTTGGGGCACCTTGGTAGTCACATGGCTCAAAAAAATTTAAATACAAGAATTTCATCCATTGGCCTACAATGGGAAAATGGTTGAATCTGGTTGAATCTGGTAGAAGAGTTGTGTGCACGTGTGTGTGTGCGTGCGCACGCATGTGTGTGATGGAATACAGTCAAAATTTCAAATATCACTACTTTTCTTCAAAATGAAATGCTTACATTACAGTATGCATGGTTTTATACTCTATTGGCAGTGAGATAAAAAAATATTTTTTAAATGGAAGTCAATGGGACATTTTTGTCCATGAAAATACATTTTGTTGCTAATCTTTGACATATCCAAGACTCTAATCACCACCAAAGCCCCATGCCTCTACTATTTATTATATGGAAAATATTATTTTTGTAATTATTTTTTGTAATAAATAATGAGGTAATTCAAACAATCAAGCTGGCATTTAAAGGGTTAAAATCCAGAAAATTATTGAATGTTTCGTTGTTTTGAGCAGGTTTCAAGTTCTTTAAGAGATTTATGAAAAAAAAAGCTGAAAGAAATATTAATGTATAAATATTTAATATATATCAGTTTATTGTACGTGTAAATTTTTGTCCACGAAGGTGTCCAAAGGGTAGTAAATTTGAGGGGTGCACAAGGGATATGCACAGCCATGTTTATTTATTTTGCATTGTATTCTGGGCAGGGGTGAAAATCTGATATCAACTTTGGAAGGGACAATTACATGAAATATTCTCAAGAGCAATTCCTCAGGGGGACACCAAAAGTAGTGCTGTAGTACTGTTTTAGTTGCCATTGGTTTGCTCGCTACTGCAGCTCTGCAAATTCAACTATTGCGTGTGTCAACCCTACCAACATAAAACAAATTGACTGGATCAACCTCATGTTAGCTACTTGCATTGAGATGGTTAATACGAATACAGTCAATCAGCTTAGGAAAACTTTCTACAAGTCATGTTACCCGTTTGTAGGTTTTGTTTGTTTCTCAACCAAAGATAAAGAAAAGGTGATAAGATGAGTAACTCTGAGACCAGACGGTCATTTACATTTGTTCATCTTCCAGAGAGACTTCTACATGCTTTGTAAGTGGGAAAACTTGCAAAATCTGCAGTGTATCAAATACTTGTTCTCCCCACTGTATATAAAAAATCAATCATATAAGATTTTCTTTAGACTTTAAGAATATGTTGTTGTGTTTTTGTCTTTGTTTTGTATAGGTATTTTATAGGAACCAATCCTATCAGATAACTTCTGGGCAAATATTTACTTAGAAATCGCTGTATATTAAATCCACACGAATAACTAATAATACCTACATGTATCCAAGCATGTATAGTGTCTTTCTTAAATGCGATAGATGAAGACAAATAGTAAATGTTAAATCACTTTATTAATTACTTTGTTCAATCAATCAATCAATCAAATTAGAAGGGTGAAATTTAGGAAGAAACCTAGAGAGGACCCTGGCTCAAAGGGGTGACCAGTCCTCTTCTGGCTATGCCGGGTGAGATATTAAGAGTCCAATTGGAATAATTTATAAATGCATGAGGGTTAAATCCAGTGTCTATTTAAATTTATGCTAGGTCAGAAGTATGACCAGATGGACAAGGACAGGGACAGCAAACGGACCCCCCAAACCAGGTACTCCGCAGGTGTGGACCAGGACCTCATGTCCTCCTAAAGTTTAAAACGGGAGGAGACTTGGAATATGGACAGGGCCTAACAGGCAGGAAATCAATCCAGCCTCATTGCCAGGCATCAACCAAAGGGACACCCACCAACTGCAAACACCCTGAATGAGGACTGAGTATTGCCACACATTTAATCACATTTTTATTAAAAGCAAAATAAAATTACTTAACCCTTAACTGAAACGAAAACGCGCGTGGAGGACGCGCGCCAGCCCTCCGGACGTGGTGTTCGGCGCACGTCATCGCCGGCCTTCTAGCCACACCGCTCCTCCTCCCACGGCACTGTCATGTTTTGTTATTGCACGCACCTGATGTCCATTCCCTCATTAGATCGCATATATAAGTTCCTGTGTTTCTGGCTGTCTTTGTGTGGTATTGTTCTATGTCCTTTGACTGTACTGGAGTATACGGATGCACGCTTGTTTTGTGCTTGTGCACTTTTGTTTTGCGTGTCATTTCATTGTGTTCAATACAAAAAACGTTCATCGCCCCCCTGCATTTGGCTCGCCTTTTTTTGACGCACTCCACTACACCCACACCGTGACATTAACATTATTTTTAATTGCTTAAAATTTCCACCAGTTCTAACATAAAGGGTTTTGAGAACATATGTTTGGTATTTCAGAAATAGTTAATATTAGCATACTTATTTGTTTTTTCATCCTGTCTTCTTGATTTGCCAAATAAATAGGAATAAAGCTCTTGAGACAACTGAAATAAAGGCATTTATTTTAAGCAATGGAGGAATACTCAGTTTGTTATTGCCCTGAAAACAAGCTGTTGGCCATATTTCTCCTACAGGTAAGCTTTCCATAAGTAGCAAGCTAGGTACCTCATATTAGTAATACTAGCTACTCATATACAGTTGTGCTGATAAGTTTGCATACCCTGGTAGAAATTGTGACATTTTGGCATTGATTTGGAAAAAAACTGTATTTTATTTTATTATACATGCACATTTCGAATTTGATGCCAGCAACACGTTTCATAAAAGCCGGGACAGGGGCATGTTTACTCTTTTAACTATACCCTGTAAGCGTTTGGGAACTGAGGAGACCAATTGCTGTAGCTGTGATTGGTTGATTGGCTCCTTTTTAAATCATAATGATAACAAATATCACCCGAATGGCTCTGATCAAAAGTTATATACCCTTGGATGTTTGGCCTTATTACAGACACACAAGGTGACACACACAGGTGAAAATGGCAATTAAAGGTGAATTTCCCACACCTGTGGCTTTTTAAATTGCAATTAGTGTCTGTATATAAGTCAATGAGTTTGTTAGCTCTCAGGTGGATGCACTAAACAGGCAGAAAATAAATGTCAAAAGACCTGTGTATGAAGGTAATGGAACTTTATAAAGATTGAAAAGGATATAAAAAGATATCCAAAGCCTTCCAAATTCCAGTCAGTACTGTTCAATCACTTATTAAGTGGAAAATTAGGGGTTCTCTTGATGCCAAGCCAACACCTTGACACGTCTCACAGCTTCTGGCACACTGTAATTTGGAATAACAAGACCAAAATAGAGCTTTATGGTCATTGTGAAGCATGGTGGTGGCTCACTGATATGTTGGGGGTGTGTGAGCTGTAATGGCACGGGGAAACTTTTCAAAAATGATGGCAAGTTGAATACAACATGTTATCAGAAAAAATTTACATTCTTCTGCACGAAAACTGTGCATGGGACGCTCTTGTACTTTCCAGCACGACAATGACCCTAAGGCCAAGTTAACCCTCCAGTGGTTACAGCAAAAAAATAATCAGGTCCTCTGACCTTAATATCATCAAGCCACTCTGGGGAGATCTCAAAGGTACAGTTTATGCAAGACGACCAAAGACTTTGCATGACCAGGAGGGATTTTGCCAAGGGCAGCAAGGGCCTCATAGACAACTATTACAAGAGACTGCATGCTGTCATTGATGTTAAAATACACAGTATTAAGATCTAAGGGTCTGCAGACATTTGAACAGGGGTCAGTTCAGTTTTTTCTTTGTTGCCATGTTTTGTTTTATGGTTGTGCCATTCTGTTATGACCTACAGTTGAATGTGAATCCCATAAGAAATACAAGACGTGTTTTGCCTGCTCACTCATGTTTTCTTTACAAATGGTACATAGTGGGGAGTGGGGAGAACAAGTATTTGATACACTGCCGATTTTGCTGGTTTTCCTACTTACAAAGCATGTAGAGGTCTGTATTTTTATCATAGGTACAATTCAACTGTGAGAGACGGATTTTAAAACAAAAATCCAGAAAATCACATTGTATGATATTTGAATAATTAATTAGCATTTTATTGCATGACATAAGTATTTGATCACCTACCAACGAGTAAGAATTCCGGCTCTCACAGACCTGTTAGTTTTTCTTTAAGAAACCCTCCTGTTCTCCACTCATTACCTGAATTAACTGCACCTGTTTGAACTCGTTACCTGTATAAAAGACACCAGTCCACACACTCAATCAAGCAGACTCCAACCTCTCCACAATGGCCAAGACCAGAGAGCTGTGTAAGGACATCAGGGATAAAATTGTAGACCTGCACAAGGCTGGGATGGGCTACAGGACAATAGGCAAGCAGCTTGGTAAGGAGGCAACAACTGTTGGCGCAATTATTAGAAAATGGAAGATGTTCAAGATGACGGTCAATCTTCCTCGGTGTGGGGCTCCATGTAAGGTCTCACCTTGTGGGGCATCAATGTTCATGAGGAAGGTGAGAGATCAGCCCAGCCCTACACAGCAGGACCTTGTCAATGACCTGAAGAGAGCTGGGACCACAGTCTCAAAGAAAACCATCAGTAACACACTACACCGTCATGGATTAAAATCCTGCAGCACACGCAAGGTCCCCCTACTCAAGCCAGCACATGTCCAGGCCCGTCTGAAGTTTGCCAATGTCCATCTGGATGATCCAGAGGAGGAATGGGAGAAGGCCATGTGGTCTGATGAGACAAAAATTGAGCTTTTTGGTCTAAACTCCACTTGCCATGTTTGGAGGAAGAAGAAGGATGAGTACAACTGCAAGAACACCATCCCAACCATGAAGCATGGAGGTGGAAACATCATTCGTAGGGGATGCTTTTCTGCAAAGGGGACAGGACGACTGCACCATATTGAGGGGAGGATTGATGAGGCCATGTATCGTGAGATCTTGACCAACAACCTCCTTCCCTCAGTAAGAGCATTGAAGATGGGTCGTGGCTGGGTCTTCCAGCATGACAACGACCCGAAACACATAGCCAGGGCAACTAAGGAGTGGCTCCGTAATAAGCATCTCAAGGTCCTGGAGTTGCCTAGCCAGTCTCCAGACCTGAACCCAATAGAAAATCTTTGGAGGGAGCTGAAAGTCTGTACTGCCCAGCGACAGCCCCGAAACCTGAAGGATCTGGAGAAGGTCTGTAAGGAGGAGTGGGCCAAAATCCCTGCTGCAGTGTGTGCAAACCTGGTCAAGAACTACAGGAAACGTATGATCTCTGTAATTGCAAACAAAGGTTTCTGTACCAAATATTAAGTACTGCTTTTCTGATGTATCAAATACTTATGTCATGCAATAAAATGCAAATTAATTACTTGAAAATCATACAATGTGATTTTCTGGATTTCTGCTGGATTCCGTCTCTCACAGTTGAAGTGTACCTATGATGAAAATTACAGACTTCTACATGCTTTGTAATTTTATTTTAATTACAAACTCAAATGCCAATTCCCATAGACATTTGGTGCTCCTAGTCTTAATCCCCCAGTTGGCATATCCAAAGCAATAGTCTCTACTCCCAAGCTTTCATTTTTTACACAAAGTCAGGGGTTATTAATTAAGAATGAATTGGAGGCTTTGAAGGTTAATTTACAGGATCAATAACTGACAAATTCCCCAGTACAATTGTCTGATCTGTTTATAACCTAGAGTGTGTAGTTGCCAATTTAAAAGTCCCAAAATGTTACCTATTATAACTAGTGTTATTTTGGCATTGTAGCATGTTGAGTGCGGTCACAAATAGTCAACATTGTGTGATCATTTTGCTTAGAATTTCATAAATCTTGGGTTTGGAAAAAGATACAGGTAAGCTGTTTCACCCATTACTTAGGTGTAGCCCCCAGTTGACATATCCAAAGCACAAATATCAAGTTACCAGCTTGTTAATGGTACCTATTGTTGTTTCTGCACCAAGATAAATGACAAAACGTTGTAAAATTGCATGCAACTAACAGAGGAGTGTGTTTTGTGTTTTCTCAGAATTAGGAATAAGATTGAGGGGTCAGGATTGATCAGGTTTTTGAGCAGCTATTTGAAAAAAGCAACAGTATGGGTAAGTGTTATGGAATGAAATTCTGACACTTAATGAATACAGTTTAAACACACAGTGATGTAAGTATATATTACATTATTGGCTTCAATTATTACAATTTTTATTATTTTTTATTAACCCAGCCAATAGTGTCATAGCCGGACAATAACGTAAGAACCTATTACAGCATGAGCAAAAAGTTATTACGTTATTGGTTCAGAGAAGTTATTACATTATTGGTAAGTTATTACATTATTGACTTTTATTACATTAAGAATGGAAAATGTATGACGTTATTGGCAGTTATTACATTAACAGTAGTTATTACATAATTAGCTGCTACAACATGATTGCCATCCATAGTAGTAACCACAACTGGTAAGCATATAAACCATGTGAACACTGGCAATGTCTTTCAACATGGAGCAGGATCGAAAGCAAGGCAGAGGAATAAATCAGAGAGCCTCTGGACAGGGTCAAAACTGAACTGCAGTGAACCATCGCATTGGCATCCCAAAACTCCACAGTGTTGGCACACTCTCATTGGACAATGAGCAACTGTCCATGTGCCTGGACAACGTGGAGGAAACATATTCATGTGTGTAGCCATATCCGAAGATGGGATGGTAGGACATAAGCCACTTCTTGGGTTTTACAATGCTGTGGCTGCATACCTCATTGAGGTCCACAATTACATTTTGTGTAATAATGTTAAGCTCCATCATTCAGAGGTGGTTTAGGAATGGTTTTGGGACAATCCTAGATTACTGACCCTAAACTTGGCCCCACAATGACCTTTTCATTATGGAGGTGGATAGAAAATTACTGTAGTATGAGCAAACATTGACATTTCTTTATGATAGTCTTTGTTACAGTTGATTAGACAATAAACATGTTATAATAAAAGTTACCTTCTTAGCATCAGTGATTGTAGAAGATGTCTACATTTCTCACACTTCTAGTTATGGGATAGAAATTCCGGTAATGATTTCAGCTGTGGTGGGTAATGCACAGCTAGAGTCTTGCTTGATATGAAAACAGTGAAATAAACTGTAACAGATCACCTTTAGCACTTCAAATAGTCATTCTGAAACACGTGTCTTACAACACTTAGTTGTGAAAAAAGGTCCTTTGTGATAATCGGTTGTGTGTTTTGTACTAAGAGTGGTGAAATATTACCACATACTGGTGTGAATAGTACCAAAGCGTCCAAAAAAATCTAAATTCCAGTTGTACTAAACACTTTGTGATTAAAACAAACAAGGCCTTGAAGGGCAGGGGCTCTCCCGACCTGCGTACTGGCACCTGACGTTTTCCATTGCTTGAGCTCTTATTTCTCTTACGTTATTAGCAAAAAAATAGTGTTGAGCACCTGTCCATAACATTTGGAAGATGATGCTCTAACTGAACAGACTCTTTGTGGTCCAATGGGCTTAAACTCTAGACATTGTGTGCATAAGTTTGTAATAAATATATTCTGCAGCTCATTTGTTTCAATTTATGCTTTCAGGTTTACAAAAAAATCTCCATTCTCATGCTTACCCGAACCAAATTGTCAAGCTCCTCTAAAATCACTCTCACATTCTCAAGAAGTGATTTCACCTTGTCTAACAGTGGTCTCACCTTGTATAATAGTGATCTCACCTTATCTAATAGTGGTCTTACCTTGTATAATAGTGATCTCACCTTGTCTAATAGTGGTCTCACCTTGTCTAATAGTGGTCTCACCTTGTCTAATAGTGGTCTCACCTTGTATAACAGTGGTCTCACCTTGTATAATAGTGATCTCACCTTGTATCACACATAACCCCAACAATCACAGTCAAAATGAGGTTCAAGTGTGCAGCACATTCTTTGTGAAGGGGGGTGTACAACAGTGTTGATTTCAATTGGATATATTTGGTTGTCTCTTTCATCTCATTGCCCTTTCCAATAATTGGCTTGTAAGGTGACGTTTTTCTGCTGGAAGGAGAACGGTGTGACTATTTTTCTTTTAAATGGGTTGATCATGTCTGTGAGCTGGAGGGAAGTTTCCTGTATCCCCCTATTTAACATGTTGACCCACTCAAGCATGATTTTTCAATAAAATGTTTATGAGGAACTCTATTTAGTATTGCTCAGAATTTAATAATTCTCGAAGGATGTATACCTCCTCCTGCATTTTAACATAATTAACAAAACATTTCCACAAGATCAAATGGGAATCACTAAGAAACCGAACAGCTGTGTGCCCGGCTTTGATCGTGTAAGTATGATGCATGTATGTTGATCATGCAAACTCCAATTAATCAGTTTGATTCCAAATCATTAATTGATTTCGGTTTTGTTTGTATACATTCATGTTTACAAGTAATTTGTTAGGAACTCCATTATGTGACAAAACATGATAGGTCAATGATATAAAAAACCAAGCCAGTTATATTTTGCAGTGCATTGATTACATTTTTGACAAGCTTGTTTTCAAATGAAAAACATTTATTTCATTTCTTTGAGCTGAATGATAACAGCTCCAAAAACAATGAAACTAGTAGTCTGTTTCCCATTCTTTTACATCAGCAACCTTGTAATATATCCTGACATGGTTACTGTATTGACGTCAAGAAATATTTGTTATAAATCCATAAATCTTAGTAAAATACAACTAAAGCACAAGCCAGTTCCATTGCTCAGTGCAACCTTTTCATTTTGAAGAGATTTTATAAGAAAATGTGGAAACAGTAAGCCAGTAAATTTGTTTTATCTCCCAAAATAACACAAATAGCATGCTGTGTATCTCCTCCATGCTCTTGAGACTGTACTGGGAGACACAGCAAACCTCACGACGGCATGTATGGATGTGCCATCCTGGAGGAACTGGATTACCTGTGCAACCTGAATTTGCTATCAGTAGTATAGCAAAAGGCAAAACTAAAGAATGGTCAATCAGGAAGGATAAGGAGAGTGCAATTGTCTGTGGCCACCACCTGCAAAACCATTCCCTTTTTAGGGGTTGCTTTGCTAATGCTTCTCCAGGTCACCTGTTGTCATTTTCATTTGCACCAAACTAGGTGACATTGATTCACAATCACTTATGCTTCCTAACTGGACAGACTGATATCCCTGAAGTTTAATTGACCAGGTGCTATACGTGTTCCCTTCATTTTATTGAGCAGTGTATTTGGTTAGAGCCTGGGGAGTGCCATATCAAACCAATCCATTAAAATGTCCAATATTTCAACATTAAGAAATCTGCTCACTGTTAGAGCTTGCTCTTGACAGCTTGTGCTTTGTTATTAAGTTTATATTCATCAATCTCCAAGAACACTTTCTGAAGTACTTGAAAAGCTCTGGTTGGTATCTCAGGTACAGTGCATATGTGTCTGAGCACCATGGCCGATGCAAGAGCCACACTCCCCAAATCGTTAAGAACTTCCATGACCTTGATTATGATCCCCATATCCTCAAGGTGATTGCTGGCATCCACGCCTTTTCCTCTGATGTTGAATATTCCCATAACCTTCTCCTTAACAGCCAGCATAGTACTTTGTCCATGTCGCGTTGGTAAATCAAAAGAAGGGAACCAGGCAAGCCTAGTTCTGCCAGCCCACCATTAGAAGGGATGAATGTTGTTGCCCAGGCTGGATTGGATTAGTGGTTGTGACAGACTGTGTCTTTAACCACTACGCTATTTAAATAGTGGGTGTGGGTGCACGTGATACGTGTGTAGAGATGTGGTGTCTGTTTACTTGCATTGTCAAACCAATTAGTCGAAACTCCAGGTTCCCTACATTAGTTAACATCCAAACCAACAACAGGCATAACAGGATTCCTACACTACATTAAACACATTACTGTAGATGGCAATCTTATAGCTATACAGTACCTAAAATTAAAACTATGACTCAAATCACTCCATGGCTGGTTCGTTTCTTTAGAAAACAAATAGACAGTTGAATAGGTAACCACTATGCCAGTGACCTACGCTGTGTAAATTGAAAACGAGAGTAATATGAACTAATCCTAATGCCTAATTTGTGGCAAGGATCAAACCCTTGTCCCCAACGTGACAGTCCACATCTCTTACCACTACACTATGTTGGGGAGGGCTAGCTAATAGTTATACAGTACCTATAATGAAAACATTGACTCAAATCACTCCATGGCTGGTTTGTTTCTTTAGAAAACAAATAGATATTTGAACAGGTAACTGCTACACCATGTGAACTACACTGGGTCAAAATGAGAGCAATATGAACAAATCCTAATGTCTGATTTGTTTGGTCTGTGGTGAAGATCAAACCCCCGTCGCCTCTGTGACAGTTCGCCTTTTTAACCACAACACTATTTAACAATGGTCAGTCAGTCAGTCACTCACATTCACTCATCTTGGTTGGCTCCACTGACACGGTCCAGCAAAAATTGTACTCAACATTTTGACATCCATCTTATGTGAACATGATGCTTTAGATTTTTTTGCCTTGCTGTCCCCTATTTACAAGCATTTTCATGAAGCTTGGACAGGAACCTTCCTCAGACTGCAGAGGAATGTTAGTTATCCTTTTATACTAGGCATTTACAAATACATTTACAGTAATACTTACATGAAAAAACTGGTAGTTATCCAGATTTGAAACAATAAAATTATCTCTGACAGTAACACACACACCTCGTTGATGCTGAAGATACTGACACAGCACATGTCCATACATTGCCACATTCACTGAGAAAAAAAGTAAAAAGAATTCCCTAGCTACCTGTTAATGAACATTTTAAGTGTCCCCCACACACAGCAGTATGTGTTTGCTTCAGAAAATGTGTGTGTGTGTGTGAGAGACCTTATTATTTTAATGTAAATGTAATACTGACCTGTTATCAGGCTGACCTTTTAGTCTGAGAGAGAACATCAGTTTCTCTCTCAATTTAGAACAACAATTTAGTGGCATAATCATTCAAGTATTTCATTAAGGGTAAGCTAATAAGGGGAAATTTACTGAATACGACAAGGGAGGAAATGCTTTCAAAACAATGAACAAAAATCTGCTCTGGACAGAATTTGAAAGACTGACTTTCTACAACAGAATGAAATACATTCATAGTTCTTAGCAATGAAGTTTCAGACTGATGTTCTAGAAAGAACATGAAAATGGAGACAAAAGAAAACATTGGTTATTCAAGAAGCACTCTACTTACCTTTCGGTATATACAGCTCCGGAAAGAAAATCCTTTCCAAAAAAGTTGAAAAGGAAACTCTTGAGGGAGGAACAGAAGTGTTCAATTTGCAGTGGTCTTTTAATTTTAACCCTTCTGTTCCTCACTCAAAACCTTCCTTTCTGACTTTTTTGGAAAGGAAAGAAAAAGGGGCAGTGGTCTCTTAATTTTTTTACAGGTTTTGTTAAGTTGGCTGTTCACCAAAATATATTCAAGTTACAGTTAAAGGAAACATTTAATTTTTTTTATCCTGGGGCCTTTTTTTGGGTTATCTAGCCTAACCCTGGACTATGGAGACGATTTTTTTTAAATGGAGCCTCTCCCAGCTACAATGAAAGTGAATGGGGCAAAGAGTTTAGCGTGCAAAATTACAAGATACATTCGGCTTTCCAAAACGGGAAGGACAGGGTATATTGATAGGTCTTCGTATGTTCTCCGAAAACAATTTGGGTAAAAACGAACATTGTTTCAGTAGTTATTGCTGTTTACTCTTTCTGGAAAAAGGATAAGCAGCTGCCGCATGGATGAATCTGTCTGTGAGGAGGCTGTATCTGTATCACGTTAGCTAGTATAGACCACATCAAACAAAAATGCCAACAAGTTCAATTAGCTGCTGGTAAACCAACGCTAATCTGTCTGCAAGGAGGATTTATCCGGCAAAAAAGTGTGTTTACTAAACTGCAGCTCAGCGTAGGAGTGGGATTTATTGCTACCTAATGCCAGAGAACCTTCATGTTGTCACGGATGAGGTTTTGGTAGTAGAGAGACACAGGCGCAGAGTCGAGGTCGTCCCAGTAATCCATGTTTTAATGAAGCAAAAAAGAAACCAAATACAACAAACAAAAGGCAGCAACCAGTGACATGGGCTTAACTGAAAACAGGAAAACCAAAATGAACCACACCAACCTGGCCAACAAACTGAACTTAAATAGGGTCCCCAATTGGAGGCAATAACCAACACCTGCCTCCAATTGGGGAAACCAAAAAAAGGATTAGATGTGGCCAGAGGCCACCTCCTGTCCTGTCCAGCCAGGATGTGACAGTACCCCCCCCAAAAGGCGCGGGCTCCCGACCGCAAGACCGGGACGACCACACCCAGACAGGCGGAGGAGCCGGCGGCGGAGTAGGAGCCGGCGGAGGAGCCGGAGACGGGGGAGCCGGCGGAGGAATAGGAGCCGGTGGAGGGTCAACAGCCGGCGGCGGAGCAGGAGACGGGGGAGCCGGCGGAGGGCCAGCAGCCGGCGGAGGAGCAGGAGACGGAGAAATCCGCGGGCCCAGTCATCCGCGGGCTCGGGCGGCGGCGGCCAGTCATCCGCGGGCTCGGGCGGCGGCGGCCAGTCCACGGCGGGTCCTGGCGGCGGCGAAAACAGGGCAGCGGGAGGAGCTGGCGGCTGAGGCCACATAGAACATAACCATTGAAACAATGCTCATTTTGGCACAATGTTTTCACAAGAACATACAGAGACCTATATCAATACACCATGGCTTTCCCATTTTGGAAAACCGAATGATTCATATTAATTTTGAATGCTATATCCATTGCCCCATTCACTTTCATTGTAGCTGGGAGAGGCTTCCTTTTAAAAAATCGTAAACTATCAAAACTATTAGTTCCAAAATGTTATATTTCCACAGTCCAGGATAGATAATAAAGTTCAGGCTAGATAATAAAAAATACTTCCCCAGGATATAAAATAGCAAACATTTCCTTTAAATACTGAATATGGGCTTAAATTGCAGTCGCTCAGCTGCAATTTAAAAACTGGTGGAAAGATTAAAGAATTATAGCTCTTTAATACGTAGCCCCCTCTTTTTCAAGCGACAAAAAGTAATTGGACAGTTGACTGTTTCGTGGACAGATGTGGGCTCTTCTTTTGTAATTTCTTTAACAATTAAGCAGGTATAAGGTCTGGAGTGTATTCCAGGTGGGGCATTCACATTTGGAAGCTGTTACAGTGAATCCACAACATGCGGACAAAGGAGCTCTCAATGCATGTGAAACAGATCATCCTTAGGACGCAAAAAAAGTGAAATCCATCAGAGAGATAGCCAGAACATTAGGAGTGGCCAACAGTTTGGTACATTCTGAAAAAAGAAGAACACACAGGTGAGCTCTTCAACACAAAAACTTCACGAGAGCAAATACAGAGAGTTCACCACAAGGTGCAAACCTCAAGAATAAAAAGGTCAAATTACACAAATCTCTAGTGGACATCACTGCATGGGCTCATGAACTCTTCCAAAATGCATTGTCTGTGAGCACAGTAAGTCGTTGCATCCACAAATGCAAGTTTTTGTCAGGACTCTGCCCTCCTGAGCTGTTTGTCTGTCATTACATCTCCCCGAGTACCAGTCTCCTTGTTCCTGGCACTCCACGAAGGCACCCGTAATCACCACTGATCCTGAGCACCTGCACCAGTCTACACACCTGGGGGGCTGATTGCCACTCTCCCTATGAATAGGAGAGTTCTGCTTTCAGTCCCTGCCGGATTATTGTACAGCCACGTAATTACTACAGTGTTCTCTACTTACTTAAGCAAGCTATCCGAATTCCTCTAGTATCCTGTTTTTTGTTATCTTCTGCTCACCGTGTCTTTTCCGTCGTTTCCAGACCCTTGTTCCGAGACCCGTCCTGCACCTCCCCTCCCAACTACCTGGATCACCTATCTGCCTTCTCGTTATCGACCTTCCCCTGTATTGACTCCCCGCTCTGTTAACTGAACCCTGCCTGACTATTCGACCATTCTTGCCTCCCGGACTTCGTACCTCTGCTACCCACTATCCACCCTCCAACAATACATTCATACCCACCTACGTAATTCTTACGTATCTCCACTATCATCTCAGACTACTACAATAATCATCATCATTGTCCTTTTACCCCAGTGTCTGTATCTGCTTCTGGATCCTACCTCTGTCCTGAGTCCCGGGAATCGTGACAGTTTTAAAACCATATACAGTATAAACAAGATCCAGAAACACTGCCGCCTTCTCTGGGCCCGAGCACATTTAAGATGAACTGAGGCAAAGTGAAAAACTGTCCTGTGGTCTGACTGATCAAAATGTGATTTTCGGGGGAGGAATCATAGACACTGCATCCTCCGGACTAAAGAGGAGCGGGACCATCCGGCTTGTTATTTGCGCACAGTTCAAAAGCCAGCATTCGTGATGGTATGGGGATGCATTTGTGCACATGGCATGTGATATGGCATGTGACTTGCACATCATTAAAGGCACCATTAATGCGGAACCAACAGTTGCATCAAAAATGTGCATACTCTTGGAGAATTGGTAATATACAGAAGGGTTCAAATTAAGAGACCACTGAATTGAACGCTTGTTTTTCTCACTCAAAACATTCCTTTTCAACTTTTTTGAAAAGGAAAGAAAAAAGTGCAGTGGTCTCTTAATTTTTTCTGAAGCTGTATGTACAATTGTAAAGAAAAACATGAATGAGCAGGCAAAACAAATGTATTTTATTTCTTATGGGATTTACATTTAACATTATGTCATAACAGAATGGAACAATCATGAAACAAATCATGGCAACAAATACTTTTTTACTGAGCCCTGTTCAAATGTCTGCATGCCCTTTGTTCTGTGTATTGCCCCCTTTAGCATCAATGACAATATGTAGTCATTTGTATTAGCTCTCTATGAGACCCCAAATTCTTGCAGGTGGTATATTGTAGCTGCCATTCGTCTTGGCAAAATGCCTCCAGGTCATGCAAAGTCTTTGTTCGTCTTGCATGAACTGCTCGTTTGAGATCTCCCTAAAGTGGCTCGATGATATTAAGGTCAGGAGACTGTGATGGCCACTCCAGAACCTTCACCTTTATCTGCTTTAACCACTGAAGGGTCAACATGGCTTTGTGCTGGAAAGTCCAAGAGCGTCCCATGCGCAGCTTTCGTGCAGAAGAATGCAAATTGTCTGCCAGTATTTTCTGATACCATGCTGCATTCATCTTGCTTTCAATTTTAACAAGATTACCCGTGCATTTAGAGCACACACACCCCCAAAACGTTGGTGAGCCACCACCATGCTTCACAGTGGGGATGGAATTCTATTCATTATAGGCCTTCTTGACCCCTCTCCAAATACACTGCTTATGGTTTTGACCATAAAGCTCTATTTTGGGCTTGTCATTCCAAATTACAGTATGCCAGAAGCTATGGGGCGTGTCAAGGTGTTGTCGGGCAGGTGCTTTCTGGCAACACGTATCCTCAAGTATCTTATTGTGCTCCATGAAACAACCACACCGTCTTTTTCCAGAGCATCCTGTATTTCCCCTGAGGTTACTAGTGGGTTTTTCTTTGTATCCCGAACAATTCTTCTGGCAGTTTTGGCTGTCTTTTGGCAGTCTTTCTTGTCTACCTGACTTTTGCTTGGTATCAAGAGATCTCTGAATTTTCCACTTATTAACGAGTGATTGAACAGTACTGACTGGCATTTGCAAGGTTTTGGATATCTTTTTATTTCCTTTTTCATCTTTATAAAGTTCCATTACCCCTTGTTATGCAGGTCTTTTGATGGTTCTTTTCTGCTCCCCATGGCTCAGTATCTAGCCTGCATCCATGTGAGAGCTAACAAACTAATTGACAATTTATACACAGACACTAATTGCAATGTGTTTAATTACTATTTTCACCTGTGTGTGTCACATTGTGTGTCTGTAACAAGGCCAAACATTCAAGGGTATTTAAACTTTTGATCAGGGCCATTTGCGTGATTTCTGTTATCATCATGATTTAAAAAGGAGCCAATCAACTATGTGATAATAAATGTCTTCTTATGATCACTCTCCTTAAATAAAATACATTTTTTTTGCAATATCAACCATATTTTTTACATCAATGCCAAAATCTCTGCCTGGGTATGCAAACTTATCAGCACAACTGTATGCCAGCCAGACAACGTCATTTTCCTTGCTTATTTCAGCAACTCAATGCCAAACCACATTCTGCACGTATTACGCATGGCTCCGTTGTAAAAGAGTCAGGGTGCTAAACTGGCCTGCCTAGAGTCCAGCCATGTCACCCATTAAAAACATTTGGCGTATTATGAACCAAAAAATATGACAAAGGAAACCCCGAAATGTTGAAAAGCCACAATCCAATATCAAGCAAGAATGGGAAAACATTTCACTTTAACAGCTACAGCAATTGGTCTCCTCAGTTCCTAAACGCTTACAGGGTATTCTTAAAAGAGGTTATGCAACACAGTGGTAAACATGCCCCTGTCCTGACTTTTTTTAAACATGTTGCTGGCATCAAATTCAAAATGGGCATGTACATTTTTAAAAACACTTTTAATAGATTATCATTGCATTCAGTTTTTCTTTAACATTTTACCCCGCGTCCAAACTTTTTTATGATTGATTATTATAAAGAAACAATGAAGCACATACATTAGATTATCCATATATTCTTTGGTTACTCCTTTGATTTGTTTACTTGCTTAGATAAACACTTTGTTGATTAACTATTATCTGACAATGTGAGTAAATATATTTAAATGATAAGACCTTTCTAATAGTTCTTGCAATGACTGATGTTGTTTTCTTGCTGTACTATGTTTCAGTTGTTGGAGTAGGCTAGAAAATACTTGAAATATGTTTTGCATAGTCCTTTGGGTTTATTTACGGTAAAACACGCGAAAAATCATAATTTGACTACAAACGTGTATATTTCATTGGCCTTGGTTGTGTTGTACTGTAGTTGACAATGTTAATAACATCCAACATTTCATCTCTGTAAAGTCCATCCATTTCAGTAAATCATCTGCTGTTGCTAAATTTGTTAAATACAGTGGCTCTCAAAAGTATTCACCCCCTTGGACTTCCATATTGCAAATTGTTTTAGTTTTTTGCTAAATTAATAGGTATTTAAGAGTTTTTACCACTGATCAACACAAGAAAGTCCATTATATCAAGTGTAAAATCACATTTTCTTTGCTGGTGTTCAGGTCTGACATTGTGTTGTGCTGGTCAACTTCAATCATTGATGTCATTCCACTATGCTAGTTTAAAGAGATAATCTAAAACGGAAGCAATCTAGTATGGCTTTTTTTGCTAATAAACATTCAGACATATGCCAATGGTGTCTTAAAGGGTTTCCACTGTATAATGGGGTCATGGGTGGTGTTAAGTCAGAACTCTGATGTGAGGAATTATGTAGCTGGCTGTGTTATTAAGCTTCCTGAATCAATCCCTGGCAGTTTATTTCTTGGGTGTTTCCCAATAGTTTAAATTGGCATCCACCGCTTTTCTCTTTATTGTCCTTGCATCCATACAGTCCATGCCAGGAATGACACAATGATGTGGATGTAATGCAAGGCACTTCTGCGCTACTTCTGAGAGTGATCATAAAATAATGAACATAATGCCTGCTTAATTACCTTGTTCACATCAAAAAACACATTATTGGGGGAGCACCTACTTTAAAACTAGAACCGCCAAATGCCTACACCAATTGGCGTTTGAGTTTGTAATTAAAATAAAACTTTTTTGAAAGCTACACCCTCTTCCTTCCATGGCTTTTCCTAAATAGGTGTATATTACATTGTTCAGTTGTCAGAATTCTAAACTCACAAACAGAAAACTATATAGAGACTACTGTTTTTTCCCCGTTTTCCGCCAAAAGCACACGCCACTTAGCGTTAGTACCCAGGCTGCCGCTAATGGTAAACAGGCGCTAATCACCCCTCACTGAATGCATGAAATCAGTGGATGAATGTGCGATTCTCCCAGATGGACGATCAAAGCCATGGTTGAATTTGAATGAACTTACAAGTGAAATACAAGATTTTCATGACCATTCAACAATTGAATTATTCTGGATGTGATATTCTGGATTTTTAGATTCCGTCTCTCACAGTTGAAGTGTACCTATGATAAAAATTACAGACCTCTACATGCTTTGTAAGTAGGAAAACCTGCAAAATCGGCAGTGTATCAAATACTTGTCCTCCCCACTATACGTATTGAACATATGTGTTATTCTTTTAAAGCCTCAAGCTTCGTCAGCCATTTTTGTTACATCAACCCGTACTGAATCTTTGTCATCGGATTGGTGCTTACTGAACAATGACACTTTGGGTGCCAGAAACAGCCTAGGACATTCATAGACTGTGCTCACCCCATCGTGTTCAACATATCCATCAACGTAGTAGGCACCGATTTTCACTTCACCCTTGTTCAGGGCATGCTGTATTGACATATTCCCATCGGAGGCCACATATTCAAGCAATTGGATTGAGCTGTTTGAGAATTTCTTCTGACAACGGTTGTCGTTGTCTGAGGGGACCAATGCAATGGTGTCCTTGGTGAAGAATCTGTTGCAAAAGACTTTCATGCAAGCCGAAGCAATCGTAATTGACCAGAATGGGTCAACACCACCACACTCCAGGAACTCGAGTCTGTAGCGCATACAACCCACTCTCAAGATGACCACATTATTCACGCAGTTAGCCTTTATTTCATCCTGCATGACAAAGGTGTCTGCGGAAACAGTTGCATACCATTGCAAAAACTCATCTTTTTCTTTAGCCATCATGGTATTCACAACATAGTAATGTGGTTCCGGATGGGGTCCAACATAGTTCTCATTCTCCTTGATGTTAAACTTGTAAGGAAAGTAGCCTTTTTTCGAATCCTTAAAACCCATAGCACGTGGCGAGGCCGACAGCTTCAGAGGTAGAAAGCAATGACTATCAATGTATCTCTGATTGAATGTGCTGTCTGTAAAAATCATGAGCTTGCTACCATTAGCAATAAGTGTCATGCCAATACCATTGTTAGCAAGGCACTGCATCAAGTGTAACCATCAAAATCTTTGTTGTGTGCCATGAGTGTGTAGTCATTATATTTCGGTTTTGGAAAAAAGCAGCTACACAACCATCTCCGGCTGAACACCACGTCTCGTTATCAAAGCTTATTGCGCACAAAAAATGTGCAGTGTGTACACCATTCACCGGATTGGCAATTGTCTCGAAATCATAAAATATGTAGCGCTCACTGGGGTCCTCGGGCTTGGAGGGTTTTATAAAACACTGATGATTCATTTCAACCGCCAAATCCATGTTACAATTGGGACATGTTAGCCGTGCACCTGTGCGCTTTATAGTTGGTAATACTAACATTGTAATGACGTATTTCTTCTGGTCACACCTACTAACCCAACGACCCACACTTTTGTGGTACTTCAGACATTTATGCTTTCTATAACAAAAGTCAGAATAACACATCCGCTTACACTCTGGGCACTGCTTTGTGTTGCGGAGTTGGGTATGACAATCTTCATGAAGACAGACACTACAGCTATGTGTACAGCCATGATCACCACGGGTGTTAAAACCTGTACAACACCAATCACAAACATTTGTCACACCCAGAAAACCCTTCAGATTCATGATGCCATAGAAATGGTTATCGTGTAAGTACATAAAGACAGTTCTAGGGTGGGTGTCCTCGCTGTTTTGAAACTTGGTAAAGTGACCATCCCGTGTTCGATGAAAGAAAACTATTTTACACCCTGTCATTTCTTCAAACCGAACAATATATGTGAATGCCACACAATCATCTAACGCTAAACCAGCGCACGTATGTAACTCACTACCACTAACCAGGGCCTCAGCATATGTGTACTGTGGGTTCAACATACCCATCAAACAAAGGGAAAAACATGTAGAATCATTATTCACAGTCACATATAAATGTCTTCTTTTTTCATTGATAATCTGCAACAGCGTTTGAGCTTTACGTCACGGGGCACCACCCTCGCGGTTGTTGACAATTTGTACCACCAACTCTGGTGATCATAGTCTCAGCATTACTCTGCATAACACTTTCAAGTAAATTACCAAACGTGCGTTCATTATATTCATCCGCTCTCATGGTCACATGTAAGGGGGATATCAGAGATTCACCAATCAACTCAATCTGCAGACAATCACCAGGCCTTTGTACAATGTCTGAACCTCTAACAATCAAAGTATCCAAGCCCGCAATAATGATTGAATAGAATGTGCCAAAATCACCAACTTCACCAGTATTTTGTAAATGTATCAACTGTCGTAATTCAACATTGTCAAATGCAATACTTTGTATAACTCTAACATCGCCATCATTGCAATGAGTTTGCATCAGAGAGTTCCAAGGAGAGTCAACTAAATAATGTGAAAAATGGGGGCTGCTAAGCTCGGTTAACAAACCTTTCATCTGAGGATTATTGTGCGCATCGCTGTGTAACAAAGTAATGGCTGGTTCATTTGTATTTTGGGGTTTGGTTTGTTGATTATGTGTATATGTTGTTGGTTGTTCCGTGTCTGATCTGTTGTTAGCATTATCTTTCGTCATTTCTCTAGCTTGACATGTAAAAAATGATCCACTTACAGGTTAAAATATTCTAACTCAAACATTATTTACATACATCACAGTTTTGATGAGTTGACGGTAAAATATGTATTAACTTCAGCTTTCAAGCATGATAGAAAACAATGAAACAAAAATCCCCTGACGCTGTGCAGCCACTAGGTGGGGTGTCCGTAACTGAAGCTATTGGATGGGGATGCTGCAGGGTTTAATACTGTCGGGGCGCCGGGGTGCCTCCAGCAAGTCACCACTCTTAACTTTGTCATTGGTTACATGTCATTATTCTTCACATTAGATTAAAATTGTGTATACAGCTTAACTAGCTCGTTCAGATATTTTGTTGATGTTTTACAAGTAAATATATTAATACTTCCTGTCTGGCTCAGCCGTGACCTCACGCCATATAATTTTATATATTAACGATAAACTCATCCGCTTACATATAAACGCTGGCTATTGTGTGAATATTGTGTGAATAAAACAATCGTGCGTTGATCCCTGTTGTACAATTTCATAAGACGCCTTTACAAATGTTTTGATAACCTGAAATAACATATCTTGACCTGTCAACAATTCACTATTGTTCACGTAAATTTATATGCTACCATCCGGGTGACTTTGTAACATTTTGCCATATAATGTAACTTAAAAGTTAATGCTGACTTAAAACAACAATTTGTATTAAAAAAAAATCACCATTGCTCATACATACACATGTACCAAAATCATTGTTTTTATTTTTAACAATATTTTAAACCCAACCACGATACAATAAACCTAGTCATAATGGCCCTCATTCATCAAAAGTGCGTACACCAAATTTCCAGCGTACACCTGGCGTACACCCAAAACCACGGTGACTTTGAGATTTATCAATATGGACGTTGGCGTACGGCACTCTCAAATCCTACACCAGCTCAGGAAGTGGTGTACGCACGTTTTGAGTTTTTGAATCCTAACGCACTGACAAACTAAAAGATACGATATATTATGACCCACTGTAAAAAAAACAACAACATAATAATTATGAACTTCAGTGTGTATTTATGTGCAACATGGACTTCAATGTTTAATTTGTGTGACTTTACCAAAGCATTTGATTTATATGTATTCCTTCAGATGCGAGCCTGTGCGCTTTACATGACGTTTCAGGGTTAGGCCCGGCAGTTGCGCACGGACTGGGTTCAGTAATAAAAGGCTTTTAATGACCAAAATATAATTCAGACTGACAAAATAATAAAAATGACATTCTTCTTCTTTTATATAATAATAATAATAGAAATAATAATAATAACGACATTCTTCTACTAAATAACAATAAACGTCATTAATAATAAATATCATAAAATAATAAGACGAATATTACAAATAATCATGCAATTATTCATGTGAATGGTACTCCACATCACATCATCATCTTTTATTCCGCTTTTTAAACTGCCAAATAAAACAATTTTATTTCTTTCTACCTCCCTGGTGATCGTCTCAATCTCCACGTCAGAGAAGTTTCTCTTTTTTGCCGTCTTCCGTGTGTCCATGGCGTAAAATGAGGGCGTGGGGGAAGCGGAGACTTGAATATATAGGGGCGTGTTATTCTAATGACAATCATTTTCAGCCGCGGCATTTATCAAGGGCAGGTATTGCGTACACCTGGATTTTGAAGGTACGCACAGCTTCATAAATCAGGCGGTGAGAGCAGTGTAAGCAAAATCTTACGCCAACATATACGCCCGTTTCTACGCAAGAATGATAAATGAGGGCCAATGTGTGGTCGCCTCGGCCATAACTGTTCCTTCAAAGTAATAGCATTGCTCATGCAATGTTTGTTATATGCAGTGCTTTGTTGGACGATAAACCATGAAACACTGTCCGGCATGTACTACAGTTTGTGCCAGTGGTTATTTAGGGACTACTATTATGGGCAGCTCTGAACTTAAGGGCCATCTCTTGTTAAAATGAAAAATGGGCAGAAACTCTCCAAAATCGTAAGTCCCGAACACTTCTTTATATCTTACACAAATAAGCAAGTTTCCCAGTTCTGTGCTTGTGGAAAAACACCATGCTACATGCCCGTTGTAAAACATGGAAGTTTACCACCCACTGGTTGTAGGACATCTGTTGTACCACTTGTCAGAACATAAAATACCATGTGGGTTATAGCATTGCTGAACCCCCCACTTGTTAAACACCAATCATCTTCCCGCTGATATAACACTTATTTATTGCCTGGGAATTTAACATTCTGGAACCCTCAGACACATCAAACATAAACCACCTGTTATAACACTATTCTGGGTTGGTCATCAGGCATTGTAAAACATCAAACATGGACACTTCAATGTAATCATAAATTACAAAGTCACCAGACATGCATACGTCATTCTGGAAGTTACGCCCTAACACACGTCATATGGGAAGTCCATTTGTCACACCGGAAGTCTCACCCTGCAAACCAGATGCCCCGCCCACCTGTCACATCAATTTGGAAGCCCCACCCACCAGGGTCATAAATTACCATTCTGACACAATATACCCTACATTTACTACTATCCAAAACTATGTGACATGTACTATGTACTTTGCTTGATGTGCTATTCTGAGAACAGTTTGTTGCCACAATAATTATATGTTATTATAATTGCTACATCTAAAATGATGCATCTGTGTGCAATGTTTGCAGGGCCATTGTTCTCTGCTTCATGGAAAAATGTCAAGAAATCATTTAAAAATATTCTTAAGATAAGGAGGGGTTAAATCACAAAAAAGATTTTGTCAGAATTAGAGGTTTGGAGACAACAGAGTTTCAAAAGGCTGGCTACAGTATGATGCTCAGGCTGTGGCGGTGAGTTCTGAGCGACACAAAAAGGCAATTTATTATTCTGTCCGGTAAAAGATATGTGTGGCTAGTGGTTTTTTACATCTACCGGTCCCCTTGGCCAGTGAGCCAAAAGGTTAATTTCAGGCACTGCTAATGGAATATCTCACAACTAATTAGGTTAATTGGCAACAGGTCAGTAACATGATTGGGTATAAAAAGAGCATCCCAGGGAGGATGGTTCTGTCAGAAGTGTAGATGGGAAGGGGTTCCCCGCTCTGTGAAAGACTGCACAGGGGAAATATTGCAACAATTTAAGAAATGTAAGAACGTTTCTCAATGTAAAATTGCAAAGAGTTTGGGGATCTCATTATCAACAGTACATAATGTCATTAAAAGGATTCAGTGGTAATCTCTGTACGCAAGGGAAAAGGCAGAAAACCAATATTGGATGGCCGTGATATTCGGGCCCTCAGGCGATACTGCATTAAAAACAGACACGATTCTGTAGTGGAAATCACTGCATGGGCTCAGGAACACTTCCGAAAACCAATGTCTGTGAACACAGTTTGTAAATGCAAGTTAAAACTCTACCATGCAAAGAAGAAACCAGATATAAACAAGATAGAGAAACACTGCTGCCTTCTCTGGACCCAAGCTCATTTAGATGGACTGAAGTTAAAAAATGTCATCTGGTCTGACAAATCAAAATATGAAATTATTTTTGGGAATTATGGACGCCACAACCTCTAGGAGAGGGTCCATCTGGCTTGTTATCAGTGCACAGATCAAAATCCAACATCTGTGATGGTATGGGGGTGCATTAGTGAACATGGCATGGGTGACTTGCACATCTGTGAAGGCACCATAACTGCTGAACAAATATATACAGGTTATGGAGCAACATATTTTGCCATCCAGACAACGTATTTTGGCAAGACAATGCCAAACTACATTCTGTACATATTACAACAGCATGGCTCTGTTGTAAAAGTCAGGGTGCTAAACTGGCCTGCCAGCAGTCCAGACCTGTCACCCATTGAAAACATTTGGCACATTATAAACCGAAAAATATGACAAAGGAGCAGCTGAACTGTTGAGCAGCTGAAATACCATATTAATCAAGAATGGGAAAACCTTTCAATTTCAAAACTACAGCAAGGTCTCCTCAGGTCTCAAACGTTCACAGAGTGTTGTTAAAAGAAGAGGAGATAAAACAGTAATAAACATGTCCCTGTCCCAACCTTTTTGAAACGTGTTGCTGGCATTAAATTCAAATGGCCATATATTTTTCACATTTTCAAAATGTGTGTCTTTGTATTATTTTCAATTAACGTAGGGACTAAATGATTTGCACATCATTGCATTCTGTTTTATTTGCAATTTACACAGCATCCCAAGTTTTTTGGAAACAAGGTTGTGGATTTGAAGTACACTACAGTACAAAGGTTTGGGTTCACTTAAAAATAAACTTGTTTTCAGAAGAAAAGCAATTTTTTGTCCATTAAAATACAGCCTCAACACTGTTAATGTTGTAAATGACTATTGTAGCAGGAAATGGCTGATTTTGACTAGAATATTTACATAGGTGTACAGAGGCCCATTATCAGCAATCACCGGTGTTCCAATGGCATGTTGTGCTTGCTAATCCAAGTTAATCATTTTGAAAGGCTAATTGATCATTAGGAAACCCTTTTGCCATTATGTTAGCCCTGCTGAAAACTGTGTGCTGATTAAAGAAGCAATGAAACTGTCCTGGCTCAAAATGGCCAGAAACGAATAATGTTGTCCTCAAACTCGTCAGTCTATTCTTGTTCTGAGAAATAAAGGCTATTTGATTACGAGAAATTGCCAAGACACTTAAGATCTCGTACAACGTTGTGTAGTACTTGCTTCACAGAACAGTGTAAACTGTCTCTAACCAGAATAGAAAGAGGTGTAGGAGGCCTCGTTGCACAACTGAGCAAGAGTGTGTCTAGTTTAAGAAACAGACGCCGCAAAACACCCGTCTAAATGTCAACAGTGAAAAGGCGACTCCGGGATGCTGGCGTTCTAGGAGTTTTTCCTCTGTCCCGTGTCTATGTTCTTTTACCCATCATAATCTTTTCTTTTTATGGGCCTGTCTAAAATATGGCTATTTCTTTGCAACTCTGCCTAGAAAGCCAGCAGCCTTTCTAGGCAGTTGGACAATTCTAAGTGACCCCAAACATAAGGTAGGGTAGATACTGCAAAGGAAATATATGTACATTATTGCTCTCCTTCAGATATTCTATCAGGCAATCTCAATTTTAATTTATCATTTTAATTTACCAATCACACAGCTGTTACTGAGGCAGAAGTCAGCATATGTTTTGCTGCCATTATCGAAACCCCACGTGTGCTGCCCCACGGCATGCTGCCCCACAGTCTGTGTTATCAGCCCCAAACTTTGCATCTCCAGTTATCAATAGCATCATGTTCCATGACCTTGGATACTACATGCCCATACCAGTCCTTGTTCTTTCTTCAATTTGTTGTCAGGGGTATGGCACTACAGGATAGTGAGCTTGCAGTGCTAGGAGTTATAATCTTGGTTTGATAAGCCAGTAAGTGAGGGGCTCCTCTACAAAGTGTGATTTGTTTTTCTAACAATGAGATATAACACTTGATTGGGCATCCTTCTGTGTTGCAGCTTAAATTGTGCTCAAAAGTGTTGCAGCATTGAACTGGCAAAGTGATGTGATATCGTATAAATCAACAATCATTATGATGATGTAAATGACATTTGCAAACAATAGTGAATACAACTACATTATTGAAGTAAGGAACAGCACTCTCCTGGTGATGGGTGGTGACAGATTCTTTACATGTGTTACAGTACTTCATTTATACAACCCGGTGAATTAAGAAGCCAGGGCAGTTTATATATATGTACAATGTTACTACATAATTCATGTCTTTAGATTTTTATAAGATCCTTTTAGGTTGCAAGTAAAAATTTATTTTGTAACTCAGAATTAATAGATATTATCTTAAAAAAAGAAAAGTTTATATTTTTTAATAGATATAAGAACATGCCTAGGATATCATTGCAAATGGAACATAAGTTGATAAACTTGAATACCTTCCATACGTCAGAGGGTAACATTTGTTTTCCAGACAGAAGCATTGACATTCACAGACACACACATTTTTAATAATAGATTGCTTTCCCCATTCTTTAGCTTCTTACTATTCTGCCGCAATAGCAAAAACAATACTATTCTGGTTAACTTATTGGATCTGTTTTCATTATATATTGCACTGGATTATATTTTTCAGTCTCTATATTATGTTCAAACAAAGTGGTTCAGTAGGTAAAGGTTTCTTTGTAGTGACCTTTCAAAACTACAAACCCAAAATCACTTTCATTTGTTTTGTCCCCAACCAAGTCATTTTAGGCCAATCTGTCTCCTTGCATGAGCCTATTTATTAATTTATTTTTCATCTGGATTAAAAGCGAAGGTTTAAGAATTAAATGACATGACATTTTAAAATCCGCCTCGTCTTTGAAATGAGTTTAATAAATGGAAAGAATATGGCGGATTAAAAAGTTCACACAGGAAACTTGTAGCCTGAGGTTGAACTTTCCAGAAATAGTACAGCACGTCTACATTTAGCCCCAAAATACTGTAAATACCTCCTTAAGATAGTATAAAGGGTTGCATATCAGGAAAACTGTGGAATACATTTACAGTAAGCGTCCTGTGTTCAAAGTCATTCTCCTTCCCCAATGGAGTAACACTCTGTATGAGTAAAAACATTAATAATGGCAGTATAAAAACATTAATACTGGGAAAAAGATTAGGCCAATTTGACAGTTTCACACCCCATAAAATTGTAGTTACACTCTCTTTACACTATTATATCTATGTACCTATTTTCATGCTTGGGTTTCTGCACAAAATGTATAGGGTGTAAATTGTTATTTCTTTTGAGGATCGCAAACTGCAAGACCACAGATTGCCAAGCTCTGTTTTCAATTCATAAAATAATCTGTGAATCAATTGTCCTATAAGGCTGTACACCCTTTCCTTCAAATGGCTGTACACAAAGGACCATGATATCAATGATATGCAATCAAGATCAGGGAAGTATCAAGTCTACCGTTTGTGCAAAACAGTGTTCACAGGGCACTATGTTAATGAAAATACTGCAACCATATCATTTTAAGTAAATGAATAGTGCAACCGTATAATTGAAAGTAAATTGGATGAATCTGCTGCATTAATGAATTTTTTGGTTGAAATGTATATACTGTATACATTTCTTGACATTGTTATGCTTTATTGGAATTTGAGCCTGATTTGAACCATGATGCAACACTGGAGGCAGCGGCACAGAATGCTGGACAATGCAGTCCTCCAGTTTTAGTTTGAACCATTCAACAAGTCTTCACCTTGTCATGGAAACTGTGAAAGAAATGTTACAGTAGGCTGTATAATGTACAGTATTTTAAATATTTTAAAACCCCTGTATATAAATCCCACAATGATTATTAATTAAACCATTTCACGTCAATGCCAAAAAGTTAATATTCTCTATATTAATATGCTCAAAGGCTATATACCACTGAAATTCGGGTTGAGTTAAAGTTTGAAGGGTGACATGAAAATCTAAAAACTTTTTCATTAACAACTTCCAAACATCTTTTAATGTAGAGGCTAAATGTCTATGTAACACTAGTGAAATGCTTTGATGCATTTACCATCCATGTAATGAACATAAGCCTCAACACCGCTGCAACAGGACTTGGCAAGGTACAGTGATGCAATGTTTATTCCAGGTTTATTAAAAATGTAAGGCAAACATGTAGTGATGCGACACTAATTGCAATCAGTAGACCTGCTGCGGATGTATTCAGTTCCCCTTGAGTGTGATGTAAAATGAATTGCTTTAACACTGTACTTTGTTATAGCCTTGGCACCACCCCACTTTGGTTGTAACCCTTGATATCTCAGAAGATGTCTAAACTGTCAAACTTTCCATCAAAAGAGCAGAGGCAGTGGTATTTTGTGTTTCATAATGAAATTGAATCTGGAAGAACTGGACACAAGCTAATGTGGTGTATTTTAATCATTACCAAAGTCACTTCTAAAGTTATATGCACATTATTTAACATTACTTTTTTGCCTATCCCACTGTGGAACAATTAGGATTACCAGCCTTACCAACGTGATTTCATTACAGGTTCTAGGTTACTGTAAGTAACCATACATAATTTTATGTCAATGTATATGTACACATATTTATGTATGAACAGTTCGTTTTATGTACACATGATTACATTTTTGCAACCTGCCAAGTTGTACTATACAAGGTTCCAAATTCGGGTTTATACGTTTTCATTTAGGCTGTAAAGCAACAAAAGATTACCATTTTGAAAGGTGGGTGGAGAATGTCTACTATACTATTGCTGTAGATTTCCTTGATGTATAATATTATACGTTTTCTTTATAAGGCCATGTTGGGCTTGCTCAAGGGCAAACTTTCAGTTACTGGACCAATGCTCTGACCAACCTGTCTGCATGTCAACATGTCAAACATTTTTAGGAGAGAATATTTCATTTACATTCAATTCATTTAACAGATGCTCCAAAGAAATGTAAGGGGCTTTCACATTGGCAAGCAACAATGCTTATTCTTAGCGTATGCATGACGGCAGATTTCCCCCTCGCCGTGGCAGCAGTGGCAGGAGGAAACATCGTGGCTGCCATCCATGGCGGCGTGCACCATATTTTGACATGGCAGTCAAAGTTGAACAATGTTCAACTCTTGCCTCTTGCCGCAGGCTTGTGGCAAATTAGAAATAGTAGGAAGTGTTCTTGCTGATTCACAAACGACATGTCATGGCTGAAATGGAAGGCCTGATTGTGTTTATGTCTTAATATATGGAATTTATGACACCGCTTCAGAGTCATACCAAAACACCAACCAAAAATTCTGTGCATGGGGAAACATTTGCACAAGACTTGGAATCCCTGGTAAAACGTGCCCACATTGGTACTCTCGGCATTATAACAAAAAATATTTTGATGACACAGTGAGTGCACTTTTTTACAACTTGTGTGGTCTCATTGCAATAATTGTTCCTGAAATAGCGAGTGCTACATAGTGGCATATTTTGGCAGGGATTCCAAGTCTTGTGAAATTGTTTCCCCATATTCACGTGCAATATCAAATTTGAAAAGATACTAGTAGAAAAACAATGCAATCAACATTTAATTAGCATGAAAACATATACATATTATTTGTATCACTTCTATGCTGGTGAATAATAAACCTGTCGTAAAACCCTTGGTGATACGGACAGTGGTTTCCAGTTCTGCTGTAAAAGCCCCTGTATAGTAATTTTATTTTTAATTCTCGATCCAGTAGGAATCAAACAGATAACCATGGCTTTGCAAGCGCTATGCTTTTATCCAGTGAGCCACAAACTATCAAAGAATGTGAGGATAGTGTGTGACAATAGTGTATATTTGCATTCTTAATGTGTCAGAAGTGGTTCAATCAAAGTGTTACTGAAAAACAAGAATACCATCTATCCCACTCTGTTTTCCCACAGACTATTTTGCAAAAAATACATCAACCAAGACTTCTGCCTGAGTAACACAAGAGACTTTTGTCTAAAATTCTATGATCATTATTGTAATATTTATAATGATCATAGAATTTTAGCCTACTTATACTTATTTTAAGCAATGACCTAGGATGAATTCCACTTCAAGATTGTGATTATAAATGTATCAGATCACAAACATAATACTATCTGAAATGTAAGTTTATAAAAAATTTTGCACAAATTGAAGACTATCTAACCTGTTTATTAACATATAGAGGTAGTTCCCACCAGACACGGTCCTTGGATTGGCTAATCCTGTTGGGTCCCTTCAGTTTCCATCGATCTAAAAAAGTTGTTACATGATTCAAATGTCTAGGCTACATTTCAGTGTGTCTTCCTTGACAAAATCTGCCCTTTTTCTCTGTCCCCCATCACCCCAACTTCTCTTTCCTAATGTGTCTCTTGCTTTCCCAAAATTGAGCTTTGTTTGTCTGTATCTTTCCATTCTCCAGTCAGTCAAGAAAACAAACCCAGAGTCAATCACTGAAATGATACAAATTGATCCAAATGAAGACAGTCAGTCGCTGGAGAAGCCAGGGCAGGCAGAGAGCAACTGCAAGGTGGCTTTGGAAGAAATACAGCCTCTGTTACCATGTCAGTCTGACATAGTTTTCAAGAATTATTGGGATAGTCGTGGACTTATTATTATTAGGCTGGTCTCGGAAAGAATTTACCGTCGCCCACCGTTTGAGACAGAGTCAAGACCTAGAATAGTACAATTTTAGAGACACTGAATAAGTGGTGTCCGTCGTGAGTACTACAACACTACCACTACTGCCAAATTGTGATCACTGATTGTTTTTCATTGTGTGTTATCAAGAGTTAATCCCATCGCACCAGGGCTCTGAAGAAATTGCCCTGCATAGTAAGCCATCTTTCAGGTGAGTGGTTAGATGTGTCCTGACACTATGTGGTCTACACATCTCATGGAACGTATGTGTTAACCTGGGTGTATTTTCTACATTTCCAACAAGACCTTTTCCCATTATGATTTGGTGTACACCACTCCTCACCACTCCATTTGTGTGTGGTCAGGGTTCTGACACAAACTGGTTGCGATGCATCAAAACAAGGTGGAATGCTACACATCGATGGTGGTGGATGAGGTGTGTTTTCACTGATTTGAATATCTCAGTCAGTAGGAAGGTGCCATATATATCCAATTCATTATTAATTTCTAAATGCAATCCTTGCAGGGCCAAATAAAGCTGATCCCTGGTGTGTACTACAGTGGAAAGGAAAACCCTGGCCCTGCAGCCTCCTGGTTTATTTTGTCTATTTCTCTCTGTAGAGGGGAGAGGTGTTAATGAGGGCAAGGTCTGTGATGCATCCCGATAACAAATATCACCCATAAACCCAGTCAATACCATGATAGCAGGATTGTAGAGATTTGCAGGTAATTATGCCCTCTGGATATGCCATGGCTCTTCTCTGGACTCAACTGGGTGAGCTGCTGCTGAGAACTTGGAGAGGGGCCGCACCAATTAAAGGAAGAAATACGCCACACAGGCGAGTGCTCTCAGACAGGAGTGCCTTTCCTTGTTTTCTCCAACCTCACTTACAGGGCGGATGCCAAGGTTTCTGAAAAGAAAAGAGGTCTTATTTGTAAAAGATGTGTTGTTCTATTGAACATGGGCATGTAATGAAGTAGGATTGCTATAAGCTACACCTTTAAAAAAAAAAAAACAGTCTCTGGTGCACATGTACCTCTGCAGCATGTGTTCTATTCTGTCCCACTGGTCTTTAGTTTCCTCTACCTTTCGCAATGATCACTGTCCCATAAAACATACAAATGCCTAACGGTATATTGTGAAATAATCATCTACCCACCCTTTTGAACTGTCTCAGGGAACTGTTTGTGGTTCACTGTTGTTAACTGTGGAGTATGTCTGTTTTGTTAACGAAGTCACCTTCATTGTCATTGGCGTTTTATAAACTCTCAGGTATGGTTTCTCTCACCAAGCAAATTCAGTGAAATGACCCACAGACCCAGAGCCATGTTACTTTGTAGTGATATTCTGTGTAGGAGAGATGTGAAAAAAAAGACTAATGCATTGTGAGAAAAGAAGGCGGCTCCGTGTCCCATAGGACACAGCTAGTGCCAGGGTTGTTGCCATGACAACGCTTCTACCTCCAGCCATCACTGCCAACCTTGACAGGTGTGTTAAGCTTTGTGGGCAATGCGAATGGAGAGGATTGACCCCTTCGCAGGGTGTTTTTGGAGAGCCCTGGTTTTGATAGGCATGAGAACACTGTGATAAACCCCCCAGTGTAACCACAATTACATTCTGGGTCGATTGCCTTGGGACTCATCTTGCCAATATTGCCTGGGGCGAGCTAGAGGGATGGAACCAGGGGCTTTGGGACTTCTGAAGTACTCTCCCAGTCCAGTACCCCCATATTAGTCCCCTGCAGCAATTTAGTGAGTGCACCTCGTGCCTCACTCTCCCTGCAATGAGGGCGATTGTCAGGCATTGTTATCCCTACCACGTAGAAGAGAATGTCCACAGAAGTCGCTGTGTTATACATGTAGTATTACTTACTATGTGGCTTGTACTAGACCCTGGTGTGAGAGCCACAAAGATCTGCCCTCAGAATAAAGCTTGAATATGAACTTGAGGTAGACTTCGTACAAGGAAACCTAAAATGTTCATTACTAATAATATCCCATACTACCCCATAAGAACACCACATAAAATCTCACCAGTGCTGCTCAAGATATACCATTCTCACCCACACAATGGTCAAGTGCAAAAGACAACTGTGAACACATAGACTGAACGACAACAATCAGGGTTCCCAAAGGAGGTGAGGGGGTGTATGTGCTACCAACTAAAATGCAGACTTCATGCTCACTCACAGTAACATACCCATTAGTGTTCTGTATTGGAACAAATCTGAGGCAGGTCTGCTTTAAAGAAAGGGATTTAACCTGATGATTGAGTTGTCGTCACCCCATTTCAGCATGTGGAAAACCCATTACTTCTGAGTGGATCTATTCAAAATTGAATGATTTTGTGTTGGTTACAGTTAAAAATTCCCAGGCAACAATTCCAATTTATCATATACAGAGGGTTCCAAAATGATTCTCAAACAGTATAAAGAGACAAAATGTGTAGTATAAAATAAATAGTTCAAAGACTGAGCTACAGATAGGGCCCCCTTGCTGTTTTAGTGTTGCAGAACAAATAGTATTTTATCTGAATGTATGTCTACAACTGTAATTTAGAAAATATAGAAAAAATGTTATACATATCAGAGCCGCTACTAGGTTTCACATAATTTGTTAGACATCTTCCAACAAAGGCTGCATGTGAGAATGCTACACTATACATTTTTTCAGCTCTTGTTTTGTTGTGATTTTGATGTGATTCAGATCAGAGGGGCTTGTACTATGAAGGGAGTTCAACATACTCATATTTAACTGACGTGTGAGGGGGTGTCTTACCCCAGGCTGCACATTGCCCCATGTTACTCTATGGAATTCCCTTAGATGAGAATCGATATCTTTATTAGAGAACATCATCGGGGTAAACTAGAGGAGTTACATGGTCTCTGAACAATCTCGTCCAGTGGAGTGAGCGTCTCATAATCCGTGTGCCAATGTATATTGGGTGGTGCATATGTAGGGTAACAATGAGTAAACCATGAAGATAACCTGCTCCGAGCTGTTTAGAGATGCAGCATAATTTACCTTGACAGCATATCCTGGGTAAAACTTATTCACCTTTCGTAGTACTGGTTATTCGGGAAGTTACACCCGATGTCACTAAGTTACTCCTGAAGTTACCTCAATAAGCCATTTACCTTGCTTCACCCATCAGGACTCTTAACTTGCCACTCTAGAACTGTTCTGCCTTTGAACCAAATCATGGTGACTTATGTGTTTTGATGTATTGGGTGGTATGCTATAAGAAACATAACCCAGGATATTTAATTGTACTTTTTAAACTGGTTACTTCTTTTGACATTAAGAGGGATGAGGGTACTCTTTCAGATAAACTTTGGGATAAAAACACCTGACCTCTATGAAGATTAGAATAATATGAAAAGGAAATTGTCGAACTGCATTGACCTGGTAAAAAAGAAGCAACTGCCAATTTAACAGGATGTGCTTCTTAAATGTTCAAAGAAGCCTGCCTATACAGTACTGTAGGTGTTAAACAATCCAAGCAATGCTGCAAAATAAGCCTTTCAGCAAGACTGGCAAATAGGCTAGCGGTTAGGATTGTTGGGCAAGTAACCAAATGTTTGCTGGATCGGGACTATGCTCCAACAAGGTGAATAATTTATTGGTATGCCCTTGAGCCAATTAGTAAACCCAAGTGCCCCAGAATTGTAGGTGGGGAAATACTAGGGGCAAGGTGAAATAATAATCTGGAAATAGTCAACCTGACATCATAACAACTCACCTATTTTTCACCTTTATAACCGCATCAGGCACTGCAATATATGTAATGATAAAAAAACATATAAGCTATATTGTATCTGTATTATGATTTTGCTATAATCAACATTCATTATGATGATTCATAACAGTTTTGATTAGTTAATAATAACAAAACACTTAACAGATATTAGTGACTTCAGACATTATTTTGTCTGCACAAGCTTAATTTACCTCAGTCACTAAGGGACCTAACATTCTACAGAAATGTGGAATACAATAATTAGTATATATAACCAATAGTTTGGCACTGGAATCAAAAACTAGTTTAATTTAATGTGAATAGTTCCATCTTCCACATTCAACTCTGAATAGTTGTGCTGTTCAGTTGCACTGAGTTATGCAGCTGCCTCGATGTGCAAAAGCCAGTCAGCCTTCCCGTCCACTCCAAAAGATACTCATCATCCTTAAAAGCCTGTTTTCTATTAAAACTAAACTGTGTAAATATTTCTAATAGTTTTAGTAGACTTTTTCAAATATGGGTTTACTTTAGCTTACATTTTGTCTGATTGAAAAATGTTAACAATTATTATATAATGAAAAATGATCAAAATGCCAAAGGAGATACAGTACATCCCGATAATCTAGAGGTCAAGGCTTCTGGTATAGAAGAGACCAGACAACTGCACATTTCATGCCTAGTGGTTAAGTAACCCAGCTCAAGACAACTGGCGCTGCTCAGCTTCATGGATTCTTATTGTTGTTTGCAATTGCGGAATGTGGCCAATAATATACAGAAATATGTTACAATAACAATTTTATATAAATACAATGGGGAGAACAAGTATTTGATACACTGATGATTTTGCAGGTTTTCCCACTTACAAAGCATGTAGAAGTCTGTAATTTTTATCATAGGTACTCTTCAAATGTGATTGACGGAATCTAACACAAAAATCCAGAAAATCACTTTGTATTATTTTTAAGTAATTAATTAGCATTTTAATTGCATGATAAGTATTTGATACATCTGAAAAGCTAAACTTAATATTTGGTACAAAAACCTTTGTTTGCAATTACAGAGATCATACGTTTCCTGTAGTTCTTGACCAGGGATTTTGGCCCACTCCTCCATACAGACCTTCTCCAGATCCTTCAGGTGTCGGGGCTGTCGCTGGGCAATACGGACTTTCAGCTCTCTCCAAAGATTTTCTATTGGGTTTAGGTCTGGAGACTGGCTAGGCAACTCCAGGACCTTGAGATGCTTCTTACGGAGCCACTCCTTAGTTGCCCTAACTGTGTGTTTCGGGTCGTTGTCATGCTGGAAGACCCAGCCGTGACCCATCTTCAATGCTCTTACTGAGGGAAGGAGGTTGTTGGCCAAGATCTCGCGATACATGGCCCCATCCGTCCTCCCCTCAATATGGTGCAGTCATCCTGTCCCCTTTGCAGAAAAGCATCCCCAAAGAATGATGTTTCCACCTCCATGCTTCACAGTTGGGATGGTGTTCTTGGGGTTGTACTCATCCTTCTTCTTCCTCCAAACACGGCGAGTGGAGTTTAGACCAAAAAGCTCTATTTTTGTCTCATCAAACCACATGACCTTCTCCCATTCCTCCTCTGGATCATCCAGGTGGTCATTGGCAAACTTCAGACGTGCCTGGACATGCGCTGGCTTGAGCAAGGGACCTTGCAAGCGCTGCAGGATTTTAATCCATGACGGTGTAGTGTGTTACTAATGTTTTTTTTTAGACTGTGGTCCCAGCTCTCTTCAGGTCATTGACCAGGTCCTGCCGTGTAGTTCTGGGCTGATCCCTCACCTTCCTCATGATCATTGATGCCCCACGAGGTGAGATCTTGCACGAGGTGAGATCTTGCATGGAGCCCCAGACCGAGGGAGATTGACCGTAATCTTGAACTTCCATTTTCTAATAATTGCGCCAACAGTTGTTGCCTTCTCACCAAGCTGCTTGCCTATTATCCTGTAGCCCATCCCAGCCTTGTGCAGGTCTACAATGTTATCCCTGATGTGCTTACACAGCTCTCTGGTCGTGGCAATTGTGGAGAGGTGTCTTTTATACAGGTAACAAGTTCAAACAGGTGCAGTTAATACAGGTAATGAGTGGAGATCAGGAGGGCTTCTTAAAGAAAATCTAACAGGTCTGTGAGAGCAGGAATTCTTTCTGGTTGGTAGGTGATCAAATACTTATGTCATGCAATAAAATGCAAAATAATTATTAAAAAATTATGCAATGTGATTTTCGGTATTGTTGTTTTAGATTCCGTCTCTCACAGTTGAAGTGTACCCATGATAAAAATGATAGACCTCTACATGCTTTGTAAGTAGAAAAACCTGCAAAATAGGCTGTGTATCAAATACTTGTTCTCCCCACTGTAGATAGTGACTTAACTAATTTGCTAAATCTCACGCTACCTACCCGTTAAACAAAATCTTTCGTCTTAGCACTTATAGTATCAAATATTTTTTTTTGTAAACCATCTAGCTGAGCAACACATAAAAGTTTGCTCATCTTTATCGAATATGTCAATTGTTTCAGATCCCACTGTGAATTATTTTGAATGAATATAAACAGGCAATTATTTTAATTCTCTCACATCAAAATTGTATCAACTGTATATCCTCTCCATCTTTCCTGCAGTCCTAAATTCTTTAAACTATGTCAACTCTTAGGAAGACTTTCATCGATTTCAGTTTGTCAAATTAACTTTGTCTCTGTTTAGGTGACATCCCATGTCACATTTGCTGATACTAATATTGTGTCTTATTTTGGCCAAAGGTTGCAATTCCTATACAGAGGAGAAAGGCATGTCAGAGTATGTTGGTTTTGATGTTGATCATAGTGGTCAAGATGAGAGGGTTTGAAAGCCATAAGGCATCTATTACAGGTTGACCCTCCTGCTTAAAAATGCCGTGGATATAAACTAGTCTTGGATTCATGGTTTGTTCACATTAATGGTGTGACATGCAGTAAATTATAGTTTAAAAAAAAGAAATTTTCTTTTGACGACAACAAAGTTGCTATTGTTTTTTTATATTAATTATTGAACATATATTTATTCTACTTCAGTGATTGTGTGGCACATAATCCTGGACCATTAGCTGGAGTATCTATACATGTTCCCATAAGTGTACCTCCCTGTATGTCCCTAGCGTGTGAAACGCTGAAGCTTATCATTCTAAAAATGAAGGTTATTATTTTGTGTTGCAAAACAGCATCTTGATTTAACTTTTTATTGGAGAAACAATGCACAACAATTCATACACAATGTCTTGGTGTTAGGTTCCTATATGGTAACTCACTGCCATTGCAGGATTCTGTATACAATACTACTAATTACAACATTAACACTGCAATATCATAATGGCAATACCTTTGGCAATGAGAAAGGCACAAATTCCCCCGCAGATGGAAACAGAACCAAACTGGTGGAGGCTGGGGTGTTGGGTAGATTTAGCAACAGCATGCTAAGACGACCAGCAGACAGAGTGTGATAGGAGCGATCCAGATGTCTGCTGATGCAGTTCTAAGCAAGTGCCCACTCTGGTTCAATTAATTTGCTTAAATGTAGCCCTAAAGAAATGTTTAAAGCATTTAAGTTCATGCAGTAAATGTTAACTTTGCTTTGATATTTTAATACAGTAGACGGAAACAAAATTATCTCTGCTTCAAAATTGAATTTTCACCATAAACAACATAAAAGGTGCCAACATATAGCAATTCAAGCTCCCAATGCTTAAATAGGCTTACATTCTCTAAGTTTAAAAATGGAGCACATAAATATTGTTATATTTATACTTGAGAGGATAAAAAATGTATTACCGTAAACCTAAAATTCATCCTTACTCTGACTCTAGCCCAAATTCCAACAATTAACATTAACCCCAAGCCTAAAATAGCCATTTTTGTTTGTGAGGACTGAATACATGTCCTTACTTTGCCAGATTGTCTTTGTTTTACTACACTGGTCCTCACAAAAATAGTATAACAAGGACACACACACAAAAAAGCAATCAGTTTTACCAATTTCTGATTGGATGGTAGAGGGAAAAACAACTGTCTCTATTGATACAAAGAAAAATAGGTTGCTGTAACCTGTCCCACAATGTTATGAGAACAAACTGACTGTAAAACTCATTCGGTAACGTGACACAGGCTGCACACGCTATCCATGCCTGAGCCTCTCTGTTTGTACTCACACACACACAGAGCGACTACCCTACCTTTAGAATCACATCTATAGAATGGCCGATTCCTTTTCATTTTATCCTGTGGTAGCCAAATAGGGTTCCAGTTATCAAGATGTTAGCTTAATGTCAAGATGACTTCAATGAACCAGCCTATGTGCAGTTTAAAGCATGCTTAGAACAAAAACAGCTCTGGTAATATGGAATCGAACATTCAAACAATTCGTAAAAAAAAAAAAGGAGGGATGAAAACCTTACATACATTAACCATCTTCTACTTTAAAATGGATTCTCATATAGGCAAGGCAAGGCAATTTTATTTATATAGCACATTTCATACACAATGGTCATTCAAAGTGCTTTACATAAAAACAATTTAAATATCCATTTGACAGAGGTACTGTTACAGAAATAAGAAAAAATAAAAACCATTAAGAATATAAAATCAAATACAGAACAGTGAAGAAATAAGAAAAAAACGTTAAGAATATAAAGTCAAATACAATATATGAAATGGCCCTCTGCATTGATTAGTTGTTACTGGGTTATACTACATCCTTGTACATTTGATTTAGGGAGTGACTGCTTTACATGGAAACATCTGTCCTGCATTAAAATACACAGTATTTTCTCCCTATTCACCCTTCCATAAGTAGTTGGAGGGACAACAGTTTTATCTGACCACTCCACAGGAGGTAGAAGAAATTGATAAAATGTATATAGACGTTAGATTCTCACCATCAAGGGTTTATTC
Organism: Esox lucius; assembly: GCF_011004845.1. NCBI lineage: Eukaryota > Metazoa > Chordata > Actinopteri > Esociformes > Esocidae > Esox > Esox lucius. The sequence continues at coordinate 40,098,106 of NC_047587.1, forward strand.
TCTGCTTCAGAATGGGTAAAGCAAGATTAAATGTACACTTCTCAACCAGTAAAGGAGCTGAGCAACATTTGGGTTTTAGACTCTATACCAAAGGTCTATGCTTTTCAGTGATGTATCATGCACAGACCAAGGCAGCAACTGAGGGTATGTTATTTTATCTACAGCACAGCAATAGTCAGAGAGGATGAGTTACCGTCCTGGCTATTGCTTTCAGTCCCAGGCCCCATGACAGCAGTGTACTAGCATCTTAATACTGGCTCCAGCACAAGGCAATATAATCCCTGCCAAGTGATGTGCAGGCTGTTCAGTCCTCTTGCAGTCGAAACATTGTACCACCAAAAACTGAATCTTCAGCTTACAGGAGATCCATAAAAAGAAAACAAGGTAGCACATGGCTACGTGTTTAAATCACCGCTGATACATTTCATGTTACTGATGTCCATACAAATAGGTTGTGAATGTAGTGTCCTGAAATGTAATGGCAATTCAGACATTGGCTTGTCTCATTTCTAAAATGAAATCACCATATAGTTTAATGATCTAGCTTCACTCAGGTATTGTTGGTCTAGCAGTACATCCAAAAGTTTGACATGTCTCTATAATGATGTTACTTGCATGCAGGGTAAAATATACACTGCTCAAAACAATTAAGGGAACATGTAATTATTACAGTATAATACCAAGTCAAACTACAGGGACATCAATCTGTCTAGTTAGGAAGCATAAGCAATTGTGAATCAGTGTCACCTGTTTTGGTGCAAATGAAAGTGACTACAGGTGCACTGGAGAGGCAACAGCAAGACAACACAAAAGGGAATGGTTTTGCAGGTGGTGGCCACAGACAATTTCTCTCTCCTTATCCTTTCTGACTGATTCTTCTCAAGTTTTGCATTTTGCTAGCCCATTCAGGTTGCACAGGTATGGAGCAGTTTTTCAAACATTTGTGTTGGAAAAACTGCTCCACATGGCTGTGTGTGGTCTGAATTCAATCATAAATAGAAACATATTTATGGGTGTCATTATCAAATTGTCCTATATGCACATAAGGTGAATTATTTAATTGTTCTGTTCACATTTATTGTGATGCAATGCATTTTCGTGCAAGAAAAGGGGTTTGAAAAGTGTTTTTGTAATGGCAGAACAGTTCCACAAGGCTGTTTGTGGTATGATTTCAAGGATAAATAGTGACATAATTATGGCTGTCATAAACATATTGGACTGCTTGCACAAAAGGTGACTAATTTCATTGTTCTGTTCACATTTATTGTGATGCAATGCATTTTCGTGCAAGAAAATAGGTTTGAAAAGTGTTTTTGTAATGGCAGAACAGTTCCACAAGGCTGTTTGTGGTATGATTTCAAGGATAAATAGTGACATAATTATGGCTGTCATAAACATATTGGTCTGCCTGCATAAAAAAGGTGACTAATTTCATTGTTCTGTTCACATTATAGTAATACAATGCATTTTTGTGCCAGAAAAAGGGTTTTAAAAGTGTTGGTGTAATGGCAGAAACGTTCCACAAGTGTTTTTGGGCTGATTTCAATGAAAAATGGTGTCAAAGACGTGTTGGACAAAAGGCAAATTATTTCATTTTTCTGTTCACATTCATTGTGAAGCCTTTTCTTACATAAATGTGCATTGTGTTTGCACAGAACATTTGTATTGGGAGTATCACTCCGTATGTGTGTGTTATGGTCAGAATTCAATGATATATAGAAAAAATCTGATTTTGATTATGAAATTATTTACTTTATTGTGCATTTTTCCCTAAAACAATATCTTATAAGAACATTAATATGCATTCTTATATTAGCTGAGGTACTTTGGAATAATTTGATGCCAAATACACAATGATCGATTTACATTACATATTGTTTATAAGCCCAAATATAAAAAATTAAAGCATATTACTCTGGGGGTTAATTGCTCACAAAATGTTTTTTTTTAGGCAGAGATCGGAATTTTGCATGATGAGATACGGAGGGAAATGGGGGAGGGTCGTGCTTTTTTATTTCAGTCTTGAGGAGGGTTTACAGTTATTTATTAAGTTCAAGCGAGTGTCATTTAATTTTATTTATCGATTAATAGCCTGTCAGACTTTTGGAATTCATGTATTGACTGGTGGAGCATGCCTTATTTCTATATCATCTTTCTAATGACTATTCGATCAGTCCCTCTTTGTGCTTGGCGTATCCAGATTGTGAATATAGTGCAACATGTACTGGAAAAAAGGCTTGAACTGCCAAAAAAATAAGAATTAATGGCATTGCCGAATTAAGGACGTTCTCTAACCAAGAATTAAAGAGTTTCTTTACAGTCTCTGTCCGCTGTAGATTGTCTTGAAATATTCAATGGACTTTTAGAGTTGAAGGGTGATGTTCCGTTGGGGAAACAAGTGAGTGGAACAAATCGAGTTGCTGCTACCGAATGTAGAGAACGGTCCACGTTTAGACTGTCAGTATGCCTACAAGTTGTGCAGAAAATTGATGGTTTCAGAATTGCATGCTGAACGCTGATCTTGGCATTCCTGTTTTAACATACAGACGATTATTAGGGACACAGCTTGTTCTCAACAATGGCACGCGTTAAGGAAAAACATATTGCATTGCATTGAGTAAAAGGACGACAAAGAACAGGACACAGTTCACAGTTCCATGCAGAACATGTACATTGTACTGAATAAATATTATTAGAAACTAGTGCTTTAGCTGCAAGAAGGGCGTGCAGTTAGTCTAGCATTGTGCATTAGGCTATGTGTATCAGCTGATGCCGCAGGTAGTACAATATTCATATTTTTATAGCTGTTTGGAAATATAAAAACAACCCTACAATATGGGCTCAAATTTTCAGGCCTGATGAAATCTTTAAGTTAGAATATGTTTTATGTTTTAAATATATAGCAAATCTAGGCTATATACATTTTAAAATGTGCACTTTCATTGGGTTTGCTGTTTGTACAATAGGCCTAAAATATGGGCTACCTTTGCGTGCATATTGTTGAGCATGAGAGTTTGTCTTTGAAAACAAATGCGCTCAATCTACTTTTTAATTTGCATTTTCAATAGGGAGGGTCGTTTATTTTCCAAAGGCTCAGGGAGGGTAATGTGAAAATACACTACAAAAAAAAATCTGGCCTCGATGAAGGAAATATATTAAAGATCTAAATCTTTACTGCACAAATTGTAATTTGTTGAGAACAAAATGACGTAACAACGGTCAATGGAAACCTAAATCACCAACCGATTGATGGCTGGATTCAAACTCACACTGAAAATTTAAGTAAACAATTGAAATCACAGGCTGTTCCAACTTGCATGAATTTCTTCATGGCAACTTGTAATGTGACTCAGTAGAGTGTATGGACCCATGTGCCTGTATTCACTCCTGACAACATCTGGGCGTGCACCTGATGAAACAGCGGGTGGTGTCATTTTGTAGGGCTCTGGCAGTGCTCCTCCTGTTCCTCCTCGCACAAAGGAGCAGACACCGATCCTGCTACTGGGTTGATGCCCTTCTACGGCCCTCTTCAGCTCTCCTTGTGTAACGGCCCATCTCCTGGTATCTCTTCCATGCTCTTGAGACTGAGACACAGCAAAATGTCTTGCGACAGCATATATGAATGAGCCATCCTGGAAGATCATTCCAGGATGGCTGGCAGTATGCCTACAACTTGTAGGCATACTGACAGTCTAAACGTGGACCGTTCTCTACATTCGGTAGCAGCAACTCGATTTGTTCCACTCACTTGTTTCCCCAACGGAACATCACCCTTCAACTCTAAAAGTCCATTGAATATTTCAAGACAATCTACAGCGGACAGAGACTGTAAAGAAACTCTTTAATTCTTGGTTAGAGAACGTCCTTAATTCGGCAATGCCATTAATTCTTATTTTTTTGGCAGTTCAAGCCTTTTTTCCAGTACATGTTGCACTATATTCACAATCTGGATACGCCAAGCACAAAGAGGGACTGATCGAATAGTCATTAGAAAGATGATATAGAAATAAGGCATGCTCCACCAGTCAATACATGAATTCCAAAAGTCTGACAGGCTATTAATCGATAAATAAAATTAAATGACACTCGCTTGAACTTAATAAATAACTGTAAACCCTCCTCAAGACTGAAATAAAAAAGCACGACCCTCCCCTATTTCCCTCCGTATCTCATCATGCAAAATTCCGATCTCTGCCTAAAAAAAAAACATTTTGTGAGCAATTAACCCCCAGAGTAATATGCTTTAATTTTTTATATTTGGGCTTATAAACAATATGTAATGTAAATCGATCATTGTGTATTTGGCATCAAATTATTCCAAAGTACCTCAGCTAATATAAGAATGCATATTAATGTTCTTATAAGATATTGTTTTAGGGAAAAATGCACAATAAAGTAAATAATTTCATAATCAAAATCAGATTTTTTCTATATATCATTGAATTCTGACCATAACACACACATACGGAGTGATACTCCCAATACAAATGTTCTGTGCAAACACAATGCACATTTATGTAAGAAAAGGCTTCACAATGAATGTGAACAGAAAAATGAAATAATTTGCCTTTTGTCCAACACGTCTTTGACACCATTTTTCATTGAAATCAGCCCAAAAACACTTGTGGAACGTTTCTGCCATTACACCAACACTTTTAAAACCCTTTTTCTGGCACAAAAATGCATTGTATTACTATAATGTGAACAGAACAATGAAATTAGTCACCTTTTTTATGCAGGCAGACCAATATGTTTATGACAGCCATAATTATGTCACTATTTATCCTTGAAATCATACCACAAACAGCCTTGTGGAACTGTTCTGCCATTACAAAAACACTTTTCAAACCTATTTTCTTGCACGAAAATGCATTGCATCACAATAAATGTGAACAGAACAATGAAATTAGTCACCTTTTGTGCAAGCAGTCCAATATGTTTATGACAGCCATAATTATGTCACTATTTATCCTTGAAATCATACCACAAACAGCCTTGTGGAACTGTTCTGCCATTACAAAAACACTTTTCAAACCCCTTTTCTTGCACGAAAATGCATTGCATCACAATAAATGTGAACAGAACAATTAAATAATTCACCTTATGTGCATATAGGACAATTTGATAATGACACCCATAAATATGTTTCTATTTATGATTGAATTCAGACCACACACAGCCATGTGGAGCAGTTTTTCCAACACAAATGTTTTCTGCAAACCCTTTTCTTACACAAATATGCATTGTTTCACAATATATGTGAACAAACAATAAAATAATTCACCTTATGTGCATAAAGTCAAATTTGTTTACGACGCCCATCATTATTTCAGACCACACACAGCCATGCGGAACAGTTCTCCCATTCCAAATACGCAAAGCAGACAATATCTATAATGATCACATTTGTATTACATTATTTCATGATGAATTGGTTATTAGATGTTATTTACCAGACTGTTCTTGCGTTAGCATTAGCCTGTTGTTAGAATTCGTCCTTTGTTGCCCGGTAACTCAGCTATCCAGCATTTGATAACCGTAACGGACTATGGCTACATTTAGTAAAATTGTTTTTATGTTTTGACATTTTATACTAATAATAATACTTATAAAACTGTTGAAAACGCATATCCTTTCTTTGACTTTTCAACAAGTTAGCGTTACGCAAGGACACTATGCTAAAACGTTCGCTAATGCTAAGTTAGCATGCTAGCTAAGCTGACATACTGCTTCAACTTCTTCTACAGTCAGATTGAGCAGATAAAGAGAACTAAACTTATGTCCCACCAAGCAACCTTTGGATTTGATCAAATACATAACAGATACCTTTCCCTGATTGGGTAAAATAAACTATTCTGCCTAGCAACAGCCCTCCATTGGTCAGGTGCACAAGGGTTTGGTTGCATTTGGACAGGATGACGAAAACAAGGAAATGTGCCATGTAAACACAAAGCGCATCTGCGTTTTCAACGGAATCTCATGGAAACAGCAAAGAAAACAGAATCTCTCTATCACAAACCGTTTAGAAAATATGTAATACTATGTAATTGTTATGCAAATACACCCAGGCGTGGGCGGTAGCAACTAATCTGTCCTCAGGGGGTTAAGGTTTGGCGATAAAGGAGTTTCAAGAGCCTGGCTACAGTATGATACAGTATGAAGTTCTGGCCTCTTCTTTAATGTACTGAAATGAATGACACAAAACGCTTACTTATTTTTGGCTGGTAAAAAATTGGCTGGTAGTTTTTTTCATCTACCAGTGAAGGAACTGGATTTCAACCTGTTTTAGATCAATTCCAAATGGCCAATAAATGTATCTACCAAACATATTAAATTTATAAAAATGAATTGCAATTACAGTACAAGTATCCAGCGCTTGACATAAACTTTTTTTCTCACCAGCTACTGTGGCTATTGGTTTTCCAAAGTTACTAGCCACTCAGCATTTTCACTATTTTATGTGATAGAATTTGACTATGGTGTGCTACATCTTAGCCTGTTTTTTTCACTCGTTTTGTCACTGCCGCATAAGGTAATAGGCTTAACACAGATGGAACAGAATCAAGCACTGTATGCAGGTAGTGTTCATAGAAGTTGTGGGGCTGTAGCACGTTGCAATGAGATTACAATTGTAAAAAAAATCTGTGTGTGTGTATGTATATATATATATATATATATATATATATATATATATATATATATATATATATATATATATATATATATTTATATATATACTTCTCCCGAAAAATTAAGAGACCACAGCACCCTTTTCTTTCCTTTCCAGAAAAGTCAAAAAGGAAGGTTTTGAATGAGGAACAGAAGGGTTAAAATGAAGAGACCACTGCAAATTGAACAATTCTGTTCCTCACTCAAAACTTTCCTTTTCAACTTTTTGGAAAGGAAATAAAAGGTGCAGTGGTATCTTAATTTATTTATGTAAAAAGTATACCCACCCCTGTTAAAATGCTAGGTTCTTGTGATGTAAAAGAATAAGACAAAGATAAATCATGTCTGAAAATTGTCCACCTTAATGTGACCTATAACGTGAACAATTCAATTGAAAAACAAACTGAAATCTTTGAGAAAAAAAAAAAAACTCACAATGACCTGATTGCATAAGTGTGCACACCCTTAAACTAATAGTTTGTTTAAGCACCTTTTCATTTTATTACTGCATTCAATCTTTTTGGGTCTATTAGCACATCTTGACGTGGCAATATTTTCCCACTCTTCTTTGCAAAAGCTTTCCGAATCTGTCAGATTGCGAGGACATCTCCTGTGCACAGCCCTCTTCAGATCACCCCACAGCGGTTAAATTGGATTCAGGTCTGGGCTCTGGGTGGGTCATTCCAAAACATTCATCTTCTTCTGGTGAAGCCATGCTTTTGTGGATTTGGATGTGCTTTGGGTTGTTGTCGTGCATAAAGGAAACTTCCTCTTCATCTTCAGCTTTCTAACAGAAGCTTGAAGGTTTTCTGCCAAAATTGCCTGGTATTTGGAACGGTTAATAATTCCCTCCACCCTGACTAAGGCCCCAGTTCCAGCTGAAGAAAAACAGCCCCAAAGCATGATGCTGCCACCACCATGCTTCACTGTGGGTATGGTGTTCTTTGGGTGATGTGCAGTGTTGTTTTTGCGCCAAACATACCTTTTGGAATTATGGCCAAAATGTTCAATCTTGGTTTCATCAGACCATAACTGATTTTCCCACGTGCTTTCGGGGGACTCAGACAAGCTTGGATGTTTTTCTTTGTAAGAAAAGGCTTCGGTCTTGCCACCCTACCCCTTAACACATTCATATGAAGAATACGGGAGATTTTTGTCACATGTAGCACACAGCCAGTACTTGCTAGAAATTCCTGCAGTTCCTTTAATGTTGGCCTCTTGGAAGCCTCCCTGATCAGTTTTCTTCTCGTCTTTTCATCAACTTTGGAGGGACGTCCAGTTCTTGGTAATATCTCAGTTGTGCCATATTTTCTCCTGATAATGACTGTCTTCGCTGTGTTCCATGGTATATCTAATGCTTTGGACATTATTTTGTACCCTTCTCCTTACAGATATCTTTCAACTCTGAGATGCCCTCTGATGCTTTGGAAGCTTTCTGCGGACCATGGCTTTTGAAAATGTCAGGAAAAGCCTACTAGAACTGCTGAACTTTTTATATATGACTTCTATTTATGGTATGAATGTGATTGGTGAATTCTGAACACAGCCACATCCCCAGTTATAAGAGGGTGTGCACACTTATGCAACCAGGTTATTGTAAGGTTTTTATTTTTCATTTTTCCCTCTCGAAGATTTCAGTTAGTTTTTCAATTGAATTGTTCACATTATATGTCACATTAAGAATGGAAAAAGTTCTGACATGATTTATCTTTTTCTCATTCTTTTACATTACACTGCCGATTTTGCAGGTTTTTCCCACTTACAATGCATGTAGAAGTCTGTAATTTTTATCATGGGTACTCTTCACCTGTGGCGCAAAAATGCCGAAAATCACATTGTGTGATTTTTAAGTAATTAATTTGCATTTTATTGCATCACATAAGTATTTGATACATCAGAAAAGCAGAACTTAATATTTGGTACAGAAACCTTTGTTTGCAATTACAGAGATCCTGTTGTTCGTGACCAGGTTTGCACACACTGCAGCAGGGATTTTGGCCCACTCCTCCATACAGACCTTCTCCAGCTCTCTGGTCTTGGCAATTGTGGAGAGGTTTGAGTCTGTTTGTTTGACTGTGTGGACAGGTGTCTTTTATACAGGTAGCGGGTACAAACAGGTGAAGTTAATACATGTAATGACTGGAGAACAGGAGGGCTTCTTAAAGAAAAACTAACAGGTCTGTGAGAGCCGGAATTCTTACGGGTGGGTAGATGATCAAATACGTATGTCATGCAATAAAATAAAAAATGCATTATTTAAAAATCATATAATGTGATTTTCTGGATTTTTGTTTTAGATTCAGTTTCTCACAGTTGAATTGTACCTATGATAGAAATTACAGACCTCTACATGATTTGTAAGTAGGAAAACCTGAAAATTCAGCAGTGTATCAAATACTTGTTCTCCCCACTGTATATATTACGCATATGGCCATGTGTATGTGACTGTCACAGGTTACATATGCATAGCAAGACGACTGACCAAAAGGTCTCACAGAATTCGGTAAGAACCCCAGGGAAAAATCAAGGGAACTACAAGACACTCTTGCCACAATCCATGTCAAAGTGCATGAGTCAACTGCCTGAAAGAGACTTACCCAAATTTGCCCTACACGAGTAGTCAGGAAAGAAATAAGCTTCTACTCTTAAAAAAAAAATAACAAGACATGACTGACATTTGCCACACAACAACTGGGTAAAGACCAAAACTACTAGAACAATGTGTTCTAGAAAAATGAGTCAAAGGTCGAGTTGATTGTTCGCAATTCCATAGGGCATGTTTGGAGACAACAAAACACTGCCTTTGAACAGAAGAACCTCATTCCAGCCGTAAAGCATGGAGGCGGTGGCATTATGGTGCCTCAGGGCCTTGCCTACTTTCCATCATTAAGTCAACCATGAATGCCATATTGTTCCAGAGTATTCTTGAGGAGAACGTGAGGCCATCTGTCAGAAAGCTGAAGCTGAACCAAACATGGAACTTTAAACAGTTAACAGGAAAATGTTCCAAAACACACAAGCAAAGCTAAAACAGAATGGCTCAAAAGAAATAAGGAAATGTTATGGAATGGCTGAATCAAAGCCCAGATTATAAAACTGATAGAGAATTACTAGAAATGCCTTCACAAAGTTATTTCAGCCAAAGAGGGCACTACCCATTATTGAAGGTAAGATCCAGACGAACACACTTTCTGTTGATTTTTTATGAATAAATGATTTCAAAGTATAAACTTTCACTATCATAAATTATATCTGTAATTAGTGTTGAAATGAAAATGACATATTCTGCTAAATCCAATAAAGAACTTTCAAGGGTGTTTACTTTACATCTTCACGTGTACAGTGCCTTGCAAAAGTATTCAAACCCTGACCAATTCTCTCATATTACTGAGTTACCGTGTTAATATTGGCCATGGTTAATGAATGAACATAGACACTAAAAACCTTTGTTGTTTTACATATTTCAATTCCACCTTTTTCGCTGTGCTTTTGCTCACGTTGCTATTAGATATGTTCTATTTTATGAATGTTTGCCAACTGTACTATCCTATACATTCATTTGTCTAATTCCATATCCCTTTTTACAGCAAGCTCAGTTTACCTTAAAATGAATACCAAAATCACAAACATACTAGTATTCTCTACTATTACATTTTACAGTATTTATGTGATTGTACCTCCAACTGTTAGGTCCTAGGTTTTATTTATGTAACAATACTTTTTTCAGAAGACAACTCTGAAATAATTGGTATGTAGCTTTGACTGTGAAAGTGAAAAAAACAAAGTTTAAGAAGACCAGGAGGTTCCCCAGGCTCTCTACTCATTTGTATTTCAAAGGTTTAGAGATATACAAACGTTTTTGTGTCTTCTGTCTTTTCCAGAATGCAATGCAATACTTTCATTTCTAATATTGGTGTATCCAAAAGAGTCAAATTGACATCATAAAAAGTATCTTCTACCAAGATATTTGCCATTTTGAATCACATTTTATGCAATTCTCTTATGCTTATACATGAGACACTGAATCTTTAATATGCTACTTAAAATTACAAGGTCCACCAACAAACTAAAAGCATTAATGACAACCTTACTGAATGAAGTTTTCTCATCTGGACCATGAACAATGGGTCAAAGTATGTCAGGGAATCTGCAACCCATCAAAAGTCTTTGTATCAGAGCAACAATCATGATTCACTGGTGATCACAGAGGCCTCTGTAACAAAGAGGAAAGCTCTCCACTCTTTGCCAAATGATAAGGAGCCCAAATGCAGATACCGATAACAAAATAGGGATGGAGGAAAAGAGCAAATCAGGAAGTAAGTCAAAAATACACATGTTTAAAGGCAGGTTGGAAAAGCAGTGTTTTGGCAATGACTGCTCATCTGAACTTGGGCAATGAACTTGCATTGACCTCAGAGACTAAGAAGGACATGCTCATCCCATCAAGCCACCTAAAAACCATAAGCTACAGAGGCTCTTAAAAGTATTCACTCCCCTTGGACTTTTCCACATTTTATTTATTTTAGTATTTTTGCCACTGATCAACACAAAGAAGTCCATAACTTCAAAGTGAACAATAAAACATACAATTAACATTATCTGCAAGTACAAAATGGAAAATAATTGATTGCATAACTATGCACCTTGACCTTATTGTTTTTATGTCACTGCAGTGTGGCTTTGGTGGAATGTTTATGGTCATTGTCCTGCCTGAAGATACATCTTCTTCCAAGCCCCAGGTCCTAACCCTAACCCTTTCTTTCAGGATTTCTCCTTAATTTGCTGCATCTCTTTTGCCCTTTATCTTCACAAGCTTTCCAGGCCCTGATGCAAAGCAGTCCCATAGCTGGGTAGTATTGGTGTTCCCAAGATGTGAGATGTTGTGTATGGAGTGATATGGAGGGAAAAAATATTGTAAAGCCCATTTGCATTTTTATAACTAATACTATATGCATGCTTCACTAAGTTGCATGCACGCTTTAGTAAGATGTCCATTGCAATGCTTTCGGTACTATCCATGAGTCAAACAGTTCACAAGTAGATGACTACACATTCTTAACTTGTAATATGTAATACACAAGTAGGATATTCTAAAGGGGTGAGTGCAAATAGTCATATTGTCAACAATTCGACAAGGATGGCATTCATCAGCAAGTTAATCTAAATTTTGAAAGTAACAAATAAAATCCTGTACTACCCATTGACTCACTTGGCGGCAGTAATGACTATAGTAATTTTTTATAGACTAAACAAATCTGCCTACCGGCCAAGTACAGGAAAATTTCACGGCTAGCGAAATCATACCTGTGCATCCCGACAACATCTGTACCGGTTAGTGATGTGCAGTTCACGTTTTGAACAAAACTTTTTAGTGACTCAGGACTCACATCAATTGCGACTGTTCAATTGTATCGTTCATTTTGAACATTTGACAGTGGATTACTACAAAATGATCATTTTGCTTCACTATCAAGTTGATTTTTTTCTGTAAATTCAGTAATAACTTGTATAATGTATACGTTCTTTCCACACAGACTGATATATTTCAAGTGTTTATTTCTTTTAATTTTGATGATTATAACTGACAACTAATGAAAACCCCAAATTCAGTATCTCAGAAAATGAGAATATTGTGAAAAGGTTCAATATTGAAGACACTCTAATCAGCTAATTAACTCAAAACACCTGCAAAGGCCTTTAAATGGTCTCTCAGTCTAGTTCTGTAGGCTACACAATCATGGGGAAGACTGCTGACTTGACAGCTGTCCAAAAGACAACCATTGACACCTTGCACAAGGAAGGCAAGACACAAAAGGTCATTGCTAAAAAGGCTGGCTGTTCACAGAGCTCTGTGTCCAAGCACATTAATAGAGAGACGAAGGGAAGGAAAAGATGTGGAAAAGATAATCTCATCTTCATCCGCTTATCCGGTATCAGGTCGTGGGGGCAGCAGCTCCAGCAGGGGACCCCAAACATCCCTTTCCCGAGCCACATTTGCCAGCTCTGACTGGGAGATCCCAAGGCGTTCCCAGGCCAGTGTCGAAATATAAACTCCCCACCTAGTCCTGGGCCTACCCCGAGGTCTTCTTCCAGCTGGACGTGCCTGGAACACCTCCCTAGGGAGACATCCTGGGGGCAATCAAAATGATTTATAAAGCCCTTTTTACAACAGCAGTTGTCACAAAGTGCTTTACAGAGACACCCGGCCTTAAACCCCAAGGAGGAAACAACAGTAGTGTTGGATTTCATTGGCTAGGAAAAACTCCCTAAGAAGGCCGAATTTTAGAAAGAAACCTAGAGAGGACCCAGGCTCAGAGGGGTGACCAGTCCTCTTCTGGCTGTGCCGGTTAAGATATTAAGAGACCAATTGGAATAATTTATACATTTCTCTGGGATAAATCCAGTGTCTATTTGATTTTAGACTAGGTCAAAAGTATGACAAGGTGGACAAGGACAGGGACTACAATGGGCCCCCCAAACCAGGTACTCCGCAGGTATGGACCAGGACCTCATCTCCTCCTAAAATGAAAAACTGGAGGAGACTGAGAAAAGTTAGAAAGTGCATTCCTCATATCCCCCAGTACAATAATATAACAGCATAACACCTTGGAACTGAGACGGGAGGGTCCGGCGACACTGTGGCCCTACCCGGGGGAGGCCTCGGACAGGGCCCAACATGCAGGAAATCAATCCACCCACATTGCCAGGCATCAACCAAAGGGACACCCACCAACCGCAACCCCCCTGAATGAGGGCCGAGTATTGCCAGCAGCGTACAGCCCAATTGCACAAGTGCGCAACAGAGAGTCAACAACAAGCCAGTGACTCTTCCCCCGAAAGGCATTGGAGGGAGGGCATCCCAGTGGCGACGAGAGCCCACCTGGCAAGACAGCAAGGGTGGACAGTATCAAGCCTACTGGTCACCTTCACGCCCCCGGGCCAGGCTACACCTAATTATAAACCGTACTGTAGAAATGAGTTTTTAGTAGACACTTGAAAGTTTACACTGGGTTTGCATTTTTAACCTTAATTGGCAGATCATTCCACAGTAGTGGAGCTCTATGAGAAAAGGCCCTGCCACCAGCTGTTTGTTTAGAAATTCTAGGTACAATTAAAAGGCCTGCATCTTGCGATCGTAGGTTACGTGTAGGTATGTATGACTGGATCATTTCAGCAAGGTAAGTAGGAGCAAGTCCATGTATTGATTTATAGGTTAAGAGTAAAACCTTAAAATCAGCCCTAACCCTAACAGGCATCCAGTGTAAGGACGCTAGGACAGGAGTAATGTGTTCCAAAAAAAAATCTAGTTAGGATTCTAGCAGCCATGTGCAGCACAAATTGAAATGTATTTATTAATTTGTCTGGATAACCAGAGAGAAGAGCATTGCAGTAATCTAGTCTAGAAGTAATGAAAGCATGGATACATTTTTCTGCATCCGTATTTGATAGAAAGTTTCTAATTTTTGCAATGTTTCGAAGATAAAAATAAGCAACTCTTAAGACATATTGTTCTTCAAAGGAGAGGTCAGGGTCATGGGTAACACCAAGGTTTTTTACGTTTTTTTGGGATACGACCATGCAGCCATCGAGGTTCACAGTGAGATCTGCTAACAACGCTCTTTGTTTCTTGGGTCCTAATACGAGGATTTCTGTTTTCCTTTAGTTTAAGAAAGAAATTCTCTGTCATCCACTTCCTAATGTCTGAAACGCATGCTTCCAAATTAGCTAATTTAGGGGCTTCTACATGTTTCATTGAAATATATAGTATATCACTGTTACTGCTTCATCAAAGTAACAGTGAAAGTGTGCATTGTGATTTCAGATTACATCGCCCAGAGGGAGCATATATAGTAAGAACAATAATGGGCCCAAAATCAAGCGTTGAGGAACACCAAAGCCATATGCCACCATATGCCATCCACACTAACAAACTGATATCTTTCAGATAAATAAGATTTAAACCAGGCTAGAACATGTCCACATAGCCCAATGTGGGTTTCCAGTCTCTCTAAGAGAAGGGAGTGATCAATAGTGTCAAAAGCAGCACTAAGATAGAGAAGCAACAGGACGGATGCGGAACCTTTGTCTGAGGCCATTAGAAGGTCATTTGTTACCTTCACGAGTGCAGTCTCAGTATGATGGGATCTGAAACCGGACTGGAGTATTTCATAAATGTTATTTGTCTTCAGTTGTTGGGAAACCATTTTTTCTATGATTTTTGAGTTTAGATCCTCGATTTGATCGTTTACAGATTTATTTACTCTGTCGTTAATGAGCAAACTTGTAAGAATATCAAGGAATTTATTGTACAGCTTTTGAAACTCATTGTTTGCGGAGCAAGTGAATTTCTTGTTTTAAAGGTAAATGTAATAAGACAGTGATCCGATAATCCAGGTTTTTGGGGGTAAATTATTAGATCTACAATATCTATTTCTCGTGACAGGACTAAATCTAAGGTGTGATTGTGGCAATGTGTTGGACCTGAGACATGTTGGACAAAACCCATTGAGTCAATTATGGCTTCAAAGGCTTTTTTTCGGCCTGGTTAACTTTCATGAGTAAAACTTCAAAAGAATGCAACAAAGGGATATGTTTGAGAGTAAATTTATATTTACTGTCATAAATATTAGCAACACCCCCTCCTTTTCGGGATGCACGAGGGATATGATCACTAGTATAACCAGGAGGAGAGGCCTCATTTAAGGCAATGAATTCATTAGGCTTTAGCCACGTTTCACATAAACCAATAACATCTAGTTTATGATCAGAGATTAATTCATTTACGGCAACTGCCTTTGGAGCAAGGGATCTAACATTTAGGAGTCCCATTTGGAGATGCAAGGTGACACAGTGATTTTTATTTGTGACCGAGGTGGAGGAAAGCTTTATCTTAATAAGGTTGTTTTTGTTACCACTACCTTGTTTAACTTTTCTCAGCCTGGAACGAGTCACAGTGGCAATAGGTAAAGCTGTACTAACTACTCTGCCTATGCTATCGACAGACTCCACTATGCTAGCAGGCTGGCTAACAGCCTGCGGCCTGACCTGCACCCTATCTCATGTTAAGGCTATAGGAGTGAGACTTCCAAGATAAAAGAAGAGCACCATTCCAACTAGGATGGAACATCATAAAGACATGTTTATAAGTGATAATCGAACGTGGACTATAATTACTAATATAGTCTTTTGATTACTGATGCCATGAAAAATAAGATGAAAACAAACATGGAGCTGCTGCATTTGCCTAAGTAAAAAAGACTTGTGAACGACTGACTCGGTCAGTTTTATCGTTCATTTGAACAACTGGCAGCAGAGTTCTACCCAACCACGGAATACGCTGTTAGGTTAACGTTCGCAGAGAAAAATATGTCAAGACAGTAGCATTATAAAGACATGTTTGTAACCGATAATTAGACACATTTCTCGGCCTAAAATAATTAATACAGTGGTAGATTTTTGATTGTAATGATAAACACAGATAAAATCATACATTGAGCCTTTGACAAAGTAAAAAGACTCGTGAACGACTGACTCTGTCAGTTCTGTCGTTCAATTGAATGGTTGTTTCGTTAACAACCGTTCATGTAAGCATTACTGACTCAAATGAACGAAATTACTCAAAATACTTTTTACCGAATGACTGTACAAGACCTTACGGCCACAAGACCTTTGGCTTGTGGGACTCCTGAGGCAGCTGACGGGTACCGACAGGCCAAGCGGACTGCCAGCCCGGGTGTTGTGGATGGCAAAAGAACTCTGGGCCTGGGAGGAGTTCGGTGAGGCCATGGAGAAGGACTATCGGCTGGCCTCGAAAGAGATTCTGGCAAACCATCCGGCGCCTCAGGAGAGTTTAGAGTAGAGGTGGGCAGCTGTTGACCTCAACTGGGGATGTCGTTGGGCGGTGGAAGGAGTACTTTGAGGATCTCCTCAATCCCGCCGTCACGTCTTCCATTGAGGAAGCAGAGGATGAGGGCTCAGAGGTGGACTCGTCCATCACCCGGGCTGAAGTCACAGAGGTGGTCAAGAAACTCCTCGGTGGCAAGGCACCGGGGGGTGGTTGAGATCCGCCCTGAGTACCTCAAGTCTCTGGATGTTGTGGGGCTGTCTTGGTTGACACGCCTGTGCAACATCGCGTGGCGGTCGGGGGACAGTGCCTCTGGGATGGCAGACCGGGGGTAGGTGGTCCCTCTTTTTAAGAAGGGGACCAGAGGGTGTGTTCCAACTATAGGGGGATCACACTCTCAGCCTCCCCGGGAAAGTCTATGCCAGGGTTCTGGAGAGGAGAATACGGGCAGATAGTAGAACCTTCGGATTCAGGAGGAAACAGTGTGGTTTTCATCCGGGCCGTGGAACACTGGACCAGCTCTATACCCTCTACGGGGTGTTGGATGGTTCATGGGAGTTTGCCCAACCAATCCACATGTGTTTTGTGGATTTGGAGAAGGCATTCGACTGTGTCCCCCGCGGCATCTTGTGGAGGGTGCTTCGGGAATATGGGGTCCTGGGTCCTTTGCTAAGGGCTGTCAGGTCCCTGTATGACCGAAGCAGGAGCTTCGTCGCATTACCGGCAGTAAGTCAGGACTTGTTTCCCTGTGCATGTTGGACTCCGGCAGGGCTGCCCTTTGTCGCCGGTTCTGTTCGTAATTTTTATGGACAGAATTTCTAGGCGCAACCAGGGGCCGGAGGGTGTCAGGTTTGGGGACCACACGATTTCGTCTCTGCTCTTTGCAGATGATGTTGTTGTGTTGGCCCCTTCAAACCAGGACCTTCAGCATGCACTGGGATGGTTTTGCAGCCGAGTGTGAAGCGGTGGGGATGAAAATCAGTACCTCCAAATCCATGGAGAATCATATATTTATTCCATATTACAATTTACAATCATTTTTTTTCATTTAGTACTTCTCTTTTTGGCACAAGTGTGTGGGGTTGACTATTCGATGACATAAACTGAGGAATTACCGATAGTGAAAATATTTGTCATGCGCATCCCTAATATAACTGAACAATGAAATGCCGTTAGGCGCACTGAACTGCAGTTACACCAGCTTTTGCTGCTTTTCTCCTGATCTCAATTTGCATTAGCTAATTTGCATCTCAGGTGTCTTTCCACCAGCGGCCCGACTGCGTTACGCTGGTGGCTAGCTGCCTTAAGCCTCGTTCACACCAGACATGTCTTACACACATTTAAAGTGCATAAGATAAATAATTTTGTTTCACTATTAGAAGATGACTGTAGGACGAAATGGAGAAACATCAGGGAGAGATACATAAGAGAAAAGAGCAGAGAAGGAGAAAACGTTTTTACCAGTTTTGTCATTCCTCGACCCTTTCATTAAGTCACGTCCCACAAGTGGAAACATGACTGCCAGGGACAGCAAGTGCATTGAGTGGATAGGAGAGGGATGGAGAAAGGAGGACAAGAAAGAGAAAGGGAGGAGAGGGGGGGACAAGAGAGAGGAGGGGAGGAGAGAGGAGGGTGAGAAAGAGGAGAGGAGAGCAGGAAGAAGCGGAAGATGAGAGTAGAGAAGAGAACATCGAGCTGGAAAATGTTACTGTCCCATGAGGAGCCCATGTCTGATGAAGACTCATCTTCAGCCACAAGCTCTTCACAAGCTTCCAGACCCAGACCCCATACACGGAGGCATCGGACAGGACAAGCCACCCCCAACATGACGCCATTTCAGCAGCACCTCCTGACTGCCATTGAGGTAGAAGCACCATTCCACCAAGACCCGATGATGAGGGATGAGATGTTTTTGCTAAAACCATTGTGCCCTCACTAAAAACACTACCAACACAGAAGAAGGCTTATGAAAAATTATAATTCTCCAGCTGCTTTATTGATGCAAGAATTTAATTGTAAGTTACACACAATATCAGAAATACAGCCCTGGGAAAATATTAAGAGACTTCACATTTGTTTGTGAGGAAAAGAGCAAGAAAAGCAAGTCTCAGAATTATTTCCAGACCTGTTATTTTTTAATACTACAACTACAGAATATTATTCTGTGTGTACATGTTTTCTAGTGCAATCTAATTTCATAATTTTTTGTAATTGCAGAGAGAATTAAATGAAAATATGACGTCCCAGAATTTTCTTCTGTCGTGTTTGCAACTGTTCAGCCCTGCATCACACACACACACACACACACACACACATAGAACCACATCACATAAACTCACTCAATAAAGTGCTTTTTTGGAAATGCTTGTTTATTGTTGAAATTACATTGATATTCTGTTAATAATAGTTACAATTAATTTAGTACAAATAAATGGTTGTTTAGTATTCCCCAAATAATTTGTGTGGTACTGTGGACGGTCATGGATATGTCCCGCTCAAATAATTAGCGTTTCAAACTTTGATCTGGTAGGCTACTACAAATAATTAATGAGCTGTCAAATCTATTTTTGCGATCCCATAAACCCATAATTGAAAGTTACATATTAGCTCTTCTTCGGTGGTACATCAACTTCCATTTCTGATACCGTATGGAAAAGCACTGCACAAGTTGTATCTGCTTGTGTTGCCATTTTCTTCCAGCAGAGATTGCAATTGTACCCCTTTTATTCTTGTACTGATTATTTGATTTATTTTAATATTGTTAAATCTTAGTGTACAGAATTTTGGTCCACATTGGGGAAAATATTATGGTAAGCAATGGTGAGAGATGGCTGTTTCTATGTGTTTACTGTACTTCTACACAAAGGTCCTTTACACAAGTCTATTTTATTTATAAACTACAAATGTTGACCAAAAATTCTGTACATTAAGATGTTACAATATTAGAATAAATCAAATAATCAGTACAAGAATAAAAGGGGTACAATAGCATCTCTGCTGGAAAAAATGGCAAAACAATCAAATACAGCAGACCAAAGCGCACGCCCTCTTTTCGGCGGCTAGCTCCCAGCGTAACGCAGTCAGGCCGCTGGTGGAAAGCCGCTTGAGATACAAATTAGCTTATGCAAATTAAGATCAGGAGAAAAGCGGCAAAAGCTGTTGGCCCGCTGGCTGTACGACATTATAGCCGCCGACAGCCCGCCAGCAGCAAAACGCTGGCGGCGCACCAGCGATTGCTCACTGGGTAGTGGCCTCCCTGTCTAGTGCCCTTCTTGCCTGGATAATCTGTTCTGAATGGCCAGTTCAAGCCAGAATTCACAGTTGTGGACATATTTTCTCAATTTCTTAATAATGGACTGTCCTGTGCTCCAGGGGACTTTCAAAGCCTTTCCCTGATTGTAGCTTTTGAAGAACCTTATTCCAGATTTGCTTTGTATTTTGTATTCATGATGTACTTTTTATTTTTTTATTCTACCAACCAGCTGTGGGACCTCCAAGAAACCAGTGAATTTAACTTTAAATCATGTTAAACACCTTAATGGCACACAGGTGGAAAAAAATCAACAAATGACATTACTTCTAAAGACAGTTGGTTGCTGCACAGCTCATTCAGGTGTGTCAAAGCAAAGGGGCTGAACACTTAATCAATTATTTTCTGGTTTCAATTTGTAATTAATTAAACTTTTTGCAAATTGTATTATTTGTTATTAACTTTCAGTGTGGATCAATGGCAAAAACAACTGATGAAATCTATTTACATTTAATGATGTAACGCAATAAAATATGGAGAAGTCCATGGCTGTTGAAAAGTTTTGAGAGCCACTGTAAATAGCTGACCTATAATGCATTCAAAAATCTATTAGCATTTACTGTAGATGTACTTCTTTGAAACTGCAGATGTGTACAACAATCTAACTTTGGGTAGATTTTGTTTATTCTACGCCATTTATAGTTTAACCAACACTGAAAATGATATACACTTGATGATTTGTGGGAATCATCAAGTGTTTTCCAAACAAGTACTTAGATCAAACTTGTCTGTGCAACAGCTACAAACATCAGTAGGGGCATATTTGTTTTTTCACCTGTTGGCTAAGCTATCGGAACTGCCACAGCTGCCATCTCCTCTCACAATGACTCAAGTGCCTCCCAGACTGCCTTACCACTTAGAAGAAGAGCAAGGCTGCTAGAAGCTGCAACTCAGCACCTAACAGAAAGTTGCGTCGGGTTGGCCGGCTTCATTGTTTGAAGGCAGTGGGCTCAGGTTTTTTCATGTAAATTTACGTACTCACTTACTTGGCCTCACTGGTTAGAGAGACACATTTCACTGGATAGCAGCCATAGGCTATTATAGTTGTATATATATTGTTAATCTCTATCAATGCCTTGGCATTTAAACTTTTTTATTCCAGGTTTTTCCGATTTGTACCGAATAAGAATCAGCTGTGGATAAAACGTACTCTACAAATATTATAATTAGATCATATACATTACCCTAATTAAACATGTATCATTATATGATCATGATCATTCATACAAAATTAAATTATTGAGAGTTAAGGCAACAAGCGTAACAACGCTCCCTGGCTGCTCTGCAACTCTTGAAAAATAATTGTAGATATGTGGTGTATGGTAGTAAGAGAGGCTGTGGCAAGCAAGGCCTAGATACTTGATGTAATCTTTTTCTTTTCTTATGAACATCCTTTTTAAATCAAATTACAAGTTACTGTTGGCAACATTCTAATTTTGTAACAATTTATTAGTGCATTAGGCAATATTCTTGCAGATCTTCCACAAACTTTTCATCTGGGCTTTGTTCCTTTCATATTTATTTTGATTGTAACAAACTACGTAGTCCTGCCTTTGACAGACATTCCCATGATGCAAACTGCATTACTTGTCAATACCAATGTCACGATTCGGCATGGGTAGCAGGACACAGGTGCAGAGGTCTCAAAAGCAAAAGTAGTTTAATCAGGAGAGACTCACAAGCAGCACAGCTGTAGACATATGAACACACAATGACCAAACAAGAAAACACTGTGGGCAGGAAGAACTTGAATAGGGACACAATGAGGGGGCAAACAAGACACAGGTGTGAACAATAATACAAAAGGACAAGCTGCATTCAAAATCAAAGGACAAAAACCAAACAGGCCAAATTCAAAAATAAAACTAAACTCTAAACCGAACAGAACCTCACAGTACACTCCCTCAAGGTGCAGACTCGCGGCCGCACTTAAAACACCAAAGGGGAGGGCGGGCAGGACACCAAGACAGAGATTCAAACGGGTGGAGGCGCCTCCTCGGGACCGGGACCTTGTTGTGAGGACCAGGAGATGGAGCCGGCAGCAGGGAGCCAGTGGCGGAAGAGGGGGCCCGGGGAGCCGGTGCAGGGGCAAAAGGAACGGGAAGAGCCGGCGGTCCCTCCTCGGAAGCGGGAGAAGTCAGGGGAGCTGGAGGCGATATACATCATTATAGCCTTTTGTTACCTCAGAAAGTCCACAGCCGATACAATATTGAGATGCCTGCTACTTTAAGGTCTTATCTGAATACTGAGGCATAGCTAGCAGGTAAATAAGCCTGCTGCTGCCCCTTTAAGAGTTATTCTACTCAAAACCAATGGCATTGACAAATAAATATTTTGAAACCAATCTGTCAGATTGAGTTGCACTGAGAAATATCCACCTGAATTATACTCAACTTAACCCCAATCAAATATAATTATCACTACACACATTAAATAAAAAAGTAATGCAGAGTCTATCAACTGATTTTGACCTTGCAGAGGGCAATGCAATCGCTAAGGCAGCAGCATATAGACTCCAGAGTTGGCAGGTAATCCTGCAGTGGGAAAGAAAATAATGGACCACCTGCAATCCATTCAATGTTAATTTAGTATCCTATAGAAAACCAGCCGGTCTGGTGTTCAACCTTTCTAAGTTCTCCCAAGTCAAATAGCTCCTCCATGCACTCCACTGGTTTCCAGTTGAAGGACATCCACTGCGAGACACAACAAATACTATACACAATCACATGCTCTTCATTCAGCCAACTCTGGTCTCTCTCCTAACCTCCCCCACAGTTGATTTCTAGGACAGGCTTAGAGTAAAATGTACTTACTGTAGGCTCGGACATGACTATTAAAAATAGCTGCAGATTGCTTTGTGGTTAGAGCATCTGACCAGAACCAAAATGTTTCAAGGCTTAATCCCTGAAATGGCAAGGTGAAAAATATTTATGTCAGGCCTTGAACAAATCCAATAAATGCTCCTGTTAGACAGTCCAGATAAATATAATGCATGTCTTTACCCACCACCTAAGCACAACAAACTAGGGCCTACTATTTTCTGTATGTCAAATTGTATTATCAAATACGCAAATACAGCCTATTGTGTTGGTACTGAATGAATTGGATTGAAGCAACAACAAAAGAGCACACTCCAGATAACATGAACACACTATGCTCTGAAAAAGGAACACAGCCTACGTTTCAGGTGTACAAAGCAACAACTGTAATAACATAACCGAATTATGCCTACTCACTTTTGTTAATTTGATTTGGGGGGTGTGGAGTTCGGTGGCCTGTTGTAGTTTTCGCATGAGCCAATCTTTCAGAGCACGCTTTTCTTTAATGAGTTTGTCATAGAAAGCTGTGCACTTCTACCCAAAATTTACTTGAACAAATTACATAGCCTTCATGATTGTTACAGCGAGTTAGGATTTTGCATGCACAGGTGCTTGGGCTTGGCAGCTCATGAGAAATTAAATGTCATAGGATTATTGTTAGTCTGTAAATTTAAGACTGACATGATAACCTGTCACATTCGAATGGGCAGTAGGTCAGACCAATCAAAAAACAGGAAGTGAAAATACGGGACAAAACATGAAACCTGAAACATGAAACCTGAAAACAGACTGAAATATGGGACTGTCCTGTCTGGTCACCCTATGGATATGTTTTATCCTTGTTGGTAACAATGCAATATGCACAACATTGCTTTACTGGGAATCTGGGTGGAAAATTCATGAGAGAGGGGAAATGTAATTTAAAAGTTGGAAGGAAAACATTTGTTTGTGTTCATGTGCATTCTCAAAATAAGGGCACTAATCTCTATATTGAAATGTTTTTCTGCAACTCATAATCTTACCTGGGATTTGGAAAATACAAGACTCATTCAATATAGGAAAGCAAAAATAGTTGGAGTCTTACTGTAGCAGATGATAGAGCGCTTGGCTTTTGTGAGTTACAGATTACGCATTCATTCAGAAAGTTGCATGCCATATTTTCGGAGAGCGCAATATTCAGTGTTTGCCATCTTGTAAATTCCTTGCCTGATTCCATGATTTCACACTTGATTTATTTAAATGTTGAAGTACAATTGCAGTAAAAAAAGGCTAACATATTCCTTTATAGAATGTGTGTGTGTGTGTTTATGTGTGTGTGTGCATTTGTTTCTCTGTGTGTGTGTTCAACTCATCTTCTATACTTGTGAAGAGCAGAAATCCTCATCAAGATAGTAAAACAAGGAGATTTTGACACTTAGTCAGTCCCCATAATGTAAAGGGCTTAAGGCTTAAGATTTAGGGTAAACGTTTCAGGTTTAATTAGGTCCTGAGTGGGCTAAAAGTTTCTTCCTTGCAGTTAGCGGTGTTATTGTGAGACCAGGGATTGAATCATGCTCATGGATTAGCACAGGGGTTCCGCAAAGGCCTGCATTTATAAGAAATGTCTGGGTTATGGTGTTTAACAATGAAATATGGTTACCTTTCCCAGTGACGTGAAGTGAGGGAGGGTAGGCAAAAAGAAATACACTTATCTGATAGTCGACTGTACTTACTAGTCAGGGTGAACTCCCTAGCAAATCTATTTCTATTACGTGTCATTAGATACATGTTTTTCAGGGAACTGTACTGTTTTTCCATACACCTATCCATTGAGACTGCCCTGGACAATTCTGTATGCAAAAAACCTTTTACTTCAGTGATTTCTGCACTTTTCTGTAACATATCGTCTGCATGACTCATAAAGTTAGCAACTAAATGCGCAAGTAGCAAACAATTGCCTAAGCAAGACATGGTTTCAAAACCTTGTCAGTGTATCCTACTTCCCACGGGTACGCAAAGTTGGGGAGTGACGGATTACAAATAACATTTTGCAACATTTTAACGGATTACATTTAAAAAGTAACCTACCCAACCCTGCGGGAATGCTATGCCATGCATCATGTGGCCCTTTTCAAAACAGCAAATTAAGCGTGTCTGCTTGACCATCCAGAAACTTCCAGTTTGAAAACAAATATGGCATACAAAATCAGGGAGTAGATTAAACAAGTTTTACAGATAATGGCTAAAAGTGATTTGTGGTGGAGACTGGTTTGGCCAATACACTACCTTTGCACAAATTTCTAGTAATTAAAATTCCAGAAAATCTAAAGGAAATTTCTGTTGACAAATCAAATAATCTTATAATATCAATAATATTTTTTTATTTGGAACACAATATCATACATTTCTATTTCTTCCAAAACCCTGGGGTAGGCAGTGCCAACTTGCCCAACCCAGACTGGATCTCACTGTGAGGGGGGGGGGGGGGGGGGGCACAGATTCTATCTGGGAGGACAATGCTCCCTTTTGCTCCCACGTGGAGCCAGGCCTGCCTCGTCACTCTCTAGCAACTCGTGGAGCTCAATCGAGTTAGGCTGGAAATGGGCGGAGAGGTAGAAGGCGCGTAGGGATTATTGTCCAAACATCCTGGCTTGTTGAGCTGAGTGACAACAAGAACGGCATTTGATGTGCTTCAGAAGACATTTATCTCAACATCGGCTGTCCTGAGTCAAGTGGGAGAAGCTGGGCCTTCCTCACCAATTGGATATCACCAAATAGGGGTGGACAGGTAAAAGAAATTGGTTTATGGTTGAGGTTAGGAAAGGTTAGGTTGAGGTTAGGATTCTGAGTGGGAATGTTAGGGGTTCCCATCGATATGTTGTGTGTGTGTTTACAAAGTAGCATTTAGTTATACTAAAATCTTGTATTGCTCCGTTTTTAAATTAACTTAAGCTTGTGATTGGTCATACTTCATTAGTGCTTATACTTCAAGGAAAATAAGATTTTTTCCCACATGATACAGCAGCTGTGTTGAGCCAATGCTGCCACCCTGCAAGCAAATTCTGACAGAACCAAAAGCATTGTGCAAACACCTTTCATTTCCTGCTCCTATAGAATTGTGACACTCCTATAGAGTCCTCATTGCTTAGTTTTTTCCTGCTTGAAATAATTGCTGCTGTACTCTGCCAACACATTTTTCCCCTCTCCGACTCAGCCTCCATGTGACACTCTTTTCTTCCCAGTGGCTTGCACGTGGCCATGATATATTAACTTAATGCCGTGCAAATATTAATCACACTGTCACCATAACTGAGCAGCGAAGCAGTTTAGTAGTGCAACCAGCGACACAGCATAATTTATCAAACCCAAGAGCTTTTTCAACAGTATAACCCTCCTGTTCGTCATCTCTTAAATGCAAGCTGTTCTCAGCCAGCCTTAATGCCTGACCCAGCCCCCTCTGAAACTTCTGAATACGGCAGGCTTAGGCCTCCTGTTGTATACATGCAAAGGGTGACGTGAATCACTGTTATATACCTATCTGACCAACGAGCTATACACAAGCTGTCATTAGCATACTGTAAGCGTTTCTAATTAGTCATTACACAATTATTTCAAATATATTCTTTGAACAACAAAATCTGGAAGCAGCATTCTGAAAATAAAATAAATGTTTCTGTGATAAGACAACCACTGGATTAAAAAAGTATTCAATTATCTATTATCATAATTGGTAGCAACATTATAAAAGCATTAAAATACACTCACCTAAAGGATTATTAGGAACACCTGTTCAATTTCTCATTAATGCAATCAACCAATCACATGGCAGTTCCTTCAATGCATTTAGGGGTGTGGTCCTGGTCAAGACAATCTCCTGAACTCCAAACTAAATGTCAGAATGGGAAAGAAAGGTGATTTAAGGAATTTTGAGTGTGGCACCATCTCCAAATTTCTTGTTGGTGCCAGATGGGCCGGTCTGAGTATTTCACAATCTGCTCAATTACTGGGATTTTCACCCACAACCATTTCTAGGGTTTACAAAGAATGGTGTGAAAAGGGAAAAACCAGTATGCGGCAGTCCTGTGGGCGAAAATGCCTTGTTGATGCTAGAGGTCAGAGGAGAATGGGCCGACTGATTCAAGCTGATAGAAGAGCAACTTTGACTGAAATAACCACTCATTACAACCGAGGTATGCAGCAAAGCATTTGTGAAGCCACAACACGCACCACCTTGAGGCGGATGGGCTACAACAGCAGAAGAACCCACCGGGTACCACTCATCTCCACTACAAATAGGAAAAAGAGGCAACAATTTGCACGAGCTCACCAAAATTGGACAGTTGAAGACTGGAAGAATGTTGCCTGGTCTGATGAGTCTTGATTTCTGTTGAGAAATGGTATTCAGATGGTAGAGTCAGTATTTGGCGTAAACAGAATGAGAACATGGATCCATCATGCCTTGTTACCACTGTGCAGGCTGGTGGTGGTGGTGTAATGGTGTGGGGGATGTTTTCTTGGCACACTTTAGGCCCCTTTGTGCCAATTGGGCATCATTTAAATGCCACGGCCTACCTGAGCATTGTTTCTGACCATGTCCATCCCTTTATGACCTCTGATGGCTACTTCCAGCAGGATAATGCAACATGTCACAAAGCTTGAATCATTTCAAATTGGTTTCTTGAACATGACAATGAGTTCACTGTACTGAAGTGGCCCCCACAGTCACCAGATCTCAACCCAATAAAGCATCTTTGGGATGTGGTGGAACGGGAGCTTCGTGCCCTGGATGTGCATCCCACAAATCTCCATCAACTGCAAGATGCTATCCTATGAATATGGGCCAACATTTCTAAAGAATGCTTTCAGCACCTTGTTGAATCAATGCCACGTAGAATTAAGGCAGTTCTGAAGGCGAAAGGGGGTCAAACAGTATTAGTATGGTGTTCCTAATAATCCTATAGGTGAGTCTATATTTTCAATAAATACAAAACTAAATCATGCTTTATACTATTTAACAGAACAAAAGACACAACACTAATATATTTCTATTTGAGAAGTGCAACTGCGCTGTAAACAATGTTCTTAAGAAATTGGACCATTAGAGTTCAGATAAGTGATTGCCTATGTGATAAACTTGAGCTCTGGATATATTGACCTTAAACCATCTCATACAGTGAACATCATGTAATAAAGTGATTGCTTTTTTGCATAATGTTCTATGTAGCCTTTAAAGTCAACAGCATAGAGATACCAGGACTTTATAATGCTTCAGAAAATTCTATCTATAAATTGCATTGTCTGGTTTAAATAGTTTTGTTCTGTATGCAAAAATAGTTTTGTTCTGTTTTGCATCATAACTGATCACATTTTGTTTTATTCAGATCTTAAGCTAGAATTTATACAACAGTGAGATTACAAATAGAAAAATGGGCACTGAATATCAGATATTTCCAATCCTGCCGATCGGTAATGCATAGACAACACTAGTTAGACTCATTTGCACATATTTAACTTTCACAGTTCAATATTTGTACACCCACAGGTAGCATGGGGTCAAACATTTAATTAATCTAAATTATTTAGATAGATTTGTTGACCAGAATGGCTCACCATTAATCCTCCCTGTGTCTCCACACAACAAAGAACCAAAGCCATCTTTTTGAATGAAGTCTGCAAGGTAAATCTTGTTTACAAAGGCATCAAACACCAGAGATGAGCTGTCTCTTGTCAACAACATTTGTGAAGTCCCTTCAACTGCGCTGGCTAGAATACTGATATCAGAATAACATTAGTGGGGGGAACAAATAGTATGAATATGTTTAGATTTCAATGTGCATACTTAGACTTCTGTATTCCTTCATCAAAGATTAAATACTACACAATCATAATGATTTCCCATGCAGTCACCTGTCACCATCTCCAATTTTGATTAGTATTCCTCCCCCTGGCTCATCAAGGCCTATTAATTAAGACATCTTGGAATTAATGCAGGAATAATACACAGTGACCCATTCGGGTGGCATTTCTGTGCAATTAATGCACTATTCAGAACCGTATATGCAGTGAACTCTGGGGTCAGCAGAGCTGAACCAGTTTTATAAGCCTGCTTTTCGGATTGAACTTCATCCCATGACTTTCACATACCCAATAGGATCAGAGGCAGAGTTTAACCAGGGCTCTAAGCTCATAAGGGTTAGGGACCGGTAATCATGAACAATAAGCAAAATCAATACGACTGAAATGGGACTTATAGTATTCCTCATGCTAATAAAATGTACAATGGTTATTCACCTCAGAAAGGATAATTGAATCACTCAAAACTAGTCGGTTGAAGGATGTCCCCATGAAATGGGAAAGGGTTTGCTTTGGTGTTGCTTTCAAATCCACTCACTGGAGGCTTCAAGGGCCTATAGCTGCTAATTACAACAATTACAAAGAGAACGATATAGATAATTACTGACTATGCAATTTAATAAACATGTAACTTTTAAATATCTTAAAAATAAACACAACAAAATATCATTACATTAGATGTACAATATAAAATTCAGTAGGAAACAATCAGCTCTTTTTGAACGGCTATTTTTGCTACACATTGGGAACCAAATTGCATTTATATAGGAGTTGTTCATTATGCAGCCTGATTTTAACACTTTTACTTCAGCTTATTGAGCTCCAGAGTGAGATGCAGGAAAAAAATTTAGTGAAGCAAAATGCTCCAGAAAAAAACGCTTTTCAATTTATTTGATATCTCAGGAGTGTTTGTGTCTTTGAGTGAGTGTGTGTCCAGATGTAGCATTTGTTAGGTTCAGTTTTGTTTTTGCTTTATATTTGTGAACGTTGCCTGTTCTGTTTTTTGTCCTTTTTGAATGTAGCTTGTCTTGTTATATTGTTCCCACCTGTGCCTTGTTTGCTCCCTAGTTGTGTCCCTATTGAAGATCCTCCTGCCTCAGTGTTTCTTGTTGGTCATTTTGTGTGTTTGTGTTGCTGTTGCCTGTTCTTGCGGTTTGTGCCTTTTGTTTCTCGGTGTATCTGTTATTAAACTACGTTCACCCTTGACAACTTCTGCACTTGTGTCCTGCCTCCATACCAAACTGTGACAGAAATCTTAATTTTTTTTTTCACCATATTTTTACATTCACATATTTTTTATAATTTATCTCAGTGAGTTTACATTATTTATTCAATCAGGGATACACAAAAAAATGTATCTCTTTGAAATAATTTGTCTCTTTTCCTAAGGAAAATATTTACCTGTCCCCCTCTAAGCATTTGAAAGAAAAGTATTTAATCCTCTCCTTCAAACATTCTCAAAATATCCAAAGGGAATTTTTATCACCCCTCCATGAACTGCCACCTTAACGTGGTGGAGGGGTTTGAGTACCCGAGTGACCCTAGGAGCTATGTTGTCTGGGGCTATATGCCCCTGGTAGGGTCTCCCAAATCATCTTCTGATTATCCGGGGCCGGGTCGCGGGGGCAGCAGTCTAAGCAGGGATGCCCAGACTTCCCTCTCCCCAGACACTTCCTCTAGCTCTTCCGGGGGGGACACCGAGGCGTTCCCAGGCCAGCCGGGAGACATAGTCCCTCCAGCGTGTCCTAGGTCTTCCCCGGGGTCTCCTCCCGGTGGGACGGGACCGGAACACCTTCCCAGGAAGGCGTTCCGGAGGGATCCGAAACAGATGCCCAAGCCACCTCAGCTGACCCCTCTCGATGTGGAGGAGCAGCGGCTCTACTCTGAGCTCCTCCCGGGTGACTGAGCTTCTCACCCTATCTCTAAGGGATCGCCAAGCCACCCTGTGGAGAAAGCTCATTTCGGCCGACTGTATCCGGGATCTTGTCGTTTCGGTCATGACCCAAAGCTCATGACCATAGGTGAGAGTAGGAACGTAGATTGACCGGAAAATCGAGAGCTTCGCCTTGCGGCTCAGCTCTTTCTTCACCACGACAGACCGATACATCAACTGCATTACTGCAGAAGCTGCACCGATCCGTCTGTCAATCTCCCGTTCCATCCTTCCCTCACTCATGAACAAGATCCCTAGATACTTAAACTCCTCCACTTGAGGCAGGCACTCTCCACCAACCTGTATTGGGCAAGCCACCCTTTTCCGACTGAGGACCATGGCCTCGGATTTGGAGGTACTGATTTTCATCCCCACCGCTTCACACTCGGCTGCAAACCGTCCCAGTGCATGCTGAAAGTCCTGGTTAGGGGCCAACACGACAACATCATCCGCAAAGAGCAGAGACGAAATTGTGTGGTCCCCAAACCTGACACCCTCCGGCCCCTGGCTGCGCCTAGAAATTCTATCCATAAAAATTACGAACAGAACCGGCGACAAAGGGCAGCCCTGCCGGAGTCCAACATGCACAGGGAACAAGTCTGACTTACTGCCGGCAATGCGGACCAAGCTCCTGCTTCGGTCGTACAGGGACCTGACAGCCCTTAGCAAAGGACCCAGGACCCCATATTCCCGAAGCACTCTCCACAGGATGCCGCGAGGGACACAGTCGAATGCCTTCTCCAAATCCACAAAAAACATGTGGATTGGTTGGGCAAACTCCCATGAACCCTCCAACACCCCGTAGAGGGTATAGAGCTGGTCCAGTGTTCCACGGCCCGGACGAAAACCACACTGTTCCTCCTGAATCCGAGGTTCTACTATCTGCCGTATTCTCCTCTCCAGAACCCTGGCATAGACTTTCCCGGGGAGGCTGAGAAGTGTGATCCCCCTATAGTTGGAACACACCCTCCGGTCCCCCTTCTTAAAAAGAGGGACCACCACCCCGGTCTGCCATCCCAGAGGCACTGTCCCCGACCGCCACGCGATGTTGCACAGGCGTGTCAACCAAGACAGCCCCACAACATCCAGAGACTTGAGGTACTCAGGGCGGATCTCATCCATCCCCGGTGCCTTGCCACCGAGGAGTTTCTTGACCACCTCTGTGACTTCAGCCCGGGTGATGGACGAGTCCACCTCTGAGCCCTCATCCTCTGCTTCCTCAATGGAAGACGTGACGGTGGGATTGAGGAGATCCTCGAAGTACTCCTACCACCACCCGACGACATCCCCAGTTGAGGTCAACAGCTGCCCACCTCTACTGTAAACAGCATTGGTAGGGCACTGTTTCCCTCTCCTGAGGCGCCGGATGGTTTGCCAGAATCTCTTCGAGGCCAGCCGATAGTCCTTCTCCATGGACTCACCGAACTCCTCCCAGGCCTGAGTTTTTGCCTCCACAACCACTCGGGCTGCAGCCCGCTTGGCCTGTCGGTACCCGTCAGCTGCTTCAGGAGTCCCACAAACCAACCAGGCCTGATAGGACTCCTTCTTCAGCTTGACGGCATCCCTTACTTCCGGTGTCCACCACCGGGTTCGGGGATTGCCGCCTTGACAGGCACCGGAGACCTTACGGCCACAGCTCCGAGCGGCCGAAGCTCTGCCGGAGGTGGTAGTTAAAGATCTCTCTGACAGGAGACTCGGCCAGATGTTCCCAACAGACCCTTACAGTACGCTTGGGCCTGCCGAGTCTGTCCAGCTTCCTCCCCCGCCATCGGATCCAACTCACCACCAGGTGGTGATCAGTTGACAGCTCCGCCCCTCTCTTCACCCGAGTGTCCAAGACATACGGCCGCAGGTCAGATGAGACGACAACAAAGTAGATCATCGACCTGCGGCCTAGGGTGTCCTGGTGCCACGTGCACTGATGGACACCCTTATGCTTGAACATGGTGTTCGTTATGGACAAACTGTGACTAGCACAGAAGTCCAATAACTGAACACCACTCGGGTTCAGATCAGGGGGGCCGTTCCTCCCAATCACGCCCCTCCAGGTGTCACTGTCGTTGCCCACGTGGGCGTTGAAGTCCCCCAGTAGAACGATAGAGTCCCCAGTCGGAGCACTTTCCAGCACCCCTCCCAGAGACTACAAGAAGGTTGGGTACTCTGCACTGCCATTCGGCCCGTAGGCACAAACAACAGAGAGAGACCTATCCCCGACCCGTAGGCGCAGGGAAACGACCCTCTTGTTCACCGGGGTAAACTCCAACACATGGCGGCAGAGCTGGGGAGCTATAAGCAAACCCACACCAGCCCGCCGCCTCTCACCATGGGCAACTCCAGAGTGGTGAAGAGTCCATCCTCTCTCAAGGAGTGTGGTTCCAGAGCCTTGCGTAGAGGTGATCCCGACTACCTCTAATCGGGATCTCTCAGCCTCACGCACGATCTCAGGCTCCTTCCCCGCCAGCGAGGTGAAGTTCCACGTCCCTAGAGCTAGTTTCCGTGTGCAGAGATCGGGTAGTCTAGGCCCCTGCCTTCGACTGCCGCCCGATCCTCTTCGCACCGGCCCCTTATGGTCCCTCCTGTGGGTGGTGAGCCCACGGGAAGGCGGCCCAACGTCGCCCGGCCGGGCCCCATGGGGAAAGGCCCGGCCACCAGGCGCTCGCATATAAGCCCCAACCCCGGGCCTGGCTCCAGGGTAGGGCCCCGGCTGCGCCATACCGGGCGACATCACGGAACTCAAAACTGTACGCATCATTAAGGGGGTTTTGAACCGCTCTTTGTCTGACCCGTCGCCTAAGACCTGTTTGCCTTGGGAGACCCTACCAGGGGCATATAGCCCCAGACAACATAGCTCCTAGGGTCACTCGGGTACTCAAACCCCTCCACCACGTTAAGGTGGCAGTTCATGGAGGGGGGTACAGAAACCTTTGTTTGCAATTACAGAGATCATACGTTTCCTGTAGTTGTTGACCAGGTATGCACACACTGCAACAGGGATTTTTGGCCCACTCCTCCATACAGACCTTCTCCAGATCCTTTAGGTTTCGGGGCTGTCGCTGGGCAATACAGACTTTCAGTTCCCTCCAAAGATTTTCTATTGGGTTCAGGCCTGAAGACTGGCTAGGCCACTCCAGGACCTTGAGATGCTTCTTACGCTCACTCCTTAGTTGCCCTGGCTGTGTGTTTCGGGTCGTTGTCATGCTGGAAGACACAGCCACGACCCATCTTCAATGCTCTTAGGTGTCTTTTATACAGGTAACGAGTTCAAACAGGTGCAGTTAATACAGGTAGTGAGTGGAGAACAGGAGGGCTTCTTAAAGAAAAACTAAAAAGTCTGTGAGAGCCGGAATTCTTACTGGTTGGTAGGTGATCAAATACGTATGTCATGCAATAAAATGCAAATTAATTATTAAAAGATCATACAATGTGATTTTCTGGAGTTTTGTTTTAGATTCAGTTTCTCACAGTTGAAGTGTACCTATGATAAAAATTACAGACCTTTACATGCTTTGTAAGTAGGAAAACCTGCAAAATTGGCAGTGTATCAAATACTTGTTCACCCCACTGTAAATGGTTTCTTTGCATGATAGAGTTTTAACTTGAATTTGGATGCAGCGACGTACTGTGTTCACAGGCAATGGTTTTTGGAAGTGTTCCTGAGCCCATGCAGATATGTTCACTACAGAATTGTGTCTGTTTTGATTGCAGTGCCATCTGAGGGCCAGAATATCTGAATCTTTTAATGATATTATAAGATGAGATCCCCAAACTCTGCAATTTAACGTTGAAAAATGTTATTCTTAAATAGTTTCACTATTTGCAAGCGCAGTCTTTCAGAGTGGTGAAGCCTTCCCCATCTTTTCTTCTGAAAGAATCCTCTCTAGGATGCTCTTTTTATACCCAATCATGTTACTGATTTTCTTTTTACCAATTAACCTAATTAGTTGTGAGATGTTCCTCCATTTTTATTTTTTTGCATTGCACAACTTTTCCAGTCTTTGTTGCCCCTGTCCCAACTTTTTTAAATGTGTAGTTGGCATTACATTTTATGTGGGTGTGACAACTGCGCCCTCTGCTGCTTCACCTCCCCCTGTATATATGTTCCCTCTGCTTCCCCTGTCTTTGTGTGTCATTTTCTCTGTATGCCCAAAGAGCTGAGTCACGCTTCGCTCATTTATTATTGATTTACTCGAACATATTAAAAGACTGTGACCATTATGCCGTTCTCCTGCTCATCATTGTTTGGCCCTCGAAGACGTGACACACCAAAATAAAGACGACAAAGGAAATGGAGCCACAAGGAGCCACAGACGAGGCCGGTGTTGCGGAGGCGGTAAAAGTACATTCAATAATGCTGGCCAGCCTAGGCGCCGCAATGGACAATGTCTTGAAAGCGGTACAGCGCCTAGAGCTGAGTCAGCAGAACCCTGCAGCACTGGCCGTCTCTCCGCCTCCCCAAGCCGCGCCGCCCAACATGGGAGCGATGCACATTCCGCTACCCAGGGACTACGACGGGGCGGCGGACAGCTGCCAGGGTTTCCTGCTGCAACTGGACATCGCGCTCCAGGCGATGCATCCTGCGCCGACCGAAGCACAGAAGATCTCCTCTCTCGTCTCCTGCCTGTCCGGGAAAGCCCTGGAGTGGGCCACCGCCGTTTGGAACATCGAGCAGCCAACCCAGGGCAGCTACGCTGAGTTCACCTGCCGCTTCTGAGCCGTGTTTGACCATCCGCACAAAGGGAGAGAGGCGGGTGAACGGCTGTTCCACCTACGGCAGGGGACGATATCGGCGCAGGAGTTCGCTCTGGAGTTCCGGACCCTGGCAGCGGGATCGGGGTGGAACGAGCGGGCTCTGATCGACCACTACCGGTGTAGCCTTCGCGAGGACGTCCGGAGGGAGCTGGCTTGTCGAGACGTGTCCCTTTCCTTTGACCAACTGGTAGACATGTCCATCCGTCTCGACAACCTGCTGGCTGCCCGAGGACATCCCGGAAGAGGCCCGCCCGTTCCACCCTGCCAACCAGACGCCGCCGTCCCCATGGACCTGGGGGCGGCTGCGCTGCCGGGCAGACGTCTGGGAGGACAGGTGCGGAGTGCCTCCAAGAGGAGACGAGGCCATGCAACCGCACCACATCGCACCTCCCTCCCCGAGTCGAGAGGCGACAGGCATGGCACTTTCGCGTCACCCCAGGTAGCACAGGCCCATTCACCACTTACCTCTTCCCTCTCTATGTGCACTGTCCCGGTTACGTTCCCCGGCTTTCCGTTGCTTTCCCAGTGTAAGGCGCTGGAAGATTCAGGCGCAGCTGGGAATTTCATGGATATGTCCTTTGCTCTGCGTTCACGCATACCCCTTCAGGTCCTCACTACCCCCCTACCCGTGAGAGCTTTGGACAGCCGGCCACTTGGGTCGGGTTTGGTCACACGATGCACTGCCCCCCTCCTTATGGTTACCGGCGACCGACACAGCGAAACCCTTTCATTCCATGTAATCGACTCACCCACGTTCCCAGTCGTTTTGGGTTTCCCCTGGTTGTCCCTACATGTTCTCCTGGTCTAGTCAGAGTATTTCAGGTGGTCGCAGAAGTGTCAAGGTAGGTGTTTGGGTGTTTCCGTTGGCTAAACCTCGGTGGAAAGTCCAGACAGTGCCCCCGCCGTGCCAATTCCCCCCGAATACAGGGACTTGGCTGCGTTTTTTTTCCAAGGCTAAGGCCACTGTGTTGCCGCCACACCGGCCGGGGGATTGTGCGATAGACCTCATGGACGGAGCCTGCACTCCCGAAGGGTCACGTGTATCCACTGTCCCGCACCGAAACGGAGGCTATGGCCGCGTACATTAAGGAAGCGCTGGAACAGGGTTACATTAGGTCCTCCAAGTCACAGGTCTCTTTGAGTTTCTTTTTTGTGAAAAAGAAGAACGGTGGTTTGCGCCCGTGCATCGATTACCGGGCGCTGAACAAGATCACCATTCCTTTCCGCTACCCTCTCCCTTTGATCTCTGCGGAGGTGGAGAGGATGCACGGGGCCCGCTTTTTCACCAAATTAGACCTCAGGAGCGCCTATAACCTGGTGCGTATCCGGGAGGGGGACGAGTGGAAAACAGCCTTTAGTACCACGTCCAGCCACTATGAGTATTGATGCCGTACGGGTTGATGAATGCTCCGTCAGTCTTTCAGTCCTTCATCAACAATGTATTCCGGGACATGTTGTGCGAGGGCGTGGTGGTGTATATCGATGACATCTTGATTTACACTGCCACCCGCGCCGAACATGTCTCGTTGGTGCGCAGGGTACTTGTTAGACTGCTGGAGCATGACCTGTACGTGAAATCCGAGAAGTGTCTGTTTTTCCAGTCGTCTGTGTCCTTCCTGGGATATCGCTTTTCCAGCACAGGCGTGGCTATGGAGGAGCCTCACATTGACGCTGTGCGTAATTGGCCGACCCCAACCACGGTAAAGGACGTGCAACGATTTTTAGGCTTCTCAAATTATTACAGGAGGTTTATCCGGGGCTTTAGCCAGGTCGCGGCTCCAATCACCTCCCTTCTGAAGGGGGGGGCGACCCGATTGCGTTGGACCGCGGAGGCGGAGCGGGCGTTTGTGGAACTGGCCCATCCCGCCCCGTCGCTCCAGTTCATCGTGGAGGTGGACGCGTCCAACTGTGGGCTCGGTGCCATCCTCTCCCAACGGACGGGGAGTCGTAACACGCTCTGTCCCTGTGCCTTCTTCTCCCAGAAGCTCAGTGTGGCGGAGCGGAACTACAACATAGGTGATCGTGAGCTGCTGGCCGTGGTTCGAGCCTTGTCGGCGTGGCGGCACTGGTTAGAGGGGGCTAAACACCCTTTCCTCGTCTGGACGGACCACCGGAACCTGGAGTACTTGCGGGCAGCGAGGAGGCTGACCCCTCGCCAGGCAAGGTGGGCTATGTTCTTCACCCGGTTTGTTTTTACTCTTACTTACAGGCCGGGGAGTAAGAACGTCGGGGCCGACGCACTGTCCCGTCAGCATGACACGGAGGAGAGGCCAGTGGATGACGCTCCCGTGCTCCCGGAGTCGTGCATCGTGGCACCGGTGGTATGGGAACTGGACGCGGACATCGCTAGAGCACAGCGTGACGAGCCCTCTCCGCCCACATGCCCTGAGGGTTGTGTGTGTATGTGCCGGCGTCTGTCCGCGACCGCCTCATCTACTGGGCGCATACATC
Source organism: Esox lucius (assembly GCF_011004845.1). Lineage (NCBI taxonomy): Eukaryota > Metazoa > Chordata > Actinopteri > Esociformes > Esocidae > Esox > Esox lucius. The sequence goes on from NC_047587.1 coordinate 40,135,713, forward strand.
TCCCTCCTCCGGTCATCCTGGTATCGGGCCAAAGGTGCACGCCCTGGCCGGTAAGTACTGGTGGCTCACTTTAGCCAAGGACGTGAGGGTGTACGTCTCTTCCTGCTCGGTGTGCGCCCAGAGTAAGGCACCCCGGCACCTACCTGTGGGCAAGTTGCACCCCTTGCCCATTCCACAACGACCATGGTCCCACCTATCGGTTGATTTCTTAATTGATCTTCCCCCTTCCCAGGGCCATACCACCATCCTGGTCGTTGTGGATCGGTTCTCCAAGTCCTGCTGCCTCTTGCCTCTGCCCGGCCTTCCTACTGCCCTACAGACCGCGGAGGCCCTATTTACACACGTCTTCCGGCACTATGGGATGCCCGAGGACAGTGGGCATATATCTTTACTCTCAGTTTCAACATTTGATATGTTTTGTTTGTATGATTTTCTATTGAATGTAATGTTTAATTTTGAATACATTTTAAAATATCATTTTAAATGAATTAGTGTCGATTCACAAATAAAAATGTGTAGGGACATGTCTTTAGTGTCTGTGTTGTATTAAATGACCTATTCCTTTTTGTCTAGTTTAAGTTCTCCAATATATTATTTGTTTATATCTCTTAGTATATCAGCCATATACACCCATCTGTAATTAGGGGGTAAAAATAGCATTACAGGTAACCCTATGACATGATTTCGTTGAATTACTTTTATCCATGTTGCATTCATGGTTGCTGTTGTGTTCTCATCAATAGTAACTGTTTGATCTTGAAATAATAGAAAATCCCGTGAAAACCAACGTTTCAGCACTTTTAAAAGTGGTTAAACTGCATTCTAAAATGTTATTTGCCACCAGTAAATGTTTTGTAGAAATGTTCTGGTCTTCTGATATTGTTACCAGAAGGTCTTTATTTAAATGCAGAGACAAACGTCCACTTATTGTTGTTTGCGTCACATTGAGAGTATGATGAATCAACTCTGAGGTTTTTGTGTTATTTAGAGAACACCCAAGTTCCAGCATGGGAAACTTCTGACATATCTATTTGTTTGTACTAGTACTTACAGGGATAGTTCATCCAAAAATCATAGTTCGGTGACCAAAAACAATCCATTATTCTGTCTCAGTCAGTAATAAGCGCCATTAGCATTGTACAAATTCATGAATGGAATGGAAACCGTACGTACCCCTATGGAAAAGCTGCATCGCAAAGGCGAACGCAATTCCATCAAGTTGCCCCACAAAATGACTCTATTTGTACTCATTTGTTAAGTGGACTTTGAGAAAAATATGAATTTTGGATGAACTATTCCTTTAAGTTTAGTTGTTTTGTCCCACTGATTGCCTGCTTGATAAAACATCTGATTCACCCCTGATGCAAGAACGAGAGATCTCCCCTGCCCCCTTTTTTATCTGTCAAATAAATCACATATTACCAAGAGTGAGAAAAAAATATATATATTTTTGAACCGCCTGACATAATTTGCTTGCAGAAAGTTTAGTAATCGAGGTGAGGAGTGAGAGAGCAGGGGCAAAACAAAGGGAAAGAGAGGAAATGCCGAGAGAGAAGAGAAAGCTATAATCTCATCCTTCCAACTGTCCGTGGCCCTAATTAATGACACTCACAACAGACATAAGACAGACAGGCAGACCTGGGAAGCTAGCACAACCTTGAAATGTTTGTTTATCGAGGGTGTGTCTCAGTATAAGTTCCTGCCACTAATCAAACTCTATTGAGGAATCCTATGCTAGGATGGAGCAAGCAAGTAATCAGCATTGTCGTCAGCATTTGTAAATGTGTAAGCAACTTTGCCTTTGTGGATGGTGCACAAACAGAGTATTCTGAAGTCATCCGTGCAGTAATCAAATAATTTATCTTTCAGCTAATTAGAATCAATACCTACTGTGACATCATATATTGCCATGGGATGGTGGCCATCTTATTTTAATGTCAATTAATACCCAACTACATAATTTCCTTTGGGTTGCCATGTGTACACAGCTTAACAAAGGTAATTCAATTATTTATTTATGCCGTTTGAATATGTCCTGTGTCACACTGACTTCAATTATTTATAGTCCTATGTTATATAATATATTCAGTGAATTCTCAAATAAAAATGATTCTGATGAGGCAAATTTGCATAATATTTGGCCAAGGTATGATTTTAAGAATAATGCTGTCAAATCATGACAACATATAAACAAGTTAATCGTGGACTTTGCTGTGATAACTTTTTACCTTGAAACATGGTTACCCATATTAATGACTGGAAAAGAGACATGATGGGAAGAGAGCAACATACTGCTCCTTGTTGAGCACCTAGTTACAGTGGGGAGATTATTTGATACACTGCCGATTTTGCAGGTTTTCCTACTTAAAAAGCCTGTAGAGGTCTGTAATTTTTATCATAGGTACACTTCATCTGTGAGAGATGGAATCTAAAAGAAAACTCCAGAAAATCACATTGTATGATTTTTAAATAATTAATTAGCATTTTATTGCTTGACATAAGTATTTGATCACCTATCAACCAGTAAGAATTCCGGCTCTCACAGACCTGTTAGTTTTTCTATAAGGAGCCCTCCTGTTCTAAAATTAGACCTACACAAGGCTGGGATGGGCTACAGGACAATAGGCAAGCAGCTTGGTGAGAAGGCAACAACTGTTGGCGCAATTATAAGAAAATGGAAGAAGTTCAAGATGACGGTCAATCTCCCTTGGTCTGGGGCTCCATGTAAGATCTTACCTCGTGGGGCATCAATGATCATGAGGAAGGTGAGGGATCAGCTCAGAACTACACAGCAGGACCTGGTGAATGACCTTAAGAGAGCTGGGACCACAGTCTCAAAGAATACCTTTAGTAACACACTATGCCGTCATGAATTAAAATCCTGCAGTGCATGCAAGGTCCCCCCGCTCAAGCCAAATGTCCAGGCCAGTCTGAAGTTTGCCAGTGACCATCTGGATGATCCAGTCGAGGAATGGGAGAAGGTCATGTGGTCTGATGAGACAAAAATGTAGCTTTTTGGTCAAGGAGGATGAGTACAACCCCAAGAACACCATCCCAACCGTGAAGCATAGAGGTGGAAACATCATTCTTTGGGGATACTTTTCTGCAAAGGGGACAGGACGACTGCACTGTATTGAGGGGAGGATGGATGGGGCCATGTATCGCGAGATCTTGGCCAACAACATCCTTCCCCCAGTAAGAGCATGGAAGATGTATGGAGGAGTTGGCCAAAATCCCTGCTGCAGTGTGTGCAAACCTGGTCTAGACCGACATGAAACGTATGATGTCTGTAATTGCAAACAAAGGTTTCTTTCCCAAATATTAATTACTGCTTTTCTGATGTATCAAATATTTAAATAAATTTCTTAAAAATTTGATACAATGTGATTTTCTGGATTTTTGTTTTAGATTCAGTCACTCACAGTTGAAGAGTACCTATGATAAAAATTACAGACTTCTACATGCTTTGTAAGTAGGAAAACCTGCAAAATCGGCAGTGTATCAAATACTTGTTCTCCCCACTGTAGATAACAATTTCATTATTCATGCCTTTCATGAACTCCAAGATATATCCATCTTTTATAATGAAACTCCCACAACCATTTTTCCCAGGTGAGTGAGAAAGATGGGCCAAAGATTCACCATAAACAAATGGAAAATAGCTAGACTAAATTGTACTTTTAGTCACTGGATTGACCGCTAATGGACTGCTAAAGTAATCTCCAAGGTACCAGTGAATAGGTCTCATTTTCTGTGACTGTTTTCATACAATAGGCTGTGAATTAGCTGGAGTCATCTGACTAACCTGAGATTGAATAATGTGGATCAAAGTGGTGAATGGTAATGTCTTTCTCCTGAAAGGAAATCACAATGGAACTCATGTGTAATAAGGGTTTAATGTCCACGGATTGAAAAACAACGGATACAAAAAAAAAATAATGTTTAATCCTTTTAATGTATATGTGTAATATTTTTATCAAAATGGTTCCTCTTTTTTATCCTCCTCCAATTTCATAATGTCCAATTTGTGACTTTTGCTTTGCCTCATCTCAAAAAAACTGCCTGGGCATAAGAGCTGAAGATCAAAACGTGTTTACCCTGAAGTATATATTGCCAAGCCGCTCTAGGACATTTTACTACTATGTGCACACTGGACGAAAACACATTCCCCAGTCAAAAACTGCGACTGAATTTACAAGTTTTGGTATCAAGCCCCAATCTACAAAAAGGAGTCACTAAAGCTCAACAAGACAATGCAGCTTTATCTGACAACACAACGTCAACTCAGGCAATATGCCATGACTAGAATGAAAACTCCTGGCCACAATGACTCAGTTGTACTCAGAGGAATACACTAATCATGAATGACTGTAGGTGCTATGTGTTCCATTGTTTACTACTATACTAAATATGTGAGCGGTAAGCACAGAATCAAAACAGTGTGACATACATTTTCGGTTACATAAATATTATCAATAAAAAGGTTTTACTTCAGCTTTCAGGTCTGAACTAGTCTAACTTTTGAGCAACATGACCCGACACTACACTCCAAAATACATTCACTGGGAGCCAGTGACATTTTAGTGGGGGAAGTGCCATTGCTCGCTCAAGAGGCAGCCAGTTCAATAAGCACAGATTAGGGTGAAGCTTGTGGAGGGTATAATTTCCAGAGGTCTGCATTTAAATTTGTGAATTATGTTTGAGTGCAAACACGCCTGTTGCTCCTCTCCAACCTGCCTGGTGTTAATAACTCGAGCCACCCCCACTATTCCAATCACCATTTCTAAACCAGCTTTGGATCCATCCTCTCAAAATATCCGTAGGCACATTTTTAAAGCTTGCTGGCATTAACTTTCACTGGCATAATATAGTGTGGGTTCGGGGCAATCTATTACTAAATGTTTAGCTTCTCAAAAAAGAGAAACTCATGACTCATTGCTATACATGACAGGTGGGCAATACCAAAAAGAGATTTTGTGTGAGTCTGACAAATCTGACAAAATGTTTTACATGAAAGCATTTTATGATAATTGACTCTCTTGTGAATAGATATTTAACATAAATGGGGTGTTTTTACCAAACACACTGAATGTTGACAGCAATAATGTAAATTAGTTTGTTCTGAGATGTATAATGTGGGCTAGTTATTATAAAAATAGCAACAAAAACAGGAACAAGAAGTATAGTTTAGTCAACAAACATTTTAAGCTAAGGTGATACTATTTGTCAGTACCAGGGCTTCTCAATATATGAGTTACAAGAGGTTACAAGAGGTTGTTTAATAGGCTGTGGGTGTCTTAGCTAATTCTACTAATCCATTCTGCTTCATATCACAATGCTTGCTGTTGTGTTTTTATCCAAAAAATCCTCTGTGCCTGTGTCCTGCCTCCATCCCAACTCGTGACTCAATGACCAACTCGTGACAGAATGACCATGGCTATGAGGGGGCCCGAGCTGAAGCGGGTCCCAAAGGAGCCACTGCCGCCACCACCACCAGAGTGGTTGGAGGAAGGGTTCCTGCTACCGCGCCCGGATGGGTGGGACGACGAGCCCCGCCACAATAATTCTTGTACTATTTACAGAACGTATTCAGAATGTTTTCTTTGAGGTACAGATTTTATTATGACAGTATACAAACCTGTACTTTTACACTGAGCTTAATTGCAATAGAATGGCTTCCTGTAACAGTATGGCTTCCTGTAACAGTATGGCTTCCTGTAACAATAATGGCAAAACATTACTGTGTTGGCCTAAACAATCTGCATGCTTCATTTAATGTCTGTCTGAATTTATAGTTTTTCATATTATATTGTTTTTATTAATTACTTGAATCCATTTATGCATTCATTATGATTCAAAACTTCTCCAATGCTTTTCCCCCTTCAAACATGCATACAATATATCCTTAAATTTGCCTGATCCAGTTATTACCAAAAGTTGGTATTCATGAACATACATATCATGAACATGATATCATATGAAAATCTACATATGAACCATGTATTGGCTGGTAGTGGGTTGGTAGTTGGTTTGGTAATGTGCTTGACGAATATGCAATTGTTTGTCAAACATGAAGATTTGCCAGTAGTGAGACAAGTTCAAACCACATCTTTCAATTTGATGTAAGATTATTTTACTGCATATTTTATTTTAATAAAAATTTCAGAATAAATTCCTCAATATTTCTGTTTGGGATGGGTTCATATTCCTAAATCAGCCATACAAAAAATTACCATACAACTCATTAACTTGTACCTAGTAAAGATGGAAAAACCTCTTCAATACCCAGCGCTTCAGTACAATGGGCAGGACCACATCTGTTAAGCACCACAAACATAAACACATTTAGCCCCATGGATCAAATCATGAGTTTCAGTGCCAGAGCACCTTGAGTTTCAATTTTGTATAACCACCACATTCTATTCATGGACCATGGAGAAAATGTATCCCTGTCAGGAAGGTTTGCCTATCTACTGTAGCACCTGCTTCAGTAGATAAGAATTGCCATACACTTCGGTATCATGGACATTGCAACTGATTTTACCACTGTGAACAATGATTATCACTTCAGCACCCTGCTGGCCGATGAGTGCCACAGCTCCTCTACTCAACGCACCCATGCAGAGCTACAAATCAGCACAACTGCAGAAATAAAGCATTCCTTGTTACATTAAAAGGGATCTACAATAATATGACCATACACCTGAAACCTTCCATTTCAAAAGCCCCACCTTGTAAACCCAAATACGTTTATAAGATAATAGTAGAACCCAATGAAACAGAGCCTCCATCCCTCATAATCTCTTGCACATATGAACCTAATTTTGTTGTAGATTGGGATACTTTGTGACGTCTTTGAGTTTGGGAAATAGAATTACTGTAAGGCTCCAAACGGTGTCTCCAATTGTATCCATTTTCTTTTCCTGAAATGTGCTTACATAAACAAACACAAAGCTAGTCAGTTTATATTAAAAACGAAATATAAAACTTGCAAATACAAAACTTGCAGTAGCCTATATCATTTTTCTTACAATTTTTAATTCAGCTTGACAGTTGTCCATAGGTAAGGTTGCAGAACTTTAAACTTAAAAGCAATGTCCACATAGTGTGAAAGTGCTGTGATTGACAGCGAATCAGCACTATTGCACTGGGTAGAGTATATTCATTTTTCCTGACCCTTTGCAAGCAGACAGAACTGGCTGTGATGTTCTTTTGGATTGGACCATTCCTGCTTATTAAAGGCTGATAATCAGCTAACACATTAAGAGAAGGCAGCAGTCATGACCATGACTATTCAGATAGTCATGTGTCTTCTGTTGTGGAAATTCTTGAACTGATGTATACTTGGTCCTGTACATATATAAATGGGTTACTAGTTAAAGGTACTGAGCCCCCATCTTTGGTATTTGCCTAGGGGGCATCCTTGACCGGCACCAGAGGACTACAGGGTTACTCGTAAATCAGTAAATCTGTATAAACCTTTAGTGTCTATCTGTTGTTTGTCCAGACATTGTGACTCCTCAGGAGTTGAAAAGGTTACCCATGTGGGGGAGGACAGCTTGCCCCTTGTGTGAAGTCTAGGTATTGACAGAACAAAGGGAATGCGTTTAATTGAAAAGACAGATGGGCAGCATCTTACCACTCCCCTTTTTCCCTCCATAAGTACTGATGACTGTTCATGTATTAAGTTAGAGACTGTTAGAGATTGTTTGTAAGTATTTGATGCGTCTCTCTATTTGCAAATAAACTAAATTGTGCAAGAGAATTTTGTCTCTGTCCTTACTCCTTTAAAAGTTCTGATCGATGAAATTGCAATCACACTTCGTGACAGTATCATAATGTATTTAGCAATTTGAAGGGAAGTAACAGAAGTGTCATAATGTTTGTAATACTTGACCTTGTCAAAGTGTATTAAGCCATTCCAAGTAAACTGACACAATAATTTATTAACACCTTAAAGACAAAATACAGGCCACATACATCAATTACCATCACTACAATACAGGTGTGAAGTTTTATTTCACAAAAGAAAACTATATATATATAGAAAGAGCGAAACAAAGCAAGTGGCTATTGGGGTCAGTCATGTATAGTTCTGCATCAAGAGGTGCAGGGGGCCTATCAATACTGATCTTGAGAAAGGACTTAATTGACCTACCTCTGTAGAGGACCTTCAGACACTGGTATGTTTTAATCTTCTGTCTGCTGTCAAATTATGTATTTTTTTCCATTTTGATATCCTGAGAGGGGAAGGAGATGGGGGGACAAACATATGGTTCTAAAGGACTGGACTGGTAAAACTAAGATGCAAAATCCAAGAGAGACTGTAAGTGGGGGGGCATAAGAAAGGATGTCACGTCAAAAGTATCACAAACAAGAGCACTGGATTGAGAAGTTAGATAGTTGAAAGTTGCTTTCCACCCTTACAAAAAGGAATCTGGATCATCAGTTGAATGACTTGCTTTTGTTACTGACAAAGGAACATAAGGGAATGGGAGGTGGTGATGAAACTCAACCCACTGTGCTTACATGTAATAACGCGTCATCAGTCAAGACGTCATATAAAGTGTTACCAAATTATGTATTGTTCAGACTCAGATATCCACATTTTAATTGCCTGACCATTGTTTGTGTATCTTTAATGATGTCTTCACTAATATGCAATTGACCTATGCCATGTGCACTAATGCACCCCCATACCATCAAGGATGCTGGCTTTTGAACTGTGTATTGATAACAGCCGGATGGTCGCTCTCCTCTTAAGTTCAGTGTAAGCGGCGTCCTTGATTCCCAAAAAGTCTTACAAATTTTGATTTTTCAGTCCACAGTTTTCCACTTTGGCTCAGTCCCTCTTAAATGAGCTCAGGCGGGAGGAAAATGGCGTCGTAGAGTGGACACGTCTTTTGGCGAGCTCTCGTGACACTAGTTCGAATTCTTGAATCACTGATATTTTCACTCAGCGAAATCATTCTATGAGCTTAAATGGTTGTTGTGCCATGTCTTTGGATCAATATTTTTCAAAAGGATCTGACGGAATGCCCAAAGGAGAAAAGAAAAGTAAGAAAAGTGCGTCGAAGAGTTCTACTATTAACAGTGAGCCTGCTAATATGAACGACGCGAGCATGAAGAGTCGTGAGGAAGAAAATTCCAACTCCAATTTGGCTCAAGCTCTGGACAAACTAACAGAAAACATTACGAAGGTAATAGATGAGAAAGTGAATTCTGTTTTGGCTGCGATAAACGACCAATCCGTTCAGTTTCAAGCCTTAGTGGAGCGAGTGGGCCAGGCGGAGGAACGGATAGCCGGGGTGGAAAACTCAACGGAATCTTTGCAGGCCACAGTGGCTGATCTTCAAAAAAAAGTGAGCAAAATGTCAGCGCATATTGACGATCTGGAGAATCGCGGGCGCAGGTGTAATTTGCGTCTTATCGGTCTTCAAGAGGGCGCGGAGGGAAGTGATCCTGTGCATTTCTTTGAAAAGTGGTTGCCTGATTACTTAAAGATAGCAACGAAGACTGGACGGATAAAGCTGGATCGTGCTCATCGCTCGTTAGCGCCATTACCGGGTCCTAAACAGAGACCCAGACCTGTCATCATAAAGTTTCATAACTTTACGGATAAGCAGCGTGTGTTGGATGCAGCTCGTCGTCATGGCACGGATCCCGAAAGAAGCACTGACGCAGGTCCGAGGATTTCATTCTTCAACGATTATTCGGCGATGGTGATAAAGAAATGCAAGGCTTTCGACGATGTCAAACGGCGACTGCAGAAGATGAAGATTGAATATGCACTATTGTATCCTGCAACTCTGAGGCTGACCGTTAACGGGACAGTGAAACGCTTTGCTTCCTCGGATGACGCGGCCGCGTTCGTTGACAGTTTGGGATGATTTGAACACTTTCGTGGACAGTTTCGACAAAATAACATGCTGAGTGAAGATGTATCATGTTGCTGAGCGCGTGGTGAGGTTTGTGTTTACCCTATGTTCAGAGATGTGAGGGGTGTTTTGGGGGGTAGGCAGTTGCCTTCATAAGGAAAGAGTAAGAACAGTTTTTCCTGCACGTTTGGCAGGTTAGTTCCCTTGAATAGTTTTCTGTGTTTCATTTTTGATTTTGTTTAATTTTTCTTTAAAACTCAGATTTTCTATGGGCTTCCTTATAAGAATATACTTTAAGTTCATTTGTAGTATTATGGTTGCACTGACTGTTTGTGTAATATTGAATGTCTAGGGTGCTTAAGATTTGCACTTGGAATATTAGGGGTATCCATAATCCTATAAAGCGAAGAAACAGACTTGCTTTTTTGAAAAAAGGAAATATCGAAATTGCTCTTTTACAAGAGACTCATCTGAGTGATGCAGAACATCTAAAATTACAACAGGGTGGTTTTGGGCAGATATACTTTTCTTCTTTTACATCTAGAAGTAGAGGTGTTGCCATTCTCATTAAAGGCAATTTGCCGTTTAAAATGGTAAATTGTATAAAAGATAGAGGCGGTCGTTATGTTATTGTTGAAGGTTTGTTGCAAGGTAAATCTATTCTCATACTTAACATATATTATCCTCCAGCTCATCCATCTGACTTTCTTATTAAAGTGTTTTCGGACATGAGCGCCAAATCAGCAGATTTAATAGTTGTGGGAGGAGATTTTAACTGTGTAATGAATCCTCTTGTAGATAGAAATCCATACAGCTCTGCGTCTCTAACTGCTCAGGCAAGATCCCTTCAGAATATTTGTAAAGATCTCGGTTTTGTGGATGTCTGGAGAACTCTTCACCCCGCTGATAAGGAATATACATTTTTTTCTACCTCCTATAAATGTCAGTCCAGATTGGACTATTTTTTATGCCAAAAACAGATCTCCACTTAGTAATATCTTGTGATATTGAAAGTATTTTGCTGTCAGATCATGCCAGTGTCACTATGGAGCTTCGATTCAGGAGTTCATCGGACCACTCAATACAGTGGAGACTTAATATTGCAACACTTAGAGACAACGCTTTTTCAGGTTACTTCTCTTCTGAATTTAAATCCTTTCTATCTGTTAATTCTCCATCCACAAATAATCCATCTTTATTGTGGGAAACTTGTAAAGCTTATGCAAGGGGGCAAATTATTTCATATACTTCCTCTAGAAAGCGTCAAAGAATGATGAATCAAAGGGACTTGGAGGCTCAGTTATTGGTTAAGGAAAAGATGTATAATAGATCTCCATCAGGGGACTTATTGAAAGAATTACAAGCAGTTAGAGCAGCTTTAGATTGTCTTCTTACTGTGGAAACAGAGAAAAAAATAAGATACTCAAAACAAAGATTTTATGAGCATGGAGACAAACCTGGTAGATTTCTAGCGAACATTGCAAAACAACGTGCGGCTTCTCAATTTATTGCTACAATTGCTGTCTCAGATGATATTTTCCATGATAATAAGAATATTAATAACTCGTTTAAAGATTTTTATATAAATCTATATTCTTCTGAGAAAACAGATGACCATCTCAAACAAATGACTGACTTTTTCTCTGAGATTAATTTACCAACAATTTCAGCTGCACAAAAAAACTCCCTCAATGGCCCTATTACTAAACAGGAGGTTATGAATGCTATTAATGTTCTAAAGAATGGTAAATCACCGGGACCAGATGGGTTTTGTGGAGAATTTTTCAAGGAGTTTCAAGAATTGCTTGTAGACCCATTGCTTAATATGTTTAATCATTCATTTGTGGTTGGAGAATTACCAAAGACCCTTAGAGAAGCTAATATTACGCTTATATTAAAGAAAGGTAAAAATCCTGATGTATGTTCTTCTTACAGACCAATAGCATTACTGAATGTGGACCGAAAATTGCTTTCCAAAATTTTAGCAATGCGTCTAGAAAAAATTCTTCCTACAATTATTGAGAATGATCAAACAGGATTTATACAGGGCAGGGATTCATCTGATAATATAAGACGTCTCTTAAACATTATCTATGCCTTTAAAGGGAAATCTATAGATGGGCTAGTGCTGTCTTTGGACGCAGAGAAGGCGTTTGACCGTATTGAGTGGTCCCTGGTTTTTTGTTTTGGAAAAATTCGGCCTAGGTGAATATTTTGTACAATGGATTAGAGTGCTGTACACAGACCCATGCTCTGCCGTATTGACAAATGGCTTAAGATCTGATTATTTTCTTTTACACAGAGGCACCATGCAGGGCTGTCCCCTGTCACCTCTTTTGTTCGCGATGGCCATAGAACCTCTAGCTGAAGCAATCAGATCGGCAATATCTATCTCGGGTTTGCAGATAGGACATAAGCATCACAAGATTGCGCTTTATGCTGATGATGTATTACTTTTTTCATCTGAGCCCGATAAGTCAGTTCCTGCTCTGATCGAGTTGGTTAACAAATATAGTACCTTTTCTGGCTATAAAATCAATTTAGCTAAATCTGAAGCTATGCCTTTAGGTACTCTTACTTCTATACCTAAAATTACACCCTGTTTTCCTTTTAAATGGTCGCCTCTAGGTTTTGTATATCTAGGTATTTCTATCTCTTCGTCCTTGAAGCAGATGTATGAATCTAATTTTGTTCCTTTATTTGAGAAAGTGCGACAAGACTTGGAACGCTGGAATTCTTTGCCAGTATCTTGGTTAGGTTGGATAGCACTTGTTAAGATGATTGTTCTACCAAAATTATTATATCCTATTCGAATGGTCCCTATACTATTCTCAAATAGGACATTAAAGGATCTGAACAGCTGGCTGACTTCCTTTATATGGAGTAAGCGCAAACCTAGATTAAAAATGTCTGTACTTTATCTGCCAAGCTCTATAGGGGGGTTGGACTTTCCAAATATTAAGAAGTATCAGTTAAGCTCTCATTTGAAGTATATTGCAGATTGGATTAGGAATGACTCTTCCTCCACTTGGTTGGATGTTGAATCTTCATTCTCACGATTTCCTTTAAGAGATCTTCTTTTTGTTAAGAGTTTTCAAAAAATAAAAGAGATATATGACAATCCAATTATAGTTAATACTCTGAAAGCTTGGAGGTCGGATTGTAGGCTTGAAGGTAGATCTAAACTGACTTCTTTTTTTACCCCAATATTAAACAATCCTGATTTCACTCCAGGAATTTTGGATGATGGTTTTAAACGATGGTGCTGTTTGGGACTTAGTAAGCTTGGGGATATTTTTTCAGACAGTAAATTAATGTCATTTGAGGAGATAACTCAAAAGTTTCACTTGTCTAAAATTGATTTTTTTCGTTTCCTCCAATTGAGACATTATGTTGTTAGCAACACAACACTTGTTAGAAATTGTGGAATTTCTTCTATGGAAAGGTTATTATTTTTATCAACAGGAAAAGTGCCTCTGGGTAGGATTTATCGTTTGATATGCTCAATATCTTCTGCCGATACACAAAGTATTAAAACTAAATGGGAAGAAGAGCTAACTAGGGACATTGACGATGAAACATGGGAAACCATTTGGTCTAATACTAAAAAAATATCTGTTTGTACACGAGTGAGAGAAATACAATTAAAAATAATCCATAGACTCCATATTTCCCCTAGTCGCAGGCATTTTTTCAACTCCTCTTTATCGCCTGTGTTTAAAATGTAAAATTGAAAGAGGTACTTTAACACATTGTCTGTGGTCATGTAACAGACTGCAAAGGTATTGGTCTCTGGTACTGGGGGAGATGGAAAAAATCCTAAATACCCAGTTAGACTTTGACCCGGTCTCATTGTTGTTGGGTATACCTAACAGATGCATTACTTCGTCTGCTAATAAGAAATTGTATAATATTCTATCATTTGCTGCCAGGAAAAATATCTTACTTAATTGGATCAGTGATAAATCTCCATCCCTTAAAGGATGGCACAAGATTATTTTTGAGTTGATTCCTCTGGAGCGCCTTATGTGTTACATGGGAAACCAGGCCAATTTCACAAAGTCTGGACCCCATACTTGGATGCTTTGGATCCGTGTATTCGCCCTATTATATTACAAGGAACAATGTAAATGTTTCATTCTGTACATCTAATCTAATCTAAATTTGTTTTTTTTTCTGTCATCCTCATCTTTTGGAAGTGTTATGTTACACATGTTATATTGCTATTTTTTTTGTTTGTTCCATATGTCTGCCTTATAGTATGGCTCTGTTTTATATAAAAATCTGAGTGGTGTTTTTTATTTTTTTTATTTTTTATTTTTTCTCTTTTTCTTGCTATTTGTTTTGGTTTTTGTTTTGCTATATTTGTGTTTAAAGAAAATTCAATAAACATAATTGTAAAAAAAAAAAATAAAAAATTAGCTCAGGCCCAGAGAAGGCGACAGTGTTACTGGATTTTGTTTATACAGCACTGGAAAAAATTAAGAGACCACTGCACATTTTCTTTCCTTTCCAAAAAAGTGGAAAAGGAACCTTTTGAGTGAGGAACAGAGGTGTTCAATTTGCAGTGGTCTCTTAATTTTAACTCTTCTGTTCCTCACTCAAAACCTTCCTTTTTTGGAAAGGAAAGAAAAAAGTGCAGTGGTCTCTTAATTTTATCCTGAGCTGTATATGGTTTCTTCTTTGCATGGTAGAGTTTTAACTTGCATTTGTGGATGCAGAGACATACTGTGTTCATAGATATGGTTTTTGGAATTGTTCCTGAGCCCATGCAGTGATGCCGACTACAGAATCATGTATGTTTTGAATGCAGTGCCCCCTGAGGGTCCAAAGGTCATGTCCATCCAATATTGGTTCTCAGACTTATCCCTTGCGTACTGAGATTTCTGAATCTTTTAATGATATTATGTACCGTTTATGATGAGATCCCAAAACTCTTTGCAATTTTACATTGAGAAATGTTATTCTTAAATTGTGATACTATTTGCCTGCGCAGTCTTTCACAGTGAACTCATCCCCATCTTTAATTCTGAAAGATTCATCCTCTCTGGGATGCTCTTTTTATACCCAATCATGTTACCGATGTGTTGCCAATTAACCTAATTAGATGTGAGATGTCTACAGGTTTACTTTTCCAGACTTTTGTTGCCCCTGTCCCAACCTTTTTGACATTTTGTTGCTGGCATCACATTCAAAGTGGGAATATATTTTTCAAGAAACAATAGAATGTTTCAGTTTTAACATTTTATATGTTGTTTATATCATTTTCTATTGAATATAAGGTTTAAATGATTTATCCATCTTTGCATTCTGTATTTCTTTACATTTTAAACTTTTTTGAAAATGGGTTTACAGTGAAGGACATTTTTTTTTGATCCAATGCTGACAAAGCAATGATCAGTACATGATTTTAATTGTATGTTTATTTGAACAGTGAGAGACAGAATAACAACAACAACATCCAGAAAAACACATGTCAAAAATGGTATAAATTGATTTATATTTTAATGAGTGAAATAAGTATTGAATCCCCTCTCATTCAGAAAGATTTCCGGCTCCCAGGTGTCTTTTATACAGGTAACGAGATGAGTTTAGGAGCACACTCTTAAAGGGAGTGCTCCTAATCTCAGTTTGTTAGGTGTTTAAAATATACTTGTCCACATAAGCAATCAATCAATCATATTCCAAACTCTCCACCATGGCCAAGACAAAAGAGCTGTCTAAGACTGTAGATCTACACAAGGCTGGACTGGGCTACAAGACCATAGCCAAGCAGCTTGGTGAGAAGATGACAACTGTTGGTGCGATTATTCGCAAATGGAAGAAAAAAGAACCGTCAATCTCCCTCAGTCTGGGGCTCCATGCAAGATCTCACCTTGTGGAGTTGCAATGATCATGAGAACGGTGAGGAATCAGCCCAGAGGATCTTGTCAATGATTTCAAGGCAGCTGGGACCATAGTCACCAAGAAAACAATTGGTAACACACTACGCCATGAAGGATTGAAATCCTGTAGCGCCTGCAAAGTACTGGCCCGTCTGAAGTTTGCAAATTAACACCTGAATGATTCAGAAGAGAACTGGGTGAAGGTGATGAGACCAACATTTTTGGCATCAACTGAACTCGCTGTGTTTGTAGGAGGAGGAATGCTGCCTATGACCCCAAGAACACCATCCTCACTGTCAAACATGGAGGTGGAAACATTATGCTTTTGGGGGGGGGGGGGGGTTCTGCTGATGGGAGAGGACAACTTCACTGCATCAAAGGGACGATGGACGGGGCCATGTACCATCAAATCTTGGGTACCATCAAATCTCCTTCCTTCAGCCAGGGCATTTAAAATGGGTTGTGGATGGGTATTCCAGCATGAAATTGACCCAAAACACATGGCCAAGGCAACAAAGGAGTGGCTCAAGAAGAAGCACATTAAGGTCCTGGACTGGCCTTGCCAGTCTCCAGACCTTAATCCCATAAAAAATATGAGGAGGGAGCTGAAGGTTTGAGTTGCCAAACGTCAGCCTTGAAACCTTAATGACTCGGAGAAGATCTGCAAAGAGGAGTGGGACAAAATCCCTCCTGAGATGTGTGCCAACCTGGTGGCCAACTACAAGAAACATCTGACCTCTTTGATTGCCAACAAGGGTTTTGCCACCAAGTAATAAGTCATGTTTTGCAGAGGGGTTAAATACTTATTTTACTAATTAAAATGCAAATCAATTTATAACACATGCATTTTTCTGGATTATTTTGTTGTTATTCTGTCTCTCACTGTTCAAATACACCTACTATTAAAATTATAGACTGATCATTTCTGTCAGTGAGCAAACCTACAAAATCAACAGGGGATCAAAAATGTTTGTATATATTATTTTGGAACTAATTTCAAAGCAGTAAGATTAGCCTTATTGTATATGACTGTTTGCTTTAGAGAATGACCCCATAATGGAATGTAGAATTGCCAATGTAGAAAAGCTTTAGTAGCTAATTGACGTGTAAAGACTCTGGAATCTCTGGAACTGACTTTCGATCGACTGGTTGCAAACTGGTTTATATTACAACTTTTCAATACTGGACTTATACTGTACGTCTTCCCATTAAACATGTTTGACTTGTAATGGGCACACTCTAAAATAGGTATTTTTACCCAGTGCTAGTCTTTTTGAAATTGTGAAACAAGGGAATTTTCTGATGATAGCTCATTAAAACAAGAGCAAGATATAGCAATTAATTATTGATATTGTGGTTCACTTACAATCAGGAAATGCCAAATGTATACTAGTATACTTACTGCTGAAGGACTAGTATTTTGTGTTGCATGATGAAATAGCTTGAGACACTATGATGTTGAACAATGAGCTGTAGCTTGAAAAACATTGTTTCAGTATCAGGTATGATGGTGACTGCGGATGGTTGTTCTACTGGACCATGTTGTCTTTGGGCTGTTTTACAAACATCAGCAACAAAATGCTCAGTCTGGGCATTAAGAAACCAGTTTGAAAATGTTTTCAGTTCATAAATCTGATTTGGTCATAAGATAGATGTTAGACCACCTCCTAACCCATCCGAACAGTCGTTGTTCCAATATAATCAAATCAACCTTGTGCCATCCTGCTGTTAGCAAAAAGTACCATTTCACCAAAACAGGATGACATGTTCAGCTCTTCAACAAAAGTATTATCATAATTGTGTGGCCAAAGGTGATTCCATGGTCTAAACTACTGTCTCCCGTGTACTGCTGCACCATGTATTTTAATGTGTCTTACTGCTCCTTCAGTAGAAAACTCTTTCATCACTGTCTCTGTCTATTAAATAATTAATTTGCCTGAAAATTCAGAATAATTTCATCACTATCATATTTTCCATAATGTCAGATGTATATTTCAACTTTACAGTACCACTTTCACATATTATTATTTTTTTACTTAACCAGGCCATTAAAAGCCAGGACTGATCGTATTCCTCATTGACAACCCAATCATTCCTTTTTGTTCACCTGGTTGTACAGCACGGTTTTGCTCAATTGAATTATATTTCTTTTTAAAGATACATAAAAAGGACGTTATCATAATTTTCACTTTCGGATTTATATTTCAAACTCATAGTCTGTTAATATAATTTTCCTTAAATGCACTGGGGCATTTATGTAATGTGTCTGTCTGTGTGAGAAACCAAAAATCCCAACAAGGAGACTGAATATTTAAAGAGTTGGTTTGCAAAAGAAATGACAACAACAGCTGTCTCATTTTAGCTCATAGAAACAGAGAACAGCATATGTGGCTTTATAAAACAAAACCCCCTGGGACTGAAATCACTCGAAACAAAATAAAATAGATTCAAAGGGAGGTCTAAGCTGATAAAAAGTCAGCATCACAAGAGTCTCCTAAAATCAGTCATATATATACCCCTCCAGACATTCTTCAAAGCAACAATTCATTTTTCAGAATAGGAAAAGGTGGAAAAAGTGCTAACAATACTATTCACGTTTCCATTTGGATATTCTATTGCAGTTAAATATTTATAAGCTAGACAAACACAATATTTATGACAGTTTTTTTTACATGCTCTCTCCATTTTATTTTAGGGATTTTTCACACATAATGCACCCATAATTGTTTTCCATTGACATGTCACAAGACTTTTCTATCTTTGTTAACAAGTGTCTAGAGACAAGGCTAATAATTGTTGTGTCAGACCTGTAATTGTGTCCTATGCTGTGCTGATGTCAATGTGACATTGACCCAAAGTGGAGTGCCTTTCATTGTGCCGGAAAGACATCTTCTCTGTAAAGAGCCCTCCACAAGTTTGATATCATTTTAAAAACTCACCTTATCCACTCACTGTAAATGTACCTGTGTCTGCATTTATCTCTCAGATGTGGTGCTGAATTAGAACCCACATATGGTGGTGCTAAGTGTAATGGTTTTTACTGTAAAGAAGGGAGCCATTTGTGCGGTCATCTGGTACAGATTGTATTCGGTAGACCAGATGTTACCAAGTGTTACTCAGTGTATGACTGACAGTCATAGATAACATATTAATTTAATTGATGCTGACAGTGCAGTTTGCTTTACAGCCGTGAAGAGATCTGATCCAGCAATATCTTGCAGGTGATTTCATGACTAAGGCGTCCTCTTTTGTGTCAAAATACATGGAAAGTACCCACCTTCTTTTTAGTTTACAGGCCAATACAAATATATATAAAATGTGTCATACCTACCTACATGTGCTGGTCATAAAATTTGAATATCATCAAAAAGTAGATTTATTTCAGTAATTCCATTCAAAAAGTGAAACTTGTATATTATATTCATTCATTACACACAGACTGATATATTTCAAATGTTTATTTATTTTAATTGTGATGATTATAACTGACAACTAATGAAAATCCCAAATTCAGTATCTCAGAAAATTAGAATATTACTTAAAGGAACCGTATGCAGGATTGTGGCCAAAACTGGTACTGCAATCACTTTAAAAATACTGTAGAGCGGTGTATCCCCTCCCCCCCCCACCTGACTCGAGGTTGCCAGACAAGCTGCAGGATTGGCCAGAAACGTAGGCTGCTTCTACGAGCTTCCAAGGGACGACGAGTCATACACAGTAAGTTTTTTTCCTGTTAATTATGTTTATGCTTAATTAACAAAAGAGAAAGAGATATTTTGCGAAGTAATTATGTATTGCAAAAATTTACTAATTGTCATTAGTCAAATATAATCGTAATGATTTATGCTCGTATGTGACAGCACATTGTTAGAACAGTAGCTGTTAGTCTAACTTGTAACGTTAGGTATCTGTCATTAACGTAAGTACAAGCACAAGCCTATGTCACTATGTGTAACCGATATCAAAGATACAGCTATTCATTTAGCTGACGCTATAAGTGAAAGCGGCCAGCTGTATTTTTTTACTTACCCTGCAGCACACGTCCATAACGCTAAAATATGTGATGTGAAATATTACATGACATTCTACTATTTTTGGCTGTAGAACTTGCATGAAAAACAAGTAGGCTACAAAATGTTCCAAGTGGGCCAACTTTTTTTAATGTCATAGGCCACACTGTGCTTTTCTTTAGTGTTATGGACATTAGAAAAAGTTATTTTACCTTGGAATTGCGCCTAGTGCTTCCAAATCAACACTAACATAGTGCATAGCCCAAAAGGTAGAGAATGTTTATTTTGAGTTAGGCTTCTGTCTCAATTACGTTTCAAATTGCCATAATGGGCGTGCTAATGTTGTTTTCTTCAGCGTCTCAGCATAAGGACAGAGAAACGGGCTCTGATAATGCATTGCTAATGTTAGCATATGTCCATATGAGCTAACGTAACGTTACTTTGCACGAACATGCATACCTTTGTTCGACTGTCATGAATATATGAAATGTCCATTGACATCAAGTACAAGCTAGTCAAACATAGATTAATCTTACCTGTCCAGGAGAAAATTAGCAACGTTGGCGTCTGCCTTCAAATTCTTCTCCGTTTTCAGCCGTCTCCATCTTTCAAAGTCATCTCCTATACAGATTCTTGCTTTATTTCGGACTTTGTCACGACGTATTTCGGAATTATAACAAGGTCTTTTAGATTTCGTAACGTTAGACATTATTTATCTGACTAGAGTTAGGGTAGGTTAGAGCAGAGCTGGCAACCTGGATCCTGAAACACTGACTTTGTGATAGGTAGATAGGTGGAGGGTGGCGCATCAGGCCAAAACACAACATGACAACATCATCATCAGTTGAGGGCTGAAACTCTCACTTTTAAATGACAATATCCTGGCCAGACTACTGTTGTACAACACACAATACTTAGTTGGGGCTCCTTTTGCCTGAATTACTGCAGCAATGCGGCGTGGCTTGGAGTCGATCAGTCTGTGGCACTACT
The DNA here is from genome assembly GCF_011004845.1 of Esox lucius. Taxonomy (NCBI): domain Eukaryota; kingdom Metazoa; phylum Chordata; class Actinopteri; order Esociformes; family Esocidae; genus Esox; species Esox lucius. The sequence goes on from NC_047587.1 coordinate 40,156,476, forward strand.
CAGGTGTTATGAGAGCCCAGGTTGCTCTGATAGTGGCCTTCAACTCTTCTGCATTGTGGGGTCTGGCATATCGCATCTTCCTCTTCACAATACCCCATAGATTTTCTATAGGGTTAAGGTCAAGCGAGTTTGCTGGCCAATTAAGAACAGGGATACTATGGTCCTTAAACCAGGTACTGGTAGCTTTGGCACTGTGTGCAGGTGCCAAGTCCTGTTGGAAAATGAAATATGCATCTCCATAAAGTTGGTCAGCAGCAGGAAGCATGAAGTGCTCTAAAACTTCCTGGTAGACGGCTGCGTTGACCTTAGACCTCAGAAAACACAGTGGACCAACACCAGCAGATGACATGGCACCCCAAACCATCACTGACTGTGGAAACTTTACACTAGACTTCAAGCAATGTGGATTATGTGCCTCTCCTCTCTTCCTCCAGACTCTGGGACATTGATTTCCAAAGGGTAGTGCAAAATGTACTTTCATCAGAGAACATAACTCAGCAGCAGTCCTGTCCTTTTTGTCTTTAGCCCAGATGAGACGCTTCTGACGCTGTGTCTTGTTCAAGAGTGTCATGACACAAGAAATGCGACAGCTGAAACCCATGTCTTGGATACGTCTGTGCGTGATGGTTCTTGAAGCACTGACTCCAGCTGCAGTCCACTCTTTGTGAATCTCCCCCACATTTTTGAATGGGTTTTGTTTCACAATCATCTCCAGGGTGCGGTTATCCCTATCGCTTGTACACCTTTTTCTACCACATCTTTTCCTTTCCTTCGCCTCTCTCTTCGCCTGTGCTTGGACACAGAGCTCTGTGAACAGCCAACCTCTTTAGCTATGACCTTTTTTGTCTTCCCTCCTTGTGCCTTCCCTCCTTGTGCAAGGTGTCAATGGTCGTCTTTTGGACAGCTGTCAAGTCAGCAGTCTTCCCCATGATTGTGTTGCCTACATATCTAGGCTGAGAGACCATTTAAAGGCCTTTGCAGGTGTTTTGGGTTAATTAGCTGATTAGAGTGTGGCACCAGGTGTCTTCCATATTGAACCTTTTCACAATATTCAAATTTTCTGAGATACTGAATTTGGGGTTTTCATTAGTTGTCAGTTATAATCATCAAAATTAAAAGAAATAAACACTTGAAATATATCAGTCTGTGTGGAATGAATGTGTACATTATACACGTTTCACTTTTTGAACGGAATTACTGAAATAAATCAATTTTTTGATATTCTAATTTTATGACCAGCAAATGTATAAATCAAGATCATACACTATGTTTTCTATGCACATATTGTCAAACATCTAAATGTTCAACTTCAATGTGTTACAGGGCCATTTTCGCAGACAAAGATTAAACCTCAGTAGAAATCTCCATTGAGCTTGATGTTTGAGTCCAGGACTAGGCTTAATCTGGGTCCGCCAAACTTTTTCATGGGGCTGGTTTCGCAGACACAGACTAAGACAAGGACAAATATTTTTGTATTTGTCCTAGACTAGGATATATACATCAATAAAAACTTACATTTGTATAGCTTGTAGTGGAATCCTCTATTAGTTAATTAGTGGAAACAGATGTGTTAGAGCTGGGATAAAATCAAACAAATGTGCATACCCTAGAGATTACTACGTGATTATTTCAGAACTAATAGAGGAGCCAATAAATGTGACACTTTTGTTTCCCTCGAGTTCATTAATAAAAACGCCCTTATCTAAATTTTAACCAGTTTCCTAAAGCAGGAAAGTAATTTGGCAGCAACAGGAAAGGTGATTCATTAAATGGATGATTAATGAATGGACTTTTTTTCAGCATGGCAAATGAAATCGGACATATTAAAGTGGTCTTTACAAAAGGGAGAAACTATTTAAAACATTGAAAACACTACACGTTTGCAAGTCCTTCTCTGAAAAAATATTACAAATAAATAAAGTAGCATGAGCAAAACAATATACAACATCTGTTCAAACACATTCTCCACAATGAAAGGTGTCACACTTTGGAGTCAGTAAAATGCAATGTTAAGGACTATATTTATTTTTTCATACAAAATCTGCATGCCTCATGCCTAAAAACAGCCCTTAGTAATGGTATAGTGGCCATATATCATCCTCTCTCGCCTTTATACTCAAATATAGCATATAGCTGTAGTCCTTGCCCTGAGTCCTTGAGCTTTGGCTAAACTGTTTTCAATAACTCTCATGAAACATAACAACAGTTAAATGTTCACACATTGTTATGACAGTTGTTGCATTAGCAGTTAAGTTCAGAAAGTCTAGCAATTCTTAAAGCGAGATGATAAAAAGCACTTAATATTCTGAGTGAAAATTGCAAAATGATAAATTGCCTAATCATAACTAGACTTAGCCATTTATATAACAAAAAAAAGGTCTGGAGAACTGCACTATGCAAGACAATTAAGTAATGTGTTTTGGGGTAAAAGGGAACATCAACAACTGCAGAAATGTAGAACATTAAGGATGATTAACTGCGCTTAAACAAACATGATAGGTTGTCATCGGTGGACATCACTGAACACAACTTAAACAGGTTAGTGTTTCCATGTCTTCCAGATTTTCCTCAATTCACAATATCTTTCCTGAAATTATTTTTGTTGTATGATATAATGTTTATGTAATTGCCTAAAGAAAAACAATAATACAGGCTTTCATGAAGATTCCCCTCCAATTATTCTTAATGTACCATTAGGCATTTTTCTTTCTGAAGACAACATACTCACCAACTCATGTTTGATTTACACAGGACAGTACAAAGACCATGACATTTTCACCTACTTGTGGGAACAATGCAGCCTCCACCCTCTAGTCTAGCACATCAGTAAATGCAGCTTTAGTGGTGCAGTGACGCACACATTGATGCTTTAGATAAATAATACCAGCTGAGCACTTCAACATCTGAGATGATCTCTAAAGCAATATGGCTTAATGGGTCACCATCTGAATTATGACTTTTACATTAAACACTAAAGAGAACTGTAATTGGAGTAAAAACTTGATTCAAGTGTGAAGTCAAACAAAAGCTTGTGTGGAAAGAGTAAATGTGGGGCCTCCTCAGAGCTGTTATTTTCATTTGTGGAGGGATCATAACCTGATTCACAACAACAGAGCTGCAGCAGAGAGTTGGCAATTACTCTACTGCTTGCATAAACATTTTCAAAAATGACCAGTGTCTACAGTTAATGAACAAAAACTGACATATTCCTCATTTAAACGTTATCACTTTGCAATTATTTGGAATCTCCTTATATTCTCTATAAACACCCACAGTCCTATCCTTCCCTTTCTTAACCACCCTGGACAAGCTAGTACTATTCCAGTCTTTTTTGGTGAAGGAAGATGAGGAGAACACAAGCCGTGTTATTGTTCAGAAGATTCTACACAGTACCACTTTAAGTTCCTCTGCATTCAAACAGCAATGTGGATATGTTGTGAAGATGGTGCAAGGTTACTAGATTTTGGCATGCCACGCTGTGTCCTTTCCAAACAAAAGTGCGGCATCATTGCCTGGTATGAGAACTGCGGCACACACAATTGCATCGCCCTACAGCAATTTTGACAGCTCCGTACATGACTAAGGCCAAGGTCCCTCCCATTCAGGACATCTAACCTGTTATGTGCCCCGTATTATTGTGTGTATTGTGTGGTGTCTTTTGTGTTGTCTGGTCTGCTCTCCAATCTTTTCCTCTTTAGTTTCTCCTGGATTGGTCCTTCCCACTGTTCAACTTGCCCTCCTGCACCCACCTACTGATCAGCCAATCCACTACCGCCGCCTGCCAGTTCCTTAACCTGCCACCCCTTTAAATACAGCTTGGAAGCATCCAGGAGAGGGAGCTTCGGTGATAGACAGTAGAAACTGTTGCTACGTCTGCACATGGCAGATGCGTTAGACGTTGTGCGTCCTATTGCATCCCTTGTGTATCTAGTTCTCCTGTGTCTGTCTCACATTGTTGTTATTATTCGAGAGTTAGTTATTCTTAATATTTTATTTGGGGAGGGGAACAGGTAATATGCCCTGTGGTCTACATTTAATCCATAGGCGATTGTCTGTTGATAGGTTAGAGGCAAGTGCCACCCTCTGTTAGCTATTGTTTAGGTAGGACATTTTTGTTTATTTCTTTCCTTTGGCACTGTCCTTTGGCATTCCTTCTCCCCTTGAGTGCTACTGGGTTTAAAAACGTAATTTGCTTTAGTAAAAATAAAGAGCACACTTTTTGCGCTCTTCTTTACTTGGTCCCTGTATCCATCCATGTTCAACATAAAAAACACTGGTGTGTTTTATGTTGCGACTCTTTCATTACATCCTAGACAGGCCACAGGGTCTTAACATAACCAAAGCGGTGCCACATCGGACCTCAGAATTATGAAAGACCACACGCACCCTGCTTATTATCGGACAGGGGCAAGTAAAAGTATCAACTTTGGGCCAACTGACCACACACTCCTAATTTTAAAGTGTTGAAGATCATTCCACATATGAATGGAAACGTTGTCTAATTATCCTAACTCTGTGGATGTTAAAATATTTATTGGGGGACATTTGGCCACGGATTGTAAAAGCGGCGCTGTTGGGCCAAAAAGGGTCATATAAACCGATCAGCCATATGACCACCTGCCTTATATTGTGTAGGTCCCACTTTTGCCGCCCAAACAGCCCTGACCCATTGAGGCATAGACTCCACTAGACCTCTGTCTAGGTGTGCTGTGGTATCTGGCACCAAGATGTTAGAAGCAGATCCTTTAAGTTCTGTAAGTTGCAAGGTGGGGCCACCATGAATCAGACTTGTTGGTCCAGAAAATCCCACAGATGCTCGATTAGATTGAGATCTGGGGAATTTGGAGGCCATGTCAACACCTTGAACTCATTGTGTTCCTCAAACCGTTCCTGAATCATTTTTGCTATGCGGCAGGGAGCATTATCCTGCTGAAAGATGTCAAAGCCAACAGGAAATACCATTAACATGAAAGGCTGCACATGGTCTGCAACAATGCTTAGGTAGGTGGTATGTGTCAAAGTAACATCCACATGAATGGCAGGAGCAAAGTTTTCCCAGCAGAAAATTGCCCAATGCATCACATTGCCTCCGCCGGCTTGCCTTCTTCCCATAGTGCATCCTGGTACCATGTGTTCTCCAGGTAAGCGACGCACATGCACCCCGCCATCCAACGTGATGTAAAAGAAAACAGGATTCATCAGAACAGGCCACCTTCTTCCATTGCTCCGTGGTCCAGATCTGATGCTCACGTGCCCATTGTAGGTGCTTTTGGCTGTGGACAGGGGTCAGCATGGGCACGCTGACTGGTGTGCAGCTAAGCAGCCTCATACGCAACAAACCGCGATGCACTGTGTGCTCTGACACCGTTCTATCAGTACCAGCATTACATTTTTCACCAATTTGAGCTACAGTAGCTCATCTGTTGGATCAAACCACACGGGCCAGCCTTCACTCCCCATGTGCATCAATGAGCCTTGGCCGCCCATAACCCTGTCACCACTTTTGACAGGTACTGACCAATGCAGACCGGGAACACCCCACACGTGCTGCAGTTTTGGAGATGCTTTGACCCAGTCATCACAATTTGGCCCTTGTCAAAGTCATTCAGATCCTTACGCTTGCCCATTTTTCCTGCTTCTAACACATCAACTTTGAGGATAGAATGTTCACTTGCTGCCTAATATATCTCACCAACTGACAGGTGCCATGATGACGAGATTATCAGTGTTATTCACTTCACCTGTCAGTGGTCATAATGTTGTGGCAGATTGGTGTATACACATCATGCTCACAGAATGTCAACTAAGATATTTGCTATTATTCAACTTTGAGTCCACATATTTCTCTCAGAAAATCCTGTTCTCAGACTCCACTTAATCATAGACCATGCTAAAGAGATGAGTCTTTAGTAGACTCCTTGAAAGTTTGCACTGAGTCTGCATTTCTAACCTTAATTGGCAAATCATTCCACAGTAGTGGAGCTCTATTAGAGAAGGCCCTGCCTCTGGCTGTTTTGTTTAGAAATTCTAGGTACAATTAAAAGGCCTGCATCTTGCGATTTAAGGTTACGTGTAGGTATGTATGGCTGGATCATTTAAGCGAGGTAAGTAGAAGCAAATCCATGTATTGATTTATAGGTTAACAATAAAACCTTAAAATCAGCCCTAACCCTAACAGGCAGCCAGTGTAACGAGGCTAGTACTGCAGTAATGTGTTCAAATTGTTTAGTTCTAGTTAGGATTTTAGCAGCCAAAAGGATGGATTAGTTTTTATGCATCAGTTTTTGATAGAAAGTTTATGATTTTTGCAATGTTTCAAAGATGAAAATAAATAACTCTTGAGATATATTTTACATGTTCATCAAAGGAGAAGTCAGGGTTGAGGGTAACGCCAAGGCTTCTTACAGTTTTTTGGGATACAACCATGCAGCTGTTGAGTTTCACAGTGAAATTTGCTCTTTGTTTCTTGGGTCCTATAACAAGCATTTCTGTTTTTCTTGAGTTTAAAAGCAAGATGTTCTCTTTCATTCACTTAATATCTGAAACACATGCTTCCAAAGTAGCACATTTTGGGGCTTCTCCATGATACTTCGAAATATATAACTGCGTCTTATCACTTTAACAGTGAAAATTGACATTGTGATTCCAGATTGCATCACCCAGAGGCTGCATATACAGGTGCTGGTCATAACATTTGAATATCATCAAAAAGTTGATTTATTTCAGTAATTCCATTCAAAAAGGGAAACGTGTATAATGTATACACTCATTCCACACAGACTGATATATTTCAAGTGTTTATTTCTTTTTATTTGATGATTATAACTGACAACTAATGAAAACCCCAAATTCAGTATCTCAGAAAATTTGAATATTGTGAAAAGGTTCAATATTGAAGACACCTGGTGCCACACTCTAATCAACTAATTAACCCAAAACACCTGCAAAGGCCTTTAAATGGTCTCTCAGTCTAGTTCTGTAGGCAACACAATAATAGGGAAGACTGCTGACTTGACAGCTGTCCAAAAGACGACCATTGACACCTTGCACAAGGAGGGCAAGACACAAAAGGTCATAGCTAAAGAGGCTGGCTGTTCACAGAGCTCTGTGTCCAAGCACATTAATAGCGAGGTGAAGGGAAGGGAAAGATGTGGTAGAAAAAAGTGTACAAGCAATAGGGATAACCACACCCTGGGGAGGATTGTGAAACAAAACCCATTCAAAAATGTGGGGGAGATTCACAAAGAGTGGACTGCAGCTGGAGTCAGTGCTTCAAGAACCACCACGCACAGACGTGTGCAAGACATTAAGTAAATTATGACTTCAAAGGCTTTTTGAAGAGGGTCATTGGACTTATCCATATGAATACTGAAATCGTCAAAAATGTTAATACTATCTGCGATGATAGGTTAGACAAGAATTCTGGAAACTCACTGAGGAACATTGTGTATGGCCCAGGGGGCCTGTATATAGCAGCTATGTAAAACAATTTATCAGCCTGGTTAACTTTCATGAGTAAAACTTCAAAAGTGAATGAAATGAAAACCAGTGGTGTTTAAGAGTAAATTTACATTTACTGTCATAAATATTAGCAACACCTCCTCCTTTTTGGGACGCACGGGGCATATGATCACTAGTATAGCCAGGAGGAGAGGCCTCATTTAGGGCAGTAAATTGATCAGGCTTTAGCCATGGTTCACACAAGCCAGTACCATCTAGTTTATGATCAGAGATTAATTAATTTATTGCAACTGCCTTTGGAGCAAGGGTTCTAACATTTAGGAGTCCCAGTTTGAGATGCAAGGTAATATAGTCATTTTTATTTTTATTTGTGACCGAGGTGGAGGAAGGCTTTATGTTAATACACTCACCTAAAGGATTATTAGGAACACCTGTTCAATTTCTCATTAATGCAATTATCTAATCAACCAATCACATGGCAGTTGCTTCAATGCATTGAGGGGTGTGGTCCTGGTCAAGACAATCTCCTGAACTTCAAACTGAATGTCAGAATGGGAAAGAAAGGTGATTAAGCAATTTTGAGCGTGGCATGGTTGTTGGTGCCAGACGGGTCGGTCTGAGTATTTCACAATCTGCTCAATTACTGGGATTTTCACCCACAACCATTTCTAGGGTTTACAAAGAATGGTGTGAAAAGGGAAAAACATCCAGTATGCGGCAGTCCTGTGGACGAAAATGCCTTGTTGATGCTAGAGGTCAGAGGAGAATGGGCCGACTGATTCAAGCTGATAAAAGATCAACTTTGACTGAAATAACCACTTGTTACAACCGAGGTATGCATCAAAGCATTTGTGAAGCCACAACACGCACAACCTTGAGGCAGATGGGCTTCAACAGCAGAAGACCCCACCGGGTACCACTCATCTCCACTACAAATAGGAAAAAAGAGGCTACAATTTGCACAAGCTCACCAAAATTGGTCAGTTGAAGACTGGAAGAATGTTGCCTGGTCTGATGAGTCTTGATTTCTGTTGAGACATTCAGATGGTAGAGTCAGAATTTGGCGTAAACAGAATGAGAACATGGATCCATTGTGCCTTGTTACCACTGTGCAGGCTGCTGGTGGTGGTGTTATGGTGTGGGGGATGTTTTCTTAGCACACTTTAGGCCCCTTAGTGCCAATTGGGAATCGTTTAAATGCCACAGCCTACCTGAGTATTGTTTCTGACCATGTCCATCCCTTTATGACCACCATGTAGCCATCCTCTGATGGCTACTTCCAGCCGGATAATGCACCATGTCACAAAGCTTGAATAATTTCAAATTGGTTTCTTGAACATGACAATGAGTTCACTGTACTGAAATGGCCCCCACAGTCACCAGATCTCAACCCAATAGAGCATCTTTGGGATGTGGTGGAACGGGAGCTTCGTGCCCTGGATGTGCATCCCATAAATCTCCAACAACTGCAAGATGTTATCCTATGAATATGGGCCAACATTTCTAAAGAATGCTTTCAGCACCTTGTTGAATCAATGCCACTTAGAATTAAGGCAGTTCTGAATGCGAAAGGGGGTCAAACACAGTGTTAGTATGGTGTTCCTAATAATCCTTTAGGTAAGTGTAAGTTTGCTATTGTACTTACTACTCTGGCTATGCTATCGACACATTCCACTATGCTAGCAGGCTGGCTAACAGCCTACGGCCTGTCCTGCACCCTTTCTCATGGTGAGGCTATAAGAGTGCGACTCCTGTCAATGTTCCCAGATAAAAGAAGAGTCTGTCGCTCTTCAACAGATCAGGCATGGTCCTATTTCTGGGAGAGTCCCCAAAAGAGAGCCAGTTATCTACAAACTCTACCTCCTGTGACAGGCAGAACTCCATATTCAGCCTGCGACTGAGTTGCGTAAGTCTGCTGTAGAGCTCGTCACTACCTCTAGCCGGGAGAGGGCCAGAGACAATTACTCGATGCAGACACTTCTTTCTTATAATTTGTAACCTCTGACTGTTTCATCCTAACGTCGTTGGTGCCAACGTGAATAACAATACCTCTGTATTCTCTGTACTTGCCAGTTTTAGACTTCGCTAGCACCAACCCCAAAGAGCCATGGCAGAAGTGGATAAAGAGAAAAATGTAATCTGTCCTCTTGGATTCTACCAATTTGATTAGATGCCGCAGGACATCATGAGAGCTCCTGCGACATTCCAATGTTTGATGGAAAGAGCGGTGGGAGATATGCATCTGCCAGAAGTCTCCAAAGAAGTGTTTAAGACACACTTGAAGGAGTGCAAACCTTTTGGTGAAAGGTGGGATTAGTCAAGCATAATGCTTTCCGGCACCTTATTGAGTGCCCTACTCATGCCACTGTACTAGAATTTGCAAACACAGCCTAAACCCTTAATGTGAATGGGAGCCTGACAGGGTTGTGGGCCATCCTTTACCAGGAATATCCTGAGGGCCTAGGACCTGCCGCTTGAGGTCAACAGTAAGGATGGGACACTGTTGACCTCAACTGAAGAGGTAATTGGGCAATGGAAGGAACACTTTGAGGAACTCTTAAATCCCACTAACACGCCCTCTATAGTGGAGGCAGAGCTGGAGGCTGATGGGGAAGCATTGTCAATCTCCATGGCAGAAGTCACTGAGGTAGTCAAACAACTCCACAGTGGCAAAGCTCCAAGGATTGATGAGATCCGTCCAGAAATGTTGAAAGCTTTGGGTGTGGAGGGGATGTCTTGGATGACACGCCTCTTCAACATTGCGTGGGAGTCGGGGAAAGTGCCTAAGGAGTGGCGGACCGGGGTGGTGGTTCCCCTGTTCAAAAAGGGAGACCAGAGGGTGTGTGCCAATTACAGGGGTATCACACTTCTCAGCATCCCTGGGAAAGTTTACTCAAAGGTACTGGAATGGAGGCTTTGGCAGATAGTCGAAACTCAGATTGAAGAGGAACAATGCGGATTCCGTCCTGGTCGCGGAACAACCGACCAGCTCTTTACTCTTGCAAGGATCCTGGAGGGGGCCTGGGAATATGTGACATCATGTGTTTTGTGGATCTGGAGAAGGCGTATGACCGGGTCCCCCGGGAGACACTGTGGGAGGTGCTGCGGGACTATTGGGTGAGGAGGTCCCTTCTGAGGGCTATCCAATCCCTGTACGTCCAAAGTGAGAGCTGTGTTTGGGTTCTCGGTAGTAAGTCGGACTCGTTCCAGGTGGGGGTTGGCCTCCGCCAGGGCTGCGCTTTGTCACCAATCCTGTTTGTAACTATTATGGACAGGATATCGAGGAGTAGTCAGGGTGGGGAGGGGTTGCAGTTCGGTGGGCTGGGGATCTCATTGCTGCTTTTTGAGGATGATGTGGTCCTGATGGCATCAACGGTCTGTGACCTTCAGCACTCACTGGACCGGTTCGCAGCCGAGTGCGAAGCGGTTGGGATGAGGATTAGCACCTCTAAATCTGAGGCCATGGTTCTCAGCAGGAAACCGATGGAGTGCCTCCTCCGGGTAGGGAATGAGGCATTACCCAAAGTAAAGGAGTTAAAGTATCTCGGGGTCTTGTTCGCGAGTGAGGGGGCAATGGAGTGGGAGATTGGCCGGAGAATCGGAGCAGCGGGGGCGGTATTGCATTCACTTTACCGCACCGTCGTGACGAAGCTCTCGATATACCGGTCAATTTTCCTTCCTACCTTCACCTATGGTCATGAAGGCTGGGTCATGACCGAAAGAATAAGATTGCGAGTACAAGCGGCTGAAATGGGTTCTCAGAAGGGTGGCTGGCTTCTCCCTTAGGGATAGGGTGAGAAGCTCAGCCATCCGTGAGGAACTCGGAGTAGAGCCGCTGCTCCTTTGCATCGAAAAGAGCCAGTTGAGGTGGTTCGGGCATCTGGTAAGGATGCCCCCAGGACGTCTCCCTAGGGAGGTGTTCCAGGCACGTCCAGCTGGGAGGAGACCTCGGGGTAGGCCCAGGACTAGGTGGAGAGATTATATTTCGACACTGGCCTGGGAACGCCTCGGGATCCCCCAGTCAGAGCTGGCAAATGTGGCTCCCCTGCTGGAGCTGCTGCCCCCGCGACCCGATACTGGATAAGCGGATGAAGATGAGATGAGACCTGTGACCTTTGCCTGACATATGCTAATCTTATCTGAACAGAACTACCCAATCCATCAATTGGACTTTCTGTCCCTTAAGAGAAAAGTTGTGGACAAGTTCCATGATTACCGGATCAAAGTTCATGGTACGTATTAGGGCTGTCACAATATCACATTTTCACTACACGATTATCATGGCCAAAAGGACTAACGTTAACAATTTTATCTCTCCCAGGTTTCTAGTGGGGCTAATGATTTGATTTAAATGCCAGTGCATAGGTCCAATCTCCTTTTTAAGCACATGCATTGTTTGTCTATATGTGAGATAAATTCATTATCGAAAAACCGAGATTCGTTTTTGGAAAAATACAACGTCCTTTTTCCCATTGAATGGGCAACTAAAACGGCGCAGAGAAAACTTTAATTTATCCCCTGCTGATTTTGTACATTTGCCCACTGACAAAGAATTTATCAGTCTATTATTTTAATGATAGGTTTATTTGAACAATGAGAGACAGAAAAACAACAAAGAAATCCAGAAAAATGCATGTCAAAAATGTTATAAATTGATTTGCATTTTAATGAGGGAAATAAGTATTTCAACCCCTCTCCATCAGAAAGATTTCTGGCTCCCAGGTGTCTTTTATATAGATAAGGAGCTAAGATTAGGAGCACACTCTTAAAGGGAGTGCTCCAAATCTCAGCTTTAATCAAATCAGATTCCAAACTCTACACCATTCCAAACTCTACACCAATTCTACACCATGGCCAGGACCAAAGAGCTGTCCAAAGATGTCAGGGACATGATTGTAGACCTACACAAGGCTGGAATGGGCTACATGACCATCGCCAAGCAGCTTGGTGAGAAGGTGACAACGGTTGGTGCGATTATTTGCAAATGTAAGAAACACAAAAGAACTGTCAATCTCCCTCAGTCTGGGGCTCCATGCAAGATCTCACCTCGTGGAGTTGCAGTGATCATGAGAATGATGAGGAATCAGCCCAGAACTACACACGATGATCTTGTCAATGATCTCAAGGCAACTGGGACCATAGTCCCCAAGAAAACAATTGGTAACACACTACGCCGTGAAGGACTGAAATCCTGCAGTGCCCGCAAGGTCCCCCTACTCAAGAAAGCACATATACAGGCCCGTCTGAAGTGTGCCAATGAACATCTGAATGATTCAGAAGAGAACTGGGTAAAAGTGTTGTGGTCAGATGAGACCAAAATCGAGCTAAACTCAACTCGCCGTGTTTGGAGGAAGAGGAATGCTGCCTATGACCCCAAGAAGCACATTAAGGTCCTGGAGTGGCCCATAGAAAATCTGTGGAGGGAGCTGAAGGTTTGCGTTGCCAAACGTCAACCTCTTAACCTTAATGACTTGGAGATGATGTGCAAAGAGGAGTGGGTCAAAATTCCTCCTGAGATGTTTGCAAACCTGGTGGCCAACTACAAGAAACGTCTGTCCTCTGATTGCCAACAAGGGTTTTGCCACCAAGTACTAAAGTCATGTTTTGCAGAGGGGTCAAATACTTACACTGAACAAAATTAAATGTTTTTGTCCCCATTTATCATAAGCTGAACTCAAAGATCTATATATACTCTCTATATATACACAAAGGCTTATTTCTCTCAAATATTGTACATAAATCTGTCTAAATCTGTGTTAGTGAGCACTTGTCTTTGGCCGAGATAATCCATCAACCTCAAAGGTGTGGCATATCAAGATGCTGATTAGACAGCATGATTATTGCACAGGTGTGCCTTAGGCTGGCCACAATAAAAGGCCTTCATGCCCCTAAAAATACATTTAAATTGACAAATAAAGCAAAATGCTTTAATAAAAAGTTAAGCATCTTGGTTATGTGAATGAACACATACCTACGTAGCAGTCCCTCCACATGGTGACGTGGAGTACCTCTCTGGTGTCGTGAAGTACTGTGCTTGCTCCCTCCTTAAAATAAACATAAAAGTTGGTAAATAGGTAAATATGGTGAAACCAAGTAAACATTGCAGCAATTACCAGATCAATATGTAATTAACATACCTCCAGGGCTGCAATCCACAGGGTGTTGTGGTGTAGATGTGTGTCCTTGGAGTGGTAGGGGCCCACACTGGAACGATTTTCGCTCCTCTGATGATACACACGTCCGGTCTCTCACGTGTCTAGGAAAAGTTAAGGTTTTGTAAGCATTTACCCTGCAAAACACATTTTCATCCCAAGTTTCAAATTGTTATTATGTTTTCAAATTTACCTGCATGCTTTATCAGCTTAAAAGGAACAGCCTACCAGGTGTCTTCAGGGGGTGAAAAAGTTCTGGCAAACTTGTTGTGACTGAAGGACTTCCTGCTGGTGACGCTGTGTGGTGTCCAGTAGCAAAATCCCCCTTGGAGCCACAGGCGTGGAACTACTGCCACACAGTCATCCTCTTCTGGGAACAAAACTACAGAAAACGACATGATCCGAAAGCAATGTTTAGAAAAGAGGTTTAGAAAAAACACCTCAGTAACGGAATTGTAACAAGTGCAGGTTTAGCTAGTCTAGCAAAATTTTACTGCCAAGAGTAACGTTATCCACATGATGTGGATAATGTTACACAAAGAAACACGATTTAACTCATGTTACAAATCTGTGGATATAACTTATGAGGAATAAGCACATGTATTACATAACATATTCTAACTTGTTGATACAGTAAAAAACACAATTTAGCCAAGTTAGCTAACAATGTTACAATATCTGTTCAACTGTTGATATGCAAAGAAGCACAAAACATCCAAACTTGAGGATAAACGAAGAAACAAAAAATAGTAAGCTACCAAACTTGTGGACACACGAAAAAACACAAGGGTTACTGTAGACATTTCATCTCAGGCCAACAGCGTTTTCTCCAAGCTCAGTTTCTATAACTTGTTTTCCCGCCAATGGTTTAGAACTTGCGTTTAGCTACCAGTGACTTTGACTAAAGAATTTAAATATTAATAGAAAATTGCATCGATTTGCCATCGATTGCTCACTGGGAAGTGGCTGCATAAAATGCAAATCATCATCCTTTGGCAGAGTATTTCCAGACAGACCTTTTCTCCTCAAATATCATGATAAATTCCATATAATGTTTTTTCTTGAAGGCAGGGCCATGTTACAGCTGTCTAATAAATAACTGCCTAATTTTCTAAACAATTCCTGTCTGAAAAAGATACAACACGAGATAAGCCAATCGCCTGTCATTGTTCTGAGAAAGATGCGTCCATAGTAGGTAACTAAATCACATTGTATATTGGTTGGCTAATATCGTAGATATACTCTGTTTTTACCAGCCATCCAACCAACCAAAACAGGAGAAAATTAAACTAGTGCTTATATGTTGTGGAGCTCCGCCCCCTAGAGGGCTTAGCTCCTAGTGGTTTACCCCCGCCACCTTAAGCGGCCGTCACTGAAAAAAAATGTATGCACATGCGTCAGCCAATCAGGGTCCGCCTGCCCCTATAAATGTACCTGTGCCCATAGGACCCCTCCCTTTATTCTTCAGCACAACTGAACGTTACTCTGCACTAGCCAAGAATTCTTCGCCAGTTATTCTTCACAGCTAGCATCGGGGAATACTGTAGTTTTACAGAGAAGACTTTTTTTTGCACCGACCTGGCCGCCACTGGAGATTCTCACAGTTTCTGTGTGACGTGCCTTGGACCGGCGCACACTCGTGGGGGACTTACCCTACAAAGCCGTCGATGCTCCCGCTCCCGAGGTCCAAGGATTTAAGGTTTTCACTGAGGGTTCCTGGGACGCTCCCCTCTCTGCGAGAGCTCTGGTTCGTTCTTACCTTCCTTTCACTAAGGTGGTGGGTAGGCAGTTAGCGGTGTCGCCTTCAGTAAGAGTCAGTTTGCCTCCTTCGGTTACCCCCTCCTCTGGTTACCACATAGTGTGGTTCCTTTAGATATGAGCAGTAGCGTCTGTGAGCGAGACTCCCCTCACATTCGTACTGTAGATCGTAGGGACTTTCAGCGACGTACCCTCCCCTTTGCGAGTAGGGTTAGGGAATGTAAATATATCTCTGTGAGCTACCGAGGCTTCCTGGGATGTTTTAGACATAACTACTCCAGCTCGCTCAGGTAGATTAAAATGCCGGGCAGCGTCTTCAGTGATTAGCACGGTGCCGCCGCCAGCTTCCCCTGTACTTAGTCTCTGTGACAACAGTTTGAATCCCTCTCACCAAAGTTGCAATGACAACGCTTGTGTGATAGCGGCTAAGGTCCCGTGTATGCAGATGCCAGGTTCCATGCACAGCGGATCTTGGAGCTTGGGGTTCGCTTCCTGGCTGTGACTTATTTTCTGTGCCCTTTCGATCCTCGCCCTCCATGGACCACGTCTCTCCCTTCTCGTTCGAGACCGGTGGCGGTAGGGGCGGAAGAGAATTATGAGAATTTTCTGCTGAACACCCCTCAACTTTTGGGAGTGGCGTCGTCATTATACACTCTCACCTTGGCTCGATCGAAAAATCTGAAAAGGTTATCTGATTAAGTTTCGCAAGCTCCCTCCTCCTTTTTCAGGAGTAGTGGAGACAGTGAGGCTGTTGCAGGACAAGGCAGATGCCCCCTTGTCAGAGATAACAGAGCTCCTGAACAAAGATGCAGTCCTGGAGGTTCTGAAACACAGCGGTTTCTATTCCCTCTACTTCCTGGTTCCAAAGAAGATGGGCGGTCTCAGACCGATTTTGGATCTGCACACTGGGAACGAGTGTGACCAAACGACACTTTCACATGCTTACTATGACTTGCTTATTGGAATCCGTGCTCCCGGGTGATTTTTGCACAAGCATAGACCTGAAGGATGCTTACTTTCATATGCTGATCATTCCTCGCCACAAAACGTTTTTCTGATTTGTGTTTCAGGACACGGCTTTGGTTACTCGCCCGCTCTGCGCACCTCCTACAAATGCATGGAGACAGCACTGGTACACTTCTGCAGACGAGGAATCAAAGTTGTATCCTATCTGGACGATATACTGATTTAAGCCCCATCGGCGGATATGGCGAGGCTTCACACTTGCCAAGTGGTGTCCCTTTTTCAGAAATAGTCAAGTCCACTCTTTACTTATTTTTAACTTCCTCTTACTGTTTTAATCTGTTGTTTTAACTTCTTATTGTAGTACTTATTTGATTTCACAGAATTTATGTTGTCTTAAGTGTTTTCCATTTTAGTCTTGCCCTCTGTGTATTGTAATATTGTATTATTTTAGGTATTATTCCTTTAATCATGTATACAGACCTGGTGGCACAGGGGCATTGCCTCCCAGCAAGAATTCTTTGCAAGCCAAAAAGATGCTTCCCAATACTGTATTTCACTAATTACTGTTGGGAATGTAAGCTTCATCTGCAAATGTGATCAAATATTTAAGTCATGTGAACACTAAGCTACAAAGAATGTGTAACTAATGCAGTTACTTTAGGTTTGACGTTTGATTGACAGCTCTGTATTTTGCTAGTATATAGCTTCAGCAAGCCATGCATGCTAATATTATTAGCTTTTTGTCCATCGTGCTTTAGCTACTATTCTATGTTGATAAGCAGAACAAATGTGCCCGTCCATGGCAACCAAAAGCCTGACCTAAAGGTTTGTTCCAGCGCCTGCACGTATACCTGTTTTGAGGCAGTTGTGAATCCTCAAACCTTTTTGAGGATTCAGACGAAGAGATGTCTAAAGACACTCCTACGCAGGACCTGACTCCTCTGACTCAGGTAGACCCGCTCCCTTCCCACATGGGTTGAGGTGGCGGATCTTACGTTTCTCCTTCCCTCTGGGGAGAACCGGAGGATGATCTCTCTTCTGCTGCTTCTCTCCGCCCACCTCCTCTCCGCGTGGAGTTTGCGGGCATGATTGAGAGGGCAGCTCTATGTATTCAGGTGCCCCTGCCTCCCCTTCTGACGCCGAATGAACCTTCCGACATGTCCTTCGGCTCCTGGACAGAACATGTTAAACCGGTGGACTGCCATGCGCCTGAGGTCCGTAGTTTTAAAGCCTCGCCGAGGGTTCCTGGTCCGCTCCAGCTTCCGCCAGAGCTCCCGTTAAGTCCTACGCCACCTTCATCAGGCTCTACGGTAGGGTACGGTAGGCAGACTCCCATCAGCTCGGCCATCCTTCCTTTATAGCCCGAGCTGGCCACGCATTCCTGCCTTCCTTGGGCTGGTAGGGGAAGAAGCCTGCTTTGCCATCCACCAAGGACCGCTACACGGGGCAGCTATCGGATAAAGTTTATGTCCTGGGATCACAGGCCCTGGCCGCGGCAAACAACATTGCTCTCCTCACGTCACCGGCCTCCCATATTTTAGAACGTATTTTTAGAAGGCTATCCTCCACCTAAACCAGGCCCAGACGGTCTGTGCCGGACGCACAGTGGCTTCTTCCGAGGTCGGACACCGTCACTTGTGGCTGTCTTTGTCCTCCTTACGCGACGCCAATCGCGCACCCCTCCTGAACGCACCTCTCTCCTAGGAGGGCTTTTTCAGCGACACCTTTCACGCTGCCATATCTTCCTTCAAGAAGGCAGACGAGGGACGGAAGGAATTATCTCGCCACCTCCCCCTGGCTAGCCACTCTACACACTCACCATCCTCTGCTCTTCGCCCGGGCTCCTCTGCAAAGCGACGCCAGCGCCGCCAAGTCTCTGCTGCTGCCCCTTCTGCTGCCTCGGTGCCTCCTCCTCCTACTGCCGCGGCTCCTGCTCCTCCTCCCGTGCGACGCAGACAACCCGCTCCCAGAATGGATGTTTCATGGCCGTCTAAGAAACCCAGACCGTCCTGACTAGGCGTGGAGCGGGCTGCGAGTGGCAACGTTGCCCTCACGGCCCCGGCCTCTTCCTCCATCGGCAGAGTAAGGGCCGAGGCTGACGGCATCGCAGATTCAGCCCGACCATCTTTTCATTTCAATAAACAAGCTAAACGTTACTTGGCCGTAAGTTGTGCAGACTCAGGCGGTGTCTGAGCCTGTTAAGTCACTTGTACGTTTTACATGCCCTAAAGTGGCTATTAGAGACTCAGCAAGCGTTCTCTCTGTCTCTATGTCCGCCCTGCAGCCTGCAGGTTTTCTAATGTTTTTGCTTGTGCACGCTCTATTCCTTTCCCTATGCAGTGTAAAGGTAAGAGTTATGTTAGCTACCAAGCGTCCGCTATGACGAGATCAAATGCCAGGTAACGTCGCCATCTCTCGCCTCCGTGTCTCGCTACCTGTTCTTTCTGATCTCCCCAGTCCTATCTGCACTACACGGCGTCTCCTTAGCAACATGTCCCCACTCAGGGTGCAAAGTCTGCATATGCAAATGCCGGGCTCCTCGGTCACTCAGGTTAGGGCAGCGGGATGGCTCAGTAGTTAGCATGCTCGGCTCTCGTTCTGTAGACCCAGGTTTGCCTCCTGATGCGGCTCAAAGTGTTTCTCCTGTTTATTCTCATCCCTTTCTCTCCCTGCCCTCCTTGGACTGTGTCTCTTCCTCTCGGGTCGAACTCGGCGACAGTAAGGGCAGAGAGGGAATTATAACTTTTCCTGACCAACACCCCCCAACTTCATGTTCTTCCTCTCTTAGAGCGTTATTGGGAGTGGCGTCATAACTGTACCATGTCAGCCTGGCTCGATCGAAAGATCAGGACCCCTTGGTACACTCTCAGGGCGCTCCTATGGGCAGGGTGTCAGTGCGTTCAGGTTTTCACAGACACCTCTCTCCACGGATGGGGCGGTGTGTGCCGGGGTCATGCCTCCCGGCCCTTGCCACATCAACCTGCTGAAACTGGACACAGTCTTATTGGTGCTGACACACTTCTCGGACCTAGTCAAGGGCCGCAATGTCCTGGTTCGATGTCCTGGTTTTCCGGGCTACAGTCTCGTACTTCACTCGCCAAGGGGGGGATCAGGTCTCCTGCTCTCCACCGGTCTGCGACACATCTTTGTGACTGCGACTCACATTCCGTGCCGTCGGAATGTGGGCGCGGACATGATGTCTCGGGTTGGCGAGTGGGGTCTCCACCCAGACATCGTCTCCCTCATCTGGCAGAGGTTTGGGGAATCCTGGGTGGACCTATTCGTGTCCAGACAGTATGCACACTGTTGCCAGTGGTTCTCCCTGTCCCGGCATTTCTGCATGCAGTATCTCTTCGATATGGATAGGTCTCCTTCGACCATCCGTGGATCTCTGCATGTCATGATGGCTTTGCTGGAAACACGGTTTTCAGCCACCCTCTCCTCCACCGTTTCCTTTTGGGTACATGCCGTCTGCGCCAAGTGGCCAGGCTGGGTGCTCGGCAGTGGGACCATGCTAAGGTGCTGGGCGCTCTTTGTGAACCCCCATTCAAGCCCTTACCGCAGAGTTCTCTTAAGTTGCTCTCCCTTAAGACTGCCTTGCTCATCGCTTTGTGCTCTGCTAAGCGAGTGAGTGATCTCCGTGCGCTCTCTGTGTGCCCGGGCTGCCTGGCTATCAGAGGACTTAGGTTGAGCTACGCTGAGACATAATCCGTCCTTCGTACCCAAGGTTATCACCAGCTCTTTTCAGACGAGGGCTATCGATTTACAGGCCTTCCTCCCTCCTCTGCACGTCCTTGAGGAGGACGAGAGGCTCCACTGTCTGCGCTCTCGCCCTTTATGTAGAGCGCACAAGGTCTATCAGACTTACTCCCCAGCTGTTTATTTGCTTTTCGGATTCCAGGTTGGGTCGTCCGCTTTCTTAGCAGCGTTTCTCCCACTGTCTTTGTGACTTCATCACTTTGGCCTACAGGGAGTCTGGTTCTGTTGTTCCGGACGGTCTCCGTGC
Organism: Esox lucius; assembly: GCF_011004845.1. Taxonomy (NCBI): domain Eukaryota; kingdom Metazoa; phylum Chordata; class Actinopteri; order Esociformes; family Esocidae; genus Esox; species Esox lucius. Next base: position 40,176,819 of record NC_047587.1, read on the forward strand.
ACACTCCACGCGGGGTGTTGCTCCCTTGTTCATTAAGTTCTCTGTACTGTTGCCGGAGATGCATGGTTCAGGATTATTGTCACTGCCGGCCAATACAAATGGTGTGGGTGTGCCTCCTCCTTGGGGCATTATATTTCCTTATATTTAGTTTTTTTGTATTCCCATGCCCATCATCTCGTGATGTGTGGTGCATGAGTGTTTTTTGTTGTGCTTTTGTGGAACGGATAAGTTTCCCTTTCGCTTGAGCTCAACATCCTTCCTCCCTGGGATGGCACGTGTTCATTGGCCTGCTCTTAAGGGGGATTCAATCATTAACACATTCGATCATCCCTTTCTGACCTTGTCAGTTATCGGAAATGTTTTGTCTTGGGATTTTAGGGGATGGGTTCTACTGGACCCTGCAAGCCTTACTGGTGGTCCGGCCGGGAGTACATCTTTGGCTCGCCCGCTCCACCGTGAACCACTAGGAGCTAAAGGCTGGGCTCTGGGCTCACAGGTCCTATATAGGGTTAAAATACCTTCATTACTTTAGTTAAGCTACAGTAGCCTACTAGCTGGCTAGCTAGCCAACCAGATGTAGGCTGACATATCTAACTGTGCTTACTTTAGTTGCCTGAAGTCGAAAACAAGCTCAGCGTTGTATTACCCATTGGTGATGCAGTCAAATATTGTTATACAAATAAACGTTATATTCACATTTCAGGAAAAACATGTCCTAGCAACCTATAGACTCCAATCTACCAAGCTCCAGTCTGGATATTCCAAAAGTCCCACCAAGCGAGCCCTCTGAAACCACGCACACAAGAACTTGTCGACCAAAGGAAAATGTCGCAAAAATTTGGAAATATAAAATTCAGATCCATAAATGTAAGTCAGCACTTATAAATGTTAAGCAACAGTTGTAAATGTTTTACAAATGTTTTATTTGTGAAATATGTTTTTACATATTCACAAATTTTATTTATATTTGTGAAACATGTTTACATATTTACAATATGTCTTCACTCGCTCTGTAAGGTTGAGACTGTCTATTATACATGTTTTTTACTCATTCCTTGTATTCACTCGTTCCTTTCTGCCTTTGGCAGTCTGAGGGGTGTGTATGTGTGATTTGGGTTGTAGGGATAGTCTTGGACTTGACCCAGCAGGTCCCTTTGCCTCCTGTTGGGTTCGGCAGGGAGTTTATCCTGGCTTGCTCGCTGTATATCACTAGGGGGCTAAGCCCTCTATGGGGCGGAGCTCCACAACATATTACGTTAGTTACCAGGAATGTAACTGGTTATATGAATGGAGCGGAGCCCCCTAGACTTGTTGGCCTGCCTCACACAACTTTTCTGCTGGCTGAAGGGGTTCCTATAGGCACAGGCACCTTTAAAAGGGCAGGCGTGCCCCAATTGGCTGACGCATGTGCATAACATTTATTTTCAATGAAGGCCGCTTACCACTAGAAGCTAAGCCCTCTAGGGGGCTCCACTCATAACTGGAGTTACATTCCCGGTAACTAATGATTTTTCTAACAGTAATTTCAAAATAGATTTAATAATTAGCCCACTCATCTCGGAATGAAATTGTATCATAATTTAAAAAAATAAACATTTAATTACCGCATCTCCCTTCCTGTGAACAGAATACGTTGCAATACATTAACTTCAAACACAAACAAACATTAATCTGTGAAACACAAAGTTTTATAACTGTGTCCCGTAGAAACTAAGAATTTAACATAACCAATTAGCATATCGAACAGCATTTTTGAAAAACATCTTGTACCAAGTAATTATTTGATGAAGTCAAATAATATTTATGATTATTAGTGACATATAAATGTTAGCTAGCATTTCATTAACTGGAAATGTATATTTTATTAGTAGTAGGTTAGTGATGTAGCTAAAAAATACACCACCGTCTCCAATTATTGGCCACCTTACTCTTTTGTTGAATTACATTGTTTTTTACTTGTATTACAAATGACATATCTTAGTTTTCTCTCAAGTGTCTACTAGAAAGTTGTAGTTAGCTTTCGTGCCGTCCCGTTAAGAAAAAAAAGTATAAATTCACAAACTGCAACTTGTCAACAGTTTCCATACATTTTTGTAAGACCTCAAAATAAAATTAACCTGCATACCTGTCTATAAATACAGTTCAGCAAAAGTGGCCCACAAAATTATCACATATGGCCATTGGCCCATATTTGTGCTAGGCTTGCACTTGTGCTAACAATATTTTAACAACCATGCATGCTAGCAAAACAGAGAGCACATGCAGAGCAGCAGTTATCTCCTGTCTAAGGCAGGGGTCGGCGACCTTTACCACGCAAAGAGCCATTTGGACATGTTTCTCACAGTAATGAAAACATGGGAGCCACAAAACCCTTTTGACATTTAAAATGAAATAACATTGCATATAACCTTTTTTTTTATTGCCTTTATTATGCTATGTATACAAACTATAATGTGTTGCATTTATTAAATCAATGAACGATGCAGAGAAAACAAAATTACATTTCTGCATGCAACAAAAACATTTTTAACTCCAAAAATAAGACATTGGGTTGAAGGTTAGGCCTACTTTCAAGTAAAATACTCCATGTCTAATTATGAAAGTAATACGATACCTTAAAGAATCACATGCACAGGGTAAGATTTGTGAAAGTGTACATACGATTGCACACGTGAATGAAATTTGCATGCGCAAGAGAAGATTTGTAAGGGTGTAAATCGCCTATCAAGTGTAATAAAAAAATATTTGCAACATTTAACTGTTATTTGTAAGTGTAATGCATGTATTGTGAAACTGCAACTTCATGCTAACGCAAAAAAAATAGGATCTGTATTCTTCGGACTTCCATTTTTCCGTGCTTACACTTCTGGCACGGTTTTTGCGCGCACATAGGGCCAAAAGTATTTAATGCCTGTGAACGGCAATGTGCAAGCGAAAATAACAGACGCAGGAACTGAAAAACAGATTGCAGCGCAGGTAAATGAAAGATGCAACTGTACAAATTATTTCGTGCGCGGCTATAAAACTAGCACATGTACCTGAATTTGCAGACTGCATCCACTTCTTGAAATGATTTTTGCTCAGATCAACCTTCCGCAGCAGTTCCGAAATGGCTTTTTTTCTCACATCTCCATCCGGATATTTTTGAGCAAAGGCTGCGTGTTTATTCTGGAAATGTCTTGCAACATTTGACTTTTTGTTGTTTGCTAGTTTTTCATTACATATTAAGCATACTGGTAAACCAGTCTCGTCAGCAGTGAAAGCAAATGAATGTGCCCACGTAGCATTGAACGTTCTGTTTTCTTCAGACACTTTTCTTTTCTTAGAATTCTCCATAGTTGGCTCATAGACATATATATTTTGCACGTTAGAAAACTTCAAGAAATTGTGCGCTGGCGGGGTGACGCACGTTGGCGGTTGTAACTCGTGATGCATATTAAGAGCGACAAAAGATTTTAACTCGTTTTTGTGTTACAAATTACAAAAATAATACATTATTTAGATGTTACAAGATTACCATAATCTTCAAATGTAGAATTACATTTTAAAAAACGAACAAATAATGTTTTGTTTTTTTTATCAAATAGTAATTTATTATTTTCAAAAGCCACAGGGAGCCGCATCAGAGGGATGAAAGAGCCGCATGCGGCTCTGGAGCCGCGGGTTGCCGACCCCTGGTCTAAGGCATTAATAATGCCAGTCTATAACCAACAACCTTATCATGATCATAAAAACGAATAATGCTGTCTTAACATTAACTTTCATTTAAATCTAAATTATCTGAGGTACAGTATACAGTGACATTACCTTGACTTCATGTATGGAGCCTCCGGTTCATCGCAAGGTAATGTAAGTCGCAAGTGACCAGTAGAGGTCGACCGATTAATAAGGATTAATCGGTCGACCCCTAGTTGTTACAGCAAGTTTCACATGCACAGGTGCTTGGCAGCTTGTGAGAACTAAATCGGATAATAGTTAGTCTGTAAAATAAAAAAAGGAACGTTAAGACTGACATTGGTGGCAAATAATGTCAACCTGTCACATTGCAATGGGCAAGTGAAAATACGGGCAAAACATGATTTTTCCTAAATACCTGAAAACAGACAGAAATGTAGGAATGTCGAGACATCTGATCACCCTATATCTAAAAACCTTTAGCACAGAACGGGTGCTAAGAGCTTCGGTTAGGATAGATCTAGGTAAGACATCACTATTTATTTTAAACAGACAGTTCAATTCCAAACTCCTATTGCATCAACAATGGAATAATCACACCTTGACAATGAAAATATAGAAACCGGCATTCACACATTTACGTTTTCAAATAGCACCATCCAAAGCTATACAATTTGTTCTCACTGGATTCTAGCTAACTAATGAATCCAACAAATGCCATTTCACTACTTTGTTAGTTTGGCCATCTTCACAATTGGTTTGTCTGAGCGGGTGGTACAACTTTGACCCCCCCACCCCACCTTTTATGGCTGCTCCTCTGGGGAAACAAATTACTTCATTAGTGTAAGATTAGGATGTATCACTGAGTTGTGACACCTGACAACATGGCACCTTCACAGACTTTCCAAAAAACATCTTTATTATACTACAATCCTCTAAATACAGACCAGACATTATAAAATGTGGTGGTTAAGCTAACCTTTCTGCTATATTCTGTGTCCTTGCTGGCATGGGTTTGAGTAGATTGCAAGCATCCCTGTGCAATGGCTAAGATACCCTATGGCTCCACAGTAATTCCTGGTGTTGCCACTTAAAACATTAGACACCAAATTATTTAGCATATAGCTTGGTGTCTGGATGGAAAATGTGGTTGGTAAAACCTTTGTAAATAATTCATTCTGGTGATGTATAGTCAATGTCTGGGCATTTTAGTCCATCAAAGCCTAACCAAGCATAACAAACAATGGATTTTCATATTCATACAACAAGGCATGTTTCTAGCACCACACGTGCCATCATTCCTCTAAACCTCAGGTCAGGTGTGCAATCCGACAGTCACACTTTTTTTTCTTTGAAACATGTGACCTTTTTCAGCCATCTCCATGTTTTTATATGTTGAATTGATAATGTGCTAAGCCTGTTAATGCGGTACCAACTCAAAGCAGACATTCACATTTAGACATTCACATTTATGCAAGAAACAGCTTTTTTTAGGATATAAATTGACCTTGATTAAATCAAATGATCTCTCTCTAAAAAATACATTAAAAAGTATAACCTATTTTTAACAGTGAAAAATAAGGCAGAATGAACAGGAGTTCTGCTTGTTTTCTGGAACCATATAGACACCGGTGTCCGACTGAGTACGACACACCGCAGGCAACCTCTCCATCTGTTGTAGCTGCTAACCAGACTGTTCCAGCCATTTGACCATCCTTTTTTCTCAACCTCACAACTCAGCAGACACAGGTCACAACTCTCCAAAAGCTTGATCTCCACAGTTTCAGTGTCCTCCTCTGTCCTCTGGATCCTGAAGGATCTTTGACACTTTCACCGGCAACATATTGTGAACCTAATTAGCATATGGCTGTGGGTAACTGCATCTAAGGACTTCACTACAGGACTGTGGTTGTGAAGGCAGCAGGGGAACGCCTAATTAATTGAGCACTTTTTCCCCAAATCAAGTTATCATGGATTGAAACACTTTATTTGAAAATGTAATCAGTACATGCTATACCGACTTATGTAATTTATATTTGCATTTCAACTATCTGATACAAACATTAACCCTTTATCCTAATTCTAAAGTTATAACTAACCCTTATTGTAAAACCAAATGTAGCCTTAGCAAGCCGGTTGCTTATCCACAAATACTTTTGACAGTTTGAACATCTATAGAATATCTACATACTGCCCAAATAACCTCTGCTAAAAAAAAAAATTAAGTGGTAAGAAATTAATGTCATTACATCTCAATATTCATTGAATGAAGACAAGTATTCGCTAAATCTCAAATGTAGAATTCATTTCTCAAAGGCAGCTGTGTTTTACATGTGTGTGTGGTACAAATGTACAATGCCCCCTACAATTTTTATAGTGTTACTGAGTGATACATGTAAAAGCACAGATGTGCTCCCAAGTACATTTACGTACTTGAAAAAATCACTTACCCCACATGACATACAAGACACATGTTTATTGATACAGCAAGTCAGTCTGAGACCTAAATATAAGTGAGCCCTGTGTTACAGGAAATAAAATATACATACAATTATCAAAAACACTACTTTACAAAAACAAGTCACATTGAACAATAAAAAGTAAATAATTAAATATTAAAACTGCCTTAAGCACCAAGCACGTGTCCACCTTAATGTTACTGTGCAAAACACTCCTTGAGTGAGGGGCGTAGTAGACAAGCAGTTTGACCTAACTCTGAAAAGCCAGTCTAGATGTGCATGTGTGATAATAGCTGATTTTCCAATATTTTTTTTTAGGCAGAATAGTTTGGACATTTTTGCATTACAGCCTTTTATACAAACATCAACCAATGCCTGGACCTTCTGAAAGACAGTGTCCCAACTGAAGTATATAAAAGACAATGAATATTAACACCAAATATACCTATTTTCTGTATATTCTTTAAACATGATATTGCAGTGTCTTTTGAGAGAAAGTTTTGAAAAGGATGACATTTAGTTAAGAAGTTTGAACCAGTTCCAGCTTGTCCTGATTCTTGTGATGGCGCAAGTGCGTAAAGGTGAGGCAAAAAACAAAGGAAAACGAGGGATAACGATCAATAGTATCTCTACTCGTATGTATTGGTTGTTCAAAAACAGCAACTCATAGTGAGCAACAACCAAACAATTGCCCGTGGGATGCAATGGTAACACAAATACGCCGATCAGCCATTATGACCACCAGCCTAATAACAGCCCTGACCCGTCAAGGCATGGACTCCACTAGACCTCTGAAGGTGTGCAGTGGTATCTGGCACCAAGACATTAACAGCAGATTCTTTAAGTCCTGTAAGTTGCAAGGTGGGGCCTCCATGGATCGAACATGTTTGTCCAGCACATCCCACAAATGATTGATTGGATTGGATTGAGATCTGGGAAATTTGGAGGCCAAGTCAACAGCTTGAACTCGTTGTTGTGTTCCTCAAACTATTCCTGAACCATTTTTGCTTTGTGGCAGGGCGGATTATCCTGCTGAAAGAGGCCGAAGCCATCAGGGAATACCATTGCCATGAAAGGTGCACATGGTCTGCAACAATGCTTAGGTAGGTGGTACTTGTCAAAGTAACATCCACATGAATAGCAGGAGCCAAGGTTTCCCAGCAGAACACTGCCTAAAGCATCACACTGCTTCCGCCAGCTTGCCTACTTTACATCACATGGATGCCTGGCTTGCCTTCTTCGCATCTTGGGGCCATGTGTTCTCCAGGCACATGCACCTGGCCATCCATGTGATGTAAAAGAAAACGGGACTCATCAGAACAGGCTACCTTCTTCTATTTCTCTGTGGTCTGATGCTCATGTGCCCATTGTAGGTGCTTTCGGCAGTGGACAGGGGTCAGCATGGGCACCTTGACTAGTCTGCGGCTAAACAGACCCATATGCAACAAACTGCGACACGCTATGTGTTCTGACACCATTCTATCAGTACCAGCATTCACTTTTTGAGCTACAGTAGCTCGTCTGTTGGATTGAACCACACTTCGCTCCCCACGTGCCAATGAGCCTTGGCCGCCCATGACACCGGTTCACCGCTCCTTGGATCACTTTTGATAGGTACTGACCAATGCAGATTGGGAACACCCCACAAGGGCTACAGCTTTGGATATGCTCTGACCCAGTCGTCTACCCATCACAATTTGGCCCTTGTCAAAGGCACTCAGATGTTTTCTCAGATTTTTCCTGCATCTAACACATTATCTTTGAGGACAGAATGTTCACTTGCTGCATAATCCCACCCACTAACAGGTGCCATGATGACAAATAATTAGTATTATTCACTTCACCTAAGGGATGTGGTATTTGGGGAAAGAGACGTTAAGGGTGTGGAAAACACACCTCTTTAACAGTTTAACGGTTTTACCAGACGTTGCAGGACAGCACGTACGTGGGACACATGTTCCGGGTATGTTGGGGAGTAAATCAAAATGTAATCGATGTAAACCACTACGTACCTCCCCAACATAACCCGGAAGACATCGTTAAAGAAAGCCGGACCCCACAGGACGACTATCTATTGCTTGTATGGGCATCGAGGACCTCAAATGGCGCAATGGCAACTGTAGCGCAGTGACCGGGGACTGGTCTATGAAGCTCCCTGCGGGAAGACAGCACAATTGGACAACAGAAAAGGCTTGCAATATTACATAAGGGCAAAGCACCTACTGTGCCAAACTGCACTGCTTTGGGTACCCATTTCCTGCTCCGTGTCTAGGCCAAAGAGCACCCCTTTCGGAAGTGCCCCAAGCTGTTCCCCTGCCTCAAGCACAAAAGCCACTCGCCTCCATCCCTACCCTCAGCAGGGTGGTCAAAAACTGCATGGAATTGCGCCATGAACCTGGAGTACACCCACAGTTCCCCAGACCCGCTATCCCACAGTGCCATTGCTCATTTGAGGGTGCACCCAGTGAGAAGGGAGATTATCGCAGTTACCTTCTCATAGTCGGAGACCATTTGGTCCCTGAAATACAATTCACATTGTGGAAGGAAACCGTGACAACCCTCCGGATTGCCATCATATTTCTCAGGCAGGGCTCTCCGGAGTTCCCTTTCCTGGGCGTGGCTAGACTCTAGACTAGCAAGAGGACGAGGTGCAGCCAATCCGGCCAGCTCAACAGTGCTCTCCTCTCTCGGTTGTGCTGCTAGGCGAGACATAATATTGCTGAGAGCTGTAAATAATAGCACAGAGTCTATCCTCGAGCACCAGGAAGCCCGGATTTTCAGGAAGGGGAAGTGTCAACGTAACTTTGTGAACAACCACTTAGCATTCGCTAGCTACCAAGGACATAATGTCCGAATAATAGAGGCTGTGTGTGGCCTCAGAAAATTGTTCCATAATGCCAGTTTGAAGTCGCCCAATTCTGCTGGCAGATTCGTCAGTATGCTGTAAAAAATACAGGTCAGGAAAAAATTAAGAGACCATTGCTAAATTATCAGTTTATCTGGTTTTACTATTCATAGGTAAGTGTTTGAGTAAAATTATTTTTTTTGTTTTATTTCTATAAACTTCTTACAACATTACTCCCAAATTCCAAATAATTATATTGTCATTTAGAGTACTTATTTGTAGAAAATAACAACTGGTCAAAATAACTAAAAGAAGATGCATTGTTTTCAGACATCAAATAATGCAAAGTCATATTCATTTTGTAACAATAAAATAATGTTTTAACTTAGGAAGAGTTCAGAAATGAATATTTGGTGGAATAACACAGATTTTTTAATCCCAGCTTTCATGCGTCTTGGCATGCTCTCCACCAGTCTGTCACATTGCTGTTGGGTGACTTTATGCCACTCCTGGCACAAAAATGTATTTAGCTCGGCTTTGTTTGATGGCTTGTGACCATCCATCGTCCTCTTGATCAAATTCCAAAGGTTTTCAGTGGGGACCAGGGCTGGAGATTGGGCTGGCCAGGACAGGTTCTTGATCTGGTGGTCCTCCATCCACACCTTGATTGACTTGGCTGTGTAGCATGTACTGCTGAAAAGAACTATTCTAAGAGTTGTGTATCATTGTCAGAGCAGAAGGAAGCACATGTTCTCCCTGGATAACCTTGGACTTGGCTTGATTCATGCGTCCTACACAAAGACAAATATGCCCGATTCCAGGCTTGCTGAAGCATCCCCAGATCATCACCGATCCTCTACCAAATTTCACAGTGGGTGCGAGACATTGTGACTTGTAGGCCTCTCCATGTCTCCGTCTAACCATTAGACGACCAGGTGTTGGGCAAAGCTCAAAATTTGACTAATCATAGATGACTGTACTCCATTCCTCTATGGTCCAAACCTCATGGTCTTTTGCAAACTTCAGCCTGGCTCTTCTTTGCTTCTCATTGATGAAGGGCTTTTTTCTAGCTTTGCATGACTTCAGTCCTGCCCCTAGGAGCCTGTTTCAAACCGTCCTCACCGTGCGCTTCACCCCAGCTGCTGTTTGTCATTCTTTTTGTAGGTCACTTGATGTCATCCTATGGTTGTTGCGTGACATTCAAATGAATTTATGGTCATTTTCACCCCAATGTCTGTTGCTTGACCTTGTTCTTATGAACCGCCGTCTTTTTTTCAGGATGGAAGCAACCTGATGCTCACTGTATCCCTCTGCCAGTAAAGCAAGAATTGCCCTTTTCCTCACTCAAAGCTTTTCTTTTCAATTCTTTTGTCATGCTGAATATTACTTTTTTTATTCAAATTACCTTTGAGGTACTACTTGCACTGTTTTTGCCATCCTGTATGACGTGTGCATGCGTTGGCTTTGTAATTTATGAGAACATTGATGTGACCATGTTTGATGATTAAAGATCTATCTGAATCAGTATGTGAACAATCAGTTACCTGGTTTTCAGACTCTGCACATAATCTACACAAGGGAAAGAACAGCATACCGCCGACCCTGTGCGGTAAAACAGGGTGATAAATGCTGTTCGGTGGACACATCGTAGCCTTAACAATAACAAAGTAGGTGTCCACTGGTTTGAAATCTCGAAAAAATTATGTCTAGATGCCCCAATAAGTCTTTGTTTTGTTGCAGAATGGATAAAGACTACAGACATTGTTATACTGAAGTCTCCCCTTCTCGAGCCGTAAACTTCAAATGAATTGCGTTGGTATGACCACCAAAAAGAGCATCCCGAGGGTCAAGGCGCTCTGAAGCATCAAAGGTCCTCAAGAAAGCTTTGACATCTGCGGATGTGTTGTTAAACTGATTTTTAAGTAATTATTTTGCATTTTATTGCATGACATAAGTATTTGATACATCAGAAAAGCAGAACTTAATATTTGGTACAGAAACCTTTGTTTGCAATTACAGAGATCATGTTTTCTGTAGTTCTTGACCAGGTTTGCACACACTGCAGCAGGGATTTTGGCCCACTCCTCCATAAAGACCTTCTCCCTTCAGGTTTCGGGGCTGTCGCTGGGCAATACAGACTTTCAGCTCCCTCCAAATATTTTCTATTGGGTTTAGGTCTGGAGACTGGCTAGGCCACTCCAGGACCTTGAGATGCTTCTAACGGAGCTACTCCTTAGTTGCCCTGGCTGTGTGTTTCGGGTCGTTGTCATGCTGGAAGACCCAGCCACGACCCATCTTCAATGCTCTTACTGAGGGAAGGAGGTTGTTGGCCAAGATCTCATGATACATGGCCCCATCCTTCCCCTCCTCAATACGGTCCAGTCGTCCTGTCCCCTTTGCAGAAAAGCATCCCCAAATAATGATGTTTCCACCTCCATGCTTCACGGTTGGGATGGAGTTCTTGGAGTTGTACTCATCCTTCTTCTTCCTCCAAACACGGCGAGTGGAGTTTAGACCACAAAGCTAAATGTTTGTCTCATCAGACCACATGACCTTCTCCTGTTCCTCCTCTGGATCATCCAGATGGTCATTGTCAAACGTCAGATGGGCCTGGACATGCGCTGGCTTGAGCAGGGGGACATTGCGTGCGCTGCAGGATTTTAATCCATGACGACATAGTGTGTTACTAATGGTTTTCTTTGAGACTGTGGTCCCAGCTCTCTTCTGGTCATTGACCAGGTCCTGCCGTGTAGTTCTGGGCTGATCCCTCACCTTCCTCATGATCACTGATGCCCCACAAGTTGAGATCTTGCATGGAGCCCCAGACCGAGGGAGATTGATCGTCATCTTGAACTTCTTCCATTTTCTAATAATTGCGCCAACAGTGGTTGCATTCTTACCAAATTGATTGCCTATTGTCCTATAGCCCATCCCAGCCTTGTGCAGGTCTACAATTTTATCCCTGATGTCATTACACAGCTCTCTGGTCTTGGCCATTGTGGAGAGGTCATCCGCATTAGTAAACACCTAAACTCACAACATGCTGTTGTACGGAAAGAAAAGAAACATAATGTACGTGAATCATTTAAGTTTCAAGGTACAAGTGGGGCATCATTTTAATCAGGAGAATGTAAACTTTTTAATAAAATATGGCTTGCGCCATTCAATGACTTCAAACGCTAGACTAGAAAGTCAGAAAAGGCGATTTTTTTTATATACTTCCACGTAACGCAGGTTTAAGCACAATTAATACCATATAGGACCAGATGTTTACTTCCTATGCCAGTTGTTATTTGTCAGTTCCATTGTGAAATGAGGTTACAGTAGTAAAATAAAAGAGGAGACCTGTTTTGGTGCTTTTTTGAGGGTATGGAATTTTAAGCTTCATTCAGGATGAAGAGGCTGAACGAAGGTTCGTTTCAGTTCATTTGCTATGACGCGCTAGCGTTCCAGCTCAGCCAGCGTTATTTTGCCGTTTTTGAGGCTAGGGTGAATTTTTATGCTTTCTATTGTCCTGCCTAATACTACACTAAAAAGGAACACGTCGCCAACTAGCTTAGCCGATAGACAGCAGGCATACCACAGTAAACTACTTACCCTCGTAGTTGTGCAGATAACTCGATACGTAGAGTTTGAATCCCTTGTTCCGCTTGCTTGTTGGAGCAGGGGACCAGGCATCAACAATTCGATGGACTTCACTAATGCTTATTTTAGGCAGGTCTTGGAGACATCTACTAAAAACTGAAATTTTGGGTGACGCGGGTGATCGCCTTAAGTAAACCGGAAAATTATATCTGGCTAAAGCGGAAGTTTGTCCATACGCTTGTGCACAGAGCCTATACAGGTAATGAGAGGAGAACAGGAGGGCTTCTTAAAGAAAAACTAACAGGTCTGTGAGAGCTGGAATTCTTAATGGTTGGTAGGTGATCAAATTAATTATTTAAAAATCATCCAAAGTGATTTTCTAGATTTTTGAAGTGTACATATGAAAAAAATGACAGACCTCTACATGCTTTGTAAGTAGGAAAACCTGCAAAATCGGCAGTGTATCAAATACTTGTTCTCCCCACTGTACAACAATGCAAAGGTGATTAAAAATAAGGGTTACACACTTCCAGGAATATTATACATGATGGAAAATTATTAGCAGCCAACATGGGTCTAACATCATATGTGCAAACACCAGTCAACAAAGTGGAAACATTACCATTTACATTTACACTATTTAGATTGTTCGAATGATTCCAAGTCCCACAGCTGTGTCTTTCTGTACTGTCTTTTCTCAGTGGTAAGAAGACAGTCGGCAGGAGTTGGAGGGTGACTTATCAACTTCTGGGAAAGCTCTGAAATGGCCTGCCAGGTGATGACGTCACAGTGGGGTCAGGGAGGGGGGTCAAGAGCCAGAGAGACCCCCGAATCACTGTTGGGGATTCAGGGAGAAATATGGGGATGAATAGGCCATAAGAAACAGCCACAACATGTCATAGCCAAATCATATAGACAATTCGTTACATACAGTATAAAGACATTATGAATGGAAATCTACTAAAATTACATGTGACCCAATAGGCAGGAAGAAGCTCAGAAGCCAAATGATATAGCATAACATACAACATTTTTGCATTTGCATATTAGGCTAAGTCTTGGGTAATCGGTTTCATTTTATCTACCAAGTTGCTTGACTCACAGTCCAAGATTTCTTCCAAAAATCTAGTCCAAATTGGTCTCCTGTGTTGCTTTTCCAATTAGGAGTAGCCATTGAACTTTAAATGCTGAGGATAGTTTCATTATTGCATATTGCGCAATAATCAAGTTTGGCTGAAGATTTGGTTGGGGAGGTGTTTTACTTACTCACCATTGGTGCGTCCTGTGTGTGCGTTTGATGATGATCGTTCAACAACTGCCGTAAAATGTGGCTCATGTGATCTCAACCTAGCTTGTTTCAAATCCATTGGTTGTCACTGGAGGAAGAAACTGGCCATCCAAACCAGGACCGGTCCTTTAGGCTGTGCATAATCGGTGCCACATACGATGTCTATGCAGACGTGGTGCGAAGCATATAGCCAATGTAGAAGGATAAAGTATGTCTGGTTAAATGCTAGAGATTCTCTTTTTTTTTTTTTCAGAAATACCAATTATTGCTGGGTTGAAAAGTATTAAGGGTTTTGAATATCATGAATATTTTTGCTCCGAGTTGATCAAGTTGGATTTCGTTCAACAACTCTATGAAGAACATTAATCGTTTTCAATTATAAAAACAGATTTTATCAAACAAAACAATGCTTGGCTTTATCTCTGGGACCACCAAGATAAAAAAAATCAGAAGAAAGCTCATTGTAAATACAACATTTACTGTCAGACCCGAAACTAGCAACCCTAGTAACTTACAAAATGTTGTGTGGTTGTTAACTATACTCAAACATTTGCATAGCACTAAATCGCTGTAATTGCTTTTTTAAATTGTATACTGCACTTAGATTAAGGAGATTCTACGCTTTCTGCACATATATTACATGCATATAACAAAAAAAGTATATTTACGATGCTCAGTTTTTCTCATGTTTCGTTAAAGTGCCTGCACATGGGCCGCGGTAAGCTAAAACTGACGCCGTCACAACCAGTTTCTCATGACACTGGCTGACAGCTTGGAGCAGGCGAGACAGAAAAAGCTCCAGACCCATGGGAAACCAGCCCCATCCATCCAGTTCAGCCACCCTCCTCCAAGGAGACCAAGAAGGGCCTCTTGCAGACGGCACAGTCGTGGGTGAATAAGGGTAGACCTGGGAAGGAAACTACACTTTCTCCAGGTAATCCAAACATCCGAGGCCTCATATGGTCATATGGGCTTAGGAGGCAAAGACGATTATCTTGATTGAACTGATGGTCCTGTGGGAAAACTGATGCGGAGAGGAAAGCAACCAAGTACCACGACCTGGTTCAGCAATGTAGGGATAAGGGTGGCAGGCCTGGCTTTTTCCAGTTGAGATTGGCTGCAGGGGTGTGAAAGGCCATCACATCCAGAACAGCAGGAAGGAAAGTTAAGTAGCTGCTTGCAGGTTGGAGGAGGCAGCAGAAAGATCTCCGGAATAAGTGGGAGGAGTTTAGCTGGAAGCCAGGAGAAGATAGGCATAACTGGCCACCACTGCCTACCCGCCAAATGGAGGACGTTGTGGTTCAGGGTCGAAATGTCCAAGGAAATTTAGACACCACCTTACGACATTTAGCCAAAAGCTACAGTCATAAGAAATTGACTGAAGGAAGCATTTAGTTGTATCCTATAGTAAATAGCAACATATATTTAGCCAAAAGTAAAACAGTTGCAATGGACCAACATGTCTAACATAAATCTCTTGAAATGTTGGACTTTCTGTCTAGAAACCCACTGCTCTCGCACCCAGTAAGAGCAGTTTAGAGTGAGGGCACCTAATCCAGTTGATATAATTTTGTGAGAAAATAAGTTAACTGTGTGAAAATCTAACAATAAAAATATATGATTTGACAGATGTACAGGTAATATGGATATTTTTTTCACCACCGATGTTCTTAGAGTTGTGTACAGAAAATTAGGATGATACACCACTATATGCTAGTGCGGGCTGAACAGTCAGAGCAGCAGTCTCTATACACAATAGGAGTTCACCACCAGCCTTTTTGCTGGACTGAGTGCTCTCTGTGTTTATGTTGCGATAGACAAACTGCCATTGACATGTCTAACATCATAAATCACTTGAAGTGTTGGACTGTGTGTCTTGAAATGCTACTCTAACTCAGGAAGAGCAGGTTAGAGTCAAGACAAGGAAACATATTGCTCTCTCCCAAATAATGTGCTTGATAAAACTTTGTGAGGAAATTAACATTAACAACGCTAAAAACTAAAACATATTACGTAGATTCACAAACAAGTAGTGGGCTGTACATATTTTTCCCACTACCCATGTTCTTAGAGTTGTACAAAGAAAATGTGTCTTCTCATTTCTATTCCTCTTCTACGTGTTTTTAGTTCAACTGTTTTTTACTGTTGAATATACAACCCTGTTCCTAAAAAAGTTGGGATGTTCCGTAAAATGTAAATAAAAACAGAATGCAATGATGTGCAAATCATTTAAACCCTATATTCAATACAATGGCTTTTGAATAAAGCATAGGGATGAATAAAAAATACTTAGTTTATGATCATTGTTTTCATTATAGGTAGGCTCTAATTGTAGATGGCTAGCTATTAGCTAGCCATCTACAATAATCCTTTTCTAATTTAACACATGAAATTAAAAATTTTGATTCGCAAATGGTGTTCCATACACTAGGTTTCGGATTAGCACAGTAAGAGTATTGGCTACTTCCTACAACAAAGCTGTCATTGGCCCATAAATAGCTGCTCTTCAAACCTCCTCCCTTGTTCACCACAATTACTAAGGCACGCAGCCCAGCAGAACTAGGCTTGCCTAGATTTTTTTTCTTGTTTGTTGTTTCTACCAATGTATTTCTTATGGAAAGGTCCCCAGCTGCATACAGAATATCTACTGTAGCTAACTATCAGATTCACCTGTCAGGATACCTTGAAACGTTCCTTTGCATCAGGTTTGTGCTGCACTTGCATATCTTTAAGCTGTCACTTTCACTAGCCGTATTAGTGAAGGTAGTAATATTGAACTGCAGGAAGAGGGAGAGATGGTGGAAGGAGAGCACACCAGAAAGGGGAACCTACATTCCCATGATCTGCATCTGTCCCGAGTGACAAAAATCAATGGCTTGCCATTGGAAGTACAAAAGAGATGTCTATTTTCTGTTTTCTAACAGCTTAGGGAATATCACCCAAAAGCCAGTGTCAAAATACAGGCAGAACAAATGTATATATGTTCCATAGTTTTGTGTGTGATTTCAGAAGTGCCTTAGTATAAATTCCAATTCCTTAGTTTAATAAATTAAATCAAGTATTTTCTTTAGTGTTCGTAATTTCAAAATAGCCTTTATGCACAAAAGACCATTTCATAGTCAGTAATGTTAGGCGTGTTCAAAGTCTTTCATTTAGACATTTTGAAATATTTATTCAAATTCAGGTAACCAGGTTGACATTGGGTGTATCGATGTGTCAATAAAAATACAATACAAAGATTGTTTTTTTTAAAGCACACAAGGTAATTTGTTCTCAGGAGATTGTCTCAGAAGAACTGTGACATGTTCAGATATGTTGTGCCGAATTGCTCTTTCTCAGCAGTAAGGCTCCAATCATACAACCCTCTTTAAGAGTTTAACTATTGTACCATGTGTCTGAAGGTCAGCCTGAGTCTGTGTGGCTGTTGATCAAGGTGCTTTCTCTGTGATTAGAACAATGCTTTGCTGCTCTTAAGTTTTCAATGGATACATCATGAAGCTGGTTGTGAGAATGCCAAGTGCGCTAAGCTTCATTAAGGCAAAGGGTTGTTAAATTGAAAAATCTAAATGTATTTTGATTTGTTCTACACTTTTCAGTTACTACATGCTTCCATATATGTTATTTCACAGTTTGGATGTCTTCACTATTATTCTAGAATTTAAAAAATAAAGAAATACTCTTGAATGAGTAGGCATGCCCAGACCTAATAAAGGTACAGTATATGCATACAAAAAGCATTTCATAGTTTCAAAATGTTTCTAGATGAAATTGTGCATTATTTGAAAAGGACCCTACTGCCAATACTTTTGACCATGACCGTATATTGTAATTGGACCAATGCATGACAAGTTTTGTTTTGCCTTGCATGATAATGGAAATAAACAAGTCAGAATGAAGAGATGACCGTTGTATTATGTTTTAATTCAGCAACAAAATTAAGAGTTTTTAGGAAGAACAGATGGGGGTATGTAACGCACACAGGGATTAGCAGGACACCTGCGCTGGCAGTATGGAAGGATCTTTAACAAAAATAGCTGGACTTTTAAGGCACAACCAAACAAATACCATCAAAATACAATAGGAAAGGAAGAACTTAAATAGTGACAGTGACCAGAAACACAGATGAAGAGAGGGCATTGGTCAAGCCATCCATCCCAGGACCTAACAGGGTAACTCTACTCAAGGAATAACCCAAAACATAGGATTGTCCAAAGGCGGTTAAGAGCAATGAAAGGCAAAAACAAATGCCCTCCAAAAAACAATGTGCACTGAAACTTTGTACTCCTCACCTGTTTGCCGCCACACACGCTGAACCAAATATGTTTATCTTGGTATCATCAGACCACAGGACATGGTTCCAGTAATCCATGTCCTTAGTCTGCTTGTTTGCGGGCTTTCTTGTGCATCATCTTTAGAAGAGGCTTCCTTCTGCGACGACAGTCATGCAGACCAATTTGATGCAGTGTGTGGCGTATGGTCGGAGCACTGACAGGCTGACCCCCCACCCCTTTAACCTCTGAAGCAATGCTGGCAGCACTTATGTCTATTTCCCAAAGACAACTTCTGGATATGACGCTGAGCACTTTGGTCGACCATGGCGAGGCCTGTTCTGAGTGGAAACTGTCCTGTTAAACCACTATTTGGTCTTGGCCACCGTGCTGCTGCTCAGTTTCAGGGTCTTGGCAATCTTCTTATAGCCTAGGCCATCTTGATGTAGAGCAAAAATTATTTTTTACCAATCCTGAGAGAGTTATTTGCCATGAGGCGCCTTGCTGAACTTCCAGTGACCAGTATGATGGAGTGTGAGAGCGATGACACCAAATGTAACACAACTGCTCCCAATTCACACCTGAGAGCTTGTAACATTAATGAGTCACATTACACCGGCGAGGGTAAATGGCTAATTGGGCCCAATTTGGAAATGTTCACTTAGGGGTGTACTTTGTTGCCAGCAGTTTAGACATTAATGGCTATGTGTTGAGTTATTTTGAGAGGTATTTTTTCAGTGTTGTCACATGAAAAGATATACTCAAATATTTACAAAAATGCGAGGGGTGTACTCACTTTTGTGAGATACTGTATGTAATAGCATCTATAACCTCTCCTGTTCTCATTTTGTTTGTCAAGGCTCTGTGTTGCCCATTATGATTGTGGCCACCGGTTTCATAGAGGACAGGGAGAGCCTGTTATCTAAAAGTAGCTGGGTTTTGTGTCGCTAACGTGCGTCTACGAATGAATATGTTTCGCATGTAATTATGAGGGGGAAATAGTTTTTTTAATTATACTGAGCCTAGTTTCAAAAGTAGGGAGACAGTTTCCACCTACATTTACCATTGACTATTAGCTCACATTGAAGCATACTAAACTATTTTACGAGGAATATGTTTTGTGTCATTTTTGGACAAAATAAAAGGCACATTGTTAAAAATTAAGCATGGATGGAGCAAGAGAACCTGCTTTAGTATCCGCAAAAAGACTGAAGATTGGTAGCAAATTTACCATTGAGCAGTACAATGATCCCAAGCACAAGGCTAAAGAAATAAAAGGTGAATTGTCCTACAGCTGTCCAATCGAAAACCTGATCTCAATACCACAGTCCACAAACATTGTCCAACTAACCTAATATGGTACATTATTACTCCAAAATACTTAGAGCAATTATTGCAACAATTGTTCTAGAATTATTGTGCTCCTGGTAAATATTAACAAAAAAGGCAGTGAAAAATGCCATAATTGTTTATCAGCTTGATGTTAAACTCAAATAATTATATGAATAATTTGTTTTAATTGAGTGAAAAATAAATGTTTTATTCAGAAATCTTTGTGCCAACATTATTGACACCCAAGCATTTAACACTTTGTGCACCTCAACTTTACCAAGATAACAGCATTCAGTTGTCTCCTTAAACGTAGCAAAGGTTTTGCCAGTCCTCCATACAGAAACTCTCTGGATCCTTCAGACTCCTTGTTCCTCGCTTGTGGACGCTCCTCGTCAGGTCGGCCGATGTCTGGCGACTGTGATGGCCATTGCAAAAGCTTGATTGGTGAGTGAACTATTTTCTGTGGATTTGAAGGTACCCTTTGGATTGTTGTCCTGTTGCGAGATCAAATGACGACCCAGTTTTAGCCTCCTATGGAGTCCATGATGCCATGTATCAGAATCCATCCCTTGAGTTTGTGGCCAAAAAGCTAAATTTTTATCTCGTCAGATCATAGAACCTGGTTCCTTTTATCAAGCGTGTGTATGCACAAATCTTTGCATAAACCATTTGGATGATAATTTCCACACAAGGTGTTGGATTTATCAATATGAACGTTTGCCTGAGAATGTTGGCTTTACACGAAGCAAACACCATGCGTATGAACATATCAAGAGGTGGAACAAGGGAACAGTTTCTTAAACAAATCAAAGTCATTGGGCAATATTCTGACAATGTGTGGATGAAATTGTGAGAATAATATGACATGATGTTCAATGTCATTGTTTCTTCGATTGTGAATTCAGAGAACACCAGAATTAGCAGTTCCGCCACTGGCACCCCGTTCTCTTCACAGATGACAGTACGTTCACACTGAGCACATAATGACAGATGTGAATGACTGGAGACACCATAGTGAGCGTTAAGCTGCCTGCAACATCATCCAGCATGACCGGTCCAGGAGCTCACTGATCCCCTGATCCAGGTCTGGGAGGAGATCCCCCAGGACTCTATCCGTCGTCTCATCATGTGCATACCCAAACGTTGTCCGGAGTGCATACAGGCACATGGGGGTCATACACACTACTGAGTCACAATATGATTTGGAATAGCCTATGATTTCAATTGTTTACTTTGATTTTTCATGTGCATTTGAATCCAACCCTCAATTGGTTGGTGATTTTGATTTCCATTGACCGTTGTTACATAATTTTGTTCTCAACAAATTACACAATGTAGAGTAAATAATTTTGATCTTTAATATATTTCCTTCATCCAGACTCGATGTTTCATTTAAGTGTTGTGATGGTAATTCCATGTATCGACACTCGGAGTAAGCAACACAGAGAAAGTTCTCTTGGCACATTCTAACCGTTTTATTATTACACACACATAATCGTCTGAGGAGTCTCTGACTCAAAACATCAAAGTAAAGATCTACATACCAGCCAATGGAAAGGCAGACATTTCTCAAATGTACCTTAGTTCAAAATTACCATAACACTGTTCCCTTAAAGAGCAACTTGCAGGTTGGACACCCCAATACAGCATAGTGTATATTAATGATAGGATACTAGATTTTCAAAAACTGGAGGAATATATAACCACCATAAAGAATATTTTGAGATAAAATTGTAATAAAATAACTTCTGCGTATATCTATCACTGACGTAACGCGAGGAAGTCCGGTCCAGTTCATGCTCAAATTACAATGGACGTGGATGAAGAAACCGAGCTCTTCTACTTCGGCGAGCATGCCTATGATGGCTCACTGGCCTATAATGGCTCACTGGCCTATAATAATGAGCCTCCTAGGCGAGATAGAGGTCAGGGGGAGGAACAATGGGCAGAGGAGAGAAGTAGAGTTGTGGTGTCAACAAAACCAGTGGCGAATAGGGCAAGTGACTTGGTGAGTTACTGTGTAGCACGGTGGCTAACGCTGGTTCGTCTAGGCTAGTACATTGGTGTTATACAATAAATCTGCTTCAGCAAACATACTTTCGACCTTGTTTTATATTAAACATACATGTAGATTGTCTTAATTTAAGCCAGCAACGGGGAAAACGGGGTGTTTGGGCTAGCTGCCTGCCAACAGCTCATAGCTAGCTTAATAAAATACGGGGGAAACGGGGGTGTTTGGGCTAGGTAGCTGCCAACAGCTCATAGCTAGCTTAATAAAATGCGGGGGAAACGGGGGTGTTGGGTTAGCTGCCTGTCAACAGCTCATAGCTATAACTTTGTGCAAACTGCATTGACGTCAAGGCAGACAATTGCGAAAACCTGTTCTAAAACTCAGTATCTCCCTCTCTCTGTATACTGACGCCCTGATGCTAGGAACTTGCAGTCAGCGCATTTTTTATCCAGATGAGGGAATGGTTTCAGACGCAATTTTAGCTACTCCTGTCATCAAATTAACAGCTACCAAATGTTTGCTAATGCAACAGTCAAGCTAACATGTAGCTATGTTACTAGTTAGATGGTGGATTGCCCAATACATACATGCTCAAATCACTTATTTATTCTGAAATTATTAGACTAAAACATTACAAAAATCAGCCAAATTAAAAGTAAAAATTATTAAAAGTAAGACTTACTCTGCTAAGAGCTCTTTTTCGGTGGATGGAATTTCTGCAAGTGCTAGCACTTGGTCCTCGATCCAGTCCTGCCCGCGACAGGTTCAGGTGAAAACTTTGATGGTGGTGGACTTGATTCCATCGAGTGCACAGAGGGAACAGCATCGGTAATCAGCCTCACATGGCCCTTACTCCGAAATCCCATCCGAAACTCCAACAAATCTCCAGGTCTATAACTCTCCGGAGTGAAATGAGTGCCACAAACGACCGAGTGTGTGGTGACAGACGCGGCAGTGAAGTCTGCTCTCTGCACCCAAAAACGAATTCCCTTGCTTTTCCTATAAGGAAAATGATGTACACGATTTCCAGACAGGTTGGAATAATTGAAATAATTTACCATTATGACTTGACTTCTCTAAAACGTTCTCTGTATTGTGAGAAGCGGAGCGGGAGCACAACCTATTGTTTGCCTCTGCCTATGTCATATGACTGAGAAAGTCGTATTTCAGAGCCTAGCTTAAAATTGGCACTCTTTCATGGAATTTTCTGCTTTAGGGTTTTTAAAGGACCTCTTCAGACAACATTAATTATTAATTAAATTATGAATTCAACCTGCACGTTGCCCTTTAATTTTTTTGAGCAGTCTAGTATGAAATATTGTGGATCTACCTTGATAAGAATGAGACAATAGGACACACAATTAGAGATGGCTGATGTTGGAAGAACTGGCAAAGACTGAAAGGATTTTCCAGCCCCAACTGTACTTCTTTGTTGAAAGTACAGTTTGGCTTATCAGCAGGGGAGACCGGGCAGCTGACCCCATGAACATCCAGTTTAACAAGATGAAAACGCCACGGGCGGTAACGGGAATCCCAGGCAGGCTAAATTAACACTAGGACCACCAAATGCCTACAGGAATTGATGTTTGATTTCCTTCCATGAATTTTCCTAAATGGGCGTATATTGCATTGTTACGTTGTCAGAATTCTAAACTCACAAACGGAAAACAATTTAGAGACTATTTGCCTGTTATTTTCCAATTTAATCGGCCTACAGCCGACGGCACTTAGCGTTGGTACCCAGGCAGCCCGCAAATGGTACCCAGGTGCTAATCACCCCTCACTGAATGCATGAGGTCAATGGATGAATGAGATACTCCCAGATGAATGATAGTTGAATTTGAATGAACTTGCAACTGAAATACAAGATTTCCAAGAACATTCAACAAATAAATAGGCTATGATTGAAACATAATACAAACGATATAGGCTACTTTCAAAATATGTATCACACATTACAATATTTTTAGGCTAATTCATCAAATGTAAATCTAAAATGTAAATCTAAATATTTTAAGAAATTTT
Organism: Esox lucius; assembly: GCF_011004845.1. Lineage (NCBI taxonomy): Eukaryota > Metazoa > Chordata > Actinopteri > Esociformes > Esocidae > Esox > Esox lucius. Next base: position 40,200,307 of record NC_047587.1, read on the forward strand.
CATCAATACAATCGACAAATTACTTTTCTATATTTTCATGTAGGCTACTGTAAATCATTCAATTAAATTGTATAGGCTACATGTTGTTTACATTCTTTTTCAGCTGTTACATGTACATGTCTACCTCGAGAACCTCATTGCTGCTAACCCTGCATTTCAGTTGCGCATGCCACCTTGCACCTTCAATTTGCACATTTATACATCCCACTTACAGCATACATTATTCTTAATTTTTTCACTTGTACATTTTTTGCACTCTTCTATTTGCACTTCTGGTCAGATGCTAACTGCATTTCTTTATACTGTGCTTGTACTTCAATGACAATAAAGTTTAATCTAATCTTATGAATAGCAATGAAATAGCAATGACATCAATGGATGAATGGGCGATAACCCCCGATCAACCCAGACACACCTATGCATGTGACTGAAGTGTAATGATGAAGAATGATGATGAGGGTAGAAATGTTATATAATCTGAACTCGGTGAGCAAGTCAGACACAACTCGGACGTTTAGTTCACAATAGCAAACAGAACCTGAAGATTTGATGCCCTGACAGCATTGCAGATGCTGCAAAATCAGTCAGATAGAAATAGATCCCGAAATCGACATCTCAGATGTTGGGTCTTCATCTGAATCTAATAATGAGCTGCCACCTCCAATGCCTGAGCCTCCTCGCAAAATAAAAACTGAACCAACAGCGACCGCAAATGCCACTGTGAAACACTACTGTAAGTTAACATTTTATCATCCTTTTACTCTGCTCATTGGATTTTTATTTTAAAATGTCATTATTTATCTATGTCACGTTGTGTTAAGCAAGGAGCCCAGGCACAGGATGAGCGGTGAAACAAGGGTTTCCTACACAAGGTCAATTATAGGCTGTAGTAGTGAGGATCTGGTGTGTGTAATGATGGGAAGTCCGGGGTGATGTGATGAGGAACAGGTGTGCGTAATAGTGGAGAGTCCAGGGTGTTCCATGAATGCGGTGCTACTGTAGCAGCGGGAAGAGTGGACAGTGGTGGCTAATAGGCCTGTGACAGGGAGCAATGTAGTTGAGATTTCTCGGAGGGAGGCGTGATCACTGGAGGCACTGTGACAGACTACTGTAAATTATCCTCTGAGCATCCTTTTACTCTGCTAATCCTATTTACAAATAAAATTAATTGAATAAAACATTGCAATAGTATTACTTGGAGAGGCTACATATCCTTGGATTTATCTATTTTATTTCTACGAGTAGCCTGGGTGCTATTAATTCTTTGAAACCTTTGGTGTTAATCAAGGAACCGTGCTTTAGGCCTATGTATGGCTATTCATATGGATGTCTTTTGATCGTCGCAAACTGGTCGATAATGTCTGTTATTTTACCTTGTACATCATTAAAATGAGATCAAAAATAAAATTCTAATGGATTTATTTTGAATAATTTTAAGTGTTGTGTAATTTTCATTTTGTACATTTGTAGGGCCTAATAAACAAATGAAAATATTTTAGCCTGTTCTATGTATTCTTTTTTTTGTAATTTATTTTCGTATGATAAGACCTTCAATACAAACACATTTCACAATTAATTAACCATTTAAAACAAACAAATTCTGCAATTCATTCTTTTTTAGACTATTCTATATAGCTTGATGACGACCCAGTAGATGAAGTGATGCTCTTGCTGGATGGTGATGCTGCAGAGGAGAATGTGTATGCAACAGGGCCGATTCAGATGCTAATGAGAAACAGTTTTCTATTTAACTAGATTTTTTACTCCTAGACTAAGCTTAATCCGGTTCTGTGAAACTGGCCCAAAATGGACTAGATTGTTAACAATGTTACCTTATACACTCACCTAAAGGATTATTAGGAACACCTGTTCAATTTCTCATTGATACAATTATCTAATCAACCAATAACATGGCAGTTGCTTCAATGCATTGAGGGGTGTGGTCCTGGTCAAGACAATCTCCTGAACTCCAAACTGAATGTCAGAATGGGAAAGAAAGGGGATTTAAGCCATTTTGAGCGTGGCATGGTTGTTGGTGCCAGACGGCCGGTCTGAGTATTTCACAATCTGCTCAGTTACTGGGATTTTCATGCGCACCCATTTCTAGGGTTTACAAGGAATGGTGTGAAAAGGGAAAAACATCCAGTATGCGGCAGTCCTGTGGGCGAAAATGCCTTGTTGATTCTAGAGGTCAGAGGAGAATGGGCCGACTGATTCAAGCTGATAGAAGAGCAACTTTGACTGAAATAACCACTCATTACAACCGAGGTATGCAGCAAAGCATTTGTGAAACCACAACACGCACAACCTTGAGGCGGATGGGCTACAACAGCAGAAGACCCCACCGGGTACCACTCATCTCCACTAAAAGAGGCTACAATTTGCACAAGCTCACCAAAATTGGTCAGTTGAAGACTGGAAGAATGTTGCCTGGTCTGATGAGTCTCGATTTCTGTTGAGACATTCAGATGGTAGAGTCAGAATTTGGCGTAAACAGAATGAGGACGTGGATCCATCATGCCTTACCACTGTGCAGGCTGGTGGTGGTGGTGTGATGGTGTGGGTTATGTTTTCTTGGCACACTTTAGGCCCCTTAGTGCCAATTGGGCATCGTATAAATGCCACGGCCTACCTGAGCATTGTTTCTGACCATGTCCATCCCTTTATGACCACCATGTACCCATCCTCTGATGGCTACTTCCAGCAGGATAATGCACCATGTCACAAAGCTCGAATCATTTCAAATTGGTTTCTTGAACATGACAATGAGTTCACTGTACTGAAATGGCCCCCACAGTCACCAGATCTCAACCCAATAGAGCATCTTTGGGATGTGGTGGAACGGGAGCTTCGTGCCCTGGATGTGCATTCCACAAATCTCCATCAAGTGCAAGATGCTATCCTTCAATATGGGCCAACATTTCTAAAGAATGCTTTCAGCACCTTGTTGAATCAATGCCACGTAGAATTAAGGCAGTTCTGAAGGCGAAAGGGGGTCAAACACAGTATTAGTATGGTGTTCCTAATAATCCTTTAGGTGAGTGCATATTTCAATGATGGCTTATATTTTGAAAATGAAAATACGAGTTAGCACTGCTAGCATAATATTCTTCTGCTAGAAGAACGGTAATGAAGCATCGAATGGCCATCACTAGTGTTCGGCTCTGGCTGATATTGTTTATCTGAAAGGCCTGGCAGTTCTAGTGTTAATCATTTAAAGTAATTAATTAATTCATTTAAAGTAGTTAATACATTGTAAATACATTGTAATTTAAGCACATTTTCTATGTTTTTTTTGATACAGTGTGCTGATTTTACATGGCCACCCCTGAATGGTGAATAGTTCCATCTCTGCCCCCCCATTTAAATCCTAGAAATGCCCCTGTTCATAATATAATTTTCAAGACTGTTGGAAAATCATTCCAGGGTAACAGTATGCTTGTTGATATTAATACTTTAAATGTTAATGATAATGTATATAAATGCCTCAACATTTATATACATTATAGAACTCACCAAATATTAAATGTTAACCCTTTGGCGCTTACGATCACACCGGTGTGATCAATCTAGAGTGGTCCCTGAAGCGTACGATCACACTGGTGTGATTAGAACGTCATGTTAAGAATGCACCATTAGCATGCCTAGCTACAAGTAACGTAACAATGGCTGGTCAGACCGCGCTGTTGTTTACTCACATTTAGCTCAAACAGTGTTTATAACTTTATTTCCTGATTGTAATTGTCTCAAGACCATACTATGATATTAACTAGGTAGAAAGCATTGAAATCGGGACAAGAAGTGTTACTTATGTACCAACAGACAGCCAACACTAATACACAAAAACGCATTATATTAGCGACTACTACCGATCAAAACCATTGCAAAAACTTTCTAGAAGTTACGTTACCCGTTGTATGCATTTTATATAGTTTATTCATTTTCACTGCACTGAATTACTGGTCACGATTTGTTAGCTAGCGGGCAGCTGACGTTTTCTAGCTAGCTACAGTTATAAATCAACCAACTTTTGCAGCTCTTAGAATTCGAGTCAACGAGAGAAGCTTGCAATGCAATGCATGTAGTGTTCCTTACCTAGCAAGGTGACTGTTCAAATGCTGGCGTGAGTTCAAATGCTTGAGAGTACTGAAGTCACGTGCAAAAAAACTCACGCTGGGGGGTCGGTAAGGAATATTAGAAACTCACGTGTGAAAAGGTTAATGGAAATGGTAATGCATTTAAATGCCTCAACCTTGTGGAGAAATATAGAACTCACCCAATTTGACACTAATGGGTTAATTTATTAGTAGCATCATGAATGGTTAGCTAGCTGGAGCTACTCAACTCAAGTATACACAAACTCAGTGTGCTCAAGATAATCGGTTTGTTGGTAAAAAAATTGACATTAAGGTTAACTCAGCCATGCATTTAGGATTTATTTAAAAAAAAGTCATCTTTCAAAAAGGTTTTTGGTGTGTTTTTGCTGCATTGTGTAGACCCAACTAATTGATAATGACATTTGTTGCCAACAATTTGGAAGACGATGAAGCAGAGGTAAGGGAACTCTTCGGATGACCGGATTTGGATTCTGAGAAGGAGTGCCCTTACCACCCTTATCACCTGTTGGAGGCTGGCCAGCAACAACCCTGGTGGCGCGCCAGCGACCAGCCCAGAGTCAACCCCCAACAATAATTTTTTTTTTTGGGGGGGGGGGGGGGGGTTGTGGGTCCTGCAAGGGAGCCTGAGTCGTGGCAGACGCCGAACGTTCCCTAGCTCCTGCCACCATCCCTGAGGGGTTTGGCGAGAAGCCCTTGCTGCCACCACTGGAGAGGTGGGCCAACAAGCCCCTGCCGCCTCCACCTGCTCCTAATCCAAAACCTGATTATCTGCTTGTTCATGATACTCTGCCTGTTCTTGCTCTTCCTCCTTCTTGTCCTAAAGCGGGGCCACAACCTTCTCCTGGTCCTGAGGCGGAGCTGCCGCCTGCTCCGGAGCCTCCGCCTTGGTGCCCCCTCCCCACTTTTTCTTCTCTTGCAGCTGGAGCATTTCTATGATTTCTAGTTCCAGCTTCCCTGTTTTTACAAAAAATACCTGTTTTCTCAAAAAAATTAAGGGAACACTTAAATCACACATTGGGTCTGGATGAACTAAATATATTCACTGTACATTGTGCAATTCGTTATGAAAAAAATGACGTAACAATGGTCAATGGAAACCACAATCACCAACAGATTGAGGACTGGATTCAAACTCACACCTAAAATCTAAGTAAACAATTGAAATCACAAGCTGTTCCAACTCATAATGTGATTTAGACGTTTGTATGGCACCCGTGAATGTCTGGCCATGCTCCTGATGAGACAGCGGATGGTGTTCTGGAGGATCTTCTCCCAGACCTGTATCAGGGCATCAGTGAGCTCCTGGACAGTCTCTGGCACTACTTTGCGGCGTTGGATGCACTAATACATAATGTCCCAGAGGTTTTCAATTGGATTCAGGTCTGGGGAACATGAGGGCCAATCAATGGCATCACCCCCTCCATCATCCAGGAACTACCTACAAACTCTGGCCCCATGAGACCGGGCATTGTCCTGCACCAGGAGGAACCCAGGGCCCACTACACCAGCGTCAGTTCTGACGATGGGTCGGAGGATTTCATCCCGGTACCTAATAGCAGTCAGGGTACCGTTGGCAAGCATGTGGAGGTCTGTGTGACCCTACAAGGATATGCCTCCCCAGACCTGACCCACCGCTTAACCAGTCATGCTGGGTGATGTTGCAGGCAGCATAACGTTCACCATGGCGTCTCCAGACTCTTTCACGTCTGTCACGTGCTCAATGTGAACCTGCTCTCATCTGTGAAGATGGTGCGAATGGCGGGCATGCCAATTCTGGTGTCCTCTGGCAAATGCCAATTGAGCTGCATGGTCCTGGGCTGTGACCAGAGGTCCCACTACAGGACCTCAGGTGGGCCCTCATGCCACCCTCAAGGAGTCTGTTTCTGTCTGTTTGGTCAGAAACATGCACAACATTAGCCCACTGGAGGTCATTTTGTAGGGAACTGGCACTCCTTCTCCTGTTCCTCCTTGCAGAAAGGAGCAGATACTGGTCCTACTGCTGGGTTGATGCCCTTCTATGGCCCTCTCCAGCTCTCCTTATGTAGCGGACTGTCTCCAGGTATCTCCTCCATGCTCTTGAAAGGGTCCTGGGTGACACAGCAAACCTTCTTGCGACGGCACATATGGATATGCCATCCTGGAGGAGCTGGACTACCTGTGCAACCTGCGAATGGGCTACAGGTACCGCCTCATGCTACCAGTAGTGATAAGGACACAAGCAAATCACAAAACTGAAGAAGAATCAGGAAGGATTAGGAGAGAGCAACTGTCTGTGGCCACCACCTGATAAATCATTCCCTTTGAGGGGATTAGTTTTGCTATTGCCTCTCCAGTGCACCTGCTGTCACTTTCATTTGCACAAACCAAGAGACAAACCTTGTGCTTCCGGTGCGCTGTAGAGATAGGTCACACTGACAATGGCTCTGTGTTCAGTACATAGTTCTGTGCTTATTTCTGTATATACTGTTTTTATTTTTGTTCATGCTGCACTGTCGCTCATTTGGAAATGTGTTCCAAATGAGCAAAATGAATACAGACTTTTACACTACTCACCAAAGCGCATGAAGTGATTCCTTTGTCCTGCCCCCTATTTGTTTACCCATATGCTGACGAAGGAGAAAGAAGTGGGGCAAATGTGCCTGTATTCTATGTAGATCTCGCACAAGATACTGCAAACCACCATTACCGAGCATTTTACTCGCAAATATTCAATCCCTGGACAATAAAATGGACAAACTACAGGCACGGATAAACTTTCAAGTACACTTTTTTGTGCTAGTTTTGTGCAATCCAACCCTGCCATCACCCATGCGTAACAGTTTTTTTTGCCAGAAGACAGCTATTATTTTATCACATTTGTTCTTTCTATAGCTATGAAAATGTACTGACCTTTATACACTTTGTATTTATTGTGAAAACAAAACTTATAGCTGCAGTAACCGCTTAGCTAACCTGCACACACTGCTTGTCATGGAAAAATGAATTAAAATGTCGTATTTGGTTGTGACCGGGACGTGACAAGTTCCAGTGCGTAAGTTTAACCCATTTCTAATTCTGAGGGGGATATGTCCCCCCGGCTCCTATGCCCTTGTTCCTAGCTAACGGTGATTGCAACATTGTAAGGTTTCTTTTCCTCCCTGTTTTGTCATCTCAAATCCTGATGGTCAACAGTATTTTAGATATTTACAAATCCCATGCTGTAGCAAACCTACAACATAAAAAAGCTCACACATGATTGCAGTCTATCTAATACGGGATAATCCAGAGTCAAATGTACCTAAAATTACATACTTCTAGTTGGTTAGAAAGGTAGCAAGCTATCCATCCGACATTTACCTTATACTCCTAACAGCTAATGTTGTGCTGTGAAAAGTCAAAACTAACCTTAACCATGGGAACAAGGATTATGAGTAAAGTATGACATGTATTCTAAGAGAGTCTTATTTATTTAATGAAACACAAGTGCAATGGATTTTGGAAGAGGACATAATCGAAAAAAGAGAAGAGTCTTAACATGAACAGTCACATCAGGCCCATTTCAAATGAAATTGTAAACCTACCAACATAAACATGCCAATTATATTGGGGGGGGACACATTTTCTTTCCTTCAACATTGGGGGAATACGTGTCCCCCCATTTGCCCTGGGAATTTTGCCCCTGTAGTTGAGACATAGCGACCTCCTCTTATTGTGTTTCTGAAAATAATAATCAAACCATCTCATGTAGTTCATTAAACTGCACTGTCCATAGCCATTTAAAGGCCAAGGCAAACTTTTGGCACAATTTCAGTTGTCTATAACAATTCATTATTACTCTAAGAATATTTTGGCATGCCCAGACACATACATACATACCGATCAGCCATGACATTATGATCACCTGCCTAATAGTGTGTCGAGGCCGGTCAAGGCATGGACTGGACACTAGACCTCTGAAGGTGTTTGTCCAGCACATCCCTAAGATGCTTGATTAGATTGAGATCTGACCTTCCAATTCAACATCTTAAACTCGTTGTTGTGTTCCTCAAACAATTGCTGAACCATTTTTTCTTTGTAGCAGGGCTCATTATCCTGCTGAAAGTGGCCAGTGCCATCAGGGAATACCGTTGCCAAGAAAGGGTGCACATGGGCTGCAACAATGCTTAGGTAGGTGGGACCCAAGGTTTCCCAGCAGAACTTTGCCCAAAGCATCACACTGCTTCTGCCCACTTGCCTTCTTCCCATAGTGCATCCTGGTGCCATGTGTTATCCAGGTAAGCAACGCACGCACCCAGCCATCCATGTGATGTAAAAGAAAACGTATAATCATCCGACCAGGCCACCTTCTTCCATTGCTCCATGGTCCAGTTCTGATGCTGACATGCCTATTGTAGGTGCTTTCGGCAGTGGTCCCAGGGGTCAGCATGGGGACCCTGACTGGTCTGCGGCTACGCAGCCCCATACGCAACAAACTGCGATGCACTGTGTGTTCTGTCACCTTTCTATCAGTACCAGCATTAACATTTTCAGCAATTTGAGTTACGGTAGCTTATCTGTTGGATTGGACCACATGGGCCAGCCTTCACTCCCCACGTGCATCAATGAGACTTGGCCACCCATGACTCTGTTGCCGGATCACCGTTTTTCCTTCTTTGGATCACTCATAGGTACTGACCACTGCAGACTGGGAACACATCAGAAGGGCTGCAGTTTTGGAGATGCTCTGACCCAGTCGTCAAGCCATCACAATTTGGCCCTTGTCAAAGTCTCTCAGATCCTTGCCCATTTTTCCTGCTTCTAACACTTTAACTATGAGGACAGAATGTTCAATTGCTGCCTAATACAGCTCCGGAAAGAAATAAGACACCACTGCACCTTTTTCTTTCCTTTCCAAAATAGCTGAAAAGTAAGGTTTGGGTAAGGAACAGAAGGGTTAAAATTAAGTGACCACTGCAAATTGAACACTTCTGTTCCTCACTCAAAACCTTCCTTTTCAACTTTTTTGGAAAGGAAAGAAAAAGGTGCAGTGATCTCTTAATTTTTTCCGGAGCTGTATAAGGTGACAGGTGACATGATAATGAGATTATCAGTGCTATTCACTTCAGGGGTCTGTGGTCATAATATTATCGCTCATCAGTGTATATTCTCTCTCACACACACACACGCACACACACAAACACACACACATACATATTTCTTCCAATTACAACAGTAGCCATTGTTACAATGTTACTTCCTGCGAGCCACTGGACCTTTCTAGTCTGCTCTGACTTTGTTTTTCCATGCTTTTCTTTAAGTTGGATACTTTACGCACTGTTCATCACAAAATTGGAATAGACTGTTTTTGTTAATTGAAGGAAAATTCTAAATTCCAGTGATAAAGAATCCGATGTTCACTTTTTTATTCTAATTATACATAAAAGAAAGGAAAATACACCGGAAATTCTGTGTTGTTTATTTTACCACCTTTCCCACATATACATTTTTTTTGTTGTCATTCAAACTAAAGTGGATTAGCATCAGTGCAAGTTGGTGTGTCTTTTTCAATTTTTTCTGTAATAATCCTTGACCTAGACAGTACAGTATATAGTCAAGGCATACTCCTGAAGCAATTGGCTGTGTGCCATGGCGCAACAAAAGCAGCCAGCCCAGCTGCTCCAAGAGACAACCCGGCACGCCTCAGGGGACAGAAGAGGTCTGAATTAAAGAGGCTAGTCCACAAGCGCAAAACCTAAGACTATCAAGGATCTTGAAATGTGCTGCATGAAGGAGTTGTCCAAATGTCTGCACCAACCTTATCAGGTTTACAAGAAGTGGCTCTGTGCTGTTATCCACTCCAGGGGAGGCTTCAGAAAATATTGATTGTAGGTGTGCCAATATTTATGAAACCTTTGCAAAAAAAATCTCAAAATGTTTTGTTTATAACACAATAAAAGTATAAGGCCCCCTTCAGTTTGAGGCCAAAATATGACACATTTTTGTGTTTATTTTTTGCGTATACATTTACTCAATTACACGGAGGACATTACTTCTTGAGTTGACTGTATATGTTTGTGTGCGTATGTACTGTATATATACGTACACAAATACATACATGCATACATATTGTGGTGCGAATTAGCCCGCACACCACAAGCCAGCATTGCACCAACGCCACCAATAGAAAAAGCAGGTTCCTTTCAGAATCTTCCGGGGCATCAAGCTGGGCCAGCCCCACGTCTATACTCCTGCCTCTTGGGACCTTGTCAGGGGCAAAATTTAAGGGCTCCCAGGGAGCAGCTCACGGAACAGTCTAGAATTAAAGAGACAATGTGGCACCAGACAAGGCTGCAAGGAGGTGGATAAAGACAGCAAGGAGAAGGAGAGGGCAGAAGCTGCCAAACCTTCGACTGCAGGCACTCCTTTCTCTCTTTCTCCCCATTTCAATTCATACAGTGCCCCTTGACATTATGTGAAACCCTTTTGTAATTATAGATTTATTTTGTGTTCACCATAATCAGAATCAGTCTTTTTTATTTGACATAACAGGTTTTTAGTTATTCCATATGTTGGTTTAGAGGAAATCAGGCCTATAATAGAAAAAACTAATTAAAAGTGCATGTGCAAAAATAAGTGAACCCCCAGGTCGCATGAATTAGTTAATTCAAATAGTAAGTTAAATCAGGTGGATAAAGAAATTGGGTACCAAATGAACCAATCAAAATGATCTTTAGAAAGGAGTTTGAGTGGGACTCTGATAAATAAAGATGAGAACCCAGTTTGGTGTTACCCACACAAGGGAATGCAAAATACAACTTGCAATCAATTTTAATCCTTTGACATCTCAATTTTTTTTTATATATATAAACAGATATATACAAAATTTAATAAAAGCAAATTGCATTGACCAAATTATTGGCACCCCACAGCATGTACTTTGTAGTAGCTTTAACTGCCAACAAATACTTATTGTAGCAAGCAATAAGCTCGCTGCACCTTTCTACTGCCAATTTGGCCTACTCTTCAGTAGCAAATTGCTCTAATTATTCAATGTTTGAGGGGCACCCTCCACCAAGTGCTGTTTTCAGCAATTGCCATAAGTTATGGGTGGGATTGAAATGCAGCTGGCCACTCCAGAACAGTTCCATCCTGCTAAAAGGCCCATGACCTCCCAGAAAGACGCAGTTTCTGGACACTGTGTTGAATACTGCACATGTTGATGAGTTGCTGATTTCATAATGTTGTGTGTATTTTAGACTTGCAGTACCAAAGGAAACAAAGTAACCCCACAGTATTATCAAATTACAACGAACGTTATTTTCACTGATTTTCTTTGTTGGTTGTTTCGAATGACAAGTGAGTGTGTCCTTTCACATTGATCTGACCAAGTTCTGAAAAGAAGCTTTTAAAAAAAGCAGAATGATGCAAATCAGATGCCTAGAAGAGACATGCCACAATCTCCAACTGTCTCAAACTTGATCGATATACATCAATTACATATTTATATAAACTGTTCCAGGACCGCTTTATCTATTCACAACCTATGTTGGCTTCTTCAAAAGAGTACACAGTAATATTTCTCCAGAACATCCTCAGACATTTTGTTCATTGCTATCCTAGAAGCCCACCTGAAGCCTGTTAGTGGGCGGATTTTCTTGAAGCCTCTAAAAACAATAAAACAGAGAACAATTGGATAGCTGCAAGCAATATTCTCCTTTTCAAGTACACAATCCACGTGTTGTTTGCATTTGTCAGAGGTATCATGAGAAACAGCCTCTAGGTAGAGTCCTGGATGGGTGTAATTGATGTGCAGAGTGAATTTCTGTCAGGCCTATCAGAGAGTAAAGTGAAGCTACCGTAATGCCTAAACCGAATTAAACCAATTTCCTAGATCACATATTAACACTCCCCACTGTGTATGCTGCTGAATAATTCTAGCACACTTATGAATCAAAGTACTTACACTATCTGCAAGTAAGTTAATAGAATGCACAGCGTGCTGCCTGAAGAAGTGTAAGGTGGGTGTTTTTACCAATTTTGAGCAACTATTCCCAATAATTGTCAGAATGGCCAATCTGAATTCCACCAATTAGTTGGAAAATAAGACATTTTAACATGCCTGTGTAAACCACATCTAAATTACTTGACTTTTAGATTTCCTTTGAATTAATTTGTGCACCCCAGGACTCATCCAGATACTGCAGGTTGAAGTTGTAGTCGCTTGAGTGTGCAGATGTCCTATTCACAAAGTTTGTGTGACCCTGTCACCTTAGCGTCAAGGCTGTTGCGTTTCATTAAAATAATCTCCTGAAAGGGATCTTTTTAATGTGTTAGTGCTCAACACAATAGCATACTCAATCCTGCTGCCTGACTTCCTTTACAGACAACAGTCCCATATAAGGAAGGTAACAGCTGATCAAACCCACAAAACGAGTGGTCTTTTAGTACCATACACAATCAACTGAGGGGTGCCGAGGGAGGAAACGGTCTCTGGATGATGGCAGATGACTTAGATTGAGCTTTACCTAATAGTAACTAAATAGTGTTGAACATACACTTTATACAAGTTTTGTACATCCAACAACAATATGAGAACACATTTGGGCCGTGAAGTCTCGACAATTTCAAATTCTACCAAAACAAAACATTAGTATACTGTATGTGGTGGATGACCAAACACAAGTAAAATAGCGTATATATTACATCTATTCATTGTAACACCAGCTCTACCTGCCTTGACGGTGCCCCACCTGTTCCGGCGCTCAGCCTTGCCGGTGTACTAACCTTCCCTGGTGTCCAATGGCAGAAATGCACCCCTCCAAACACCTGATCCCAATCGCCTAATATTTAAATCCCAGTTGTCACCATTTTTGTATGGACTGTTGTGTTTCTGTTGTTGTACATCGCCTGTGTGGTGCTGAAATATACAAAATTGATTTCTCTTCGTTTTGATTATTTCTCTTTTTTGCCTCCTTTTTTCCACTCACACACCTCACAGAACAATAAATTACACCCTGAGGCTTTTTTCTTTTGGTTTCATTTTTGGTTGTCATTTCTTCTTCCCTTTTTCAGTAGTTTTTTTGGTTTTCCATCTTCCATTATCGCAAGATGAGCACAGGATGGCACGAAGAGAGGTCCGGATCCCGCAACCGAGTGCTGGAGCTAGAGGATAGGCTCCAAGCCATGGAGGGACAGATCGCTAGGATGGTGGTGGCATTTGGCAATATGATGTCCCACTTGACAATGCCCTGGGCTGCCATGGCTGCTCCCATCCCTGATCATGTGGAGCCTAGTCTCGGTCCGGTCTGTGAGCTCCGGAGAGCCCTGCCAGCTAAATATGACAGTTCTCTGTAGGTCATGGCTTCCTTCTTCAGTGTGTGCTGTATTTCAGGTGGCCACGATAACCTCCCTTCTCACCGACGGCGTGTGGAATGGGTAACCCCATGGGAATGGGATCTGCGGAGCTGATGTTGTTTCTCAGATTCATCCCCCTGTTCTGAGCAGTGTTGGATCATCCCACTGAGGGGAAGCAGGGGGGCAAGTGACTTCTGCACTGTAGAAGGGGAATGGGCACGCCATCAGATTATGTTCATTCATTCTGGACAGTGACCGTGTCCATTGGCTGGAACGAGCAGGCTCTAAGGACAGCTATCCCCATGGCACCAGAGAGTGAGGTCCAAATGGAGCTGGCTCGTGTGAGCAGTTCCATGCCACTGGATGCTTATGTCAATCGGGAAATTGCCATTGACGGGCAGATCCAGGACTCTGACAGTGATTCTCCCTGGTGGCATGTGCCGGAATATGAACCAATGGAGCTGGGAATTACGAGGCTTCCCACAGCAGAGAGAGACCGCCAGAATCATCAGGGACTGTGCCTGTTGTGCAGGGAGAAGGGGCACGTCCGAAAGTAGTTTCCCTTGGCTAAGACCCGGAGCAGGAGGGAGGTGAGTCATCAGTCTAAATCATCGGGCAAAGTGCCAGCCAACATCACCAGCCCTTTGTGTTGTTCGATTTTGTAGTCTGGTGGCTTTCCTCCTTATGTTTCTACAGCCCTGATCGACACCGGGCTGTGGGGTTTCATCGATCAGTCCCTGGTCTCCGCTCTCCAGCTGCTGTGGTGCAGGCTGACCTCCTCACTACTCATCCAGGCTCTGGATGGTCGGCCTGTGGGATCCAATACCATCACTTTCTGACCCACCCACTCACTCTCACCATCAACGGCTGCCATTGAGAGAGACTGGAACTGCTGGTGATGACTTCATCCATCCACACCTTTATCCTGGGTCTTCTCTGGCTCCAACAGGACAACCCCAACCTCATCTAGAGCAAGCGGAGGATTTAGAATTGGTAATCTAGAAGCCGGAAGACCTGCCTGACCATCATCTGCGGTGCTGCATTAGTGGAGAGCCCGGAGGGCGTCCTCCAAATCCCTTGCTTCAGCAAGCATCTTCTTCATAAAGAAGGATGGGGGCTCCAGCCCTGCATCGATTACCAGGGCCTGAATGACGTGAATATCAAGTATACGTACCTGACGACCCTCATCCCCTCGGCCATAGAGCAGCTGAGGGGGGCATGCTTATTCACGAAGATTGACCTCTGGAGCACGTACAACTCGGCTTCGCCAACATTTACCGCTGGTTCATCCAGGGCTTCACCACGCCACTCACGTCATTGCTGAAAGCCCAACCTCAGCATCTCTGCTGGACCTCAAAAGCTGAGGCGTTCCTTGAACTGAAGGGCCAGTTTTCCCCAGCCCCCCTATTACATCATCTGGACCTGATAAAGCCCTTCATGGTCGACCTGGACACGTCCAAGGTCGGGGTGGGGGCGGTGCTCTCCCAGCAGCACGAAAACCCACCCAGGCTACATCCTTGCACCTGCTGCGGAGGGATGGGTGACCGAAAGCTACTGGTGATAGAGGATAGAGGATAGAGATAGAGTGACATTTTGAAACGTAATACTACATAAAAATTTACTTCACACTGCCTATCCAAATACAGTGGACGTGAAGACGTATGATTGAAAACTGCTGTCTATGTAGTATATATTGAGGAAATTACTAAATTATAATACATTAGGCTACATCACATTCTACATAATGTATCTGCACCTTTTACTTCAAAATCCACGTATGATCTTGATGAAGATGATAGCTATGAGAAGCTCTTTTAAACTGTCATAATACTTAAAACTCCTTTAGCACAGAGTATAACCATATCAAAACTCTCGGGTTTAATTGAGCTAGCTAAAGTGCATTTAATCTGATGCTCAACAGGTACTTTTGCCTGTCAGTACATAATTAAGTAATGTGTAAGGGGAAATGGTGATGGCACAGAATTGTATAACAAAGCCAAATGCTGAAGTAGCGTGACCAAAAGTGGGAAGATACTGGTCTCTGGTAAGGTATGTATGAAGTGTTCACAAATGCATGAGATAAAACACTAAAGTCGCATTAAAGCCAAGTGTTTGAGAGTAATGTTAGAATTCAACCTTTCAAAGGGAAGGCAGAAAAAAACATTATTTTGGTGAACTTGTGAGAGTAACCTGTATGAAAGTTTGAGAATGTTAGATCTTTTTTTTCCTTCTTCAATTTTCCTAAACTGATAAAAACCAGTTAGGGGCAATGCACTTAATTTTCACATCTAAAGGTAACAGATTACATTAAAAAAAAGTCAAGCACTTATCTTTGTCAAATGCCATCTCAAATTAATGTCTGCACTCATCTCTCAGGTGCCTGAATTTATAGAGAAAAGAAATATTAATATATTTGAAGCAGACCTTTTTTCTAAAATAACTGGATTTGCTGGGAGAGTTGTCCTACGTTATAAGTGGACTGATGACAATTTAGTCAAGTAGTTGAAGAAATGTTGAACAGCCAAGTTTGGCTCTGGCATTTTAAAAACAATAAATACTGCAGTCTGTGACTTGTGAATAAAAATAGTATTATACAACTTCCCATTTCGGGCTGGATGTGTAATGTTTGTATAATCTAACTAGAATCTGTCATACCTCAACTAGCTATTTGCCACATACTACATA
Source organism: Esox lucius (assembly GCF_011004845.1). Classification (NCBI taxonomy): domain Eukaryota; kingdom Metazoa; phylum Chordata; class Actinopteri; order Esociformes; family Esocidae; genus Esox; species Esox lucius. The sequence continues at coordinate 40,216,422 of NC_047587.1, forward strand.
ACATACAATATTATACCATGTTCGCTTTTACAGCGTCTCTTTTACAACATGTGGCCAAAAATTGAAGAAAGCATCTTCAAAAGAACATTCCCAGGCCCATTCATTTGCTATGATAGAGTATTATAAACGAATATATTTTGACAGTTTGAGGATGATTGCCTATCACCAAGATACAACCCGAGTCAACCAGACATGTCACGGTAAATCAAGTTAACAATGGTTTGATTTAATAAGGTAGACCTTGATTTCCCCTGCAATTCATTGTGAGCGAACAATGTCACAATGGCTTGATGCCCCTTTAGGGCATATTCCTGGGCATTGCATTGATGGTTTCCCATCTTAAAAATGTACGGTAAGACTTCAAACATGGAAAGATTGATTGATAATGAAAGAAAAGCTCACTGTCAAACAAGAGGGCACATAAATGCTCCACCATTAAAAACTTTAAATCAAATATGTTGTACTGAGCTTTCAATAGTCTATTGCATGCATGGCATTGCCAAACCAATGGGCCTTTAATCTCTCTGGAGGCTTAGAGGGCTGGAGCATTAATGTCTGACTGAATTAATGGCCATCCTTTCAAATGAAAACTGGAGCAGTGGAATAATTAAAAGCAACACCATATTTCACAAATCTATTCCCTGGTCGAACTGGTGAGCAATTATTCGACTCCAACTGCCCAAGGTGTCTGTACTCTTAGGGCCCTTTTTAAGTGCTATGGCCATCCAGTTACCTCTGAAGTGTTAACAGGGGGTGTTGAACGTAATCTCTGGCCTTCCATCCCCACACTACTTAAATTATTCATTAAGAGCTCCGTCAATTTTCCAGGGCAGTTGTCAGACATCTCATAAAAGCCATGTGTTTGACATTCACTGAGAGACAATTGAAGGACAGAAATCGATAGGTCTATATTGCCAAAAGGACATGGCAACTCTGATGTTTGTATGTCACTTCATGTTCCAAGATGCTGAGTTAACCTCTTGCCTAAATAGATGTTTTCTAGAAAAACATCTTACAGGTTGAATTTTGTTCAGGTAATCCTTTAAGCATAAATGTTTTAAGGCTATAATATAACACTGAAAAGGCCTACAGTACAGTACTTCACTGCAAGATAATGATTAACCAGTGAAAATGTTTGCAGTCAGAACACTCGTACTGGTTTATTCATGCTTTTTGTTATATGCATCAACTTTCCTTTTCTAGTTAGACTCTCAGGTCTATTCCCAATCCTAAAATTATACAAAGATTCTAAAGTGCTAATCAGAACATTTTTTACTGGTTAATCTAATTGACAGTTGGCCATCCTACACATTTAACCTCGATCAAGTCAGACTGCTCTCATTTTCAGTCATTAATGTTAATTTATTTAGATGAATCCTTTGAAAATAAATTTCCACCTGTTGACATCACATTACCTGTCTGTTATGGATCCATTAAAAATTAATTATATGAGGCCCAGTAGTCTAAGTCAATGCCTCGCAGTATAGCTGCATTATTGTGGCCAAGAGATTGAATCCTGGTCACAGCATACCGCTGACAGTGCCCCGGGGTCTCACATTATGGGAGTGAAAATTAGCTCAGCACTGACTGAAATTGGTGAGGTGGATATCAGACATGTTTGTCTCTCCTTTTTGCACTTTATCGACTCCTTGTGGTAGGTTAGGTATCAGCAAACTCCCTTGTGATTTCTATTTGTCTTTTTTCCATAATGTGATGAGAAGGAAAATGGCTTGGCAAGATATGCATCTGAGGACACATTCTGCCACTCTCCCACTAGGGAGTTGTTGCAATGAGACAAATTGGACATCATATAATTGGAAATCAATACAAAATAATTCAGGTGAATATACGTAATACACTGGGGGAGGAGCAACTGAGATGTTGAATACAGCCACCTTTCATGGAAATCAGTTTACATTTGAATACAAGTTTATAAAAAACACGTATTACAAATAAAAATGTATTACAATTTTAACAGTAAAATACCCTATTTCAGGGAAGTCAGCACCCCTCTCAGTTAAAACTTGGTGGGACCAACTTTTGCTTGAATTCCAGCAGTGAGTCTCTTTGAATACTTCTCTATTAACTTTGACCAACTTTGCACACCTAGACTGTACAATATTTGCCCTTTCCTTGTTGAACTGTTCAAGCTTAGTCAAATTGCATGGTGGCTGCTCATGGACTGCACTCTTCAAGTCATTCCGCAGATTCTTACAACTGCTAAATGTCCCCAGTAATGTTACATTTGTTTCACATGAAAAGTAGCTTTAGAAAATCACGACCCCCTTTCAAAATGCTACTTGTGAAACAAACTTAACAGGACTGGGGACATTTAGCAGTTCTAAAGTTAGTATTGCTCTTAATACCAAAGCGTTGAGCAGAATATTCATAATAATAATAAACCCAACAAGCCAGTTAAACAGGCACTGTGTAGAGTCCTGCTTGTATTTAAACAATAACATAATTTGGCTCCTCTTCCCTTACCGCACAAAAAATAGTATCAGCTTGTCCAGGGTGGTTTAGGGTGAGAAATGTTGATGGGAAATATCTCAAACATTTTAAAAACAATTCTGTAGAATTTTTTTTTTAAACATAAATTCAAACATTAGCTGCAAATGTCTTGTCATTTATGCTTCTGTTTATGCAAGAAGTACAGTAAAAATACATATCAATCAATCAAATGTATTTATAAAGTCCTTTTTACACCAGCAGTTTTCACAAAGTGCTTTTACAGCTGGAGTCGTCAGGTATTGTCTTGATCTTCAACATAGCCAGGAGAACTATGGACAGGAGCAGCCAGGAGTCTTCCGAGCAGCGTAAGTCCTTGGGGCTGAGACGGGGGTCCAGTGACACTATGGCCCTATGGGGGAGGGCCCAACAGGCAGGAAGTCAATCCACCCACATATCCATCCGTTAAACATTTACAGTTAGGTAGCAACTGCTAAAATATTTTTCAGCTACTGTAGTGTTGCCCTTTTTCTTAATGACTATTTAATAATTTTGACAGTTGACTTTCTAAGTATATAGACAGCTAGATGACAATCACACAGTAATATTTATTTTACTGTGTGACAATTTTTAATCCCTTGTGCTTCTGATGTTACAAAATCATGTCATTACCTACCTTTTATTAGAAATTAAAACAATGTTAGGTGCCAACATGTGACAGCTGCTCAGTGGGGCGCTGTTCGCCCTCTCCAGTGCTCCACCTTGCCAGCGTACTAACTGCCAGCTGGGGACGACGGCAGCAATGCACCACACACACACACCTGCACCTCATTAGTTATTATGTGGTTATTTAAGTTCCAGGGTTGTCACACACACCTCACAGGTTATTACGTTTTCTCTCTGTGTTGAAACCATGTGGTGCTGCCTTTTTTGAGAAGTGATAAAACTACGAATGTGATTTCTGTGTCATTATCGTTTTGTTATTTTCATTTTTTGCCTCACTTTTATGCAAATGCTGCCCTCGCACCTCACGCCTAAACTCAAATAAAACAAGACATTCAAATTATTTAAACTAAGTTGAATCGAATTGTCCTTGGATGTAATAGGCAATTGTAATCTGTATTCCTTGTTGTACTTTCATTTTGAAGGTACTGTAAATTGTTATGGAATTGCAAAATGTAGCATATAATGCCTCGTTTCCATTTGTGCCAGTCTTCCTATTCTGTCCCTGATGCAAGTAGGTTGCACTTCAACAGATAGTTAAACAGGATGAGGGTTGAAGAAAAAGTCGAAACCAAATAAATTCTTTTTCGGTGTTTTACTTTGAAATCTTCAGTCCCACAACGTAATTATTTGTGAAACTACAATACAAACAGAAAATGCACATTAAGTACTAAGTATGAATAAAGGAAGATTATAAGAAGGAACACAATCTAGTGTGAATATATGAAATAGATATAACAATCTTCTTTGAAAATGTACAGCAAATGTTTTCTTAAATCCTATGAAATACTCATTTTTTTAGCATATATGATTTTAAATAAACAAACTTACAGACGATGGCCTCTTTGGCATGAAATAACAGAAGAATATATCTTTTATCAGAGAGACATCTGCTGCTGCATCACTGCTGTTGTGAAGTGAAAACTAAGATGGCCACCACGACCTCTAACCTAAGTCACAAGATGCATCTTAACCAATCAAATAAAACCTAAATTAAATGACTACTTAAATAGTCAGAACACTCCCCGTCTGGCATTTTAGAAATATCACTACTAACAATGCAACAGTTCCATAAAACTTCATTCCGTCTGTCCTTCCGGTGACAGAAGAAGAATCACTTGCGACACAGGTCTCAGATAAGTTTTACTCTTCCCATCCTTGATGACCTTGATTTCAATTTTCCTGATCTTTTCATCATCGCCTGGGAAGACCTTAGTGACAAGAGCCATAGGCCACTCATTCCTCTTAACTTGAGTCTCCTTCATAAGTACAATATCTCCTTCCCTAATGTTAGGCTGGTTGGTGTGCCATTTGCGGCGACTTTGAAGATTGACTAGGTACTCACGTCGCCACCTTTCCCAGAAGATACTGGCAAATTGTTGAACTTGCTTCCATTTCTGGCGACAAAGATCATTTTCAAAGTCCCCTGGAGGAGGAGACAAGACACCAACTTTCTGAGTCAAAAGAGTGGCCGGAGTCAACAGGGCAGGTGAATTTGGGTCACTTGAGATTGGTGCGAGAGGTCTTGCATTCATAATTGCAGAAACTTCTGCCAAGAATGTTGCCAGCATTTCATGAGTGAGATGAGAGTGACTGTTTTGAAGCATCATGGAGTCTAGTATGCGACGTGCAACTCCGATAAGACGCTCCCAAGCTCCTCCCATATGGGATGCATGAGGGGAATTAAAGATCCAACGACATCCTTCCTCATTCAAGTAGCTCCTTAAACTAAGCTCATCTGCAAACATTCCCAGCTCCTTACAAGCACCCTTGAAATTTGTGCCACAGTCTGACCTGATTTGTTTCGCTGGACCCCTTATGGCAAAGAAGCGGCGGAGAGCGTTGATAAAGATGGATGCATCAAGAGAATCAATCAACTCAAATAGATTTTTTTTGATAGATGATGCATTTATGAATCACACTATGAATGCGTCTTTTCGCCCCGACTATCCAAAATCCTGCATTTCTGATTGCACCTTCTGTAAACAAGCGACCTTGGTGTCTGACCCGTTCATGAAAGTGTCACGTGATGAGAAGGGCTATGTGGCTTTTCCCAGGAATGATAACCGGATGCTTTTCTCTTTGTTCTATAGGAGCATGCTTAAGTCTGCCACCTACTCTCAGTAGGCCCATCTTCGTCAATGAAGGGGTTCAGAGTTCTCAGTCCACAGGTTTTTTGAATTTCCTTCCCTTCAGAAAGACGAGCGAACTCAACACAGTAGCTCTCCCGTTGGGTACATTGTATTAGCACAACTTCTGCTCGTGAAAGTTCCTCTGGGAGTACATTGTAACAAAGATGCCACTTTTTACAGCTACTTGCCAACTCAGTTTCAAGTTTGAATGAATGGATGATGTGAATTAAGTTTCATATAGCTTGTAGGAGACATTTCCAGGTCGAAAAGCGTTCAAAGCGATGTGAGCCAAGTTTGACAGGAAAGTCATGGGGTGTCAGATCTGTATGGTTGGAGCGTACTTCCACATCTGAATCAGGGTCAATTAGATTGTATGATGGATTGTCTTCAAGACGCTCTGAATCAGGATGAGAATGAAACGCAGGACCAGAAAGCCATGAGGAATCTTTCAAGTCTGAGGCGGGCACTGAACGGGTTGCATGATCAGCAGGGTTTTGACTTGTGGAAATGTAATGCCACTGTTCTGGCCTTGTAGATTTCCTAATCCGTTGGACTCTATTACTCACGTATACATAAAACCGTCTGGTTTGGTTATGAATGTACCCCAACACTACTTTACTGTCGGAATAGAATTCTACAGCGTTTGGTGTAATATCCATCTCATCTTGAACGAGGTCTGCTACTTCTACTGCCAGGACTGCTCCTCCAAGCTCTAATCGAGGTACAGTGTGAGCGGACAGTGGAGCAAGCTTAGACTTGCCTAGCAGAAACCCTACATGATCCATTGTCATTCATCACTCTCAGGTAGGCTACTGCTGCAATTGCCTTTGTGGAAGCATCTGAAAAAAACATGAATTTCTTTCCTTTGTGCTGAAGATAACGAAACCTTTGAGTACACTCTGGGTATTTCAAATTGAACTAGATCCTGCAAAGAGTGTTTCCAAGTCTCCCATTCAGCTTCCCTGACTGTTGGCAGAGGGGCATCCCAGTCTTTGGTGTTTACTGTCAGGTCACGAAGAAGGAACTTTCCTTGTATTGTAACAGGTGCTGCCAACCCAAGAGGGTCAAAAACAGTGTTGACAGTTGCTAAGACACCTCTACGTGTAAAAGGCTTCTCTTCTGCATCAACACGAAAAGTGAAAGTGTCTGTTTTAAGATTCCAACTCAGACCAAGGCTCCTCTGAATAGGAGGAGTATCCTTTTCCAGATCGAGGTCCTTGAGGTCTTTCACATGATCCTCCACAGGAAAGGCATTCATTACAGCAGGACTGTTAGATGCTATTTTATGAAGCCTCAAGTTGGAACTTGCTAGCATCTCTTGAGTTCTTTTTAACAGATCAACTGCTTCCTCAGCTGTGGGCACTGATTTCAGGCCATCATCCACATAAAAATTACGCCCCACGAAGGCTCTTGCGTCTTTCCCAAACTCAAGTTCTCCATGTTGAGCTGCACGGTGAAGTCCATAGATCGCTACCGCGGGAGAGGGACTATTCCCAAAAACATGGACCTTCATCCTATACTCCATGACGTCCTTAGAGAGGTCATTGTCTTCAAACCACAAGAAGCGGAGAAAGTTGCGGTGATCCTCTCTTACCACAAAGCTATGGAACATCTGTTCAATGTCAGTAATAAAGGCGACTGCTTCTTTACGGAAACGCAGCAAAACACCCAGCAGGGTGTTATTCAGGTCAGGTCCTGAGAGAGACACTTGATTCAAAGAAAGGCCTTTGTACTGTGCACTTGAGTCAAAAACAACTCTGATCTGTCCTGGCTTGCGAGGGTGATAGACCCCAAATATCGGCAGGTACCATACTTCCTCATTTTCCTTCACAGGTGGAGCTAATTCTGCATGACCTGCATCGAAAATCCTTTGCATGAATGTGATGAAATGTTCCTGCATTTGAGGCCTCTTTTTTAGTGTCTGACGGAGTGACAAGAGACGTTTCAAGTCCCTATTGTTGGGTAGCTGTTGGCGCAGATTCCGGAAAGGAAGAGGTGCCACCCAGCTGTTTGAGCTGTCAATGAACATTTCCTTGTCCATCAGTTTCATGAATGCTCGATCTTCAATGGAAGGGGCTATCTTTTCGTCGTCTTGTGTCCGTTCGAAAATAGTGTTACCCAACAAGTACTCAGGGCAGGTGGATGGGTACGAATGACAGCCATGTAAAGAGATGGAATGATCTTTACTGCTCGGCTTCTCTTTCACCTGTATCTGATTAGGACATGGCTCACATATGCTTGGACGTCCATCGTGAAGTATGTTTGTGCGGAACACGCCAACTGAGCTAGGTTTATGTGCTGACCCCAAGCAGACATTTCCCACTATCACCCAGCCAAAGTCGAGTTTTTGTGCGTATGGTGAATTGTTCAAACCATTGAGCTGTTTCCTCACTTTGTGGACTTGGATGATGTCTATTCCCAAGAGAAGCAGTATCTTAGCACATGGATCTATCTCTGGTATTTTGTGAGCGATAGATTTCAAGTGAGGGAACTGGTGTGCAATGGTGGGAGATGGGATCTCAGAATGGTCGTCAGGCATATAATTACATTCGATGAGTGTTGGGAGTGATACATGTGTCTTTCCATCCATAGATACAGCTTGAAACCCAGTGGCTCTTCTTCCTGAAGTTTCTGTTACCCCAGCACAAGTTCGAAGAGTGTATGGATGTTCTGTTCCCTTTACTTTGAATAGATCAAAAAACTCAGGTCTAGCTAGAGACCTATTACTTTGCTCATCGAGCACTGCGTACATCTTCACCATCATTTCTGGATGATCCTTAGGATATACTCCTATCGGGCATATCTTAGAGCATGATTTGGGTATTGGACTGTTTCCACAAATCTCTGTGCACTGTGAAGTTACATTAGGAGAAGGGCCTTTATCCTCCTCCCCGCCATGATCTGGTACGGGTTCTTTGATGGACCACGGTGGAGGTCCAGGATGAAGTGCGGACACATGTCGGTCGCTCTCACATTCCTTGCATTTGATTACTGCCTTGCAGTTCTTTGCCAAGTGAACCGTCGAAGCACAGCACCTATAGCACACACCATTTTCTCTAAGAAATGTTTGTCTTTCTTCTAGGGTCTTTAATCTAAACCCACGGCAACGTCTCAGAGGATGAGGTTTATTTTTGTGTATAGGACACTGGTTTTCTACGTCAATAGGTTCATTATCGGAACGTCTTGCGGAAAGAAATCCAATTGACGATGTTACACCCGTTTTGTGGGTAGACACAGCCATCCTTCTTTGCAATTGTCCTTTAACCAACGGCTCCGCTTTGATCTGGGTTGTACTGGCTGCGCTAATGCTAAAGCTTGGATCATTTCGAGCACGTGCTTCCTGACAGACAAAGTCAGTAAGAAAGGAGAATGGAGGGAAGGTAACGTTATACTTCCTTTTGTACTCAGAACCCTGATAAATCCATTTTTCTTGCAGGTGATAAGGCAGCTTCTCCACAATTGGATTGACTCCTCTGGAGGTATCCAGATAAGAAAGTCCTGTCAAGTATCCTTCAGCTTTAGCCGACTGAATCTCACGTAGCGATCTCCGAGCTCTTGTAATTTCAGAGGATCTTGTTTACTGATTTTTGGAAATTTCTCAATTTTGTCGAAAAGTGCTTTCTCAACCACCTCAGGGGATCCACACATCTCCTCTAGACGATCCCAAGCCATTATAAGCCCTGCGTCAGGATACCTTATATTCACTGACCTGATACGTCTCACATATTCTGATGACCGACTGCCTAACCACTTAATCAGTAAATCCAACTGTTCGCTAGAAGTGAGTTTGAGCCCACTGGTGGCATTTAAGAAAGAAGATTTCAGCCCAGTAGTTTTCTGGGTGATCTTCAAATTTTGTGAGCCCGGAGCTAATGATCTCACGACGGGCAAGAAACCTTGCTAAATCACTCATTTCAACTTCTCCATGAGAAGGTGACTGCATAGGAGCGTTGTGATTGTAAGTCTGTGCAAGGGGCCAGTAATTAACTGGACTGTACGTGGCAGGCTGAGGCTTTTCAATCTTGATAGCGTTAGGCTTTGAGACTGAATTATTGACCTGTTCGACAAAATCAGGTGGCACACTCTTACGAGAGCTTTCCGTGAACTGCATGTTTTCACTTCCGTCAAGATTTATGAAATCAACAGGTGGAGTGGCTAAACTTATTTCCTCAGAAGGAATGGCAATGGAGTTATTTGAGTGCTGCTCCACATAATCACTGGTGCGCTGCATGGGGTCTGCAGCAGGAGCAATCGAGCTATGTGAATGATAACTGCCTCCCTCCATGCTCTCTACAGCCTCCTCTAATATTCTTGCTTCGGCCATAGCGGCAGCAGCCTCCTTTTCATGTTCTAGCGCTGTAAGACTGCCTTCCATGCAGACTTTTTCTACTTTTATTTCAGTTTCTTTCTTGACAAAATATGCACGTGTACGCTCTGCCTCAGCTCTAGCACGTGCTTTAGCCGCAGCCATGCTAGCCGATGTCCTACTAGACCTTTTAGATGAAGTTGTTGAACGTGCAACAACAGATCTAGTTTCCGATATCTTGTCAGTCTCCGATTTTCTCTCACCCTCCATGACATATAATGGTTAGATAGTACCTCAAAGTTTAAGACTGGATCGATACAGAAGAAATTAGATATGAGGAGATAATTCACTTGAGCGCAGACTCTGTAGCTTGATTGAAGAGATTCCGTCTTTCCTCGGACAGAAACTACATCTTTTCACTATTCTTTCCCTGATGCAAGTAGGTTGCACTTCAACAGATAGTTAAACAGGATGAGGGTTGAAGAAAAAGTCGAAACCAAATAAATTCTTTTTCGGTGTTTTACTTTGAAATCTTCAGTCCCACAACGTAATTATTTGTGAAACTACAATACAAACAGAAAATGCACATTAAGTACTAAGTATGAATAAAGGAAGATTATAAGAAGGAACACAATCTAGTGTGAATATATGAAATAGATATAACAATCTTCTTTGAAAATGTACAGCAAATGTTTTCTTAAATCCTATGAAATACAATTTTTTTTAGCATATATGATTTTAAATAAACAAACTTACAGACGATGGCCTCTTTGGCATGAAATAACAGAAGAATATATCTTTTATCAGAGAGACATCTGCTGCTGCATCACTGCTGTTGTGAAGTGAAAACTAAGATGGCCACCACGACCTCTAACCTAAGTCACAAGATGCATCTTAACCAATCAAATAAAAACTAAATTAAATGACTACTTAAATAGTCAGAACACTCCCCGTCTGGTATTTTAGAAATATCACTACTAACAATGCAACAGTTCCACAAAAATCTTGAAATACAGGCAAGTCCACAATTTTAAATTAATTATTATAATAAATATTGCTGAAAAATGTCTGTCATTTCTTTGTTAAGAAACAGGTGGCTGATGAAGTCCAGAATTTGCTGAGTGTTGGACTCCACAACTTCAAATACATAAAATCGAACAATGTGATAATGTGATTAAACACTACAGGGATGCCGAGACGCTCCAAATGGTATGACACCACTGACTCCATAGACTTCAGAAACACGAGCAACTCCCCCAGAGGTTCCCAGGCCCCACAACTAGCTCAAAATCAGATATGCCCTAATCCAACTGTAAACTAGCCCATCCTTCATCAGTTGGCAACCAAGCCAAACTTTCGGTAAGATTAATTTGACACGCTTTACCAACCTACAGACTGTGAAAACTTTTGCTTCTTTATTTTTTAATTCCTTTTTTTAAAAGTGGATTCAGCTCCTCCTTCACCTTATTTAATTTTTTTTATAATGTAATTTGCAAGTGGTATGCAAAGGAATTGACATGTAAGACCTCGTATTTTTTCAAATGTATAATACAACATCACGTTATTACTATAATCTGCACTTTCGTTCCTCGTCTAAACTGCATAGTCTCTGATATGATATGTCCACGCTGTTAGATTCTGTCCAAGTTTGATCCATGAACAAAATAAATAAATTTCTATCTCTTCTATAATTACAGAGGCAACACGGTCTTTTATGCAAGGATACATAGGAGGTGGCCAGTGGTCATAACCAACCATTACACATTCCAATACCCTCAAATAAGAAAGGTTTATCCTACAACAGACCCTTGTATGGTATGTTCCAACCTATGGTCAATGGACCTATCCATATAGCCTATGTCAGTCACATGGGCAACTCCTAACAGGAGGTATGGACAGAATGTATGGACAGGATGTATGGGGCCCATCAGTAACAGGCAACACGTCCTATCTATGGTCCTTCTTTCAGAGTTAGTCAGCACATCTGTGTTGTGTTAAGTTTCACATGCCCATTTCCCATCAACAGTTTAGGTTGCATTGAAATACACTGCTCAAAAAACACATAAGGGAAGACTTGATTCACACCCCGGGTCTCGATGAACAAAATATATGAAAACTCAAAATCTGTACTGTACATTGTGTAATTTGTTAAAATAAAATTGTAGACCTGCACGAGGCTGGGATGGACTATAGGACAATAGGCAATCAGCTTGGTAAGAATGCAACCACTGTTGGCGCAATTATTAGAAAATGGAAGAAATTCACGATGACGATCAATCTCCCTCGGTCTGGGGCTTCATGCAAGATCTCACCTCGTGGGGCATCAATGATCATGAGGAAGGTGAGGGATCAGCCCAAAACTACACGGCAGGAACTGGTCAATGACCTGAAGACAGCTGGGACCACAGTCTCAAAGAAAACCATTAGTAACACACTACGCCGTCATGGATAAAAATCCTGCAGCGCACGAAAGGTCCCCCTGCTCAAGCCAGCACATGTCCAGGCCCGTCTGAAGTTTGCCATTTGGATGATCGAGAGGAGGAATGGGAGAAGTTCATGTGGTCTGATGAGACAGAAATAGAGCTTTTTGGTCTAAACTCCACTCGCCGTGTTTGGAGGAAGAAGAAGGATGAGTACAACCCCAAGAACACCATCCCAACCGTGTAGCATGAAAGTGGAAACATCATTCTTTGGGGATGCTTTTCTGCAAAGGGGACAGGACGACTGCACCGTATTGAGGGGAGGATGGATGGGGCCATGTATTGCAAGCTCTTGGCCAACAACCTCCTTCCCTCAGTAAGAGCATTCAAGATGGGTCATGGCTGGGTTTTCCAGCATGACAACGAGCTGAAACACACAGCCAGGGCAACTAAGGAGGGGCTCCGTAAGAAGCATCTCAAGGTCCTGGAGTGGCCTAGCCAGTCTCCAGACCTGAACCCAATAGAAAATCTTTGGAGGGAGCTGAAAATACTATTCTGGAATAGTATTGAACTTCTTGTTAGTATTGATGTCGACTTCTGCCTGCTCATGGATCTTGAGTTAATTAAATTCAACTCGGTCTGCAATTGGGACAATACCGCTAATTACTGACTGAGACAGAGCTGAATAATGGATTTATTTTTTTCATTACTATGTGCCTGAAGGACCTACTCGGGGTAACGGGACAGTCACTGAAATATGATTTTTGGACAAACAATCCCTTTAATAATAATCTACCACGCTCAAAATATCCTGTAATGGTCCATTAAACAAGAAAAGAAACCAGGCAAGCCTAGTTCAGCCGGCCCGCAATAGAAAGTGTTGATTGTGGCTGCTCTCTTGAGAGTCAAACCCAGGTCACCCATGTGAAAGGCTGTGTCTTTAACCACTACGCCACAGAGCTGACCATTTGCCAGGTGTCAGTATATTTCGTAAGACACCATTAATCATCGCGTTAAACTGAGTAACATTTCTTATTAAGTTTACCTCCACCACAAATAGTTTCTATGAACTGCATGACATTTGCCACTGGCTGTTTTAAAAGCTTATTAGCCAGTAATATGTCGCTATTTGCAATTACGCAATGTGTTTTACTTTGTAACATTTCTCATTAATTTTACAACCACCACAAATAGCATCTATTATTTGTATGGCTTTTGCCACTGGCCGTTTAACAGCTTATTAGCCATTTGTGAATGACATTGATACAATAACTACTTTATTAATATAGGTGACGTCAAGTGAAAAGACGAGAGAATCGTGTAGCCAGTGAAGTGTTTGACTATCCTAAAATCCACCAGCAATAGTCACAATATAACAGTAAACTAGTGATGGCTGTTCTTCTAGCAGCGGGATATAATGCTAGCAGTGCTAACTCAGATTTTCTTTTTCAAAATAAAAGTCATAATTGAACTATATAAGGCGATATAGTTAACAATCTAGTTAATCTAATCAGTCTTTTTATGTTTAATGTCCATTCCAGTGTTGTTGTTGTCTGTTGTTTTATACATACTAGATTGTTAACTATATGGGCTTATACATTTCAACTATGGCTTTTATTGTGATAATGAAAATCTGAGTGCTGCCAGCATAATATCCTGCTGCTAAAATAACGCTAATGAAGCTTTGTTTGGCCATCACTACAGTAAACAGTTTCATTTTAGGCTTCCTGTAGCTACAGAAGGTTGTAGCCAGCGAAGTTTTTGTCCATTCTGAACAAATCCTCTTTTACAATTTGCCGTTTTAACAGCTAATTAGCCATTCGTGAATGACATTGAGTATCTAGTGTATTGAATAGGCTAATTCTTTTAGTGCTTCTTTTTAAACTGCTTAAAGCTTTTAAAGCTTAAAGTAATTTTCTGAGAGTGTTATTTTTATAAAACAAGCTATACCTTTTTCAGATAATCGGGTGAACCTGCTGTTCTTCAATATTGAACTTATCAAATATTAAAGAATAATGAGCTAATTTAATTAAAATGAGTGCCTGATAATTTTTAAGGTAATGAATAGGTTATTGCATCTTGTCCAGTCTTTATATTCTTACTTTATCTTTTTTAGTTATGCAAGACGGTTTAACACATTTTTGGCAATAGTAGGACTTACAAAGTAGGTACATTTTATACTGTATGTCTCATGCAGATTTTAAATCACCTCCTATGACCTCCTATGGCTTTGCATTGTGAGATTGTTGACGTGCTGTACTCTGCTTGCTGTTACCTACCTGGCTACTTGCCAAACATTTTTGAATTTACTCTATATAAACTAATTGGTTAAATTCTACTTTAGGAGTTTACCAACGCAATATTTTTATGTATTGACTTTTTACCCAACTTTTCTTTACCGGGACTCAATTTGGATATAATTAATGGAACTACTCACCCCTGAACACCCAAAGCTAAGTACCATTATTATAGTTGTTGTAGCTACAACACGGAGGAATAGAGATAACAGAGTTAGAGGCTTGGCTTCAGAAGCAAATGTCCGTCGCAGGAGGTAGAGTTTGTAGATAACTGGTTCTCTTTTTGGGACTCAAAAAGCCTGCTAGCATAGTGGAGTCTGTCGATAGCATAGCAAGAGTAGTTAGTACAGTTTTGACTATTGCGACTGTAACTCATTCCAGGCTGAGAAAAGTTAAACAAGATAGTGCTAACAATAGCAACCTTATTAAGATAAAGCCTTCCTCCAACTCGGTCACAAATAAAAATGACTATATTACCTCGCATCTCAAAATAGGACTCCTAAATATTTGATCCCTTGCTTCAAAGGCAGTTGCAGTAAATTAATTAATCTCTTATCATAAACTAGATGTTAGATGTTGTGTGAAACATGGCTAAAGCCTGATGAATTTACTGCCCTAAATGAGGCCTCTCCTCCGGGCTACACTAGTGATCATATCCCCTGTGCATGCTGAAAAGGAGGGGGTGTTGCTAATATTCATGACAGTAAATATAAATGTACTCTTAAACACATCACTGGTTTTCATTCTTTTTAAGTTTTAATCATGAAAGTTAACGAGGCTGATAAATCGTTTTACATAGCTACTATTAATAGGCCCCCCGGGCCATACACAATGTTCCTCAATGAGTATCCGGAATTATTTTCTAACCTTGTAGTCATAGCAGATAGTATTCAAATTTTTGCCGATTTCAATATTCATATGGAAAAGTTCAATGACCCTCTTCAAAAACCCTTTGAAGCAATAATTGACTCAGTGGGTTTCATCCAAAATCTCTCAGGTCCAACACACTGCCACAATCATACCTTACATTTTGTCCTGTCAAAAGAAATGGATATTGTAGATCAAATAATTTGTCCCCAAAATCCTGGAATATCAGATCACTATCTTATTACATTTACCATTACAACAAGAAATCCACTTGCTCTGCAAACAATGAGTTTCAAAAGCTATACTATAAATTCTCAGACTACAAATAGATTTGTTGATATTCTACTCAAGTAAATAAATCTGCAAACGATCTGATCGAGGATCTAAATTCAACGCTGCGACATACTTTAGAAATGGTTGCACTACTAAAAACAAAAGAAATACGCAACAAGAAACTTGCTCCCTGGTGGCGCTCAACCAAGTTGGATGTATTCAGACTAGCCTGGATAGATAATACACTACAATACCTAAAAGCAGCTTATTTCTCCAACTTGATTGAGGTGAACAAAAACAATCCCAAATTTATCTTTGATACAGTCACAAAGTAACGCTCAACAAGTGAATTGGGTCTTCACTTTAGCTGTAATGAATACATGTACTTCTTTGATGAAAAGATCATCACCATTAGAAAACAAATAACTGACTCCTCCTTAAATAGTTACAGTCCCCAAAATCTAAGTTGTCCTGAGAATGTCCTGAACCTCCCTGACCAGGTGTCAATGGGGACACTTGAATTTTTTGATCCCGTATCGCTCGACACATTTACTATATTTGTAATGAGTTCTAAACCCACAAATTATCAGCTAGACTCGATTCCAACAAAATTACTTAAGGAGCTATTTCCGGTGCAAGGTCAGCCAATCTTGAATGTAATAAATTGCTCCCTTTCTTCCAGATGTGTACCAAACCCATTAACAATAGCGGAAATTAAGCCTCTTCTAAAAAATATCGTATCTGGATCCTGACATATTAAACAATTAAAGGCCAATATCAAACCTCCCGTTCCTCTCAAAATTCTTAGAAAAATGTATTTCCCAACAACTGAATGCCTTCCTGAAGACAAATAACATTTATGAAATGCTCCAGTCCGGTTTCAGACCCCATCATTGCACTAACACTGCACTTGTGAAGGTAACAAATTACTTTCTAATGACCTCAGACAAAGGTCCTGCATCCGTCCTGTTGCTTCTTCAACTTAGTGCTGCCTTTGACACTATTGATCACTCCCTTCTCTTAAAGAGACTGGAAACCCATATTGGGCTACGTGGACATGTTCTAGCCTGGTTTAAAAGATATCAGTTCATATGTGTGGATGGCATATCCTCTGACAAATCAAAGGTAAGTTCTGGTGTTCCTCAAGCCTCGGTTCTGGGCCCATTATAGTTCTCACTACATATGCTGCCTCTGGGTGATGTAATCCAGAATCACAATGTAAATTTTCACTGTTATGCTGATGACACACAGTTATATATTTTGATGAAGTATGGAGAAGCCCTAAAATTTGCTACTTTAGAAGCATGCATTTCAGATATTAGGAAGTGGATAACAGAAAAACATTTATACTCAAGAAAAAAAGAAACGCTCGTTTTAGACCTTTCCTTTGATGAACATATAAAATATATCTCAAGAGTTGCTTATTTTCAATCCTCGAAACATTGCACAAATCTGAAACTTTCTATCAAAAACTGATGCAGAAACATGCATCCATGCTTTTGTTACTTGATTAGATTACTGCAATGGTCTTCTTTCTGGTTACCCTGATAAATCAATAAATAAACTTAAATTAGTGCTACACATGGCTGCTAGAATCCTAACTAGAACTAAACACATTTGAAAACCAAATTATTTGAACACATTACTCCAGTATTAGCTTCTTTACACTGGCTGCCTGTTAGGGTTAGGGCTGATTTTAGGGTTTTATTGTTAACTTATAAATCAATACATGGACTTGCTCCTACTTACCTCGCTGAAATGATCCAGCCATACATGCCTACACATAACCTACGATCACAAGATGCAGGCCTTTTAATTGTACCTATAATTTCGAAACAAACAGCCGAAGGCAGGGCCTTCTCTCATAGAGCTCCACTACTGTGGAATGATTTGCCAATTAAGTTTAGAAATGCAGACTTTCAAGGGTCTACTAAAGACTCATCTCTACAGCATGGTCTATGATTAAGTATAGTCTGGCCCAAGGGCGTGAAGGTGACCAGAATGGCTTGATACTGTCCACCCTTGCTGTCTTGCCAGGTGGGCTCTCATCGCCACTGGGATGGCCTCCCTCCAATGCCATTTGGGGGCAGATTCACTGGCTTGTTGTTGTCTCTCTGTTGCGCACTTGTGCAATTGGGCTCTACTCTGCTGGCAATACTCAGCCTTTATTCAGGGTGGTTGCGGTTGATGCGTGTCCCTTTGGTTGATGCTCGGCAATTGATTTCCTGCCTGTTGTGCCCTGTCTGGGGCCTGTCTCAGCCCCAAGGTCTTACGCTGCTATATTATTGGGCTGGGGGAGTAGGGTAAGTTCTCTTTCTCCACTATAAATCCTTGTAGATCTAAGGAATGCATTTTAAAAATGTTCCTTGTTTTCTGCCCTGTTTTAAACTTAGGAGGACATGAGGTCTTGGTCCACACCTGCAGAGTACCAGGCTTGAAATACATGTTACTGTTCCTGTCCAAAGTCCTCCTGGTTGTGTTGCAGATCAAGACGATACCTGGATCGATACCAGATCAAGACGATACCTGAATGTGCCATCCTGGAGAAGCTGGACTGCCTGTGTAACCTGAATAGGCTGCATGTACCGCCTCATGCTACAGGTAGTGACAAGGACAGTAGCAAAATGCAAAACTAGAGAAGAATCAGTCAGGATGGATAAGGAGAGATCAATTGTCTATGGCCACCACCTGCAAAACCATTCCATTGGTTGCCAATGTCCACAGTGCAGAGTCAACCTGTCTTGCAATGGGCATGCAGCGGTATTTTGCGTCTTGGTGTTCCATCACAGGTCTCAATCTTTTAAAGAGGTAGTGACCCCAGGGATATATGAAAGTCACAAACCCACTGGACGCTCATATGGGTGGACACAACACTGTCTTACCAGTCAGTGGATCATACAGGTGTCCATCTGGATGGTGCATGTTTTTTTCTGTGGAAATTCATAATAATCTAGAAGTAAAAACAATTTGTAATAGTATAAACATATAAATATCCCTGACAAAATAAATGTTGTTTTTCCTTTTTCATCACATCTTGTTTAGATTAGCGCATTAGTGCCTTTCCATCAAGCAAGCATGAAACATTTCTGATTAGTACACATTCTGCTACCAGATTCCAAACCTAACAAATAAATTAGAAAACATCATGTCAATTTGGAACTTTTCCCCATAGATTTCTGTACAAACTTCAAAGTCCTATTATAACATATCAAGCCAGTCTCCCACCTACCTTAAGGACATGTTAACATTTAACACAGCAACAAGAACCCAGGATGATAGCCTTGTTTTTCTGTCTATGTTCTAAAGACATGGGTAGGTGGAAGGCTCCCCAGTAGAGCGCAAGCTTTCTGCAGTAGCCTGCCAATCCATAATCTCAATGTTTTTAAGAATGGAAACTAACTTTTTGATCTGTTATGGTTAGTCTGTTTCATAATGTGTCATATTTCATTTTTTTCATAATACTTCATGTCTATCATTCAAGCATTTGTTAGGTTTTGGCACCAGAGATGACAACACATTGACAAGGCATTTATTCTACCAGTCCACCCTCTGGCCCGCCCACCTGACTGACTTTGTGGCTGCCATCGCCATCGTCAAACCACCACACTCTCATCCATTCTCCATACAGCCCCTGTGATACTCTGCCAGCTAAACTTACATTTGCACAGACCCAGACATACAGATGATAGAGACACAACCCATGGGTGACCAGCAAACAAATAAGCTGACTGGAGGTAGTATGAAAACATTCCGTCAATTTGTGGGCCAGTTCAGCCAGTTCACCATTCTGGACAGAAACATTAAGGATCTCGTTGTGTTGCATTCATTGCATACCAAATTCCATTCTGTCAGAAGTGAGTCAGTCAAGAGGCTGTGCCAGAAAAAGTGAGAAGGGAACTGTCCATAAAAAGTTCTTATAACACCTTCCATGCTTTATCTAGTTTCTAAAGTAGGCGCACAGCATTTAAAGGGGCAACATGTAAGATTGGTACTCTATTGATGTAAACACCAGCAAAAATGATCTACAGATAATGGATGTATTTCAAAAAAGCAGGGTTAACATACTCTGAGTGGAAACCACGACTCTGGCTTGACTAACTCTGAGCTGTCAAACTCAGAGTTAACGATTTCAGAACAGGTGGTAACAATTAGTTCAGTCAACTCGGAATTAAGTTAAACTTGAGTAAAGCACATGCACAAGGAGATAAAAAGCTCTCATCAGTGGAACGCAGATAATGTGATTCACCATAGCAACAGGAGAAAAAGGTCTCAAACCCCATAGTTCTCCCCAGTGGAGATATATTAATGAATGCACAGAATATGAGTATATGGCTCCAGAAAAAAATAAGAGACGACTGCACCTTTTTTTTCCTTTCCAAAAAAGTTGAAAAGGAAGGTTTTGTGTGAGGAACAGAAGGGATCAAAGAGACCACTGCGAATTGAACACGTCTGTTCCTCACTCAAAACGTTCTTTCAACTTTTTTGGAGAGGAAAGAAAAAGGTGCAGTGGTCAAAAAGAATTCCGGAGCTATATTTTCAAGAAAAAATAAATAAAGTATCAGCAGCAAAAGAACGTGAGCTAGCATGTCAGAAGATTGCCCAACTCAGACAATCCGTGAGCATTAATTGAAAAAAAGTCACATCTCGAGTGTTCCACTCATTAAACGTTTATATAATGTGTGTCTGGGGGTGTACTAATAAGTTCAGAGTATATTTAACAAATGCACCGAATAACGCGGCGTCATTCGTGACATGGCACACATCTGCATAGTAAGAATTAAGAAATATATAAAGCAAAAATATAGCTATAATATATATAAAAATGTAAACCAGTAGCAATTGTAAGAGAGTAGGATGGGAAATATGAACAATATGGATAGAAGTATTGAATATTATAAATATAATAGGTGTAATATTCCTATGAATGGTACATACAAAATAATATTCTAATGTACATTACATAGAAAGATATCAGAGCATTTGGAATGTTCATGTGTGATCAGTATGATCATAAATCATTGTTGCTGGTTGAGGAGCCTATCGGCCTGAGGGAAAAAACTGTGAGTCTGGAAACGCATGCCCCAATGTTCCGGTAGTGTCAACCAGACGGCAGCAGTGGTATGAATAGACGATAGCCTTGGTGGCTGTAATCTTTGATGATGTTCCGTGCTTTCCGAAAGCATTGTGTATGGTAGATGTCTTGCACAGAGGGGAGGTGGCAGCTGATGACGCACCCCGCAGACTTCAGCACACTCTGGAAGGACTTGTGATCGGAGCAGCTGCCGTGCCAGGCAGTAATGCAGCCTAAGAGGATGCTCTTAATGGTGCACCTGTAGAAGTTGGTGAGCGTTTTTACAGACATGACAAACTTCTTTAGACTCCTCAGGAAGTATAGTTGCTTTTGGGCAGTTTTCACTGCCGAGTTAGCTTGGGTCATATATATACAGGTCTATACAGGTGCAACCCAACAGGCACAAAATTTACTTGGCAGCAACTGAAGATGAAATATGAAATATACTTCAAACAGGACAGTATAATATCAGTACAAACAATTTTGATGCTGTTTAGTCTCCCCTACCTAATTCAACACCTTTCAGTGGATTCATTCAAGATATATTTATGTAGTAAGTGAAATTTAAGCAAAAAATAAGTACAATTCTCAAAATAATTAAATTTCTTTGCTGGCCTATCTGCACATTAATGCTTTGGAAATACTTCATATTCACATAATCTCCTTCAGTTACTGAAGGAGCTGTGATAGGAGTGAGTGCTATCTATGCAGCCAATCCCTGGACTCCCTAAAATATGGACTGATTAGTGCTTCAAGCCTCAAAGCTTCATACTAAATAAACTGATTACTGCTTAGACTGAGACTTGCAATTCTGTGGAATTCATTTTTGATGAGTCTCGTGGGTCTGTGACTTGGGAACACATTTATTTACGGCGGTTGCCTTGGACATAATGCTCATCATCACAGTTATACAGAAAACTGCAACACAAATAATTTGATTATTATATGATTATCGATATGAGGGCTGAGAATATTGTTCAGGTGAATGATCGCTTGTGCAGAAGAACGATAATGCTCAAACAGATAATCATTAGGGAATGATAAAAAACATCCAACCGGGGTCTGATCATTCTGATTTCTGCAGAGTATTTGTGCTTCAAGTGGCTCTTTGAGAAAAGGACACACCCTATCAGAGAGCACGTTTCAGTTAAAGAGTAGAAAAAACCTAGTTGGATAAAACCTGCTAGCGAGCAGGTTAGCTTCACGGAGTATGTTGCCGTAGTATCTGACTCAGAGTAACGCTGAACTGGCTCTTTGAAACCGTAAAACCAGAGTCTAATAACTCAGAGTTTTCACTAAAACCCGCTTTCTGAAATACCCCCAAACATCTTGAGTAAATGTTTCAAATCGTTGTCCACAAAATCTGTGTCTAAGATGTTCCCCATTAAAACTTTCTCGCTGGTCCCTCTTTCATTTTGCATGACTGGTAACCTCCTTATACACGATTTAGACAGTTGATGTACTATCCTTCCCAACCTAAACCATCATAGACTAGGTAATACCATTCAGATCTTGTAAGGGACGAGAAAGAGGCGACAAGTCGTGTTATTGTTCAGGATTCTAAACAGTGCCCCTTAAAATAAATCACTGTGTTAAATACGTCTGTGCTTGACAACCAAAAGTGAAACACTTGTTAACCAATTATTAGCAAAGCTTGGAGCCTACATCCAAATTAGTGATCAGAAAGCACTTGTTCTGCCCATTCAGATACACAGGAACCCTATTTACAAAACCCTCATTAACCAGGTAAATGTTCACAATAAAGTATTCATTTCAGGCCGATTTTCTATTCTGTTGCACTCTGTCAAGTTGAAAAGAGTTGTTCATTGCCTTGATCTGTTAGATGAAAAGTAGGACCCTCCTGGTTCAAGCTGTGCCTGCAGCGCTGGAGAGGGCTTCATCTTTAATGGGTCAGAGGTCAGACCTCACACAGGGTTTCTTTGCAATTGGGCTCAGTCTTTTTTACTCTTACACTGCCTGACTGTCCTGTTGTGATCTTCAGGGTACTGATTGAGCTGTCATCTAAGAAGAATGACATGTAGATGGAAATGACAGAGCAGCGTTGCCTCTGAGCCTTCATCCTTTTCAGCCCAGGTTAACACTCATATCTCCAAATCACCCCCCCACCCCCCCTTTTACATCGAATGTCGTAACAAAGAGATTCTCAGACATTGCCAGCCTCAAACCACAAAGCGCAAGTAATGCAGTGTTGGTATAGCTAGGAAAAACTCCCTTCAGGCAGAAGTCTAAGGCTCTGAGGGGTGGACATTCCTTTTCTGGCTGTACCAGGTTGACATTTAAAAGTACACGTGGCCATTATGAAAAAGATAATATTCCCAAGATATTCAAAGTTTCATAAAGTGGCCCAAGTGGTCCAAGCTGCAGTCAGTGCATGTGTACTGCTGAAACATAGGTTCAAATCCACCTCCTGCTCTTTCAGCAAAAAAATTCTACTTTCATTACTTTCCTGTCTAAAAAAACCACATAAATGCCTAAAATATATATCTTAGATGAAGAAAATCCTAAGATTACCAGCAGTCAGAAAAAACATAAATGGTCATAACTGATGCAACATTAAGATTCTCACGTCACATGGCTTTTCATAGTCAGAGGTTTAATGTTCCAAAATAGGTAGTGGAAGTACTCCTATCACCATATTGTAGAGACCTTCAAATCTAACCAACTACTGATGTTCAGTTTATTAGTTGGAGCAGTTCTATAAAAGTAAAAAGAAGACTTAACCATCCAGTGGCTCCCAAGAGGAGGGTCAGACAGCACTGCCATAAATGTTAATAGTTTGTTTTTGCCATAAAAGGCATGAGTTGTAATACACAAAAAGATAGTTAAGCTGTTGATTAACAGAGTAAATTGTAAGCTATAAAATAAGTTGCTGATGCTATGTTATTATGCTCTCAGTGATTTAATGAGTGAAACATTTAACATAGAACAAAAAATATTAGGTTTTAAAACATGTCACATATTACAATTATTTGTAACATGAGTCTGATGTATACTACTTATACTTTGACTATAGAAATACACTCACCTAAAGGATTATTAGGAACACCATACTAAAACTGTGTTTGACCCCCTTTCACCTTCAGAACTGCCTTAATTCTACGTGGCATTGATTCAAGAAGGTGCTGAAAGCATTCTTTAGAAATGTTGGCCCATATTCATAGGATAGCATCTTGCAGTTGATGGAGATTTGTGGGATGCACATCCAGGGCACAAAGCTCTCGTTCCACCACATCCCAAAGATGCTCTATTGGGTTGAGATCTGGTGACTGTGGGGGCCGTTTCAGTACAGTGAACTCATTGTCATGTTCAAGAAACCAATTTGAAATGATTCAAGCTTTGTGACATGGTGCATTATCCTGCTGGAAGTAGTGGCAGAGATGGGGACAAGTCACACATGGTCAAGTCCAAGCAAGTCTCAAGTCTTAACCATCAAGTCTCGAGTCAAGTCTCAAGTCACAGTTCAGATAAGTCAAGTCAAGTCAAGGGTTCACCCTAAGCAAGTCAAGTCGAGTCCTTATAAGTTTCAAGTCAAGTCACAGTACTAAAGAGATGAACACACACACACACTGTCCTCTGTTTCTGACGTCGGCGAAGCTCGATTTCAAAATCAAATGTTTTTCTCCTCCGCTGTAAAATGTTTTGGGGGGACGAAGCGGAGGGATCTTGAATCAGCCTGAAGGGGTTGTATTCGCTATAACAACCGCCTCGCTATACCTTATCCCGCTTATTACATGGCTACCTATCAAATAAATCTATAATTTGACACAAAATATTGATTTCAAAAGGAATTTATTGATTTAAAAACGATTGTATTGCTTCCTCTAAAGAAAATAGTCCGTTCCGTTGCTGGTTAGAATCCCGCTGCGTCCATAGCAACGCGCTGTTTTTCATGGCAACGGCCTGTTATCAAGAAATAACACGCATTCTGCACTGAAATTCAGCCAATCCATGTAATAAAGGCTAATAATAACAACCTTTTAAACTAATTATTGTGACTGAAAAACTGCCTAATATGTAATTACGCTGTAATTATTCTTGTCTGTATGAGTAAAAAAAAAAAACCTCTTCGAAATGTTTAGGTGCTAGTAATCACATCGGCGCCTCCATGCTAGCCTTTCATGCAGTAAAGTTAACTGTTATGGTGTAAGCACAATGCTTTTTAGTTTCCACACGCAGTCCAAACACTTGAAAATGCCTACATTTAATACAGACATTATAGCCTACGTGTAATAATATACATGCCCGCTCATTTTAAGATGCCCATCAACATTAAAATTCAGGCTATGCCACTGTTATAGTCAAATTCCCTTACATATATTTACCAGACGTATTCAGTAATGATAATGGTCACATTTCTAACAAGAAAAAAAACAAAACATAATATGCAACCAAGGCCAAATTATGACAAACAAAAGATTAATTCATTACATTACTAACTTAATCGTTATAGATCTTAGTGAAACTGAATATAAAGAGATTACTTTCTTACCTTTCCTTGTGGTTCTTAAAATAACGAATTAAATTTGACGTTGTTGCATATTTTGCATCTGGCAAATCTTTTTTTATTCACACGGTCCAGTTCAAAGTCCTTGTATCCAAACGATACTATTTGTGGAGCTCGACTAACGTTACTGTCTGCCATGTTTGGCGCGGTTTGAATTGTGCAGCGTTAAAGGCACATACGCTGATTAGTGGTGCTGATGTCACAACTTATAAAATAATTGTATTGCTGTTTGTTTATTAAAAGTTCAAGTCATTGTAGAGTCTTCCACTTCAAATCAAGTCTCAAGTAACTTTTTCTCAAGTCAAAGTCAAGTCTAGTCATTTTCATACTTTAATCAAGCAAGTCACAAGTCCTGAAAATTGTGACTCGAGTCAGACTCAAGTCAAGTCATGTGACTCGAGTCCCCCACCTCTGGTACATGGTGGTCATAAAGGGATGGACATGGTCAGAAACAATGCTCAGGTAGGTCGTGGCATTTAAACGATGCCCAATTGGCACTAAGGGGCCTAAAGTGTGCCAAGAAAACATCCCCCACACCATTACACCACCACCAGCAGCCTGCACAGTGGTAACAAGACATGATGGATCCATGTTCTCATACTATTTACGCCAAATTCTGACTCTACCATCTGAATGTCTCAACAGAAATCAAGACTCATCAGACCAGGCAACATTCTTCCAGTCTTCAACTGTCCAATTTTGGTGAGCTTGTGCAAATTGTAGCCTCTTTTTCCTATTTGTAGTGGAGATGAGTGGTACCCGGTGGGGTCTTCTGCTGTTGTAGCCCATCCGCCTCAAGGTTGTGCGTGTTGTGGCTTCACAAATGCTTTGCTGCATACCTCGGTTGTAATGAGTGGTTATTTCAGTCAAAGTTGCTCTTCTATCAGCTTGAATCAGTCGGCCCATTCTCCTCTGACCTCTAGCATCAACAAGGCATTTTCGCCCACAGGACTGCCGCATACTGGATGTTTTTCCTTTTTCACACCATTCTTTGTAAACCCTAGAAATGGTTGTGCGTGAAAATCCCAGTAACTGACCAAATTGTGAAATACTCAGACCGGCCCGTCTGTCACCAACAACCATGCCATGCTCAAAATGGCTTAAATCACCTTTCTTTTCCATTCTGACATTCAGTTTGGAGTTCAGGAGATTGTCTTGACCAGGACCACACCCCTAAATGCATTGAAGCAACTGCCATGTTATTGGTTGATTAGATAATTGCATTAATGGGAAATTGAACAGGTGTTCCTAATAATCCTTTAGGTGAGTGTATATTGGTGCCTTATGTATAAATCAATATTTAGACCTTCATTATTACCTAAAATAATGTCTATTAAACATGATTTGTCTCTTAATTGACAGGCATAGTGCACTTTGGAGAAGATTAAAATCGTTTAAGACTCATTACAACATGCTTACAATTGATGCAATCCTACTATTTCAGCTTCTCCCATGAGCTAACTTGTCACACTATATTAAAAGATGGAGCTGAGACTGATGAGATCCATGGACAAATCCTGCATTTGGGCAATCAAATATTTTTGACATGATAATAAATTCTCTACCAACCAATGGAACTTTATAAATCAGGTACATTTGCCAGTAGAAGGATATTTGGATACAACATATTTGGTTTCAAATATGAGCAAGTATAGGGTGCTGATATTGATGATAATTGACAAGACTACTTTACTGTACAATAAAATATGTAATTTTACTTTTGAATGAAAAATTCACAATATTTTAACTGGGATTCAAATCTTAGAACATAAACAGGTAACATGTACGCTGACCTGTGATATATGGCTGTTATTTATTGGAAATTATACCTTTATACATAAATATAATGTTGATCCACGTGATACACTGGTTGGAAAAAGTGTGAAATATTGCAAAGGCATGGTGCAGATGTATGGGACAAAGGTAATGGACATTCCTGAACCCAATGTTTTTTTTTCATTAGACACATCTAATTATTCAGTTGGAAATGGCAAGATTGTGAAGGGCAGAATTAGATCTTAAGAATAATGCAAACATTAACTGACCTAGGGTGGTACAGTGTTCAAAGCTGCTGCCTCCATTGCACATGTATTCCTGCATAATTGGATTAAATCTGTCACATTGTTCATCGAACAGAAAACCTAAGCATGTATCAAAGGATGCAAGGTAGCTACTTATGAATTAGTTTTATTTCATTTTCAACCTGCTAGCTGCATTTACCTTTCTAAAACACAACAGTAACACTTTACATTAAGTTTAGCTTCATAAAATGGTCATCACACTCTAATGACACATTTTGAAATATTACATATAGTGATTTTTATGACTGATTAGGACACCTATGCAAGTCTGTCAAAACATATCTAATCATTCTGTAACACCAGTCTTCTTATAAACAGTATTTTTATATTACATTTCATTATAAATGGTAGATATCAATATAATTATGCATGAAGTGATGTCAGATATTTACCTTCCCCAATGCTTTGTTTCTCATAACTAGGATGCCAGCAGTAGATTTCAGGAGCAGGACATGACATCCCCTTTGTGACTAATGACCAACATAAGGGCATGTACAGCTAGGTGATAGGCATATCTGGTTCCAGTGATTATGGTCATAATGCTTCTTTTGTATTGTCATAAACTGTATTTTCTCAGTTCAAGTAAAGTGACACAGGATGGTAATAATGCTATCATGACATTTTCATGAACTGTATTTTGTCAGTTCAAACTGACACAATGTTTAGTCATTTATTCAAAATAAAATGATAGGAAGACCATGGCATATGACTTTGTATAGAATATAAAATCTACACTAACATCAATTGCATGACTAGCATGGTCTCATTTTGTCTAAAGTTAACACACACACACACACCCACACATATATAAATATATAAACATACACACATATATATACACATACACACATACATACATACAAACAATAAAAACCAAAACAGGGTTTTGGAGAGTTTCAAACTAACCTTCAGAGTGTCTGACTTGCTAATCTTCTTACCATTAACTGGACATGCTATAGGGAGACTGAAGTGTTAAACATTGCAATGTACCTATAAAGTTAATATTTTAAATGAAATACGGTTTGATTGCAGCCATCCTTACATTTGCATGGTCTATGTATGAACTCCATGCATGAGCCAACAAAATAATCAAAATAATGTTTGTTTCAATGCATACATCCTAGTTAACATAATTAACTAAACAGGCTACAGTTTGCTGCTAACATACAACATATAGCTTTGGAAAAAAATAATGTATGTTTAATAATTCCATGCAATTAAAAAAGTGGTTATTAGATAACAAAGAAGTCATAGCTACCTAAGTACCCGTTGCCCTCCTACAAAAACTAATTTCAAAGGCACCTTCCTGTTATGATCCACACCAAAACAGATGTTTGGAATCCAGACTTGGAATCATCTGACGCAAACGTACAAAATTGCTAGGCAGGGAGAGTGGTCTATGGACAATGCAGATATCAACACACAAGTAGTCTAATAATGGTTGGAAAAAGGCTTAGTACGTCTCAGACAAACTTTCAACCATACTTCACATAAACCAAAGAGAAGCACAGGTAGAAATAGAGAACATAATCAAAAACAGGTGTGTAGGAAAACAGGTGAAACCAATCAGATCCAAAATTCAAACACAAAAACATTCAAAAACAAAGGGATAAAAAACTAACAGAACAGGTGACATTTAAGAACAAACAACCAAAACCGAACAGAACAGAACCTCATACCTTCTTCAATTGTGCTAACAGACTTTGCACCAACCATTATTAAAACTCAATCGATACGTTTACTTATGGACATCAAACTAACACTGAGGCCGCTAAAATTTCAATAGAGGTTGACTAAGTCAACATTTGCCACTCAGCCTGGCTAGCTAGCTAACAATAATGTTAGCTGACTAACTGTTTGAAAATTTGATTTTTTTAGCTTGGAGGCTAACTACCTAGTAATGTTAGATTGCACAATACATTTGTTACATTATGTTTTTAGCGGGCTATATGTTAATATTCATCTGGGTCAGCCAAACTTTATTTGCTTAAGAGAGAAAGGAAAATACATATATTATGTCTGACTCTGAATACGAGCAGTAAGCACATTTTTCGGGGGATATATCCTTACTTGTTCTAACAATAATACACAGATTGTCACGGTCGTGGGATGGAAAGGACACAGGCGCAGAGTAGAGGTAGGGAAGGTAATCCATGTTTAATCAAAAAAAAGAAAGAAGGAAGGAAGGAAGGACTCCAACAAACAAAAAGGCAGCAACCAGTGACATGGGTCTTCCTTACACAGGATACACAAAACCAAAATGAACCACGCCTTGGGGCCTAACAAACTAAACTTAAATAGGGTCCCCAATTGGAGGCAATAACTAACACCTGCCTCCAATTGGGGAAACCAAAAAAAGGAGTAGAGGTGGCTAAAGGCCACCTCCTGTCCTGTCCCGGCTATGCCCAGAGCCCAGCGCAGAGATGGCTAGGGGCACAGCCGGGACGTGACACAGATGTTGAATTCACCGAATAGAAGCTTGGAGAGCAGCTAAAGGGGGGCGATGGTGAACACGTTAATCCCCAAACCTTGCCCAGAATATCCGGTGGCAATGAATAATTTGTGTATTACAACATAGCAATCAGAAGAATTACTTCAACCCACGGGTTGAACTGGGTAACTTGATGAAATGGATGTGTACAGTTTAAATACATTTATACTACCATGACATATTACTGAATGTAGTTTGAAGTGTTTTGGAGTCATTTTTGGACGATGATAATAACACTAATTACAGACTGGGACAGAGCTGAATAATGGATTGTTTGAAAAAATGACTTCTGGAAGATCTTTTGGTAAGTTATCTTTGAGAATAATATGAGTTTTGGACAAAGTACCTCTTAAAACCTAAAATACCTGGAAAAAGTTCACTTTAAGACTGGCCAATACAACAACTTTAAAAATAACCCAACTGCATTGCTTCCAACAAATGCTAGTCAGAGTTTTCTGGTTGTCTAAAGGGGTGCACATTAACATTTTTGCCCATAATCAGAAAAAACTAAACAGGCAACCCCTCACCAGGACCAGGATTGGGAAACACCCTAGGCCTAGTGCATTCTTACTAAATTTAAAGTTAGTAAAACCATATAGTGTTCCTTGATTTGTCCTCTAAATGGAACCTTGTTTAAATAACTCTTTGCATGTTCATCCTTGTATATGGTTGTAACTAGACACTATATAAAGGGTTCTACCAAGAACCATTATATAATCTAAAGGTGTATCAATCTGCATTAACTTATTTTAGATCAGGAGCATGATAATTGTACTGTAGCCACGTGAACCAAATGTTTTGAAATCACTAATTTTTCCTTACCAAGTAGGCCAAGGACCCTGTTTCACATAAAATTAGCCTTCATTATATAAAAATATATAATAATTATATAAAAATAGGAATTATATTAATGCTATTACATACTGTAATTATATATATATTTTTTAATTAAAAGTGTATTCATTTTTATTTGAACTACATTATTTGAACTATAACTACATCAACATTCATATCTGGAAATCTTGAACTGTGAAAGGTGTTCACAGTTTTGCTGATTGATCCCACTAATTGATGGGTACAGACCAGATTTTGAATTTTGGGTATGAAAGTTTCAAGTTAGGTATTTTTCACAGGTGAAGCATCATTACTATAATCATACAAACCAGATAGGCCTATCACCTAGCTGTACATGCCCTCATGTTGGTCATTAGTCACAAATAGGATATCTTATATGTCCTGCTCTTGAAATCTACTAGTACTGGCATATTCATGAGAAACAAAGCATTGGGGAAGAAGACAAAATACAGTATATGAAAATTTCATGAGAGCATTGTGACCATCCTTGTCAGCCTGACAAAATAAAGTTTATGACAATACAAAAGAAGCATTATGACCATAATCACTGGAACCAGATAGGCCTATCACCTAGCTGTACATGCCCTTATGTTGGTCATTAGTCACAAAGACAATGTCATGTCCTGTCAATGTCAACTTTATTTATAAAGCACATTTAAAAAAGCATGTTGACCAAAGTGCTATACAGGGCAAAATGGTAAAACATTTACGTAGGTACACGTAACAAGAAACAGACAAAATAGCAGCACAGACATTTGATGCCAACTCAGCTAGAATTAAAATCCAGAGTAAAAAGTTGTGTCTTTAGCAGTGACTTAGAAGTGTATATAGTATGGGCGTTTCAAATATGCAGTGGTAGGCTATTCCAGAGGATTTGACCACCCACCGCAAATGCTTAGAGAACTAAAAGTGACTGGTTAGCTGACCTCATGTCCTGCTCCTGAAATCTACTGCCGGCATCCTTGTCATGAGAAACAAAGGATTGGGGAAGATATCTGACATCACTTCACATCATGCAATATATATATTTATACAAGAAGACTGGTGTTACTGAATGTTTTGATATGTTTTGACAGTCTTATGTAGGTTTCATAACCAGTCATAAAAAATGCAATATATCTCATAATATTTCAAATTATTTGTGTCATAAGTGTCGTGACCATGTTATGACAGGCTTTGATATGTTATGTCAGCTGACATGGCATGTTTTATGACAGAATTATGACCATGTTATTACATGACAAATCTAATAAAAAAATAAGGGTTTCAGAAGTTAGTATTTCTAATCTATACTCAATGACCAGACCAAACATGATAGCTGTTTGAATGTCTGATCATTAAGATCTCTCACTGGATCTTTGTTCAGTATGCTTTCGCAGAGAAGAGGCACATGAGTGTTAAATTAACTCAATCGGGGTCAACAATTTCAATTGGTTAACCCTTTTATCAAGCACAAGTAAATAAAACATTTTCATTGTCTTTTCATGCTACAGAAACTGTCTAGTTAAATGTTCTCAAGTAGCCAAGTAGTGTTGCCATTTTTAGAACCTACAATCTTTGTCTGGTAGCAGAAACATCCTTGTGTGTTAATGCCCCTGGATGAGTTTAAAACTCTAATTCTTTGACTGTAAATGTTTCAAACAGGCTGCATCAAGTTGTTGTATTGATTTTAATGTATGTTGCGTTGATTGCTTCTGCAAAAGTGGTTCTAACATGCAATGATGTTTGGCTAAAAACGATATTATGTGAGACCATTTACAACAAGTATGACAAAAAATTTAAAACAAATTCCGTTGGTACTGTGACAGGTTTATAATGGCAATAAGGCAACTCAGGGGTTTGTGGTTTTGTCAATATGCCACAGCTAAGGGCTGTATCCAGGAAATCTGTGTTGCGTAGTACATAAGAATGGCCTCAGTGCATATAGAAAACCCTGGGGTGCCTTATTGCTTAAATAAATAATACAAATGTTGAATAATAAAAAAGAACACAAAAACATTGAATTTTGAGGGAAGCCAAAAGTAATGTAGATGTCACCCCTAAGGAAATGCTTTGTCTAGTTCAAAAAACACACATAGCTGGGTTCCAACTGACAGGTAGCACCATGCAGAGAGAAGGATGCAGTATTCATTTACACGAGCAGCCCAAATCGGATCTGCATTTGGATCAATCACACCAGCTCTTCCCACATCAGATCTTTTCCCACCGAGTTGCTTTGACTCATCAAATTGATTTGAAGACAAACTCATCTGACTCATCTGACAACAATTATTTGAAAACAAAACCACCATATACACATTATACCATTATATATAATATACACAACATATCCATTGTACCTATCACCATTACTTATACGGCTTATTAGACAACATGTTTGATCTCATATGCTTTGAAAGGATTGAGGCGAGATAAGGATGAGATTTGATTTCTGAATTAGCACGATATTACAGTAGCGATGTGTACTATATATTAAATGTGAAACTTGTAAATAGCTTAACATTTCAAGATCTTTTGCAGAATCTAACTAATAGCAAGTATTGCACATACTTTTGACCAATTCAACTGATTGAGGTAATGGTTATCCACAGAAAAGACCTAGAAACATTAACCCTTGTGGGTGAAACTAGGTCAAAACATTCATTGTGCAGTGTTTTGATGTCCTCAGCATCCACATGTATTATCTTGTGCATGTGTCATGTGTATGGGCTGTGTGCGCAATATGTGAATGCACGTAAGATAGTTCACAATTGACTTCCCTCCTGTGGTAAATGTGGTAGCAAGCAGCAAATGCAATGATAACGTCCCGGATTCACAGAGTTTGGCTTGTGAATCATCCCTGAATATGTAATGTGAGTTGCTCTAAATATAGACTTGATGGCCCTCCCCTAAGAGGCTCTCAGACAGGGACAGTCAATGATGCGACACTCTGAAAAAAGATTTTTACATATCAGCTCCCTCCTGTCTTGACTCTACACAGTTCTCCCTACATATGCATGGGCTTCCTCTTTGGTGTCCTTAGTGCCAGATGTAGCCATTTTAACTGTCCATGTATGTTATGCATGGAATCGTATTTGAGGGAGAGAGAATTATCTATACAATTATAACTTGTTGTTTGTGTTGCTTGCCTTTCATGCGCTATAATTAATCACATATATCAGTCACATTAACTAAAATAGGGCTTTTTAAACATTTTAATATCAAGTACTCCTACATATGTTGAGCCAGTGTATTTGGACCCCGTCCAGGGTAAATACAATTTATATTTTCAGCCTGTAGGCTACGCATATGAGTAGGATTCTAATATTACCAAGGCATGTATTAAGTAGCTAATAATATAATACAGCGTTCATATGTATACTGTATTGGCTGATAGCCATGGTATATGATAACGCATACAATGGGATTGACATCACAACACTTCTGCTCTAATTACATTTGTTACCAGTTTATAATTGCAATAAGGCCTCTCAGGGGTTTGTGGTATATTGGCACTATACCACGGCTAAGTGCTGTGTCCAGGCACTCAACAACACGTTTTGCCTAAAAACAGCTCTTTGCTGTGGTATGTTGACCATACACCACTCTCTTGTGCCTTATTGCTTAATCATATTTCAGTGAGTCAAAAACTGAGACATGCCTCCTCCAATGCATGTCATCATGCCATTCTGCTTCACCGGGACATTTACACCAGCACACGCTGGAAGGAGAGTGAATTTTTAATCCAACACCCACAATTGAGCTTCCAGGTGCCTTCCATCCCACCTACACCAGACAGTGCAAAGGCATTTTGCACCACCCCATGCCAGACCCCTCTAGGCATGCGGCAACCAGATTTTTAACTATCGGACGCAATTACACAACTTTAATGTGAGGCAGTGACCACTGCAGCACTTGGGGGGAGGGGGAAATCCATACACGCAAACTGTGATCTGTGTGCTTTCCAGCTAAACAACTAGCCATTCTGACACATAGAGCTTCCGTTTATTTCCCCCCACAAAACAGGAGCAATTGGTCCAGTGCGCACAGCAAACTGTAAAAAAAAAATCCCTGAGACAGTAATGAGGATCTGGCAATGAGGGCCTGTTCAAATCGTCGCACCACTGGCAACAAAGCAAACACCCACATCAGTGCACACACAGAGACACTCACACAGCCATACATAAACATCAAGGCACAGAGTAAAATAAAGACATGTACTTGACAGGTACATTAACACCAAGACACTGCAAATGTGGAAAGGCATTCAAACATACATGACAGGCATATATATTGTTGATATGTTTTGTGGCAGGCACAATTTTTTTATTTTAAAGTGTATTTTCTTAACAAGTACAATAGGCTAATAAGCTACCATTTGCACAAATAAGGCAGTTTAGTCATTTTTTATTTTTTTCTGGATTTTAAAGTAACCTGATCCTAACAAAACAGTCGATTTAGTCTTCAACCAACAGCTGAAAAAAGGAAATCATTAAAAGGCTACTGGTAGATATTAGTTGATTGGCTCATTAGTATGTCAAAAAGCCAGGCAACTTAAAATGGTTGAGTAATGTTAGTTAGGTCATTTGTAAATACGAAAGGGCTGGTTATTTAACTAACAATAACATACATTTCATACAGCTCCTTAATGTGGGGTTACAAATGCACACATGTTCATTTCCTTAGTCCAGCTCTGTTTTGCACAACTTTAGTACCATAAGTTGATTAACGTGATTGCAAAGCAATTTACATAAGATGATTTGTGGAGGGTTTGATTTAGCTCTAAAGGCCATGAAGACAAGTAGTTGTATGTCCTGACGTAGTAATGCATATGACAGTATGTTACACTTAACTGAAGTAACTGCATACCTACACAACCTCTCATCTTGCTCCAATATCCAATAATTATATTAGCCTAGTTAAATTAATTTAGGTTAGAAAAAAATTCACATTTGATGCAGGGACTCCCTGGGCCTGAGCATGCGCTGTAATGTGGAAGATGAGTTCATGGCCCTTGGATCAGTTTTGTTTTGGCTTGCGAAAAAAACCCAGCAAACCCACACTGACATGTGCGGTTTCACAACCACATAGCAGAGAAGCCTTCACGTTGATGCTCAACCGATGTAGTCAGTAGCAAACCTGAGCTGGTGACTGTCATCCTCCATGGGGGTCTTCCTGGAATCATGAGGAAAATGGTCCCTCCTTCTGTATTCATGATCAGAGACCAGGGACGAGTCATATATTGCTGCTAGGGTCCAAGGTCATGTGCCTGCATAATCTCAGATGAATTGTTAGCAAGGGCAGAAAACTACATGGATTTTGTCAGCCGTTTTTGGAGTGTCTGTGCCTTCTTTCAGATTTACCAATACCACATTATCTCTGTGGGCCCCTCCATTTCAACAAGCTTTTTCTTGATGGAGACAGATTTCTCAGTGTTGAGTGCTTTCTGTTTCATTGTGGCTTTCTCCACATGGATTGCATTTATATCCTCAATGTGTTTTGCTGGGGTATCTTTAATACAGTCCGGTTGTTTATGCAAGAGAGCAAATCTTTCTTTAGGCTGGGTTTAGATTACACACAGAAATCCAAACAGACACACTGGCATTGCCTAGGGTTGCATGCTTGTGTGCCAGGAGGAATTTTGAAGCATTTCTTGAATTCTTGTGTAGCACCGGCCTTTTCAAATGAAGCACTGGTTATTAAATGGCTATTAACTGTTGCTATGAAAATATGTTCATCCAATGTATGCAATTAATCCACATATACTGTACACTACCGTTCAAAAGTATAGGGTCAATAAAAAAAATATTACTTCCATAAAAATATTTTTTATTGAAATAGTTCTGTCCTTCAAGCTTTCATCAAAGAAACCGCCATTTGCAGCAATTACAGCCTTGTAGACCTTTGGCATTCTGGTTGTCAATTTGTTGAAGTAATCTGAAGAGGTCTCCCCATGCTCCCACAAGTTAGATTGGCTTGATGGTCAATTGTTACATACCATACAGTCTAGCTGCTCTGACAACAGATGTCCTTCCTTTTTCAAGATCCCTTTTACCATGTACAAATCTCCCACTTTACTACCACTAAAGCCTCCCAGACCATCACAATGCCTCCACTGATAGACAGATGGCGCCAAGCATTCTTCCAGCATCTATTCATTCTGTCTGTGGCTCACAAATGTTTTTCTTTGTGATCCAAACACTTAAAACTTGTTATGGATATTTTTTCCAATCTTTCTCTGTCCCATGTCTGTGTTATTTTGCCCATCTTAATCTTTTTTTAATGGCCAGTCTGAGATATGTGTTTGTCTTTGCATCCCGGAGTTGCCATGACACAGTTTACATTAAGAGTTGTGTTTTGCAGGTTCTATTTAATGCATCTGCCATTTTGGGGAACTGTGAGGAATCTGATTCTCAAACTTGACTCTCGAATGTATTTGCCCTCTTGCTCAGTTGTGCACCGGGGCCTCCCACTCCTCTTTCCATTCTGGTTAGAGACAGTTTGTGCTGTTCTGTGAAGGGAGTAGTAAAGAGTATGGTAAAAGATCTTCAGTTTCTGCAATTTCTCACATGGAATAGCCTCCAGTTCTCAAAACAATAATAGAGTGATAACTTTCAGGAGAAAGTTTTTTGTTACTGGACATTTTGAGCCTGTAATCAAACACACAATTGATGATGCTCCAGATACTCAACTAGTCTTGAGGACAATTTAATTGCTTCTTTAATCAACACAGGTTTTCAGCTTTGCTAACATCATTGGATAAGCGTTTTCTAATGACTACTTAGCCTTTAAAAATGATTAATTTGGATTAGCAAACACAAAGTGGCATTGAAACACAGGAGTAATGGTTGCTGCTAATGGGCCTCTGTATGCCTATGTAGATATTGCATAAAAAATAAGGTGTTTCCAGCTACAATAGTAATTTCCAACATTAGCAATGTCCATACTGTATTTTTCATCAATTTTGTCATTTTAGTGGACAACATTTTTATTTGCTACTCATTTCTAAGTGACCCCCAACTTATCTTACTTACTATGAGACAATTTTTTGTAAGATTACATTTCTGCCCCGCAATTTGATTGATGGCAGCAGAGAGA
This sequence comes from Esox lucius, assembly GCF_011004845.1. Classification (NCBI taxonomy): domain Eukaryota; kingdom Metazoa; phylum Chordata; class Actinopteri; order Esociformes; family Esocidae; genus Esox; species Esox lucius. The sequence goes on from NC_047587.1 coordinate 40,253,988, forward strand.
ATGGCACAATCATAAAACCAAATATGGCAACAAAGAAAGAGATAAACTGACCCCTGTTCAAAAGTCTGCATACCATTAGTTCTTAATACTGTGTAATGCCCCCTTTAGAATCAATGACAGCATGCAGTCTTTTTTAATGGCTATAAGGCCCAGAATTCTTGCAGGTGCCCAATCGTCATGGCTAATTGCCTCCAGGTCATGCAAAGTCTTTGGTCGTCTTGCATTAACCGCACGTTTGACATCTCCCCAATAGTATCTTCCATCCAGTATTTTCTGATAACACTCTGCATTCCTCCTGCCATAAATTTTCACAAGATTCCCCATTCCTTTAGAGGCTGCCCCCTGTTCACTACAGGCCTTGTTGACCCCTCTCCAAACATAGCGCTTATGGTTGTGACCATAAAGCTCTACTTTGGTCTTGTCACTCCAAATTACAGTGTGCCAGAGGCTGTGAGGCATGTCAAGGTGTTGTCAGACATATTGTAACCAAGATTTTTTGTGGCATTGGAGCAGTAAAGGCTTCTTTCTGGCAACTCTACCATGCAGCTCATTTTTGCTCAAGTATCGTCATATTGTGCTCTTTGAAACAACCACACCATCTTTTTCCAGAGCAGCCTGTAGTTCTCCTGAGGTTACCTATGGGTTTTTCTTTGTATCCTGAACAATTCATCTGGCAGTTTTGGCTGAAATCTTTCTTGGTCTACCTGACCTTGGCTTGGTATCAAAGATCCCTGAATTTTCCACTTCTTAATAAGTGATTGAACAGTACTGACTGGCATTTGCAAGGCTTTGGATATCTTTTTATATCCTTTTACATCTTTATAAAGTTCCAGTACTGTCACGACTCCCTCCCCTGGGGCTCCCCCTGCTGGCGCACCTGGGCTCCGGCGGTCTGCGTCACCGGCCTTCTGAAGTCACCGCCCCCTTTCCTCTGCTACACCAGCGCACTTGTTCCTTGTTGTGTGTGTAATTAAGTTAGGTATATGTCTGTTTGTCTGTTAGGGGGTGTTGTGGGTTATTGTTTGTTTGACGATGTTCTGTTGAAACCTATGTTATTCCTTTTCCTGGGCACATTGCTATTGCCCCAGTGGTCTCTGTGCCTGCCTGTTTGGGCACCCTACTATGCTCGCTCAACCCAAATAAAAAGTCTGCAAGCTACCTCCATGCGTGTGGCTCCTGTTTACACCGACAGTCCATGAGAAGTACCTTGTTATGCAGGTCTTTTGACAATTATTTTCTGCTCCCCATGGCTCAGTATCTAGCCTGCTCAGTGCATCCATGTGAGAGCTAAAAACATGAATTGACTATTTATACAAAGACACTAATTGCAATTTCAAAAGCAACATGTGTGGGAAATTCACCTTTAATTGCCATTTTCACCTGTGTGTGTCACCTTGTGTGTCTGTAACAAGGCCAAATATTCAAGGGTATCTAAATTTTGATCTGGGCCATTCGGGTTATTTCTGTTATCATTATGATTTAAAAATGAGCCAAACAACTATGTGATAATAAATGGCTTCATATGATCACTATCCTAAATAAATGTTTTGCATGATCAGACATTTTTCAAAACCAATGACAAAATTCCTCAATTTCTGCCAGGATATGCAAATTTATGAACACAACTGTATATTGTACTAAAACGGTTTTCTTTGTTTAGTCATTGCCACCAATCGATGAGTTTTTCTTGTTCATGACTCATCTGTCCATGGGTCTGAAACAGAAGGAATTGGCCCATTGTTTTAATATCCACCAGTCAACAGTGAGCCGGATTATCATCTCTTGGGCCAACTTCCTCTACTTCCTGCTTGGGTCAGTATGCATATTGATTCGTAAGGATACCATCAAAGCCATCAAAGCCATCAAAGCCATTGAACCCAAGTTCAATGTATATAAAGACTCATAAAGGTTGTTATCGAATAATTGACTAACTGACTGACTACCCCTTGTTAAATAGTGTAGTGATTAGAGACATTGATCTCGTCACAGTCAAAAAACTATGCATTAGGATTTGTTCCGGATAGACAAAAACTTTGCTGCCTATAATCTTCAGTAGCTACGTTATAGTAAGCCTATACTAAAACTGTTCACAGTTATATTGTGACTATTTCTAGTGGATTTTCAAAGTACGCATCCATGCATGCTTTTTGGGGTAATATAGGCTAGATCACAACCCCTTTGGCAGTAAAAGATTATGGGTTTCCATGATTAACTCATCTTTTCACTTGACGAAAATGTCAGTTATCGTCACCTATATTGAGTTATTGTATCAATGTCATTCACAAATGAAAGAAAACCAATTGTTGTTGGTCATGAAATTAAATAGTTTACCATACCATACCATCTTCTTCCGCTTATCCGGGGCCGGGTCGCGGGGGCAGCAGTCTAAGCAGGGATGCCCAGACTTCCCTCTCCCCAGACACTTCCTCTAGCTCTTCCGGGGGGACACCGAGGCGTTCCCAGGCCAGCCGGGAGACATAGTCCCTCCAGCGTGTCCTAGGTCTTCCCTGGGGTCTCCTCCTGGTGGGACGGGACCGGAACACCTTCCCAGGAAGGCGTTCCGGAGGCATCCGAAAAAGATGCCCAAGCCCCCTCAGCTGACCCCTCTCGATGTGGAGGAGCAGCGGCTCTACTCTGAGCTCCTCCTGGGTGACCGAGCTTCTCACCCTATCTCTAAGGGATCGTCCGGCCACCCTGCGGAGGAAGCTCATTTCGGCCGACTGTATCCGGGATCTTGTCCTTTCGGTCATGACCCAAAGCTCATGACCATAGGTGAGAGTAGGAACGTAGATTGACTGGTAAATCGAGAGCTTCGCCTTGCGGCTCAGCTCTTTCTTCACCACGACAGACCGATACATCGACTGCATTACTGCAGAAGCTGCACCGATCCGTCTGTCAATCTCCCGTTCCATCCTTCCCTCACTAGTGAACAAGACCCCTAGATACTTAAACTCCTCCATTTGAGGCAGGCACTCTCCACCAACCTGAAGTGGGCAAGCCACCCTTTTCCGACTGAGGACCATGGCCTCGGATTTGGAGGTACTGATTTTCATCCCCACCGCTTCACACTCGGCTGCAAACCGTCCCAGCGCATGCTGAAGGTCCTGGTTAGAAGGGGCCAACACGACAACATCATCTGCAAAGAGCAGAGACGAAATTGTGTGGTCCCCAAACCTGACACCCTCCGGCCCCTGGCTGCGCCTAGAAATTCTGTCCATAAAAATTAGGAACAGAACCGGTGACAAAGGGCAGCCCTGCCGGAGTCCAACATGCACTGGGAACAAGTCTGACTTACTGCCGGCAATGCGGACCAAGCTCCTGCTTCGGTTGTACAGGGACCTGACAGCCCTTAGCAAAGGACCCAGGACCCCATATTCCCCAAGCACCCTCCACAAGATGCCGCGAGGGACACAGTCGAATGCCTTCTCCAAATCCACAAAACACATGTGGATTGGTTGGGCAAACTCCCATGAACCCTCCAACACCCTGTAGAGGGTATAGAGCTGGTCCAGTGTTCCACGGCCCGGACGAAAACCACACTGTTCCTCCTGAATCCGAGGTTCTACTATCGGCCGTATTCTCCTCTCCAGAACCCTGGCATAGACTTAAAATAGTTCTGGCTGAGTAAAGTTCAACAGTCTCGTTAGCAATTGCTCAATTCTTATGACTATTCCAATTAGTAATTTAGTAGATACTAGTAAGCCTATTACTGGCTAATAAGCTGTTAAAACAGCCAGTGGCAAAAGCCATTCTAATTCATAGATGCTATTTGTGGTGGAGGTAAACTTAATAATAAATGTTAGTCAGTTTAACACAATCCTCAATGGAGTCTAGAGAAATATTAAAACTTGTTTTGATGTTAATGCGTGTCCTGGGTTTAATTGAGGGCACATTCAGTGAAGGCAACATTAATTGTCATTTTTAATTGCGGGCCAGCTGAACTAGGCTTGCCTGGTTCTTTTCTGGTTATTAATATAATGTAACACCCAATGGCCACATAAACTCCTCTTCTCTCTTCTGATTCACTTTAAAGTACTTAAATCCAACCCCTGCAAATCCTTCTCTACCTCAGCACAGCCCAGCGATGCAGCATCAAGTGCTCCTGTCCCCCTGTCCCCTGAAACTGCTGTTATTCAAGCCTTCGTCTGTGCTTATATGACCAGAATGAAACATTCAAATCTGAGGAATATTGTCTACTATAATCCTATTCATGGATTGCTATGTTGCTGTGTTTGATTCCATGTTATAGATCTACACACATGAATCTCTTCCTTTTCTTTCACTGTAATTATTTAAACCGAAATACTAAGTATTTGACTGGAAATATAGCTGTTGATTGCAATGATGAAGTTAACATTTGTGTAAGCTAATTGCAGATTTTTACCAAGTACATTACTTATTGTGTCACTAATGTAACTTTTCTGCACAAATATTTCCTGAAGACTGCATCTGTTTTGATCAATAAAAACGTATAAAACATTTTTTGAGTAAGTGCAACAAATAAGTAACGCAAAATGAAATTAAATACATTTCTGGCCTTTCAAAAATACTCAGTGACCGATTTAGCCACCTTCTTTTCAATAACTGCCATGAGCCTTCCATCCATGCAGTCTGTCAATTTCTTGATCTTCTCACAATCAACTTTCGCTGAAGCAGCAACCACAGCCTCCCAAATGCTGTTCAAAGAGGTGTATTGTCTTCCCTGACTGTAAATCTCACATTTGAGAAGGGTCCACAAGTTCTCAATAGGATTTAAGTCAGGGAAGGAAGGGCATCTTTGTTAGCCAAGCAGTGGAGTACTTGGATGCGTGTGATGGAGCATTGTCCTGCATAAAGAACATGGCCTTCTTGAATGCTGAGGACTTCTTCCTGTACCCCTGCTTGAAGAAAGTATCTTCCAGAAACTGGCAATAGGTATGGAAGTTGAGTTTCAGTCCATCTTCAACCCAAAAAGGTCCAACTACCTCATCCTTAATGATATCAGCCCATACCAGTACCCCTCCTCCACCTTGCTGGCGCCTGACTCGAAGTGGTGGTCTTCTTTCAGCCTTCTTGACCTTGGCCATGTCTCTGAGCACTTGACACCTTGTACTTCTGGACACTCCAGGTAGGTTGCAGTTCTGGAATATGGTGGCACTGGAGGATACTGGGTTCCTGGTAACTTCACATTTAATTCTACTCAAGTCTTTTGCAGTTAATTTGCGTCTTTTCTTCTCCAAGCATTTTTTGCACCCCAGTTGACAAATCGCAACAAAACGTTTGAGTGTCCGGTAGTAAAGCCTTAAGAGTTTAGCTATTACAAGAGTGTTGCATCCGTCTGAAAGGCATTTTACAATTTTCAGTGTCAGTTAAATCTCTTTTTTGACCAATTGTTCCTGAGGTCATAAAGATGCACACCTTGATATAATTATGCACACCTTGATATAAGGTGTTATTCACATTTGCCACACCCTCCCTCATTACACTAATTCACATGAACTTTTGAAATTATACACATTAAAATACTTTCTTCATACAATTCATATCTGTTTTTTTCCTATACGAGAAAACTAATACTTGTTTTTAAAACTGACTTTCTATAGATGGTACAATATAACAACAAATAAATACTAATTCTTAATATTAATTTATAACAACTGAACTGGCACTCACACAGGGGGATACATTAAATTGCGAAACAGATTTTTCTGCAAGTAGTGGCAGTGGTATAGTGGTGCCCAGAGAAGTAGGTATACTGTAATCAGGGGTGTAGAATTAGGGGGATATACTGTAAAACTGACCCCCCCCCCCCCCCCCCCCCCCCTCAATATTACAGACAGGTCAATGTGAACCTCCTGGAAAAGAGTGAAAATCCTGGGATTTAGCAAATTACTCATAATTGTATCCTCATTTAGTTACTTGGTGTTTGGTAATGAAGTACCTACTTTGCATTAGCAACACTGACTGACAACTGATGACACCTCTATTCATATCAACTAGTTTCTAAGTAATTAATCATTTGATTGTTAATCATAAATATTATAATAAATTGTGTCAGGCAGTCATTCATGTAATCATATGCAAAAACATGATCCTATTAGACAGCTACTTCAATTAGGGTACAACAATTTAGCAATAAATTATTTATTTTTCAATCATTGGACACCTACAGTGGATATAAAAGGCCTACACAACCCTTTTTGTGATGTAAAAGACTTAGACAAAGATAAATCATGTCAGAACTTTTTTCACTTTTGATGTGACCTATATAATGTGAACAGTTAAATTGAAAAACAAACTGAAATCTTCAAGGGGTAAAATGAAAAATAAAATCCTAACAATAACCTGGTTGCATAAGTGTACACACCCTCTTATAACTGGGGATGTGGATATGTTCAGAATTACCCAATCACATTCAAACTCATGTTAAATATAAGTCTTTACACACCTGCCATCATTTAAAGTGACTCTGATTAATCACAAATAAAGTTCAGCTGTTCGAGTAGGATTTTCCAGAAATTTTCTTAGTTGCATTTCAGAGCAAAAGCCATGGTCAGCTTCCAAAGCATCAGAGGGATCTCATTGTTGAAACATATCAGGAGAAGGGTACAAAATCATTTCCAAAGCATTAGATATACCATGGAACACAGCGAAGTCAGTCATCATCAAGTGGAGAAAATATGGCACAACTGAGACATTACCAAGAACTGAACGTCCCTCCAAAATATATGAAAAGACCAGGAGAAAACTGCTCAGGGAGGCTTCCAAGAGGCCTACAGCAACATTAAAGGCACTGCAGGAATTTTTGGAAGCCTTTTATTACAAAGAAAAACACCAAGCCTGGCTTAAGTTTGTGTTATGTGTTATGGTCTGATTAAACCAAGGTTTAACTTTTTGGCCATAATTCCAAAAGGTATGTTTGGCGCAAAAACAACACTACACATCACCATACCCACAGTGAAGCATGGTGGTAACACCAACATGCTTTGGGGCTTTTTTTCTTCAGCTGGAACCGAGGCCTTAGTAAGGGTGGAGGGAATTATGAACAGTTCCAAATACCAGACAATTTTGCCACAAAACCTTCAGGCGTCCTTCAGAAAGATGAAGATGAAGTTCACATTTCAGCATGAAAACAACCAAGAACCTGACATTTTAACAAGGGTGTGTAGAATTTTTATATCCACTGTATTTGGAACTTGAAAACAAACATTTCAGCATTTTGTCAACAATTATTAAATGATCAATATGTTTGGATTTTAAATGTAGCCAGAAACATAATCAGAAAATAGCAATAGAAATGTTGAACGTGTATATAGTTTAAATGTGAATGTGTAAATGTATTTGTTATGTGTATTTATAAATGCTATGTTTGTTGTTTTATGCAGTGTTATGTCGCTTTGTGTTGATTTGTCCTATCTTAAAAAAATATTTTAAAAAGTTGATCACAAAAAGAAAGTAGCAACAGAACTTGTCAAGGACTATTAACCCAACTCATACCACTGAATCTATAGAGAAATGCAGAATATAGGTATAGGGGACACATACACATTATAAGTGTAGTATGAACATTTACTTACACTCCAATGGGGAATACTACAGACCAGGTATTCCAAAACAGTTCAAAGGTTCTACCAAAAACAGTTAAACTTATGCATGACTGTAGGTGAGAAAGAAAGCATGTGATTGAGTGAGTGTGTGTGAGAGAGGGAGTATACTGAATGAGAGTGTGTGCCCCGTGGGCTACATTGCAGAGGTCTCTTTAGCTACTGATCCCTTTAAGAACCACTAACCTTTCAAAAGGTGTGTCATTTAGATGTTGTTGATGGGGCCGGTTGATCAGTCCAGCAAAGGAAAATAAACAATCTACGGGAGCTGAGGATGGGATGATTGTGCTTGATTAGGGGATACTGCTGCAAAGACGCCAAGTACACGTTTCTCACCTTGACCTTCTTCAGGTATGGATGCCTTTTCTGTTTTATGATGTCATCATTTAATCTTTTCTATTTTACAGGATTTTAAGCTACAAAATACAAAAAATATTTTTATATGAAATATGAAGCTATTTTCATCAAATACAAATGACAAAATTCTATTTTGTATTTGAAATACATATTTAAAATACATACATGAATAAATACTGCCCATACCTGTCTAACCCCATGTAGATATATTGGAAACCATGTCTTTGAACTACCCTAACTTTGAACTACCCTAATTTTGAAAACCCAAGGATTTTGGACTTTATAGTAAATCTTTCACTTACTTTACTGTCTATAGGTCTGGCCAATCATTGGTGTCCATGAAGAACAACAAAAATTTGTAATCAGTCATTTACAATTAAAGTGCAAACAAGAGGACCAATTTACACCAAAAGATTGCAATATTGTATTAAAATAGCAAGCAATGTACTGTATGATCCACTCTTGGCCATATGAAAGCTGAAATATTTTAAATAGGAAATCTAGCTAACTGTCTACAAGTCCTGATATCAGCTTCCCTACCCGCATTTTCCAACTGAACTAGCAACCATTTCCAAAAAAAAATCTAAAAAATGTTCAACAGTAAAGTTAGGAAGTCTGGAAGTGTACCAGCAGAAGTTTTGTCTGCTGCTTGACTACGTTTATTTGGTTGGACAAATTGGACAAACTTTTTTCATGTGTTCGTTTCATAATGTATTTCGGAATTAATGTTAAGCCTAAGGAAATATCATTTTGCCTTGAGGGTTAAAACTCTGAACATTCTGGCAGGGAAAAATATTTTACTGAAGTGAAGTAACATGAGATTCTAAATAACCAGCCAATCAGAGCCATGTCATAGGTCGGTCTTGGGCACATTATTGGTCATTTTGAAAATGTTGCATTTGTAATAATTATGTGACTGGCTTTTATGTGGTATGTGGTTTTATGTGGTTTTGCATGCTTTATTTACCACAAAAATTATGTATATTGCATACACGTTCACTGTACTACATTGATACGCATCAGTAAGAAGTCAGTATATGCTATGCCCGCTGACAGAAATCTGACAGAAACCTGCGTATACCCTCCACTACACCACTGAGTAGTGGTAAAAATAAGTGGTCAACCTTCTCTATAATTGTGTTTGAAACCTGAAGATGATATATGCTGATATATGCTATCAACTAGGATGTCTTCCTGAGCACAGGTGACAAAGTCACACCCGTTACAACCTGTTAGTAGGATTTGACCTTGCAGCTGGCAGTAGCAGGCATGTGATCTCTTCAACTTCAGCTCTCAATTCTGTATCTTCAGGGAAGGGTAGTCCACTTAACTTCATACATTTGGTCACTTAGCCTCCAAGATTCCAAAGTGTGAGCTCACACTTGGGACAAATATGATGCCACCTGGAGACGATCCTAACATGGGGCATCTGGGTGGACTACATGTACAAAAGCCACATGGGAAGAAGTTAATATTTTTCAGTGTACACTGTACAGTACTCCTATACAACCACTGGCTCCATGGCTAGCACCCTTATCTCCATGGTCTGCATACAAGATCCCTTGAACATCCGTTCCACTAGGTGGTCAGTGGATGTCTCCCCTGGTACATGGCAAACCTCTGGGAAACGTGAGGAAGATATTCTCATTTTCCAAAGCTGATGCCATTTGGTGCTGCTGCTCTGCTCCCTTGCACCAGCCATCATTTTGTGTGACATCTCGTAGGTTGCCTCTAATGCTTTGATGTCGAGCTGCTCTAGAGGAGTTAGGATGTAGACGCACTGAGGACTGAAGCCTATAGCCAACTAATAGAATTGTTGGTGTAGAAGGGGCATCAGATATTTTCACAGTGTCACAGGTTTTTGGGTGTTGAGGTTGATTAGACTGTATACTGCCAGTGTGCACTGGCCAAAAAGCAGATTCATCCAGGGGAACTGTTATGTTATGTGTGTGTTCATAAAGACTTAATAAAGACACCGAGAGCTGTGTGTATTCCACGTGAACGTTTACTTGAACTTGTGTGTCTCCCAAAACAGTCCCCATCACACTATAGTAAAACCATAGTTCCCTTTACACAACACCTCCCCTCTTAAGTAAGAATGTCCCCATGAATGCCATCTTTCAACAACCCTCAGAGGCAAGACACTATTGGCATAGTCTAACAAACCGAAAACGTCCCAATACAACATCGTTGTTATTCCCTTTTCTCACAAATCCAGACGCTCTGGAGGGTGTGACACTCTTCCTGAGGTTGTCGCATATGGTGCGTTGGTTGTGACTGCATGTCTGTGACTGCCTGTGTCAGAAGTCACATTTTGTTGTGTGTCAATGTTACTTGGCTCCATAGTTGTAACAGTCTTATCCGGCGACACCAGAGGTTGTGGACGGTGCAACGTGTGCAGATGTGTACGGTTCCTTCTGATCCGTCCTTCTTCTGTGTGGATGATGTAAGACCTGGGTGTTGTAGCCTGATGAATGACTGTCCCTTGTTATTCCTCACTTGGAAGCCAGACACTTTGGCCTGACTGCAGTGGTAGCAGGGGGTGGGCTCTGTGACGCATGTTGTAGCGGCTTTGTTGTTTCTGCTTCGACCTCTTCTCCACCTTCCTGAATCCTCTAATGTTCGGCCACTGTGGGAGCAAGGATGCTGGAAGGTAGTGCGTAACTGGCTCCCCATGAGGAGTTGTGCTGGAGTGTACCCTGCACTTCAGAGGTGTAGCTCTATATGTCATCAGGGCTATTCATTTCTCACCTCCTCCTTTCCACAGCCCTTTTACGGTCGCCACAGCATGCTCTGCCTCTCCGTTCGCCTGCGGGTAACTTGGGCTACTTGTGATGTGCGTAAACCCATACTCTGTGGCAAAGTCTCTGAATGGCCCACTGCTGTATTGTGGTCCGTTATCCGACATGACTGTTTCCAGTATCCCGTGCTGGCTATATGCCTCTTTCAGAGCTGCAATGACCGTGTTGGCAGAAGCGATGTGGAGGTGGGCAACTTCAATATAGCGTGAAAAAGAATCCACTATGAGAAGATAGGTCTGTACCCACCCTTTGCCAAGGTCTCTCCTGTACTGGGGTGGTCAGCAACGGCTCTCTGTGCTCTGCTCTGTGCTGTGAGCATGTGTTACAGTTCTGCACCAACTTGCTGATGTGTACAGACAGTCCTGGCCACCAGACGAACTGGCGTGCTCTTGCTCTGCACTTGACAATACCTTGATGGCAACTGTGGAGGTTGTTGAGAGTTTCTTGTCTCATACAGTGGGGAATAACAATTATTTGCCACCTGAGAAGCAGCTCTCCTGTCAGCGTGTGCGTCTCTCTCTCTGGCCAGTATGGCCCCAGTTCCAGAGGAAGGGCATGTTTCTCAGGCCACTCTGTCTTGCAGTATCTGATAAGTTTTGCACAAACTGGGTCAGTTTTCTGTTTCTCTTGAATTCCCTTCAATCTTGCTTCTGTGGCAGGAAGGCTTTGGATGACAGCGTCCACAAAGACTTTAACCTCTGCCTCGTTGTCTTTTTCCTCCTGTGTGAGTGCGTGTTTTACAGGGGCTCTTGATAAGGCGTCTGCGGTTATGAGGCACTTGCCTGCTGCAATCACTCTCATCATGGCTTTTGCTAGTGTTAAATCAGCGTCCAACTGTAAACTTTCTGACAGTTTAGCATCTCTGATGCCAACCACAATCCGGTCCCTTATTAACTGTTCTCTCAGGGCCCCGAATTCACAATGCTCAGCCAGTGTGTGTACCGCTGTTAAAAATGACTGACATATCCATGGTTGTCACAAGAGGGGATGTAAGTGGAGAAAAAAGTTAGCATATGTTTCTGAGAAGCAGAAAAGGTCCATGTCAGGAACTATTCTGTGGAGAGCTTTGTAGAGAGAAATCCAGCAGCCATCCGGGCCAATCCCCCTCCTGACACCAATGTAGCGTCTGGTGGAGCAGTGTCTCCAACCCATGACCTTCAGCTACCCAGGCCTTACCAAGGTCGCTACATGTCAATGTTAATGCTTCTCAGCAGGACACAACAAAACTCCAATATCACATTTCTAAAACATTAATTTGAGTTGCTTCTGACCGTACCTTATTTCAGCACACAAGTTAGTTGGTTTCCAAACCTCCATGCTATCAACCGGACCAGGCTTCACACCCTGATGAACAAGGAATAACTTTTTGCAACAGACTTACAATAACATAGGATAACTAATGTATGTGCATTGTTTTGCACTGATTCACAAATGTTCTTGGCTGGTGCCACCGTTGTTCTGTCTCAGTGCACTTGTGATTAGGTGGTGCAGCAGGAATGTTGAGTAGTGAGAAGTGTGCCGTCTGGCAAAGAACAGCAACCAGGTGGTTGCATATAGCACTTTCTGCAACACAGGAGCAGTGGCTTTGAACTACTATCACTGTTTCAACACATCTATGTAGTGAAGAAAAAATATTATGAAGTGCAGAAATGAAGAGGACAACTCAGGCCCTCAAGTAGGCCAAAAAGACAACAGGGGCAGGTTAAAGGTTTCATTTCTTCTTCAACAACCCTCAGTTATGTTACTGATGGTGAGTGATATGATAATCTGGTGATAAGGTTAAATGTTAACGCTGTTTCCTACACATGTTGACCAAAATGATAGTGTCATACAGAAGATATTTTCCCAGCAATGTTGTTAGTATCAATAGTATCTATCATCTTTCCCTACTTGCATGCTGTGCAGCTTTTTGCTCTTCCTCATGGACCTGTCACAGGCAGCCTCCCCTGGCAATGTATCTTTGTTAGATACTGTGTAGAATATATGAAATAAGAGAGTTATTATTAGGCATTTTAGCTGGCTAGCATAATTATATTACAAGATAAAACAAATACTTTGCTAGATTCCCTGTAAGTTAGCTAACATCAATGTTAAATTCACTGAGTAACTAAGTAGTCAAATTAGCAAATTAACTAGCTAGTTAGTGTGTGTGATTCCAAATCTGTCATTGACGTGGCACTTACCTTCATAGTTGTCTAAGTACCTTCTATATACATCTTGATGGGATGCTCGTTTTATACCCAATCAGGTTACTGACCTGGTGCCAATTAACCTAATTAGTTTTGAGATGTTCCACCAGGGGCCATATTCACAAAACATCTTAAGGCTAAAGGTAACTTGCTGATTTAGGTGTTACCCTTAAAAAAAAATGGGCGTGTCAGTCCTAACTGTTAGACCCCTATATTGTTGGCCTAAGAGTATTTCACAAAGTGCTTTAGCACCAAAACCAGCTCCTAAATCTGGGAAATGTTAGGAGTAGTCAAGAGGATTCCTAGGTCACTAAGACCAAATCACAAACAATCCTAAATGTGTTGCTGCCAGCAATGGACTTTTTAGAAACCTTTAATGATACTGAGCTTTATAAAAAGGTATTACCTTAAACGTGAACGTATTATGTACGGCTAGACATTGATGCAAACACTTCATCAACAAACAGAAACAACCCAATAACATCGGATATGAAGGTTGTGACCACTCTACGCTACTTGGCCACAAGGAAAATGTAGATAAGCAGCGCAGACGGACTACGCATATATCAGTCATCTGTCAGTATATTACATCAGAGAATAAATGCCCTCCCCAGACCCCATATCGACAAATCATTCCGTTTCCTCATTCGCCAACTAGAATGAAGCAAAGCTGACTTCATGGCCATCGTTGGACCACACGGTGTAGATGTGTAATAGGGACATATAATTATTATCCGATTATCCGACATATAATTATTATATTATTGCACCATCAAAAGACAAACACGCATTTCGTTACAAGCTGACAGACATGTATGAGGCTGACAATTAGCTGAACATGTCTTGACTGTTCCGGTTTTCATTTTTGGTTTCATGTTTAATCAGTGACACTTGGCCTACATTTTTATTTTGATATCTTTATTTCAATATGTCAACGACATATCGTTCTACAGTATTGCTATGATGAACTCACTGACAGAGACCATCCCCTATCAGCCAGTCACTGTGGAGATAGATAAGTAAGCTTGTTCGTGGAACACGAATGGCTAGGCCACACCAGGACCTTAATGTGTTTCTTCTTGAGCCATTCCTTTGTTGCCTTGGCCATGTGTTTTGGGTCATTGTCATGCTGGAATACCTATCCACGACCCATTTTCAATGCCCTGGCCTTTGGGAAGGAGGTTCTCATCCAAGATTTGACGGTACATGACCCCGTCCATCGTCCCTTTGATGCGGTGAAGTTGTCCTGTCCCCTTAGCAGAAAAACACCCCCAAAGCAGAATGTTTCCACCTCCATGTTTGGCGGTGGGGATGGTGTTCTTGGGGTCATAAGCAGCATTCCTCCTTTTCCAAACACAGTGAGTTGAGTTGATGCCAAAGAGCTCGATTTTGGTCTCATCTAACCGCAACACTTTCACCCAGTTCTCCTATGAATCACTTCAGATGGGCCTGTACATGTGCTTTCTTGAGCAGGGGGACCCTCTGGGCACTGCAGGATTTTAGTCCTCCATGGCTTAGTGTGTTACCAATTGTTTTCTTGGTGACTGTAGTCCCAGCTGCCTTGAGATCATTGACAAGATCCTCCTGTGTAGTTCTGGGCTGATTCCTCACTGTTCTCATTATCATTAAAACTTCACGAGGTGAGATCTTGCATGGAGCCCCAGACCGATGGAGATTGACAGTTCTTTTGTGTTTCTTCCATTTGCTAATAATCACACCAACTGTTGTCACCTTCTAACCAAGCTGCTTGGCGATGGTCTTGTAGCCCATTCCAGCCTTGTATAGGTTTACAATCTTGTCTCTGACATCCTTGGACAGCTCTTTGGTCTTGGCCATGGTGGAGAGTTTGGAATCTGATTGATTGATTGCTTATGTGGACAAGTATCTTTTATACCAGTAACAAACAGAGATTAGGAGCACTCCCTTTAGGAGTGTGCTCCTAATCTCAGCTCGTTACCTGTATAAAAGACACCTGGGAGCCAGAAATCATTCTGATTGAGAGGGGATCATTGCTTATTTCACACATTAAAATGCAAATAAATGTAAAAAAATATTGACATGCATTTTCTGGATTTTTAAATTTTTTATTCTGTTACTCACTGTCCAAATAAACCCACCATTAAAATTATAGACTGATCATTTCTTTGTCAGTGGGCAAACGTACAAAAGCAGCTGGGGATCAAATACTTTTTTCCCTCACTGTATTTGCATTTTAAGCAGCGTCCCAACTTTTTTTTAACAGGGTTGTAGTTTGGAAGAATAAATTATTGTTATCCTCTCCAACGATCATTAAGCTATTTTCTCCAAAATAATGTTTGATATATTGAACAAATAATGTTCTTCTATTCAGCTTTTATCTGCTGCCAGGCTGTTTTTGCTCCCACAGAGTTACATCTATAGAATGTTTTGTTAAGAAAAGAACATATTAAATGAAACAATTTTTGTAAATATATTCACCATTCTTGTTGAAAAATATATTCTGAATGATCTAAAGGATCTATTCGTGGTGCAATTTATAATTTTGGACACCATGGCGGGCTCCGGTGTCAACTAGGTTAGGAACAGGCCACAGTGACAGAATAGAATCTGATTGATGGATAAGCCTTTGTGTCTTTTCAGTTGGACAGGATAAAATTAACTTAACCTATTAGTTATATGTTGTGGAGTAGAGCACCATAGGTGCTATGCTCCTACTTGTATACCCCACTGCCAATTGCAGCCAATGCTGAAACTTTTCATGCACATGCTCATCCAAACAGGACACACCTGTCCCTGTTAACTGAGTTCAACTGAATGTTTCAGACTGCACAATAAGATGATTACTCTTTGCCAGTTATTCATATTCATACAAGCATGGTCTATAATGAGCAAGCTACTCTGGGCTGAGTGCCATTGCTTGGCCCTTGCAATGGCGGTTATTAATGTTTTTTGTGTCGGGGCCCCCAGCAGAACAAGGATGGGTTGGTGGACCCATGGAGTACCCATGCTGCACCATCCTTTGCCTCAAAGTGAGGAGGGTAGGCTTTGAGTACTTCGGCGAGGAGGTTCCTCCTCTTCTCTGTGTCAGTTTCTCTCTTCTTTGGGGACCTTGGGCAGAACTTGTTGAGGAGGAGGATCCGGTGGCCCTTTGCAGGGACTCCTCACTACGAAGGCGGCGGTCAGGTCATAGGTTCCCTTCACAAGGGTGGCGGGGAGAGCGGAAGCAATCAATCAAGCCACTCCCCAGTTTGAGCAGCCACTGGGAGCTGATTTGCTCCCCTCAGTGAGTAGTTGGCAGGCTAAGAAGCCCACCCTACTCACTCTGAAAGACCGCTTCACGGCTGGTCAACAAGAGCTGATGGGGGCACAGGCACTGGTGGCCTCCAAAAACATGGTTTTGCTGGTTACTGACATTTCCAGGCTCACCATGGGAGTGTCGACCCTCTCAGCCCCTGAGATTGGGGAAATCCCTAGTATGGTTGGGGCCATAATGCGCCTCAACCAGGTGTGTGCGGTCTGTGTCGGCCGTGGCATGCCGATGTCCGTTGTGAATCAGTGGCACCTGTGGCTCTCCCGTCAAGGAGAGGGAGCAGGCCCTCTTCCTGAATGCCACTATCGTCCCCACAGGCCTCTTCGGTGACACAGTGGAGGAGGTCAAGGAGCTCTCCAAGTACCTTCTTCTTGCCAGATCAATTGCTCGGCCGGCTTCTTCGGCCCCCAAGACAATGAGCAAGGCAGGCTCCTCAACCAGACCCAAGATGCCAGGAAGCGACGACTACATCAGCGGTGGCAAGGGCTTTGGTGATTCCCCCTATCTCGGCACGCAGGCTAAATACCTCATCTAGTGGACAAGGAAAGCATCAAAAGATGTGATGGGGCAAGACGGTGAAAGACAGGAGTGTTTCTAACAGGTCATCTGTCTTACAATGTGTGTCAACAGTATATAGCAGATGCTTGTGTTTACATTGAGGTTGTGTATCTTGGTCTACTTGTTTCCCAGCCTCTTCCTATGACAGAGGGTAGGGGTACACAGTGACCAGTGGTGCACTCTGCTGCACCCGTGATTAGGGATTTGGTGCCTCTGCTCTCGCCAGTTACCACCTTCTCCATTAAGCTGCTCCTGTGAGATAATGTGTTTTGCCATGGTTCCTCTGTCCACTGAGAAGAGTGGTAACATCACACATGGTGGATTGTGATGCTTAGATCATAGACATAAATAAGGCGTCACAAACCCAGATGTTTGTAAAGAGCAGTGTGTGTGGATCACCTGTTTCTGTCACATGCCCTGTGGCATCGTGCTCTGGTCGTATCCTACTTGTTCTCTCTTTCTAAGCCACAAGTGTGTCCATGGTGTTGTCTCACTCTCCCATGCCTTGTTGCTAAGCACCCCCGCCTCTCTGGGCCACATTGTTTCCTCCCCAGTTGGGTCTGTGAGGATCAGGTCTGTGCCAGAGCATGTGTGCACTGCTCGTTCAGAGCCTCTTTCACAGAAGTGTTGGAGACGGCGATAACCTCACCACAGAAAGTGACAGCTCTACTAGCAGAGATAGCGGAACTTCGAGAGAAAGGCACTACTGATGCTTCTGTACCGATTGTACCATGGCACAGGAAGTTCTTACACTTTGCCTTACAGGGCACATGCACGAAAACACGAGCAACGTGCACCAAATCCAAATGTTCTAGCCTATCTAGATGACCTGTTGATGCTGGCATCGTCAGTGGACATTGTTCATGCATTTGTGGTTGGCTGTGAATTGGAGGAAGAGCTCACCATGACGCAGTAAGCAGGTGACCCATCTGTCTTCACATGCACACTATAGTCTTCTCTCTGCCCTCTCCTGCATGGTTGATCATGTCTGTACCAAATCTCATGTTACCAGGGGTCTTCGAGATGACTAATGGCAGATTGTTTAACGATGATCCTAATTGCTCCGCATTGTCCAGGGAATATGGTATCCGGAGAGGATTCAAATCGCACAAAACGGACCAGACCATCATTCAACTCTTTTCAGAGTTGTCAGAGTCAATGGGTATTTGTAAAGCAGGGTGGTGGTCGACACCTTATCCTTTCATCCGATTCTACCTGATGGATATATTTTTGACCTCAGTCCATTCTCAGCACTCTCACTGGAGAGCTCTGAATGTGTGTAAAGTGGCTTGTTGTTTTCGGGCATCTCCTCTCGACCTGTTACACATTTTTTGGGTGGGTATTACAACAGAGGACGGGTTATATTACAACCATCTCCATTAAGCTTATTACGGGACTTATCGTGTGGATTACTATCACCACTGTGTTCATCTCTGTAGTGTTACCCTCCGCTCGCTGTCTTTTTTCACTGAGGAGTATAATTAAATGGATTTTACAGCTTAGTATTTCATGTGTGGTCTGGTTAAGCGGCTCCGCCCTGTACCAGTATTCCTTTAAAGCTGGTTCTTTTGTAGTTTGCCATTCAGTTACACGTTACTGTTGTTCTAGTACTGATTGATTCCCTCTCCCTCCCTTCCACTTTTGTCTTCACTTGGGTGTGTGTGGGACACATTTCGGGCTCTGTATGTGTTGGGGATACAATACACGTTCCTATGGTAATCTGTGTAATGTAGACTAGTGTGTGCCATGTCTGGGACCTTTTTTTAATGGTACTGGCAGGGTATACATCCCGGCATCCTTTGCCCCCCCCAAAACTCACACTTCCACGACAAATAACGTTAGTTACTGAAACTCTAGTTTTGAGGGGAGCAGAGCCCAGTAGACTTTACACCCTTTATTTTTTTCTTGCCGAAGAAATTATTGGGAGGCTGTGTGTGTGGGGTTGCACTTTGGCTGGGTGCGTGCCTGAATAGTTCCCAGTTTGGCTGCTATTGGCAGCAGGGTTAAGCAAGAGGAACGATGCACCTCTATGGGGCTCCGCTCCACTCATATCTGTATTTAAATACCCAGTGAAACCTCTGGTTGCAGGTTTGGTTCAGAGTTTGCAGGTTTGATCAGGCTTCACTTCCTGCTCCCTTTCTGGAGCCAAAAAACTCAAGTTTGCCCAAATTCTGGTTTGATGGAACTTGCTAGTTCATATCCTCAGTTATAGGTGGTCTTCAGTTTATGTATCCTGTAAAAGATCAGGGGCCGTATTCACAGAACATCTTAAGACTAAAAATAACTCCTAACTTTCTGATTGAGAAATAACTCTTAAAATAAATGAGTGTAAGAGTAACTCTTAAAAATAGTTATTTAGGAGTCCTTTTGACTACTCCTACCTTTTCCCAGATATATGAGTTGGTTTTAGCACTGAAATGCATTGTGAAATACTCTTAGGCCAAAAATTTCCTAAATTTAGGCCCGACACGCCATTCTTTTTTTAAGAATTACTCCTTAATCAGGAAGTTAGGAGCACTTTAAGCTTTAAGATGTTTTGTGAATATGACCCCAGACATTTTCTGGCTGTTGTAGTCACCAAAAATCCCAAAGCAATGGGTTTCAAAATATTCCCACAACAAACAATTGTAACCCCCCCCCCCAAAAAAAAGTCAAACATTGCTTAGATAAATGAACTAAAACCAAATTGGGTTTTTAATAATGGGCTGTGGAGAGGCATCCACAGGGGCATCCACTATAAATTGACTAGTGAAAATAATCCTTCCCAAAAGAAATGTACCCAGTATGAATGTACACTATATTCAAGCCCGGGAAATGGCAGGAGAAAACAAATAACCCACACCAATTTAGGATTGGGAGTGAAAACAATTGTGGAGCATAAAACACAACAGATAGAGGAAAAACATAAGGTCCAGACTACTTGCATTGGTAGAGAATAAAGCAAGAGAGAACAACTAATACGCAACAGATGGGTGTTAGGTGTAACTCTCTCAGGTGTCTCATGCCAACTAAAACATTCTGCTTCCAGCTCCTAAATACCAGCTGGGCCTGCACAGGCGCATAATATTCTGGCTAACGAGGCAACCAGCACAGGTGAAACCTAGCAAGTCCTAAATCTGAGTAGCAGGTTTAGAACTCATGGTGATCAATTGAGACATGCTACATGCAACATTACAAGCAAAAGCAGCATGTCATGCAAATCAGGCTTGCTTGAAGAAGCACAGGCATTGAGATGAGACCGATGCACCAAAATAATTTGAATGCTTCTTGTTGACATACACATTTTGTTAATTGACATCAAATTTGTTTTGTTACATCTCCGCTTCCGGTGAAGCAAGCAGTTCTCTGTGTAGTCTTTTCAAAGGAAAATTAATTGAACAATATTTTATATAGGATGGCTTCTGTCACTTTTACATATAAAGTCATAAAGTCAAAGAAATATGTAAAAATTGACATGCAAATGTAACACATTGCTAAATGTACATACAAATGTGCATATCATTTTTCTGTGCACTACAGTGTGGTTTGGCAAATGCTCCGTGGCCGACGTTCTGGGCTGATTCCTTACCGTTCTCATGATCATTGCAACTCCATGAGGTGAGATCTTGCATGGAGCCCCAGACCGAGGGAGAGTGACAGTTCTTTTGTGTTTCTTCCATTTGCTAATAATCGCACCAACTGTTGTCACCTTCTCACCAAGCTGCTTGGCGATGGTCTTGTAGCCCATTCCAACCTTGTATATATATTGTCTACAGTCTTGTCCCTGATATCCTTGGACAGCTCTTTGGTTTTGGCCATGGTGGAGAGTTTGGAATCTGATTGATTGATTGCTTCTGTGGAAAGGTGTCTTTTATACAGGTAACAAGCTGAGATTAGGAGCACTCCCTTTAAGAGCTCATTAAAATGCAAATCAATTTATAATATTTTTGACATGCGTTTTCAGGATTTTTTTATTATTGTTGTTATTCTGTCTCTCACTGTTCAAATAAATCTACCATTCAAATTAAAGACTGATAATTTCTTGGTCAGTGGGCAAACGTTGCATTACTGTATGTGGGATATTGATTGCAACAGATTGCACAGGATTCACATTTATGCTTTTTCTGTTGGTCTGTCTTTCAAATTACAGTACAATGTCATTGTGATACAGAAAATAAAAAGACAAGACTATTTTACAACAAAAAGGAAAACAATATAAAATGAGCAAATTCAACATAGGAAACACCCCCCAAAGCAGAACTGTACATGCGACACTGTATGGGGAATTACAGTGCAATCTTTCTATACCCCCTGACATCCCAGTCTGTCGGGACACATCACAAGGGATATCTTCCCTTGCAATGCAGCGCAGAAATAATCTTACAGTATCTGCATTTTGTTGTACTCTATTCGAACTGTTCAGTGACAATAAAGTTTAATCTAATCTATTGTACAGTTGACTTTTCCCAGTAGACTTTTACCTACTGTTGAAACAATAGCATTCAGCTAGACAAAACTAACATTATTGTGCAGTGCAGTAAGCAGTCAGTGTCAACAAAATGTAGAACAAAACAGAAATGTATACATAAATATTTCCAGGGTTGACTGCCATGGTGAAAAAACATAAACATTTTGACCAGTATGACACAAATTTTGGTGCCATTGACCAATTTACCAGGTTTTGACGCATTAATTATATGTTTTGGGTGAGTTACTACACTATCTAGACATGCCATAGAGTTGTGATGTCCCATGAAACAATTGTGATGATTGCAATTAAAGTTTTGAGAATGTTAAGACTGTTTGAAAAAATAAGGTAAAGCAACTGAGTAAATTGCCAGTAATTAAATGTATGACTCACAGATTAAATGTAATTAAATGTATGACTCACAAAATTGTGCCAATTTTAGACAATGGTACATACTCTTTTGCATATGTGCCAAAACACGTGCAATTTGCTTAAATTATTATGAAATTCTTATCTGGTGTGAGCAAGAAAATAACTGTTCAGAGATTTGAAAATGATCCTCATTCGAGAATTGAGCCAAAGCAATTGAGAAAAACTGTGATATATTCAGAACTGCCCCTGGTGGACAGTTTCTGTTGATAGGTAAATGGCCCATCTCATATGTTGACAGTTAACATTATTATAAGTCATTAAGGACCAATAGCACTGGGTCCAATAGCACTGTTCATATTGAACGTAATAGCACGGCAGATATTTTCATACTGAACATAATCACATTTTCCAAAATAGTTACACATGTACTTAATTCCAGCGATGCTCCAATTTCGTAGAAAACTCCAGATATAACTGATATTGAGATGGAGCTGCAGGAACATGAAACTAAGCTGGTGCCGCTGGGGAAGGCAAATTGATTAGGAACCAATTCTTATTCAAAGCAACGACCTGGGAAGAATGTTACAGGGTGAGGAGGAACAATTAGGGTTAACTGTCTTGCTCAGGGATAGGAAAGAGAGGTTTCACCTTGGCAGGGATTAGAACTAGGGACCTTTCTGTCCTAACCAATAGGCCACCTTACCACCCACTTTGCCGCTCCTTCTGACTAATACCGCACTCTTGGATGTACAGATGGTTGGGGAGGACTGAACACTGAAAATACCTAGCGCAGACGTGCAAATCCCTCAAAAGGATAAACCCTTGCAAGGCTCCTAGACTGGGAAATATCCCCAGCAGCAAGTTATGTGCAGACCAACTGACTGATGTCTTTACTGACATCGATATATCACTGCTTAAGTCCTCAAATGTTTGATGACCACCATGTTCCCTGTCTGTAGAAAATCCTCAGCCTTTAAGACTACCACCCTTTAGAGTCAGCAGCATCAAGTTCTTCAGGGTCAACATCAGCGACGGCCTGCCCTGGTCTCAACACTCCAACATTGTCGTCAATGAGGCGAGGAA